>NC_083840.1:744105-1344105 GCF_015708825.2 Lethenteron reissneri
CAAACAAGATTGCTTAATCGTTAGAGCCATGGTGAGCGTGTAAGTGAGCTGTTCAGCGTGGGTGGATGTGTTAGTTTGAGAAATGAGAGTACGAGTGGATAGTGTCGTCGCTATTTATAACGCATCAGTGACGTCACTATTTCCGGTTGTAACACCGAAATGGGGACGTCATATCCTGAGGTGCTGGTGGGGCGTGGCCAAAGGATTTGGCATGACTACAATAGTTCACGTGAGTTGCCACATTGTGACGTCATGGCATGAGGGATTGGTGGGCGTTACGACAGGAGGGATAATAACTACGGAAGTGGAAGTAGATACGTGAATGGTTATAGTTTTGCAGACCTCACTGTATGATTGATGACGGCTGCTTATGCGGATGAGTGATTGAAAATATCGCGATGTAAATACTGGCCTTTTCCCAATGGAATGTAGAATATTCATCACCACTGTCTGCTGGCTAGAGCACGCGGTGAGAAGGTGCATAACAGGTTTGGGACTGGGTGATTGTAATTGGACAATAAAATGGATAACGTTTTGGGGATTCTGACCATGGCTGGAGGTGATTTGAAGGTATAGTCATGGCTAGTATTGGAGGAAGTGAGGATTGTGTTCGTCTCTTTAAGAACATTTCAGCACGTCCTGAGAATGCTTTGCGCGGTAATGTCTGTGCCATGTCCTTGTTCGTCCATTCCCTGTGAGCCTACGGTAGTCCTCCCTTGAAGACTTTAGGTGAAGCATGTCCCACCATATGACGGGGAGGTCATACCCATGAGCGTTAAAGATTTGGTGTTGTTAATTATTGCCAGTATCATGGGACCTCCTTTGCCAGCACCAAAATATGATAATAGGTTTTTCTCCTTTTTTCTGGTAACAAAACAGGTGTTAAGATTCATAATCAACGTTTTTGTGTTGAGATCGCGATATTTATAAATGTGTCGTGACCCTCCTTGTTAAAGGTTTCAGTTTGGTGTTTTAACATCTTAACACCTGTTTTGTTGCCAAAAAGAAGGGGGAAACCTATTATCACAATTGCCAGTCGTTTCGCTTTGGTTGTGTGTATTGTAATGTTGATTATGATGCAGAAAATACATCTGTTTGTTTGTGTGAAGCAGCAAAAACTCTCGAACACTGAGCTCTGGCGTCATGGAATTAGCACAGCTTATTCTGTCTGGAATTTCTAAGTCAACGCGACTATTTTCAACACGCGGTCATTCCCATCGTGAGTTGCCAAAATTGACCTTACATATAAGTGGGGTAAAGCCCCCATAGTGTTACCACGTGATACATTACTCACAATACCCCCACAGTGTTACTACGTGATATATTACTTATAATACCCACAGTGTTGCAATGTAATATATTACTCACAATACCCCCACAGTGTTACCGCATTAAACATTACTCACAATACCCCAAAGGTGTTACCACGTGATACATTACTTACAATACCCCCTCAGTGTTACCACGGGATACATTACTTGCAATACCCCCACAGTGTTACCACGTGACGCATTACTCATAATACTCCCAGGGTATTACCACGTGATGCATTACTCACAATACCCCACATTGTTACCACGTGATACATTACTCACAATACCCCACAGTGTAACCACGCGACGCATCTGTTTTTTTTTCAGTGAAATATAAGGGAATATGAAATTATTACAAAACAAGATTCCAAGTCGCGGGCAAAGCCGGGTAGTAAAGCCAAAACACACGTATAGACAAACACACGCAGACACATAGAAATACAAACAAAAACACACACATACATATGCAAACAATAAAAATAAACATCCCTCATAGCACTTTGATGGTGGATTAATTTTTTGCTGGAAGGAATAATTCAAAAGAACGCTTACAAAAATGCAAGCACACACACATTAAAATAAACATTTACATAAACGCACGCATTCAATCACACATCCTATTGTTGCGTCACAATTGGCTGCACACCACGTGATGCTGAGTGTGCCACGTCAAGGAAATCACGTGCATCCTGTGACATCATCACTTCCTGCAGCCAGAACGATAAGTAGAGGCTCACCTACTTCCAATTATATCAGTCACATCTTTACCAACGTCATCATCAGAAGTAGCAGAGTTCTATAGGCAACCTCACCGACAGACAAAGACGTCTTACTGCGTCTCACAGTACATTCAGAAAGAGGGTCTTATGATAAGCAGTCTTTCGAAAATGCCAAAGCCTCATCTGAATTCTATTCCTCCTATGCCTCCTGTCCACATGCCTCCACTACTACGCCCAGGGGAGAGTGGTTTGGCCAGCCGTGGAGAGGTGCGTAACAATCGTTCCAAGCCATGGAATGAGCCCGTTGCTATCAGAAAGAATATGGCTCCATTTCTAGACTGGACCTCCCACAAGGTACTGGAGAGTAAGCTCGCCGAGCTATCGAGCAAGACAATGCGAAAGCAGAAGAAGAAACAGGAGCTGGATGCAGCCATTAATAGGGAAATTGCCCTCCTGACTGAGGGGAAAAGGTTGGCTCAAGCGAGACACAGCCTCGACAGTGACCGTATCAGGCGTACTTCCAAAACCCAGAAGAAGTTCGTGGTTGCCACAGCACGGTTCGACCAGTTAAAGGACGTCCTGGCAAACCTCAGATCCGAATTGGAGGATCTCAGAATGGAGCACAACCGAAGCAGCAAGTGTCAGAAGAGTCTCTCTTCAGAAATGAATAGACTAAAGAAGATGGCATCTTTCTGCAAGGCCACGACCCGAAAGGCTCTGATTGAAAAAAAGGGAATTGCTGCCCAGATTAAGCAGCTATTAGAGGCATCTACACAGGAGACAATCTCTTTTCACTCCAATAATTTGCGCCGAGAATTAAGAGTTACAGCCAAGAAGGAAATGAGAATATTCATGGAGAATCAGACGACTGAAAACCGGGTTACACAGACCCCCAGCAAATTGCCTCTCATAGAACTGCCAATTCACCATGATGAGGAGGATGAGGAGTATCAGCTTGCTCGTTGTGACATGCATGTACTTGCCGTGAAGGATATCTGGAACACCAAGGTGAGGATTGAAGAGCTGAAGACGAATTTAAATAATCGCGAGGAGGAAGTGAAGGCGGCACAGGCCAAGGCCAAAGTGCGCCTGCGTTTGGTGTTGGAAGAAAAAGGTCGCATGAAGCGACGTGCAGCAGAGAAGGGGTCCCACGTAGAGAGGATAACATCTGCTGTGGACGCCATCGTGGCTCTGGGCCTCGACACCTCTTCCCAGCCAACATCAACAGCAGCACCACCAGCATCATCGTTTATTCACCACCGCACGGTGTGCCTGCTGGAGCAATTGGTGATTAAGGTTAACGAACTCCTGAGGGTCAAATCCATCCTGATGATGAAGAAGCAGATGCTGAACACCCATTCCCGGTTGTCCCGCAGAATTGATCTGGATGACGATGAGGATTCCTTTAGCGATGATGATGATGATGCCACTCTGCCCGCTCTGTGTGACCCACGCACACCTCCCTTCCCTCGTGTAGTGGAGCCTGAGTGCTTACCCTCAGCACACTCGTACGATTTTGAGGGCAGCAATAGGCTGGAGGAGAGCGATGAGGAAGTTGTTGATCATGAAATAGAAGAAGAATTTCGTCTGCTTTCCCTGCGTGTGCTGCACAAGAAAGCACGGATGGCCATGGACTTTAAATAAGTTTTCTATAAAAAACAGCTTTGTTCGATTTCCTGGCATGCATTTAATTAATTAACCCTAAATCCACCCCATGCCTTTATCCACCCAGGAATGTTAAGAAGTACAAATATATTAAATTTGATCAGCAGCTGGCATATATGTATCCTTTCGCGACCAATGTAATCCATGAACGTAGTACTCGGATTGTAAATGTTGTGCATTTACTCTCCAACACACCTTCATGCTGTACGAGTAACTAAATGGCATGTTCTGTTTACGTGACAAACCTTTCTAATTGGCTGTGTCGGGTGGTGGTGGGTTTAACGACACAGTTACATTTACACGATCTAACCCAAAAATACGTATTATAGCTGCCATATAGTTGGGTAAAATGCGTGTGCATGCACCTATGCCAGGATATCCAGCCATCGTGGAAGAGTACTAGTTATATCTGCTTTTAAGCTAATTTTTGCGGAGGCCCATTCAACCAGTATAAATGTGATCAAATAATTGCATGGGCTGTACCTTTACCACTTACAGTCGGTTGTTGAATGTGTTGAAATTCTATTGCACGTGTTGTGTTTCTGTCACACTGTAGTATGCAGTCATTGCTGGACAAATTCATATTTTTTTAAATAAATGTTAGGAACGCTTTACATATTGCTTCCCTGTTTCTGATCATTACTCGTGATAAATACAAAAGCATCAAAGTTAAAAACAAAAGTCCCCAACGTAACCGTTATGTCGTGACGGTGTCTACCCTGTGTGGAAAAATGATTGGTTGTTTTACCCAATACACAAGAGGCAAATCCGTAGTGGAGTACGGTTTTGGTTTTCAAGGCAAACTCAACGGCTTCCTTATATCAAGGGGAAAAACCACCACAAATGTCAACCGTGAAAATTGCGCACCCATGCACTCTTACACACACCCAACCCTCAACCGCCCATGCCCTTATATGTGAAATCATTAGTGAAAGATTTACAATGTAAGTTTGTGTAAATCTTAATTATAAAGCAGAGAATACATCTGTTTGTTTGTGTGAAGCAGCAAAAACTCTCGAACGTTGAGCTCTAGCGTCATGAAATTTGAACAGCTTATGCTGTCTGGAATTTCTAAGTAAACGCGACTATTTTCAGCTACGTTATTCCCTTCCCGAGTTATCACGTGATAAATTACTCACAATACCCCCACAGTGTTACCACGTGATGCATTACTCACAATACCCCCCGGTGTTACCACGTGACGCAATACTCATATTACTCCCAGGCTATTACCACGTCATGCATTACTCACAATACCTTCACGGTGTTACCACGTGACGCATTACTCACAATACCCCCACGGTGTTACCATGTGAAACATTGCTCACAATACCACCACGGTGTTACCACGTGAAACATTGCTCACAATACCACCACGGTATTACCACGTTATACATTACTCACAATACCCCCACAGTGTTACCACGTGACGCATTACTCACAATACCCCCACGGTGTTACCATGTGATACATTACTCACAATATCCCCACGGTGTTACCACGTGAAACATTGCTCACAATACCACCACGGTATTACCACGTTATACATTACTCACAATACCCCCACAGTGTTACCACGTGACGCATTACTCATAATACTCCCAGGGTGTTACCACGTGATGCATTACTCACAATACCCCACAGTGTAACCACGCGACGCATCTGTTTTTTTCAGTGAAATATAAGGGAATATGAAATTATTACAAAACAAGATTCCAAGTCACGGGCAAAGCCGGGTAGTAAAGCCAAAACACATATATAGACAAACACACGCAGACACATACAAATACAAACAAAAACACACACATACATATGCAAACAATAAAAATAAACATCCCTCATAGCACTTTGAAGGTGGATTAATTTTTTGCTGGAAGGAATAATTCAAAAGAACGCTTACAAAAATGCAAGCACACACACATTAAAATAAACATTTACATAAACGCACGCATTCAATCACACATCCTATTGTTGCGTCACAATTGGCTGCACACCACGTGATGCTGAGTGTGCCACGTCAAGGAAATCACGTGCATCCTGTGACATCATCACTTCCTGCAGCCAGAACGATAAGAAGAGGCTAACCTACTTCCAATTATATCAGTCACATCTTTACCAACGTCATCATCAGAAGTAGCAGAGTTCTATAGGCAACCTCACCGACAGACAAAGACGTCTTACTGCGTCTCACAGTACATTCAGAAAGAGGGTCTTATGATAAGCAGTCTTTCGAAAATGCCAAAGCCTCATCTGAATTCTATTCCTCCTATGCCTCCTGTCCACATGCCTCCACTACTACGCCCAGGGGAGAGTGGTTTGGCCAGCCGTGGAGAGGTGCGTAACAATCGTTCCAAGCCATGGAATGAGCCCGTTGCTATCAGAAAGAATATGGCTCCATTTCTAGACTGGACCTCCCACAAGGTACTGGAGAGTAAGCTCGCCGAGCTATCGAGCAAGACAATGCGAAAGCAGAAGAAGAAACAGGAGCTGGATGCAGCCATTAATAGGGAAATTGCCCTCCTGACTGAGGGGAAAAGGTTGGCTCAAGCGAGACACAGCCTCGACAGTGACCGTATCAGGCGTACTTCCAAAACCCAGAAGTTCGTGGTTGCCACAGCACGGTTCGACCAGTTAAAGGACGTCCTGGCAAACCTCAGATCCGAATTGGAGGATCTCAGAATGGAGCACAACCGAAGCAGCAAGTGTCAGAAGAGTCTCTCTTCAGAAATGAATAGACTAAAGAAGATGGCATCTTTCTGCAAGGCCACGACCCGAAAGGCTCTGATTGAAAAAAAGGGAATTGCTGCCCAGATTAAGCAGCTATTAGAGGCATCTACACAGGAGACTATCTCTTTTCACTCCAATAATTTGCGCCGAGAATTAAGAGTTACAGCCAAGAAGGAAATGAGAATATTCATGGAGAATCAGACGACTGAAAACCGGGTTACACAGACCCCCAGCAAATTGCCTCTCATAGAACTGCCAATTCACCATGATGAGGAGGATGAGGAGTATCAGCTTGCTCGTTGTGACATGCATGTACTTGCCGTGAAGGATATCTGGAACACCAAGGTGAGGATTGAAGAGCTGAAGACGAATTTAAATAATCGCGAGGAGGAAGTGAAGGCGGCACAGGCCAAGGCCAAAGTGCGCCTGCGTTTGGTGTTGGAAGAAAAAGGTCGCATGAAGCGACGTGCAGCAGAGAAGGGGTCCCACGTAGAGAGGATAACATCTGCTGTGGACGCCATCGTGGCTCTGGGCCTCGACACCTCTTCCCAGCCAACATCAACAGCAGCACCACCAGCATCATCGTTTATTCACCACCGCACGGTGTGCCTGCTGGAGCAATTGGTGATTAAGGTTAACGAACTCCTGAGGGTCAAATCCATCCTGATGATGAAGAAGCAGATGCTGAACACCCATTCCCGGTTGTCCCGCAGAATTGATCTGGATGACGATGAGGATTCCTTTAGCGATGATGATGATGATGCCACTCTGCCCGCTCTGTGTGACCCACGCACACCTCCCTTCCCTCGTGTAGTGGAGCCTGAGTGCTTACCCTCAGCACACTCGTACGATTTTGAGGGCAGCAATAGGCTGGAGGAGAGCGATGAGGAAGTTGTTGATCATGAAATAGAAGAAGAATTTCGTCTGCTTTCCCTGCGTGTGCTGCACAAGAAAGCACGGATGGCCATGGACTTTAAATAAGTTTTCTATAAAAAACAGCTTTGTTCGATTTCCTGGCATGCATTTAATTAATTAACCCTAAATCCACCCCATGCCTTTATCCACCCAGGAATGTTAAGAAGTACAAATATATTAAATTTGATCAGCAGCTGGCATATATGTATCCTTTCGCGACCAATGTAATCCATGAACGTAGTACTCGGATTGTAAATGTTGTGCATTTACTCTCCAACACACCTTCATGCTGTACGAGTAACTAAATGGCATGTTCTGTTTACGTGACAAACCTTTCTAATTGGCTGTGTCGGGTGGTGGTGGGTTTAACGACACAGTTACATTTACACGATCTAACCCAAAAATACGTATTATAGCTGCCATATAGTTGGGTAAAATGCGTGTGCATGCACCTATGCCAGGATATCCAGCCATCGTGGAAGAGTACTAGTTATATCTGCTTTTAAGCTAATTTTTGCGGAGGCCCATTCAACCAGTATAAATGTGATCAAATAATTGCATGGGCTGTACCTTTACCGCTTACAGTCGGTTGTTGAATGTGTTGAAATTCTATTGCACGTGTTGTGTTTCTGTCACACTGTAGTATGCAGTCATTGCTGGACAAATTCATATTTTTTTAAAATAAATGTTAGGAACGCTTTACATATTGCTTCCCTGTTTCTGATCATTACTCGTGATAAATACAAAAGCATCAAAGTTAAAAACAAAAGTCCCCAACGTAACCGTTATGTCGTGACGGTGTCTACCCTGTGTGGAAAAATGATTGGTTGTTTTACCCAATACACAAGAGGCAAATCCGTAGTGGAGTACGGTTTTGGTTTTCAAGGCAAACTCAACGGCTTCCTTATATCAAGGGGAAAAACCACCACAAATGTCAACCGTGAAAATTGCGCACCCATGCACTCTTACACACACCCAACCCTCAACCGCCCATGCCCTTATATGTGAAATCATTAGTGAAAGATTTACAATGTAAGTTTGTGTAAATCTGAATTATAAAGCAGAGAATACATCTGTTTGTTTGTGTGAAGCAGCAAAAACTCTCGAACGTTGAGCTCTAGCGTCATGAAATTTGAACAGCTTATGCTGTCTGGAATTTCTAAGTAAACGCGACTATTTTCAGCTACGTTATTCCCTTCCCGAGTTATCACGTGATAAATTACTCACAATACCCCCACAGTGTTACCACGTGATGCATTACTCACAATACCCCCCGGTGTTACCACGTGACGCAATACTCATATTACTCCCAGGCTATTACCACGTCATGCATTACTCACAATACCCTCACGGTGTTACCACGTGACGCATTACTCACAATACCCCCACGGTGTTACCATGTGAAACATTGCTCACAATACCACCACGGTGTTACCACGTGAAACATTGCTCACAATACCACCACGGTATTACCACGTTATACATTACTCACAATACCCCCACAGTGTTACCACGTGACGCATTACTCACAATACCCCCACGGTGTTACCATGTGATACATTACTCACAATATCCCCACGGTGTTACCACGTGAAACATTGCTCACAATACCACCACGGTATTACCACGTTATACATTACTCACAATACCCCCACAGTGTTACCACGTGACGCATTACTCATAATACTCCCAGGGTGTTACCACGTGATGCATTACTCACAATACCCCACAGTGTAACCACGCGACGCATCTGTTTTTTTCAGTGAAATATAAGGGAATATGAAATTATTACAAAACAAGATTCCAAGTCACGGGCAAAGCCGGGTAGTAAAGCCAAAACACATATATAGACAAACACACGCAGACACATACAAATACAAACAAAAACACACACATACATATGCAAACAATAAAAATAAACATCCCTCATAGCACTTTGAAGGTGGATTAATTTTTTGCTGGAAGGAATAATTCAAAAGAACGCTTACAAAAATGCAAGCACACACACATTAAAATAAACATTTACATAAACGCACGCATTCAATCACACATCCTATTGTTGCGTCACAATTGGCTGCACACCACGTGATGCTGAGTGTGCCACGTCAAGGAAATCACGTGCATCCTGTGACATCATCACTTCCTGCAGCCAGAACGATAAGAAGAGGCTAACCTACTTCCAATTATATCAGTCACATCTTTACCAACGTCATCATCAGAAGTAGCAGAGTTCTATAGGCAACCTCACCGACATGGAGAGGTGCGTAACAATCGTTCCAAGCCATGGAATGAGCCCGTTGCTATCAGAAAGAATATGGCTCCATTTCTAGACTGGACCTCCCACAAGGTACTGGAGAGGAAGCTCGTCGAGCTATCGAGCAAGACCTTGCGAAAGCAGAAGAAGAAACAGGAGCTTGATGCAGCCATTAATAGGGAAATTGCCCTCCTGACTGAGGGGAAAAGGTTGGCTCAAGCGAGACACAGCCTCGACAGTGACCGTATCAGGCGTACTTCCAAAACCCAGAAGAAGTTCGTGGTTGCCACAGCACGGTTCGACCAGTTAAAGGACGTCCTGGCAAACCTCAGATCCGAATTGGAGGATCTCAGAATGGAGCACAACCGAAGCAGCAAGTGTCAGAAGAGTCTCTCTTCAGAAATGAATAGACTAAAGAAGATGGCATCTTTCTGCAAGGCCACGACACGAAAGGCTCTGATTGAAAAAAAGGGAATTGCTGCCCTAGATTAAGCAGCTATTAGAGGCATCTACACAGGAGAAAATCTCTTTTCACTCCAATAATTTGCGCCGAGAATTAAGAGTTACAGCCAAGAAGGAAATGAGAATATTCATGGAGAATCAGACGACTGAAAACCGGGTTACACAGACCCCCAGCAAATTGCCTCTCATAGAACTGCCAATTCACCATGATGAGGAGGATGAGGAGTATCAGCTTGCTCGTTGTGACATGCATGTACTTGCCGTGAAGGAAATCTGGAACACCAAGGTGAGGATTGAAGAGCTGAAGACGAATTTAAATAATCGCGAGGAGGAAGTGAAGGCGGCACAGGCCAAGGCCAAAGTGCGCCTGCGTTTTGTGTTGGAAGAAAAAGGTCGCATGAAGCGAAGTGCAGCAGAGAAGGGGTCCCACGTAGAGAGGATAACATCTGCTGTGGACACCATCGTGGCTCTGGGCCTCGACACCTCCTCCCAGCCAACATCAACAGCAGCACCACCAGCATCATCGTTGATTCACCACCGCACTGTGTGCCTGCTGGAGGAATTGGTGATTAAGGTTAACGAACTCCTGAGGGTCAAATCCATCCTGATGATGAAGAAGCAGATATGAAACACCCATTCCCGGTTGTCCCGCAGAATTGATCTGGATGACGATGAGGATTCCTTTAGCGATGATGATGATGATCATGCCACTCTGCCCGCTCTGTGTGACCCACGCACGCCTCCCTTCCCTCGTGTAGTGGAGCCTGAGTGCTTACCCTCAGCACACTCGTACGATTTTGAGGGCAGCAATAGGCTGGAGGAGAGCGATGAGGAAGTTGTCGATCATGAAATAGAAGAAGAATTTCGTCTGCTTTCCCTGCGTGTGCTGCACAAGAAAGCACGGATGGCCTTGGCCTTTAAATAAGTTTTCTATAATAAAAAACAGTTTTGTTCGATTTCCTGGCATGCATTTAATTAATTAACCCTAAATCCACCCCATGCCTTTATCCACCCAGGAATGTTAAGAAGTACAAATATATTAAATTTGATCAGCAGCTGGCATATATGTATCCTTTCGCGACCAATGTAATCCATGAACGTAGTGCTCGGATTGTAAATGTTGTGCATTTACTCTCCAACACACCTGCATGCTGTACGAGTAACTAAATGGCATGGGTGTGGGCTGTGCGTGAGAGTGGGTGAGGGTGAGCTGCGTGTGAGTGAGCTGTGTGTGTGTTTAAATTTAGTGTTTTAAAGATGTCAATTCACCTGCTGTGTATCTTACTACTGTCCCTCCCGGCCATATCTAGTGCCACACTCAACTCTACAAACGGCTACCCGCGTTACTTCGCGTCAATACTTATTGCTAAATTTGCAACTACACCTGCTAATGAAACAACTTATAGACACTTCTACACTCCATCATTATATCCTTTTAAACCCTATCTTTGTCCCATTACTTCACCAGCACTCCTTCCAAACTTCATTCTGCTCTTAAAAATAACACCATCTGCGAGCTGCTGCTATTCGTCCAAGGTTCGTCGCTCTTCATCCTTTCACAGAAAATACCTGTGCAAACTATTAATTCTACTTTTCTTATTTCTGGGTGGTATTGAGCTTCATCCTGGACCAAATGTAAAGAACTCATATAATTCTGTAGATTTTTCTGGCAGAAAAGGTGTTGGTGTTCTACATGTCAACATCAGAGGGCTTTTGATTAAATTAAGTCAACTAAAACTAGAAGTAGCAAATCTTGACCCGGACATATTTTGCCTAACAGAAACATTTCTCACTCCTGCCGTCAATGACTTGCAGATTACGATTGACAACTACAATCTTTTTCGGCTTGACCGAGGATCTAAAGGAGGTGGAATTGCCATCTATGTTCGTAATACTATTGCATGTTCACCAGCTCACTCCTTGTTTAAAAAATGTTGCTTTGAAGGTCTGGCTCTCAGAATAACTCTCCCTAATAATCAACACATATTGGTAGTGTGCTGCTATAGACCGCCTAGTGGGAAGGATGTTGAAGCTGCATCTGCACTGAGAGAGCTTCTTGGGGGCCTCCCTAAAGGTGAAATAGTTTTAGTGGGTGATCTAAATTGGAATTGGCTAAACCCGCCGGCCGTGGCCACAAATTTTGCAGATGAATTTAACCTGTTTCAATTAATAAATATCCCCACAAGACCCAACCTAAAAAATCCGGGACAGTCATCTCTGCTTGACGTCCTATTGACAAATGCCCCTCACAATTTCGCACTGACTGGTGTTCTAGGTAATAACCTTAGTGATCACTCCTTCATTTTTGGGGTGAGATCATCAGCCAGACCCAAAGCCCCCCCTAAATTGGTTGAGAAGCACTCCATGAGACACTTCAGCACTCAGGCATTTACTAATGATGTGCTTCACTCGGATATTGACAAGGTCTGTGATATTCCAAACCTGACTACGGCTTGGGAGACCTTCAGGTACACGTTTCTCCAAATTCTTAACAAACATGCTCCGTTGGTTAAATTTAAAACTAAAGGCAACCGTCCACCATGGTTTGATCCTTTGATTACAAAGCTCATGAAAACTAGGGACAAGGCTTGGGCATGTGCTCAGAAAAGTAATTTGGTCAATGACTGGCTAGAATACAGGATTTTAAGGAATAGATGCGTCAAAAAAATACGGCATGCAAAAAATAACTACTTCTCTTCCACTCTCCTTGAATCTCATGGAAATGCCAGGATTTTCTGGAAAACAATCAAATGTATCGAAAAGGCATCCAAAACAGATCATCTGCCCGTTCAGCTTAACCGAAATGGGGAATATTTTTCAGATCCCCAAAAAATAGTTGACAATTTTAACCTTCATTTTTCTGAAGCTGGTACCCTATTTGATAATGTATTGGGAGTCACCCCTGCTCATGCAAATTCCTACACTCCTGTCCAAACATTAAGCGAATTTAGTTTTCAGCCAATCCACGAAAGTAATGTTCTGAAACAACTGTCCTACCTCAAAGGGTCCTCCTCTACCGGAGCAGATAGTATTCCCGTCTTTGCTCTACTAACTGTTGGTCACCTAATATACAAACCTATAGCCCATATTTTCAACCTGTCCATCAAAGAAGCATCAGTTCCTCTAGAATGGAAACATTCCTATGTTCGTCCACTTCACAAAGGGGGCCCTAAAGATGATCCAAATAACTACCGACCTATCTCAATTTTGTCCCCGTTGATGAAAATTTTTGAAAAATTATTGACCTACCAAATTAGCAGTTTCCTGTCCGCCAACAATCTATTACATCTAAAACAATCTGGGTTCCGAAAAAAATACAGCACCACATCTGCTGCATTAGACTCTCTGAATCACATTTACAGTAGCCTTGATAATAAGCAGTACTGCGCCTGTCTTTTTCTTGACTTGTCCAAAGCTTTTGATACAGTAGACCACAACATCCTGCTTAGTAAAATAAGTTGCCTCGGTTTTTCCGAAAACACAGTAAAATGGTTAAAAAATTACCTTATTTCTCGCACCCAAACTGTATTCACAGAGGGTTGGAGGTCAAACAGTGTTAAGATAACAAAAGGGGTTCCACAGGGTTCCATTCTCGGCCCCCTCTTGTTCTCTCTTTATGTAAATGACTTGGGCACTGAACTGGATTATTCCAGGGTAAATCTTTTTGCAGATGACACGGTACTAATTACTGCTGGCCGCTCTCCGGATGACGTGATTGCTAAGCTCCAGAGTGATTTCAACAAACTACAACATCAGCTAGTTGCTCTTAAACTAGTCCTAAATCCTGCCAAAACCAAGGTGCTATGCTTCTCACCAGGACTAAAGCGGGAAGTTATTTTTCCCCAATTACATACCTTAAATAATGATCAAATAGAGCAAGTCAAGATCTATAAGTATCTTGGGGTCATCCTGGATTCAAAACTGAATTTTGAAGATCACATTGATTATATT
The DNA here is from genome assembly GCF_015708825.2 of Lethenteron reissneri. Taxonomy (NCBI): domain Eukaryota; kingdom Metazoa; phylum Chordata; class Hyperoartia; order Petromyzontiformes; family Petromyzontidae; genus Lethenteron; species Lethenteron reissneri. The sequence continues at coordinate 758,112 of NC_083840.1, forward strand.
GGGAAAAAGACAAAAATTAAAATTGGTTTTCTATATCGACACAAGCACTGCTTCCCCCCTATGTTCCGTTTGGAATTGATTAAAGCTACCATACTGCCTCTACTTGATTACTGTGACATTGTGTATAAATCAGCCCCAAGTACTGTACTGAAGAAGCTTGACTCAATGTATCACTCGGCCTTAAGATTTGCATTGAACTGCCCATATAGGACTCACCACTGTGATCTCTACATTGGGTCAAACTTAACATCTCTGAATGTTCGACGGCTTGTGCACCAGATCTTATTTATTCATGATGTACTTGCAAAAAAATCTGCAGATTACCTGCTGGATCTCGTCTCTGTTTCAAAGAACAAATTTGACCTAAGGTCTACACTCATTTACCAGCTTAATATTCCCTATTGCCGTACATATACTGGAGGAAGGGCCTTTGCTACTGATGCCCCCAGGGTCTGGAATGCTGTTGCAAATAAATTGAAACTTGAGTCACTACCTATGAGATCTTCACTCAAAACTGCTTTAGAGGAGTTGTACACCCCTAGCTGCCAGTGCTATTCAGTGACCTAAAATAAAATGTTTCGCTCTGGATGATCGCTACAAAGTGTGACCTGTGTTTTGATTTAGTGTGCTGATCTTAAAGGTGCATTGAAAATTTACAATACTCCGATTGATGCTCCTGCTGTTGTGGAGTGACTCATGCAGCCAGCTATGGCTGCAGGGTTTTCGTAGTACATGTTGTTTATGCCATTTATTGTGAAAATTCCGTCACAGTTCCTATGATTGCTTTTTCATTGCTTTCATGGCTTTATTTTGGTGATTTCGAAAAGTGTATTGGTTTAGCCATGTTTGTGTTGTTGTAGTACAGAGTTAGACTGATGGCCTTAATCTAAGTTGTCTTGTGGTTGTTGTTGTTTGTTGTAGTACAGAGTTAGACTGATGGCCTTAATCTAAGTTGTCTTGTGGTTGTTGTTGTTGTTTGACTTGCATCCCACTGGGATTTTTGCACACAGCGTTGGTGTACGGTGTTTTTTCTGCAATATTTTTGCTGTCTTTTCTTGGATTTTCTGTTTGCACTTAGTCACATATTCACTTTAAGATGTTTTTTGTTCATGTTTTTTGTTTTTTTGTTTGTTGCGGTTGCACCCGATTCAAGAGCTGAATGGCTCACAGGGCTATACCTAATAAATGAACTTGAACTTGAACTTGATGTTCTGTTTACGTGACAAACCTTTCTAATTGGCTGTGTCGGGTGGTGTTGGGTTTAACGACACAGTTATATTTACACGATCTAACCCAAAAATACGTATTATAGCTGCCATATAGTTGGGTAAAATGTGTGTGCATGCACCTATGCCAGGATATCCAGCCATCGTGGAAGAGTACTAGTTATATCTGCTTTTAAGCTAATTTTTGCGGAGGCCCATTCAACCAGTATAAATGTGATCAAATAATTGCATGGGCTATACCTTTACCGCTTACAGTCGGTTGTTGAATGTGTTGAAATTCTATTGCACGGGTTGTGTTTCTGTCACACTGTAGTATGCAGTCATTGCTGGACAAATTCATATTTTTTTCAATAAATGTTAGGAACGCTTTACATATTGCTTCCCTGTTTCTGATCATTACTCGTGATAAATACAAAAGCATCAAAGTTAAAAACAAAAGTCCCCCACGTAACCGTTATGTCGTGACGGTGTCTACCCTGTGTGGAAAATGATTGGTTGTTTTACCCAATACACAAGAGGCAAATCCGTAGTGGAGTACGGTTTTGGTTTTCAAGGCAAACTCAACGGCTTCCTTATATCAAGGGGAAAAACCACCACAAATGTCAACCGTGAAAATTGCGCACCCATGCACTCTTACACACACCCAACCCTCAACCGCCCATGCCCTTATATGTGAAATCATTAGTGAAAGATGTACAATGTAAGTTTGTGTAAATCTTAATTATAAAGCAGAGAATACATCTGTTTGTTTGTGTGAAGCAGCGAAAACTCTCGAACGTTGAGCTCTAGCGTCATGAAATTTGAACATCTTATGCTGTCTGGAATTTCTAAGTAAACGCGACTATTTTTCAGCTACGTTATTCCCTTCCCGAGTTATCACGTGATAAATTACTCACAATACCCCCAGTGTTACCACGTGATGCATTACTCACAATACCCCCCGGTGTTACCACGTGACGCATTACTCATATTACTCCCAGGGTGATACCACGTGACGCATTACTCATATTACTCCCAGGCTATTACCACGTCATGCATTACTCACAATACCCTCACGGTGTTACCACGTGACGCATTACTCACAATATCCCCACGGTGTTATCACGTTATACATTACTCACAATACCCCCACAGTGTTACCACGTGACGCATTACTCATAATACTCCCAGGGTGTTACCACGTGATACATTACTCACAATACCCCACAGTGTTACCACGTGACGCATTACTCATAATACTCCCAGGGTATTACCACGTGATGCATTACGCACAATACCCATACAGTGTTATTCAGTGACGCATCTGTCTTTTTAGTGAAGTATAAGGGAATATTAAATTAATCCAAGACAAGAATCCAAGTCCCGGGCAAAGCCGGGTAGCAAAGCTGGTTGAATACATCGCGATGTAAAGACTGGCCTTTACCAATGGAATATAGAATATTCATCACCGCTGCCTGCTGGCTCCTGTACGCGGTGAAAAGGTGCATACCAGGTTTGGGACTGGGTGATTGTTATTGGACAATAAAAATGGATAACGTTTTGTGGGAGTCTTACAATGGCTAGTGGTGATTTGAAGGTATAGTCATGGCTACTTTGGTGGATGTGTTCGTTTTTTTAAGAACATTTTCATCACGTCCTGAGAATGCTTTACGCAATGGAAAGTGTGCCATGTCCCTGAAAACTTTAGGTGAAGCATGTCCCACCGTAGGACGGGGAGGTCATACCCATGAGCGTTCAAGATTTGGTATTGTTAATATTTGCCAGTTGTTTCGCTTTGGCTGTGTGGATTATAATAGTTTGATAAGTTGAAGCAAATCCGCATTGTAACATGATATTATTGTCTGAAGTGGTTGATGATTGAAGATATCTGACCGGGTATTCACTTTGTTCATGCCTCATGTACCAATGGCAGTATATCACATATCTATGTCTACCTCTATGAATCTCAATCTCTTTTTCTAAATATTTTCTCGATTTCCCCCTCTCACTCGCTGTGTCCTAAAATACGATGTTACGTTAGTCAGACAAGGTAAAATGCTTTTACAATAATTAAAAATACAATATTTGAATAAATATTGTATATTTGAATAAATATTGTATAATAAATATTGTTAAACATTTATTTTAGAAACCAAGATACACAGTGTAAATGGATAAAAACAATAATTTTCTCAGACATGCTGATGACAGTTATACGTTGCATAAGCAATACTCTGAAGGAAATGTTAGAACGTGTATGTATGGTGTGTCTTGTAGTGTGTGTCTCGTACGTATAGTGTATTGTAGTTTTCACGCAAGGTGTGCACTTAAAAGCTGATGCTGCAGCGTTTGCTGGTGCCCTGAAATGGTCCAGTCCCCGTCAGAGCTTGCACTGCAGGGCAGTTGATTGTGGTCCTGTTGTAGTTAGACCTGAAAGTGTTGCTTATGTTACCATCCTTTTGGCGTAGCGTGACACGGCCATAGCTCATGCGCAGGTCGTGATGGTGGTTGTTATGCTGTTGGTGAAGATGATATTTAGAAATGTAGTGTTGGACGTGGACGACAGGGTTGTTTTCATCTCTGGGGGCGCGCCAGTGCAGATCAGGTTTGACCTTCGCCACATGCCGCTGTAGCTGATCACCATTCACCAAGCGTTCCTCCTCTGTGTGACGTATCAGCGCCACTGCCCTTTTCTGGATGCACACTGCATGGTTGCAACAGCGCCGAGCAGAGAGTAGGCGGCGAAGCTTGGCCATGTCACGGCGTGGCACTTCGCTCACCCAATACAGGTCTGAGACGTGATTGAAGCCGCCACGCTCCCGTCGCGCCTTGATCAGCCTTACTGCTGCACTGGGAGATATTCCACTGTAGTGGGACAGCGCCCGCCCCGTGCAGCGGTTCATGTCCAAACAAGATTCCTTAATCGCTAGAGCCATGGTGAGTGTGTAAGTGAGCTGTTCAGCGTGGGTGGATGTGTTAGTTAGTTTGAGAAATGAGAATACGAGTGGATAGTGTCGTCGCTATTTATAACTCATCAGTGACGTCACTATTTCCGGTTGTAACACCGAAATGGGGACGTCATATCCTGAGGTGCTGGTGGGGCGTGGCCAAAGGATTTGGCATGACTACAATAGATCACGTGAGTTGCCACATTGTGACGTCATGGCATGAGGGATTGGTGGGCGTTACGACAGGAGGGATAATAACTACGGAAGTGGAAGTAGATACTTGAATGGTTATAGTTTTTCAGACCTCACTGTATGATTGATGACGGCTGCTTATGCGGATGAGTGATTGAAAATATCGCGATGTAAATACTGGCCTTTTCCCAATGGAAAGTAGAATATTCATCACCACTGTCTGCTGGCTAGAGCACGCGGTGAGAAGGTGCATAACAGGTTTGGGACTGGGTGATTGTTATTGGACAAAAAAATGGATAACGTTTTGGGGATTCTGACCATGGCTGGAGGTGATTTGAAGGTATAGTCATGGCTAGTATTGGAGGAAGTGAGGATTGTGTTCGTCTATTTAAGAACATTTTCAGCACGTCCTGAGAATGCACTCTCACACTCACCCACCCACTCTCACACTCGTACACACTCTCACACTCACCCATCCACTCACTCTCACACTCGTACACACACTCACCCACTCTCACCCTCACCCACTATCACACTCACCCATCCACTCACTCTCACACTCGTACACACTCTCAAACTCACCCACCCACTCTCACACTCGTACACACACTCACACTCACCCACTCTCACCCACTCTCACACTCACCCATCCACTCACTCTCACACTCGTACACACTCTCACACTCGTACACACTCTCACACTCGCTCACCCACTCTCACCCATCCACTCACTCTGACACTCGTAACCACCTCCCGCATACCGGACGAGGTAGTCAACATCTCCCTAGCCACCGCGGCGCTCTTTCACCCCACGCAGGCCTCTAACCCCACTCCCAACCGCCTACCCCCCCTACCCTTATCGCCCCCCCTCCACCCCCGTCGCGAGCGGAGGCAGCGGTGAGTCAACCGTGAGAGGTGGCGGGGGGCACGGGGGAAAGGGAGGGGGGGCTCCGGGGGAGGAGGAGAGAGGGGGGGGAGGGGCGGCGGCGAGGACCGCCGCCCGGAGGCGTGCGAGAGCGGGGGGCCCCCGTCGCAGAGCCCCCCTGAGGGCCGCGAAGAATCCGTGGTAGCGCGTCACGTTGTGGATGGAGAGCAGCACCCCGGCCAGCAGCTCCCTGGTGGCCAGCAGGTGGTGCAGGTAGGCGCGCGAGTGGTGGGCGCACGTGTAGCAGGGGCAGCCGGGCAGCAGTGGGCTCAGGTCGCCACGGAACCTGAACCGAGGGTGGGGGGGGGGGGTTACGGCAGAGACACGGCAGTCGCGATTGGCGATCGCGATCGGCCATTGAGATCGACGATTGCGATTGACGATTGAGATCGCTATTGACGGAGGACCCGGAGAAAAATCCAAGCGAACATTACAAGGAAAGAGTGACAGAGAGATGACACGCCCCGAGCGATCTTCAAGGCCACGGGCCCCGCAGGATTTTGTTAATCTGCTGTTCAACTGAAGCAGCACAAGTTTCGAGAGAATCCCTTCAAAAATGTAACCGGTTTCTCTAAAAGGAACAACACTTCACCCTCAAGTTTTGTCCTCATCGGACTGCGCACGTGCGCGCATGAGCGTCACCGTGACACCACGCGACAGACAGCTGCCGCTCGTTGCAGAGATGTTCGTGGCTTGAACCCGGCAGGCCACCCCTGGTTAATACTTCAGTTGCATATTGCGCCGTCCACTCCGCGCCCACGGCAGGCGTCTAAAGACCCTGTCGCGTTGTTCACAAAGGCCGGCGGGAAGCCATCGTGTGCCGGTGTCGCTAATCCAGTCGCCCAAATTGTATTTATATATTTTCATTACCACAAATTACTGAATTGGAATTTCACACACACAGCAACCACATCGCCCCCCGCCCCCCCCCCCACCGCGCTACTCGTAGCAGACTAACATCCTGCCCCGCTCGCAGTGCCCAAGTCACCTTGCGCCACACAGGGACAGCTGCCACTGGGCGTGCCTGAGCCCAGACCACAGAGCGATCATCATCCCCCATCACCCTCCTACTCGTGGACTGATGCCAAACTGCAGGCTCAGTTGCCCCAGTCACCTTTTGACAGCTGCCACTGAGGTTTTTACCCTTCACATTTTGAATCAACGTCACGCATTTGTTGTATTTGGCTGCTATACATTTCCATGTTATATTCGTTGAGCTATCGTTTGTAGCCAGGTCTCTTCTGAAAAAGTTATACAGCTCAGAGGACTTCACCTGGTCAGATAAAAAATAAAATAGTTTAGTTTTATTTGTAGATTTATTTTTTTAAAGTAATTTCCTATGCACTCCTATCGTGTTTGTGTGTCGTGTTTGGTGTTTGAGCGATCTCACTTCCGTGCTCCTAATGGAACATTTGTGAAAAAAAGAGCTTTGTGGCTCATCAGATTCCTCCTCCTGCAGTCTAAGTAACGACTCTGATTTTAGAAAAAGGAAGTTGCTGTAATTGCCTCTCTTCACGCAGGTTCATCTCGAATCGCGTGGGGATGCGGACATCGTCCTCCTCCTCTTCATCCTCCTCCTCATCCTCCTCCTGCTCCTCCTGCGTCACCTCGGGGATCGCGCTCCCCCCGGCGTCGTCGCCCTCGTCGCCCGCAACGTCCCCAAGCGCTGCCCCTGCGCACGGGAAAAGCCGACAACGGTTCACCACGACAGCTCCGGCCGTCGTCCTCGCAGCAGCAGCACCAACGGCAGCAGCAGCGGCGGCAGCTTTTGGACCGGCCGTCGAACAAAGACGCAGTCGCGCTTTCAGATGCGCTTCTACGACCGTCTGGAACACTCTTTCGTGATGGCGAGTGCCATGTCGGTGAGTGCCGTGACGGTGTGACGGTGTGATGGTGAGTGCCGTGACGGTGTGACGGTGAGTGCCGTGACGGTGTGACGGTGTGATGGTGAGTGCCGTGACGGTGTGACGGTGTGATGGTGAGTGCCGTGACGGTGTGACGGTGTGACGGTGAGTGCCGTGACGGTGTGACGGTGTGATGGTGAGTGCCGTGACGGTGTGACGGTGTGATGGTGAGTGCCGTGACGGTGTGACGGTGTGATGGTGAGTGCCGTGACGGTGTGACGGTGTGATGGTGAGTGCCGTGAGGGTGTGACGGTGTGACGGTGAGTGCCGTGACGGTGTGACGGTGTGATGGTGAGTGCCGTGACGGTGTGACGGTGTGACGGTGAGTGCCGTGACGGTGTGACGGTGTGATGGTGAGTGCCGTGACAGTGTGACGGTGTGATGGTGAGTGCCGTGACGGTGTGACGGTGTGATGGTGAGTGCCGTGACGGTGTGACGGTGTGATGGTGAGTGCCGTGAGGGGGTGGCGCTCCTCACCCGTCTCCCAGTCGTAGGAGAAGTGGAGAGCGCCACCGCGCTCCGTCACCAGGAAGGGGAAGTGGCCCTCAAAGAGGTCCACGCCGAGTGCGGCACAACGGAGCACTCGGTCCGGACGTCCCACGCCACACACCATGCTGCTCACCACACACCGTCACCACACACACCATCACCACACACACCGTCACCACACACACCATGCTGCTCACCACACACCGTCACCACACACACCGTCACCACACACACCACCACCACTCACACCATCACCACACACACCATCACCACGACACCATCACCACACATTGTCCTGGGCCTCTCCTAGGTCGACTCAGTCCTAAATGAGTGCATGGTGTGATGTGTAAAAACATTGCCACGAGAAAGGCCAAGGTGGCCTGGCGTGGTGCTTGTATTTGCATGCGTGCATCACCGTGGTCTGTCCGTGTGCAACTTGCGTGTGTGCATGTGTGCGTGTGTGTGTGCGTGTGTGTGTGTGCGTGCGTGTGTGCGTGTGTGGTGACGGTGGTGCAGTGGATAGCGCTGTAGTGACATAGAACGGTCACTACTGTGTCGGCCCGTACGAGGGCTGGGGGCCCCAAGGGGGTGCCTGGGGGGTCACGTGCTGGAGGGATCCGGACCTTCCCAGAGGTGGGTGAAGTGAGGCGTGTCCTGGGAAGGGAGGCGTGGCCTGGAGAGAGCCAGCCACGCCTGGGCGGAGCCGACCACGCCAAAGCAGATATAAGCGTGGTGTGAACGCAGAGCGAGGCTGTTGTACTGTACTCCGAAGAGTGAAGACACCATCGGTCGTCAAGTCCCGGGTCGTCGTCCTGGGCCAGGCAGGCCGTTGCCTGCCTGGTCCAGTCTGTGTCGCGTTCCAGAGTGTTAGTGAGTTGAGGAAGGTGGTCACCACCTCATGTACAGCGTTATGTTACTTACCGTTTAATAAATAGTGTTGCCTCCAAGCTGTGTATGTGTGCACCTAATTTGAACCCACTACATTTGGCGTCAGAAGTTGTGGAAAAATAAATATTGCTAGGTGTTATCCTAGGGAAGTAAAATGGGCACACAAAAAACAAATACAAAACTCATCTGGACGTCTTCGTACGACGGGGATGGTGTGACGACCGTCCTTCGGACAGCCCCGGGGATGGCAGCCCCGGTGACAGAGAGAGATGGCGCTGCACGCGGAGCGGTGGGACTTGCATCGCACTGCTGCTTCGCCGCCATCGGGAACGGAGCGACGGAGCCGCGGCGAGAGGACACCATCGTCGCTGCGGGGGCTGGCGGAGGAGGCACGGGCATGCGGGCCACGCGGTGGGCCCGCCATTTTGGCGGCTGGTCGGGGCGCTGTTCCCGCCAAAACGCCGTTCCCGCCATTTCGGCGGCTGGTCGGGGCGCTGTTCCCGCCAAAACGCCGTTCCCGCCATTTCGGCGGCTGGTCGGGGCGCTGTTCCCGCCAAAACGCCGTTCCCGCCATTTCGGAGGCGGGTCGGTGCGCTGTTCCCGCCAAAACGCCGCTCCTGCTGCCGAAATGCCGCTCCCGCCGACATCGACGCCTGCAGAGGGTTCGCAAGAGCAGGCCGTGTTCACCATGAAAGATTCTTCGGGCCGTCCCAGTGCTCCACCTTGCCGCCCTCCGCTATGCACAGTTTGCCAGGCGAGTCATGACATGACAAGCACCCGGCCCCAAGAAAAATAATAATAATCTTCACCCATCTTGCGTGTGCCGGGTTGCGATCGCGTGTGTTTTTTTTTTTACTCGCTGGTTTGCGGAGCGTGTTCGTCCGGTTGTGTGCGTGAGAAATTGACGCGGCGACCATGCGGGTTTCTGCTTGTAACAGTGTTTGTTGTTAATTACGGCGTCAAGATCGGTATCTTCTGGGTGTAGTTAATGATTAATTCGTTGTTGGTGTCCCGAGCTCCGTTGATATCCTCTATGTTGCCGTGTTAATGACTCGTGTTGTTACATCGTTGTGTTGCGAAATCGCCATTGTTATTGTGTATACTGTATGGAGTTCGCTCGTGATTGTCACTTGTAACTGTCAGAAACTTTGATCGTCATTGTTGCCAATGTACAGACCGTATGGAGCTTTGCTTGGTATTTTTAACAGTGTATGGAATGTTGGGTACTTGCTTGTGATTATTTACTATCTACGGATTGTCTGGAGTATTGATTGTGTGTGTTGCCATGTGGGGACTGGATGGAGCATTGCGCCAAATGATTGACTGTACGAACTTCGTATACTGCATATACTGTATTAATCAATTCGGCGATTCTTGGGGTTTGTGTCTAGTTTTTTTGCTCTCAAAATTCGAATGCCCTGAGTCCCATGGTTAATGTTGAAGGGGATTTTGAAATGACAGGTTCGGTTCGTTTCAAACTCACTGGTTGGCTCCTGTCCGTTGTTGCACAGATGATGTCTTTTGTGCGGGAATGCTCCTTGTGTTCTACATGGATCGGGGGTGCGTTTCCGTTAATTGCCGTCAAATTGCGTTGCTCTCTCCACTTGGTTGGTACAGCTCAATGCTGCAATGCGAGTCTCGGAGATGATGTGTACGGATACGGGATGTGAGGTGTATTGTTGTGACCATTGAATATTCGGGATCGTCACAAATTGTGCGTACCTGTTCGGCATTGGATCAGTTCTGTGGGGGATCATAATTCAAATTGTATGTGTTGTGATGGTGTTAAATTGCGATGGTGACATGCTGCCAGGGATTTGGAAGTGTGGTGCTGGCTGTCACTTATCTTGGGGCGCAGATCCTGGCCAGGATGGCCCAGTGAGTGTTGCGTGTCTAACATGAACGTTGTGGTCCCGTCATGCTATGGCTGACGGCTTGACCTGACAGCCCGGAGATTGAAACACTCCGTGGTATGTCTAGCCTAGTGGACTGTGCGCTCACAGGGCTCGGAGAGTGTGGTCCCGTCATGCAATGGCTGACGGCTTGACCTGACAGCCCGGAGATTGAAACACTCCGTGGCATGTCTAGCCTAGTGGGCTGTGTGCTCACATGGCTCGGAGAGTGTGGTCCCGTCATGCAATGGCTGACGGCTTGACCTGACAGCCCGAGGGAGATTGAAACACTCCGTGGCATGTCTAGCCTAGTGGGCTGTGTGCTCACATGGCTCGGAGAGTGTGGTCCCGTCATGCAATGGCTGACGACTTGACCTGACAGCCCGGAGATTGAAACACTCCGTGGCATGTCTAGCCTAGTGGGCTGTGTGCTCACATGGCTCGGAGAGTGTGGTCCCGTCATGCAATGGCTGACGACTTGACCTGACAGCCCGGAGATTGAAACACTCCGTGGCATGTCTAGCCTAGTGGGCTGTGTGCTCACATGGCTCGGAGAGTGTGGTCCCGTCATGCAATGGCTGACGGCTTGACCTAACAGCCCGGAGATCGAGACACTCCGTGGCTTGTCTAGCCTTGTGGGCTGTGCGCTCACATGGCTCAGGGAGTGTGGTCCCGTCATGCTGTGTCTGACGGCTTGACCTGACAGCCCGGAGATCAAGACACTCTGTGGCTTGTCTAGCCTTGTGGGCTGTGCGCTCACATGGCTCAGGGAGTGTGGTCCCGTCATGCTATGGCTGACAGCTTGACCTGATGGCTCGGAGGTTGAGACCCTCCGAGGCGCGTTGAAACAGTGGGCTGGAGATTCGTAAGGTTCAGGTGGAGTTGTCCTGTTACGTTGAGACTGTATCCCTCAGTTGTTAGGGTGCATGTTGTGCAGTGAGTGAACGATGGGTCGTCTCAGCTCGGTCGGTACAGCTATATGCTGCGATGCGAGTCTTGGAGAGAGACTGGGTCGTCTCAGCTCGGTCGGTACAGCTATATGCTGCGATGCGAGTCTTGGAGAGAGACTGGGTCGTCTCAGCTCGGTCGGTACAGCTATATGCTGCGATGCGAGTCTTGGAGAGAGACTGGGTTAAAATCCCGATAGGGCCGACGCGTGCTGCTGGTTGTGACGCTGCGTCGGAAAGGCGGTGGGGTGGTAACATGGAAATTCTCCCCCCGATATGGCCGACGCGTGCTACTGGTTGTGACGCCACGTCGGAAAGGCGGGGGGGTGCTAACGGGTGACTGTCATTGCATGCGTGATTCTAACGGGGGGGGGGGGGGGCTGTGCTGGAACGTAAGTGGGTTAGCCAGTTTTCATGTATATTTGTTGTTAATTCCCCGTTTTCTATGCGGTTCCCTTTTACCCTCGTCGATTCTGTATATATTACGTGATTGTATTTCTTATCGGTCGCCGGTCATTTATTGATGTTGCTGGTTCGGAGGCACACCTTTTCGATGTTTCACAGTTGTGTTACAGCCGGGGACGGCTGTGTGTTTATACAGGGGGGGGTGATGTAGTGACATAGAACGGTCACTACTGTGTCGGCCCGTACGAGGGCTGGGGGCCCCAAGGGGGTGCCTGGGGGGTCACGTGCTGGAGGGATCCGGACCTTCCCAGAGGTGGGTGAAGTGAGGCGTGTCCTGGGAAGGGAGGCGTGGCCTGGAGAGAGCCAGCCACGCCTGGGCGGAGCCGACCACGCCAAAGCAGATATAAGCGTGGTGTGAACGCAGAGCGAGGCTGTTGTACTGTACTCCGAAGAGTGAAGACACCATCGGTCGTCAAGTCCCGGGTCGTCGTCCTGGGCCAGGCAGGCCGTTGCCTGCCTGGTCCAGTCTGTGTCGCGTTCCAGAGTGTTAGTGAGTTGAGGAAGGTGGTCACCACCTCATGTACAGCGTTATGTTACTTACCGTTTAATAAATAGTGTTGCCTCCAAGCTGTGTGTGTGTGCACCTAATTTGAACCCACTACAGCGCACGCCACGACGAACCAGGCGACCCGAGTCCAATTCCCGCTCATGGCCAACACCAGTGACGATTATTTGAACTGGTTCCTGAGTCTCCCCTAGGTCGACTCAGCCTCAAATGAGTACCTGGTGTAGTGTGCAAAGATCGGCACTGGAGAGACAAAGGCGGAGGGTGTGGAGCTGGCCACCCACCACCTCGTGTGCCGTGCCGGCCTTCATTGGCGCTACTCGCTAACAGCACTTGCCCCAACAGTCTGTTAAGGCTACACATAGGATTTGAAGCTTTCGTTACTACAGGAATCCATACTCTTTGGTTCTTTCGGTAAAGTCACGTAGGTATAAAATAAAATAAATCACGACGTTTCGGACGCAACACAAGCGTCCGCCAGCTTTCCCACCTGATGACGGGCGCTTGTGTTGCGCCCGAAACGTCGTGATTTATTTTATTTTATACCTACGTGACTTTACCGAAAGAACCAAAGAGTACACATAGGATCTTTGTCTTTGTGTGCGTGCATACGCGCGTGTGTCTGTGCGTGTGTGCGTGCGTCACCGCGGCTTGTCTGGCGGCAGTTCGGCGATGACGGCACGCAGGATGCGGCTCCGCGTGGCGGTGCCGGGCCGACCTTCCCCGCACTGCCGCTGGCTGAGTCCCGACACCAGGAAGCCATCGACGGCGCGGGCGGCGGTGAAGCGCGCCGAACGCACGCGCTCAGCCAGCAGCGCACCGCCCTGCACCGTGCCCAGCACGCCCACGCTGCTCAGCTCCTGCACCGCACGCACCGCAAAGATCACGATCACACACCGCACCACACACACACACAGCATCACACACACACAGCATCACCAGACACACACAGCACCACACACAGCACCAGACACACACAGCACCACACACACACAGCACCACACACACACAGCCCCGCACGCACAGCACCGCACGCACTGCACCGCACGCACTGCACGGATAATGATCACGCACACATCACGCACAGCACTAATAAAAGATATTCGCTACTAACTGGCGGTGACATCACCACGGCGCTTGTGCCAGGCTATGTGCACGTTGAGTCAACGTGAAGTGTTGAACGCCCGTTGGCAGGAGGTCACGGGGCAGACCCAGGTGCCATGGGTCGACTGACTGAGATGACTGAGATGACTGGCTGATGCTCTATGGTGCAGAGTCTTGATGAGGGAATTCTTCTGGGATGGATGGTGGTGGAAATCTGGTTTCAGGTAAGCATCCGTGACCTTACCCTACATCACCTTACCATACATTGCGGGAATCACAAAAAAGATCTCCAAAATCTTGAATAAACACAAGTTCCAGGTCCGATTCAACACAGTACATAAAATCCGTGATCTGGTTCCGTCTGTAAAAGATGTGATTCCGGACATACAGTACCCTGGCGTCTACAAACTAAGTTGCCTCTGTGGTAGCAGTTACATTGGAGAAACCAAACGACATGTCTCGGACCGCATCCGTGAGCACAAAAAAAAAACACGGTAGGACCAACACCTCGGCTGTGGCAGATCACATATAATTCAGTGGGCTCACATGACATTGACTTCTCCAAGACAGAGGTTCTCTGCAAGCCATCTGGCTACCATGAGAGATTCGTTCAAGAGGCTATCCACATATACAAACACAGAGACAATTTCAACTGAGAAGATGAATTCTGGCTTAGCAATCATTGGAAGGATTTGATAAACCATTTCAGGTCTTAATTGATTGTGTTCACGCTTATGGTGACTTTCAGACCGCATTCCATTCTCTTCCTCTCCCCCCTCCTCTTTTCCGAACATAGATGGATTCGTCCATCTGAACAACTGCCAAAATCGCTGTCCGTGGTGCTGACGTTAAGAAAAAAACGACACTTTTTAAAAATGTGTTGCTGTGTTTTTTCACACCTGATGACGATTGCTTGTGTTGCAGTCGAAACGTCGTGAGAATTTTATCGTTTTATATTTTTATTATTCCCTTCTACGTGACATTACCGAAAGAACCAAGCATATGAATCCCTGCAGTCACGAAAGCTTTAAATAAAAAATCAACTGCGCAGTTAATGAGTGGTGATCACTCACCGGGTGAGTGGATTGTGTGGTGTGCAGCGAGCGGTATAGTGAGTGGTGTAGTGAGTGGTGTAGTGAGTGGTGTAGTGAGTGGTGTAGTGAATGGATTGTGTGGTGTGTAGTGAGTGGTGTAGTGAGTGGTGTAGTGAATGGATTGTGTGGTGTGTAGTGAGTGGTGTAGTGAGTGGTGTAGTGAGTGGATTGTGTGGTGTGTCGTGAGCAGTGTAGTGAGTGGTTTGGTGAGTGGTATAGTGAGTAGAGTAGTGAGCAGCGAACGCTCACCGGGTGAGTGTGGTGAGCGAGCAGGCACGCGTCCAGGAAGGCGAGCGTTCGATCCACGCCGCGCCGCTCACGCTTACTCGACGCCGTGGGGCCTTCGTCATCAGCTGCCGGGGCCTGCGTCACAACCACCACCACGTATCAAAACCACCACAACCACTACCACACGTCACAACAACTACAACCACCACCACACGTCACAACCACCACCACGACCACCACACGTCACAACCACCACAACCATGCCTCATTACCACCACGCATCACAATCACCACCACGACCACCACGCGTCACAACCACCACAACCACCACAACCACCACAACCATGCCTCACTGCCACCACACGTCACAACCACCACGGGTCACAACCACCACGCTTCACAACCACCAACATCACGCGTCACAACCACCACCACGTATCAAAACCACCACAACCACCACCACACGTCACAACCACCACCACGACCACCGCACGTCACAACCACCACAACCACCACAACCACCACAACCATGCCTCACTACCACACGTCACAACAACTACAACCACCACCACGCGTCACAATCACCACTATGCGTCACAAGCACCTAGACTGGCACAAACGCCGTGGTGATGTCACCGACAGTTAATGGCGAATGGGGGCTCTTGTGTGTGTGTGTGTGTGCGCGTAGTGTCGTGGTTGCTGCACTGTGCTACGAACCGGTTGCTGCACTGGGCTATAAAGTATCCTGGGCCTCCCCTAGGTCAACTCAGCCTCAAACGAGTACCTGGTGCGGTGTGTAAACATCGCCACTGGGGAGACAAAGGCGGCCAAGCGTGGTGCTGGCCACCCACCCCCTCCTCCCCCGTTGTGTACCGTGCCGGCCTTCGTAGGCACTGCTACTAACTAAAACAATGTGGGGGGGTTGTGGGGGGGGGGGTAGCAGGGGGGTTGTGGGGGTGGGGTAGCAGGGGGGGTGTGGGGGGGGAGCAGGAAGGGAGCGGGGGGGGGCAAGGAGGCTTCGTCTTGATCGTGCGTCGCACCTGGTAGCACGCGGGCCGCACCGCTCGCTGCAGCTCCACGTAGCGCGATGGGGAGAGCTCCATGCGGCCCCCGCTGCCCCAGACGGACACGGTCTGGCACGGACATGGGGGAGGTGACGCACGCAGCTCAGCTACCGGTCGCGCAGTCCCCACGAGTCATCGGTGACGAGAGGCCCAGCGGGACGCAACCGTCTCTCGCAGGAGGCGGTCCTGCGAGTTTTTTGTTTCAGTGCCTTTACGTGACTTTACCTAAAGAACCAAAGAGTATGGATCCCTGCAGTCACGAAAACTTCAAATCTAGATTGATCCCAATTGAGACGTTTGCGGCTATGTTTTTCGGCACTTGGGACGTTTAGCCAATATCAGTTACACCGTGTGTGTATTGGGTCTATCTCTGGAAGGAAACCCCATGCAGAGCAGGGGGGGGGATATAGAAACTCCACTCGCTCACTCTGCAGAACAGGGGGAGATCATACAAACTCCACTCACATACTCTGCAGAACAGGGGGAGATCATACAAACTCCACTCACATACTCTGCAGAACAGGGGGAGATCATACAAACTCCACTCACATACTCTGCAGAACAGGGGGAGATCATACAAACTCCACTCACTCACTCTGCAGAACAGGGGGAGATCATACAAACTCCACTCACTCACTCTGCAGAACAGGGGGAGATCATACAAACTCCACTCACTCACTCTGCAGAACAGGGGGAGATCATACAAACTCCACTCACATACTCTGCAGAACAGGGGGAGATCATACAAACTCCACTCACTCACTCTGCAGAACAGGGGGAGATCATACAAACTCCACTCACTCACTCTGCAGAACAGGGGGAGATCATACAAACTCCACTCACTCACTCTGCAGAACAGGGGGAGATCATACAAACTCCACTCACATACTCTGCAGAACAGGGGGAGATCATACAAACTCCACTCACTCACTCTGCAGAACAGGGGGAGATCATACAAACTCCACTCACATACTCTGCAGAACAGGGGGAGAACATACAAACTCCACTCACTCACTCTGTAGAACAGGGGGAGATCATACAAACTCCACTCACTCACTCTGCAGAACAGGGGGAGATCATACAAACTCCACTCACATACTCTGCAGAACAGGGGGAGAACATACAAACTCCACTCACTCACTCTGTAGAACAGGGGGAGATCATACAAACTCCACTCACTCACTCTGCAGAACAGGTGGAGATCATACAAACTCCACTCACTCACTCTGCAGAAC
Organism: Lethenteron reissneri; assembly: GCF_015708825.2. Classification (NCBI taxonomy): domain Eukaryota; kingdom Metazoa; phylum Chordata; class Hyperoartia; order Petromyzontiformes; family Petromyzontidae; genus Lethenteron; species Lethenteron reissneri. The sequence goes on from NC_083840.1 coordinate 775,197, forward strand.
AGGGGGAGATCATACAAACTCCACCCACTCACTCTGTAGAACAGGGGGAGATCATACAAACTCCACTCACTCACTCTGCAGAACAGGGGGAGATCATACAAACTCCACCCACTCACTCTGTAGAACAGGGGGAGATCATACAAACTCCACTCACTCACTCTGCAGAACAGGGGGACATCATACAAACTCCACTCGCTCACTCTGCAGAACAGGGGGAGATCATACAAACTTCACTCACTCACTGCAGAACAGGGGGACATCATAAAAACTACACGCAGAAAGGCATCCGAGTCACAAATAGAATCTCCAGGCCCCTGGTTGCTACGAAGCGGGCGTACCACCACTGCAGCGCCACAAGCCTGCCGCCCTATGGGAAGCATTAGAGAATCCATGCACACGTCTGATTTTTCTTCCTGGTCTACTGCGTGAGGGTGGGGGGGTTGTTGGGAGGGGGGTGTTGGGTGGGTGGTGGTACCTTGCTGGTGGTGAACCCCTGTGGAGTGGGGGTTGCCGGGTCGTACTGCGTGCACAGCAGCAGCATGTCCGGCAGACCTGCGCCGAACAGCGGAGGAGAATGCACACACACAAAGACAGAGGTCACCCCGCGTAGCCCTTTAACAGAGTGACATGTCTCGGACCGTGTTCGTCGTGAACACAAGGCAGATCTGAAACACGGTAGGACCAATACCTCGGCCGTCGCTGATCATTGTTTTAATGCTGTGGGCTCACACGAAATAGATTTCTCCAAGGCGAAGGTACTCTGCAAACCCACTGGCTATCAGCAAAGATTCGTTCATGAAGCCATCCAGATATATAAACACAGACACAATTTCAACCGAGAAGATGGATACAAACTGAGCAATCATTGGAAGGACGTTATTAACCAGGTAAAGTCTTAACTAACTGTGATGTTACCATCCTACCTGCCAATGTTAGTAGTTATTTTCGACTCTCTGGTGTTACATTAACAGGTTCAATGTCTTTACATTAACAGGATAAATGTCTCACTAACACAGCCACCGTTGCTCGTATTCCTCGATGTGGCGGTGGCTCTACGATCTTACATTGACATGCTAATCTCTCACAATGCAATGGCCACCTCCCCGCAGCTTCGTCGTCGTGGATGTGGCTCTCCGATTTACCCGATCTTACATTGACATGCAAATTTCACAACTAGCCCCACCCACTTCGCTTATGACCCTTGGGCTACACCCATCTCAAAGCTTTATAACATCCTGCCTCAGCAGCTCTCCCGCTATTTTTTCACCTGATGACGATTGCGATCGAAACGTCGTGATATTTTTATCATTTTTTCTATCTACGTGGCTTTACCGAAATAATATTTTAACAGAGTGTTGGGGCAAGCGCTGCAAGAGGGTGGGTGGCCAGCACCACGCCCCGTCCGCCTTTGTCTCCCCAGTGGCGATGTTTACACACAGCACCAGGTAGTCATTTGAGGGTGAGCCGACCTAAGGAAGGCCCAGGACCGATTCAGATATAAATGTCACTGGTGTTGGCCGTGGGCGAGTGATAGTTTAAAATAAGCACAAAGACTTACGGATAAGTGCAAAACCCATTGAAAATGATGAAACGGCAAAGCCAAGGACTGCCCACCCCTCACGGTGACTGGAGCCAGAACCAGTGCCCCGGACCTCCTGTGTTCCACGGGGGTCTAGACGGTACTGGTCCAGCTCCCGACAGATGCATGGCAGCCTCTGCTCAACAGTTTGCGTTCGGCTATCCCTCGTAGGCCAACCGCAGTTATTTTCTTCTGGTGTTTCTGAAGGAACTAAACTATTGTTTTTACTTTACCACGGTAAGGCACACTGAGCTATATAGCTTTTTTTCAAAACCGACCTGGCCACAAATGATAGCTCAACGAAGTGGCTTATCGTCATTGAAATTTATAGCAGCAGCCAAATACTCTGAACGCACATTGATTTTGATTCTAAACGTGGAGCAGCGCAAACTCGAAATATACAGCAGGCGTCAGGTTCTGGATAGAGACCACGAACGCCTGTATACCAGGCGAGGTAGTTAACATCTCGCCACCATGGCACCCAACGTGGAACATGAGGGGACGGGGAGTAGTCTCCTGGCCCTGGCAAACTGGGTTCGGCATGCACACGCAATGAGTGAATCAGTGAGTGAATTGGAGTGATTGAATCCGCGAGGGTTACGCTACTTATCCCGTGTTCGCTTCTCACCGATGAACTTTGCGAACCCCTCCCCGTATTCCTCCAGCACCTCCTGCTGCTCCGCCCTGCAGCAGGAGCAGTGGCAACAGCAGCAACAGCAGCAACAGCAGCAACAGCAGCAGGGCAACAGTGATGGGAGCTAGAATCATGAGATAGAACCAGCAACTGGAATCTGGTCTTGATCACTCAGAGGAGACCTGTGCTGTCACTCACAGTGAGGCGAGGGGGACCTGGGCCACGATCGGTGCCGGCTCCACCAGCTCCAGGTTGTCGTGCGTCAGGTTGGGCGCCGTGCCGCCGCGTGTGTACAGGAGGCACGCGGGGAGCTCCAAGCACTTCTCTCCCCAGAAGAGCTCGCCCACGCGGCAACCCGCCACCACGCTCGACAACTTCATCCGCATCGCCATCGCCACTGACGCCACCCTGGACACACCGCCACAAGGCAAAACGGGAGACAAAGGGGGGGGGGGGGTGGATCAGAGTAGCGCTTTCAGATTGCGCTTCTGCGGCCGTCTGGAACACCGCTGTACTCAATTGACAAACTCATTTATTTAGAACACATTTTTGTGTTTAGTTTGTTGTCCTTCCATCCTGCACCTCCGATTGGCACGACTGGCTACGTACGATGCGAAAGAAGTTCAACACGCATACATACGAGTCTCTGGTTTTCTGTGGGTCTCTGTGAGTTTCTTGCTTCCAATATCAGCAAGCCACTGGAGATAAGCACTTTTAAACCATCTAGATTGAAACCTCATTTCTTTAGAACTGCTTTGTGCGTGTTAGTTTGTGGTCCTTCCGCCCGCACCTGCGATTAGCGCGGTTGGCTACGTATGGTGCGAAAGAAGTTCAACATACATACATCATCACTCCCTGCTGGGGACAATAAAATAAGTACCACTTTTTGTGGAAGTCTAACAGCCCCACACAAATACACATCGATTTCCCCCCTTCCCCATATATCCACTAACTGTTGGAGGCCAGTGCCGTTAGCGAGTTGCACTGTGTAAAAACCGACACGGCACACATACACTACGCCCAGGGCCGCCTTTGTCTCCTCCAATGCTGATGTTTAATACAAACTGCAGCAGGTACTCACTTAAGGCTGAGTCGATCTAAGAGGAAGTCTGTCGAGGAATAGTTCAGATATTTGCTGTCGCTATTATTGGTCGTGAGCGGCAATGGAAATCTGTTTGCCAGGTTCGTAGGGCAGTGCAGCGCGAACCACTGCACCACCGCAGATAGACAGACACACACACACAAACATATAGAGACCCAGACACGCAGAGACCCAGACACGCAGACACAGAGTCCCAGACACACAGAGACCCAGACACACAGACACACAGAGACACAGACACACAGACACAGAGACCCAGACACACAGACACAGAGACCCAGACACACAGAGACCCAGACACCCAGACACAGAGACCCAGACACACAGAGACACAGACACACAGAGACACAAACACACAGACACACAAAGAATCACACACAGAGACCCACACGCAGAGACCCACACAGACACAGAGACCCAGACACACAGAGACACAGAGACCCAGACACACAGAAACACAGACACACAGACACACAGAGACACACAGAGACCCAAACACACAGAGACCCAGACACACAGAGACCCAGACACACAGAGATACACACAGAGACCCTGACACACAGAGACACAGACACACAGAGACCCAGACACACATAGACCCAGGCACACAGAGACCCAGACACACAGAGACACAGAGACCCACACAGAGACCCAGACACACAGAGACACAGACACACAAAGACCCAGACACACAGAGACACAGAGACCCACACAGAGACCCAGACACACAGAGACCTAGACACACAGAAACACAGACACACAGAGACCCAGGCACACAGAGACCCAGACACACAGAGACCCAGACACACAGAGACCCAGACACACAGAGACCCAGACACACAGAGACCCAGACACACAGAGACACAGAGACACACAGAGACACAGACACACAGAGACACAGACACACAGATACCCAGACACACAGAGACACAGACACAGAGAGACCCACACAGAGACCCAGACACACAGAGACACACAGAGACCCAGGCACACAGAGACACAGACACACAGAGACCCAGGCACACAGAGACCCAGACACACAGAGACCCAGACACACAGAGACCCAAACAGACAGAGACCCAGACACACAGAGACCTAGACACACAGAGACCCAGATACAGAGACACACAGAGACCCAGACACACAGAGACCCAGACACACAGAGACACAGACACACAGAGACACAGACACACAGACACAGAGAGACCCAGAGACACAGACACACAGAGACCCAGGCACACAGAGACAGACACACAGACACACAGAGACACACAGAGACACACAGAGACACAGAGACCCACACAGAAACCCAAACACACGGAGACACAGACACAGAGACCCACACAGAGACCCAGACACACAGAGACCCAGACACAGAGACACACAGAGACCCAGACACACAGAGACACACAGAGACACAGACACAAAGAGACACAGACACACAGAGACCCAGACACACAGAGACCCAGACACAGAGACACACAGAGACCCAGACACACAGAGACACACAGAGACACAGACACAAAGAGACACAGACACACAGAGACCCAGACACACAGAGACCCAGACACAGAGACACACAGAGACCCAAATACACAGAGACACACAGAGACCCAAATACACAGAGACACAGACACACAGAGACCAAGACACACAGAGACCCAGACACACAGAGACACAGACACACAGAGACCCAGAGACACAGAGACCCAGACACACAGAGACACACAGAGACACAGACACACAGAGACCCAGACACACAGAGACACAGACACACAGAGACACACAGAGACACAGAGACCCAGACACACAGAGACCCAGACACACAGAGACACACAGAGACACAGACACACAGAGACCCAGACACACAGAGACACAGACACACAGAGACACAGACACACAGAGACACAGACACACAGAGACCCAGAGACACAGAGACCCAGACACACAGAGACACACAGAGACACAGACACACAGAGACCCAGACACACAACCACACAGTGCGATGGTGGTGCGATAGAGGCGCAGTCCCTGCAGGTGCGTGCTCGCGCCACTGCTGTTGGATTCTCTTCAGAGGACCCTCCTTCGATTAGAGTGGCCTTAGGCCTACTCTTCCACGCTGAGCCAAGACGTCTTGGCAGAGGCGGGGTGTACCCTAACTTCACCCCCCACAACCCCATTCGCAGGAGGGATTGGGAGCCTTTAGCCCCCCCCCCCCATTGTTTCAGTTGCCGCGCCTGGAGATACAACTCGAGCCAACAAGTCCATCGCTGCTTGCTGACCACTGCGCCACGGCGGAGTCTCTACACGTGTGTACAGTACAGTATCCACGTGTACAGTATTCCACGTGTGTACAGTACAGTACTCCATGCGTGTACAGTATCCACGTGTACAGTCCCCCATGCGTGTACAGTACTCCACGTGGGTGCCGTACAGTATCCACGTGTACAGTACCCCATGCGTATACAGTACTCCACGTGTACAGTACTCCACGCGTGTACAGTACTCCACGCGTGTACAGTACTCCACGCGTGTACAGTACTCCACGCGTGTACAGTACTCCACGCGTGTACAGTACTCCACGTGGGTGCCGTACAGTCGGTGACAGGCAGTGGGAATCGAACTCGGGTGGCTGGGTTAGTGGCGAGGCGCGCTCCTACCGCTGACACGACTACCGCTCTCCATGGAGACTCACTCGCAGAGACACAATGAGACACGCACGCAGACAGCAAGACTCACACACACAGAGACTCACAGAGACAGACTGAGACTCACACACACACACAGAGGCAGGGAGTATCTGAGACTCACACACACAGAGACTCGCGCACACACAGAGACTCACAGCGACTGAGACTCACACACACAGAGACTCACACACACAGAGACTCACAGAGACTGAGACTCACACACACAGAGACTCACAGAGACTGAGACTCACACACACACAGAGACTCACACACACACAGAGACTCACGCACACACAGAGACTCACAGAGGCTGAGACTCACACTCACAGAGGCAGGGAGTATCTGAGACTCACACACACACAGAGACACACAGAGACTGAGACTCGCAGAGGCAGGGAGTCGCTGAGACTCACACACACAGAGACTCACACACACAGAGACTGAGACTCACGCACACACAGAGACTCACACACACAGAGACTGAGACTCACATACACAGAGACTCACACACACAGAGACTCACACACACAGAGACTGAGACTCACACACACAGAGACTCACACACACAGAGACTGAGACTCACGCACACACAGAGACTCACACACACAGAGACTGAGACTCACATACACAGAGACTCACACACAGAGAGACACACAGAGACTGAGACTCACACACACAGAGGCAGGGAGTCTCTGAGACTCACACACACAGAGACTCACACACACAGAGACTCACACACACAGAGACTGAGACTCACACACAGAGGCAGGGAGTCTCTGAGACTCACACACACAGAGACTCACGATCGCGGCCACCACGAGCCAGGGCAGACGCACACGCCCGTGACGTCACGCAGCGGCCCCTCCCCCCCGCACTGAACCCCCCCCCCCCCCGCACTGAACCCCTCCCCCCCCCGCACTGAACCCCTCCCCCCCCCGCACTGACCCCCTCCCCCCCCCCGCACTGAACCCCTCCCGCACTGACCCCCTCCCCCCCCCCGCACTGAACCCCCCCCCGCACTGAACCCCTCCCCCCCGCACTGAACCCCCCCCCGCACTGAACCCCCTCCCCCCCCCGCACTGACCCCCAGCGATGGTATGGCCCGCGTGGTGGCTGGGTGGGTGGGGGTAGCCCGGAGCGGCCCTCTCGCTCGCAGCCGCAGATTCACTTCGCTTTGGTCACCCGCTCGCGTCACGCCGGCGAACGAGACGCGTGCTTCACCCGTGTGGTGAAATACTCTTCACACTCACTCACTCTTCTCGTGTCGAGGGGTCAAACTACCCGACTACTGATGGAGTCGTATCCACTCACTCACTCACCCACCCACTCGCTCACCCACTCAGTCACTCACACAGCCACTCACCCAGACACTCACCCAGACACTCACCCAGACACTCACCCACCCACTCACCCACCCAGTCACTCACCCAGACACTCACCCAGACACCCACCCAGTCACTCACCCAGTCACCCACCCAGTCACTTAGCCAGTCACTCACCCACCCAGACACTCGCTCAGACACTCACCCACCCAGTCACTCACCCAGTCACTCACACACTCACTCAGTCACTCAGTCACTCACCCAGACACTCGCCCAGACACCCACCCAGTCACTCACCCACTCACCCAGCCACTCACTCAGTCACTCACCCAGTCACTCACCCAGCCATTCACTCAGTCACTCACCCAGACATTCGCCCCACTCACCCCACTCACCCACCCAGTCACTCACCCAGACACTCGCCCAGACACCCACCCAGTCACTCACCCACTCACCAACTCACACGCGGACCGACTCACCCACCCACCCACCCACTCAACTCACCTCCTCAACTCACCCATTCAACTCACCCATTCAACTCACCCACTCAACTCACCCACTCAACTCATCCACTCAACTTACCCACTCAACGACTCACCCACCCACACACTGACCCACTAACAAACTGAACCACAAACTCACCCATTATACTCCCGTTCTAAACTATCCATACTGTGTTCAACCACCAAACTGCAGGTCACAACACACTCACAAATTCACCTACTCATCCATTCAATCACCTACTCACCCACTCACTCACCCAGCCACTCTGCAGATCAGAAACACTATTTCTGCTTCTTCCCTCCCACTGCTGCACTTTGGGATTCCTTCCCCCCACCGTCTCTCTGCAGTTCTGTGAAAGGGGCCGTCCATAAATGACGTCACACGATTTTGGACGATTTTTTACCCCCCCGTCACACGGCGTCACAAAAAGACCCCCCCTCAAATGACGTCACAAAGCTCTGCCCCCCCCCCAAAATGCTTCAAATCGCTTTAAACTATTGTCATTGTAGTGCGTATTTAATGTGGCGCTGCACTCTGGTGTTGTGGGAGAAAACATTTAATACAAAGTCTATTTAATTAAGTAGAACGTGTTGTCTATATTTAAAGTTGCGCATTTTGATGTGACGTCACATTTCTCAAACCCCCCGCCCCTCGTCACAAATGTCTGACCCCCCCTCCCCCCCGAGGTGCGTGACGTCATTTATGGACGGCCCCAAAGCTACTTCCGCGGACTGGTTCTCTTGCCAATGGCGCCTCTGATGTGCTGCGGCTCCATGATCGGCGTGTTCCCTTTCACGGTCTCAGTCCCATCCATCGTAAGCGCGCGTTGGGCATCCATAACTCCGCTCCACCGGGCAATGGTGGCTGCCTGTAAACCAGCATCGAGGATCACCGCACCGGGGAAATTATTTGAGTCTGAGTCAACCTAGGGGAGACTCAGGACCCCCCCCCCCCCGCCCGCCATCTCTTCGGCATTATTCCACTGCGAGCATAGACACCTGAAGATATTCCTGGGGAGGGGAAAACATTTTTTAGCCAAAGCCGCCATCCACACCACCGAAACTCAAGGTCGCCGGGTCCGTAGCGCAGCGCGCTGACCCCTGCACCGTAGACAAAGATCCATCGGCACATCCTCAACAGACTGCTGGGGGCGAGTGGTGTCCGCGAGGATGATGAAGGCCGGTACAGCACCACGCCGAGCCGCCCATTGAGCACCTTGAGGTCGAGTCAACCTCGGGGAGGCCCAGGACCGGTTCTGATTTCCGTCGGTGGTGCTGGCCGTGAGCGGGAATCGAACCCGGATGGCCGGGTTCGTAGCGCAGAGCACGAACCGCTACACCACTGCACCAAAGACAGAGATCCCCCGTGTAGCCTCAACAGACTTGGGGGCGAGTGCTGTTCGCGAGTAGCGTCAGATAAAACGACAAATCGCTAACTTTAAAAACCCAGCCGTTCATAAAAACATTTGAAGGCAGTATAGTACTATAGTAATGGAGCAAGTGCAGAATCACTGAACGGAAATTGATAGCTTGAAAGCATACTCATTGTTTTTTTCGGTAAAGTCACGTAGGTAAAAAATTAAATAAAAAATGTTAACTAAATTAAATCACGACGTTTCGGGCACAACACAAGCGTCCGTCTTCAGGTGGGGACAACGCAGCGAAAGCACAACCACTTAAGCATTTTGCGCGGGGCCCTTGAAAGTGCGTAGGTGACACAGACTTATTTCACAGGTGTGCGCGCAGCATTGCTTGAACAAGAGGCTCTTCTCAGCCTTGACCAGACCACCAGCTCACAAGAACTGAATGTGGCCACTTGTTTCGTTTAGAGCTCCCCCCGCCCCCACCCCCAACTCAAAGAGTCGAGAGAACGTGACCATCCCCTTTCAGGCAGCGGTGCAATAGAGACACAACACACGATGTAGAGCGGTCGTTGTCTTCATTTGGGAGTCACCGGGACACAGAGGAGCAACTGTGAGGGGGGGGGGCAGCGTTATGCGACGCATAGGGGGCCCGGTCAGCCACTAGGGGGACCCCCGAATGAACAGATAAACACACAAGTACAAACATGTTAAGAAAAATTATTACAAATTTACGACAAAAAAATCCCTGCATTCTACCATGGAGCAAGCCCGATAATTAACGCATCTGGCTATCGTCGTATCAACAGAGCAGCGTCAAGTTGCGCGATCCACCCCCTTTGAGGAAGTCCTGGACCGATAGGGCCGGCATGAAATCAAGACGCCGACAACTTAATTGAGCATCGTTACCTTGACATATTTTATTAATACTGTCCCTGTGAGACCGTCTTCCGCTAAACCCAATACGCGGTGCAGCAACTAAACAAGAGAAACGTGAGACTCTCGATTGTCCGCGTGCAGTTGATCCAATGTGCGGATTCACCGCACGGCACCTGAGATTATGACGTCAATTAATAACTCGTGGATTTCCCCTCGAGCCAAAACTAATACCTCCTATCACCCAGGAATGTCTGTCCTTAACGCTCTTGACGTCACTCCGTCGACCAGCCCCCCCCCCCCCCTCATTAATAATCATGACCATGTGACGTCCTCCAAATGGACACCCCCCTCCATTAATAACAGTTAGCAGGTGACGTCACTCCACATTGGGGGGGCGAGGCGCCTCCTCCCTCCTCAGCATCAACTTTTAACCCTCACTACAAAGGCAGAACCCTCACGTCACGCGATCTCCATAAAGCTTGTTGAGACATATAACTAAAAAGGACGTCAAGATGAACAAGGGATTATAACCTTCAAATGAAATAGGTCTGTCACCGCGGCCTTACAAACTGCACACGCATTAATGCAATGAATACCACGACGCGGTCTGCTTTTCGTTTGCAAGTTTCAGATTTACTGCAATACATCCGTCCTTGGACGAGCAAAAGGCGAGTAATCTCATAACAGTTATACATTGTTACTCCTGGGAATGTTTATTACAAGCCACATGGTGCTTAAACCGAACAAATGTGTGATCCGGCTCATCTAAAATCCACATGATCGCCTCTACAGTACAGTAGTTGCAATATCTTTACAAGTGAGGTGGAGTTTGATTGATGTTGATTGACGTGGCTCTGCCGTCATCCAATTCGTAGGCCGAGTCTTCTGCGCGGGAGCAGGAAAGTGTCATGACTGAGCACGCGCATCAATCGGTCGACCATTAGCTCTTGGCATAGAGACCCGTGGAGAAATGCTTCTTTTTCTGAACTATATCCGCGACTTTGAATCATCCGCAGCCGTCCTCCCCGTCATTAGCGCGGATCATCGGGAGTCTACTGAAAGTTACAGCCCAGATTGTTGTATATACGGGGTTACAAAAAAATATCATCCGTTGCCATTTGAGTAAGAGTCGGGGTGAAACGAGTGGGTCGCCCACAAGTCAGATGTTGCCATACCCACCACCGCCGTTGAAATTGGCCGTCGCGTCACCTGCCGGGGGAGAGCGTTGTCATCAAACGTTCGGTGCCGACACAGAAACACGTCACGGCTCTGTCGCCCGTTATTCTTTGGCTCAGAAAGGGCCCCCTTGGCCAATAACATCAGCCGCCATTCGCCACTAAGTGACGGTGGCGTTACCACGGCGCCTGTGCCAGGCCCAAGTGCACTTTGAGGCCACGTTAAGTGTCGAAGGCTCGCCGGGAGGTCTCGGGACAGACCCGGCAGGTGCCATGGGTCGGCTGACTGAGATGCCCGGTAGATGCACCAGCTGTAACCCCCCCCCCCCCCCCCCCCCCCCCCAGTGCCAACTTGCTGCATTTTATCCACCCAACGCTCCACACAACCCCACACATTGAACCCACGACCTCTGCGGGGGGGAGGGGTAACGGAGAGAAAAATCCCCAAAACCTCAGCGAATGAACCAAGTTGAGATAAAAAAAATAATCACCCCCCGGAATTCACGCCTTTATAATCCAACCAGAACCCTTGATATTTCTCATAAACGCATTCGACTAGTAATTCACGTCTAATTATAGCGAGTGAAATATATATAATGTACGCACACCCGTCAACCCCTTATCAGTGCCAACCTTATTACAGACCAATTCAGACCTTATTGGTCGCCCCGTGCCCTTATACATCTCAACGTTCATCCTACAGAGCCAGAATTGAAACGGCTGGATGCCGTATGGACCTGAAAACTCAATTTCCCTGCACAAGAATACGGGGTAAACCGTATAGGTTGACAGGTCTGTGTACGCATGCATGTACAGTCGACATGCACAAACTCTTTATAATAGTTAAACATCGGCGGGTGTCCATTCACCTGGGGAAAGGGCGCAGCCACGCCATGGGGGAGGGGCTTTGGCATTCCAAGCCATTGGCTGCACGCCCCATTACATTAAAACTATGCAGATTATAAATGTGTGGAGGGAAAAACCGGAGAAAAATCCAAGCGACCACGGGGAGAAAGAGAGACACTGCAAACTCCAAATATACAGCAGGCGTCAGGGTCGTGATCGAACGCTCGACCTCCTGCATACCAGGTGAGGAAGTGAACATCTCACGAGTGGAGAACTCGTCGCTCTGCAGCGGAAAATAAAACAGCTGTCACTTTACTACTCTTGCCACAATCTTATAGCGGAACCACCGACAGTAATCTTCCTTTTGATGTCGTAATAAAATGCCATGATAATAACTGTTGCGAGTTTTTTTTGTTATATCTATATTCTCCAGGATTTAAAGAGATTCTGGAGAAACAATTACCTTAACCCCTTTCCCGCTCCGAGACGTCTGCAAGTTGTGGGGTGTGGTGGGTCATCCCGTTCACCGCCGAGTCTTGGAACGTACGAGCGGGTTCAGCGTTCGTTTTATTTAGGAGAGGTGTAGTCGTAGCAACGCCGTTGTTTTTCCAGACGTCGTCACCGCAGAGAACCGTGGTGACATAACCGCCGCCACTCTACGATAGTCGCCGTCAAACCGTACCACACACGCCCTCTCGCATGGCCTTGTACTTCTGATTACGTTCCGTGACGTACGTCATCGGAATGGGAAAGGGTTAAAAGGGAGCCAAAAGTCCGAGCGACATTAAATAACCTTGCATGGCGAGTCTTCTGTGTTCGTGACTCCTGCCTCTTCAGCGTCGCTATCGAGTACTGTCCCGCCTCTCCTCCCAACTTCTCCCGTACGTTCCGAATTTCATTTTCAGCACTGATTTAATCCCCTGTAGCCAGTTACACGGCCCATGGCCATGAACAATAAAGTTATTGTTGGGGTGCAGAGGAGCCCAGCCAGCAGCCAGCCAGGAGAATCGAGGCATAGATAATAATAATAATAAATGTTTGATATGAGCACGATTATTCCGCTCGATTGCTCAGGTAATGTTTTATATGAGCATGATTATTCCGCTCGATTACCCAGGTAAGTCTCATCCAGGAGGCTCTTGCCGAGTTATCGCAGTAGGGCAGGGGGGGGGGGAGTGCGCCGCTGCCGCTGCTGCGTGTGACCCCAGTTGAATGATTTTTGTTGAGATTTTTTTTGTATTTTCTTCAGAATTGAGTTGTTTACATCGCGTAAATATAAATGTGTCGTTAAAACCCACCACTGCCCGACACAGCCATTTAGTAAAGGTTTATCACGTGAACAAAACGTGGCAATTCGTTACTCTCCAACACACCGGTTATAGCTGGAGAGTAATTAGTGCTGAACTAGTAACGAATTGGCACGTTTTATTTACAAATCTTACTAATTGGCTGTCGGATGGTGGCGGGTTTAACGACATTTATATTTACGTGGTCTAACCCAAAAAAACGATTATAGATAATATTGGTCGTGAAAGCTGCCTCCTACTACTACTACGTGTTTAACTGACCTGGTACATTGTGTCGGGGTACTTTGTTTTAGCTGTGGGAAGCAACTGGAAAACCCAGTGGAAACAAATCGCAGAACACGGAGAGAAACATTGCAAACTCTACGTACACTCGCACAGAGACAAAGACGCCCCACCACTCCATATAACATTTAACAAACCGCAGGGGGCAAGTGCTGTTTGCAAGCAGCACCAATGAAAAACAAAACTCTTCTGGATGAGTACCAATGAAGGTCGGCACGGCACACGAGGGAGGGGGGTGGTTGGCCAGCACCACGCCAGGTCACCTTTGTCTGCCAAGTGCTGATGGTTTACATACCTTACATTTACATACCGCGCCAGGTACTCATTTGAAACAGAGTCGACCCAGCTAGGCCCAAGCTCCTTCAAATATTTGCCACCGTTATTGGTCGTGAGCGGAAATGGAACCCGTGTAGCCAGGCTCGTAGCAGTGCGCTAATCACTGTTCCGCCGCTCCCCTTATACACTCTCACTCACACTCTGCATGTAGGTACGTATGTACAGTATTTCCTCGTTATTCACGAACTCGCTATTCGGAAATTTGGATATTAGCGAATTGCATCTGGAGCTCCACACAACTGCTGCGTCGAGAGAGAGAAAGCGGTGAGAGATAAGCGATGAGAGACAAAGTCACGAGAGATAAAGTGATGATTGATAAAGTGATGAGAGATAAAATGATGAGAGATTAAGTGATGAGAGATAAAGTGATGAGTGATACAGTGATGAGAAATAAAATGAGACAAATTGATGAGAGAAAGTGATGAGTGATAAAGTGAAGAGAGATAAAGTGATGAAAGTAACGAGATAAAGTGATGAGATAACGCTCATAGCTATTAGCTTATTTACGCATTTATTTAAGGTGATTTATTAAAAAGATCGTTTTTTCGTCCGCCAATATCATTATCCGCACAATGTGCCATTCACGAGCATCTCCAGAACGTATCCCTCATGAAACAACGAGAGAATATTGTCATGTATGTTCAACTTCTTTCGCACCGTACGTAGCCAAGCATGCTAAATCGGAGGTGGGACATTCTCTCTCCCAGCAGAACAACGGGGAGAGAGAACGTACAACGTCCAATAAAAATTGAAAAGTGCGCGAGGAGTTGGGAATCAAACCCAGGCGCTTCTTGCTGCACGGCTCTGGTGCCGGGGGTGCCGGGGGTGCCGCGCTCCGCTTCCGCACACTCTGGAGGTTCGGATCCAGGCGCGTTGCAGCAGGAGGCTGCCGCCAGCCTCTCAGTGGATGCTCACGGTGACACTGCTGTTGGTCATCCTGGCCCCGTACCAGCCGGACCAGAACTGCGTGTCCTTGCCCGAGTGCTCGAAGCGCAGGTAGCGCACGCCGGGCCCGTAGTCGCGGAACACGTGGCTCACCTGCGCAGGACACAGCCACTGATTAACCCACCCACCGACTCACTCACTCACCTACTCACCCATTCAACTATCCACTAACTCAGCCATTCACTCACCCACCCACTGACTCACTCACTCACTCACCTACTCACCCATTCAACCACCCACTCACTCAGCCATTCACCCACTCACTCACCCACCTACCCAACCAACCGACACACGCATTCATCCACCCACTCACTCAGCCATTAATTCACCCACTCATCTACTGACTCACTCATCCACTCATCCATTAATTCACCCACTCACGGAGCCATTCACCCACCCACCGACCCATTTATCCACCCACTCATGCATTTACTCAGTAAAAATCCCGTGCAGCCTTAACAGATTCTCGGGGCTGTTAGTGAGCACATGGCTCAACTGCACAGGACACACCCACTCATTCAGCCATTCACTTAGCCACTCACTCACCCATCCATCCACCCAACCACCGGCCGACTCACCTCCTCAGTCTTCATCCACGCACTCAGTCATTCACTTAGCCACTCACCCACCTGCCCAATGACTCACTCACCCATTCATCCACCCACTCACCAACCCACCCACCTACTCATCCATTCATCCACCCACTCACCCACCCACCCACCAACCGACTCACTCACCCACTCAAACATTCATCCACCCACTCACCAACCCACCCACCCACCTACTCATCCATTCATCCACCCACCCACTCATCTACCCACCTACTCATCCATTCATTCACCCACTCACTCACCTACTCACCCACCCATTGATCCACCCACCGACTTACCCATTCATCCACCCACTCATTCGTTCACTCACAAAGATCCCCCGGATAGCCTTAACAGACTCTTGGGACAAGTGCTGTTTGCGAGCAGCTATTCAGGCCAGCATGACACACGAGGGGGTGAGTGGCCAGCGCCACGCCTGTGTACATCCCCGGTATTTCTTCGAAACGGAACCGGAAGAAAACAAATCAAATAACCTTCATCGGTAACGAGGCTCCCACAAGGCCATGCGGTAGGGCGCGTGTATTGCGCAGTTTTGGCGCCGGCTATCGTAGTGGTGGCGGTCGTGCCGCTCCGTTCCTCTGCGTTGTGAGTAACAATGTCTTTCGGAAAGCAACGGTGCTGCTGCTGCTTTTACGCCTCTAAATAAAAAAATAACGCCGAAACCGGCTTGGTGACTGAAACGACCCGCCGCCGCCACCACCACCACCGCCACCTCTACCACCACCTTGCTACCGCCTTCACCGCTGGTCTGTGGTTCCTTCCCGCAACCTCCGAGTCGTACTCTCTCTCTCTCGCTCCCTCTCGCTCCCTCTCTCTCCAACTTTATCTTTCTTGCTCACTCTTTCTCTCTCTCTCTCGCTCTCTCTTTCGTTCGCTCGCTCTTCGAGAGCGAGCGACTACCGTGTGGTGGCGACGCGTTACAGGTTGCGGGCCCTCACCTGGTTCCAGCAAGCGTCGGTCCACTGCGGGATGGGCTTGGGTTTGTGGTCGAAGCGCGCGAGGACTCGGCTCTTATCCTCAGCGAGCAGCGTCACACTCAGCTCGTACACGCAGCCGCAGTCCCAGCGTGCGGCATACCTAACCGCACCGCCACCACTCCATCGTCATCATCATTAAGATCGTGATCATCATCATTCACAACACAGCCACGGTCCCAGCGTGCGGCGTACCTAACCATACAGCCACCACTCCATCATTGGCGTCACCGTCACAATCGCCATCATCACCGTTGCGATCGCTACCATCATTCGCAACACAGCCACGCCACGACAGCATTGCCCCAACAGTCTGTTAAGGGTTTTATGGGGGGTTGTTGTGTGTGTGTGTAAGTCGCCAGAGCCATGCAGTTTTAAATCTATATTGAAAATTAATTTCTTTAAAAGTGCTTTTGTGTTCAAGTTTGTTCTCCCCCCCGCACTCCTCCGATGAGCGCGGCTTGCTACGTACGGTGCGAAAAGAGTTCAACGTACACCCGCTAAGACGTGGTCTCTGGCATTGGCTAAGTAGTCGAACAAAGACGGTGGTCACCGCAACATCGCGCGGCGCTTTCAGATGCGGCTGCTTCAGCGGCCGTCTGGAACGCTCTTCCCTTCCGATATTAGTAAGCCACTGGGAGTTACGCACCATTAAATCGTCCAGATTGACAAACTCATTTCTTTAGAACTTGCTATTTGTGCGTTTAGTTTGTTGTCCTTCCCCCTGCACACCTCGATTAGCACGGCTGGCTACGTACGGTGCAAACGAAGTTCAACGTACATCCGCAGATACGCCGCGTGCCGCCGTTACCGTCCAAATTTGCCAAATTCGTTCATTTACACCGGTAAATCACTCAATTGAGATTGCACAAAGCAGCGGCAGCAGCAGCAGCATTGCTGACGACCGTGAAGCCGCCCCAGGCTGTGTGCACGTGAAACACAGCGGCGCCTTTCCTCTTGACGGTCGCTATCAGGACGACGGCACCAATGCCAAATGAACAAAATTATTTTCGCGATCATTTCCAACAACGCGAAGGCAGGTTCGTTGACCGACTGATATTGCTCGTTCGCTGGGGAAAGCCTCAGCGGGTCTCAAAGACTCTTGCCCCGTGAGGTTTTTTTGGCGGTAACGTGGAGCGATAAATGCTGCAGTGCGTTTCCCAACGGAGTAATTTGCGAAGGGGGAAGACACAACAAACTAGGCACAAAGAGCAGTTCTAAAAAGAATGAGTTTGTCAAGCGAGACGGTGACTTAAAAGCACACATCCCTAGTGGCTTCCTAATATCGGAGGGAAGAGCGTTCCAGACGGCCGCAGACGCGCATCTGAAAGTGCGCGATGGCGGCGACTGCTTCTTTGTTCTAAGGCTAGCAAAGACGCAATGTTCATTGGGCAGTCAACGGAGGCTTTCCCATACACTCTCTACCCCTGGCCTGGCAACAGCTGGGTGTGCTTCATTGCACCGATTATTGGCATCCCTTTAAATCGGAAGCCGTGTTTTTCAACTTTCAAGCTTCGTTCATCGTCCCAACATTTCCAATCGCCGTCTCGGCAGGCTTCGTCACACTCGTTCCCTCCCGAGTGCTGCCTATCGTTGGATCGAGACTGGACCCGTTCGATGGCCAGCACTGGCGGCAGCGGTGGAGTTAGCGGCACGACCGTGAGATCAGGACAGGGTCGGAGGAGCGCGCGGGCATCGCCTTAAACGGCGGGCGTATGTGAAGGGAGGCGCCTCCGTGCCACCCACCAGTCCGAGACGGCGATGTGGGGCTGGTATTCGTCGAGCAGCTCCACCCAGAGCCCCTCTGCCAGCAGGGACACCACCTGCTCCTTGCCGCACCAGCTGACACACGTCAAAGACAAAGATCCCGAGCGCTGTTAGCGAGCAGCAGATCTGTATGAACGCAGGCACCGCACACGAGGGGGTGGGTGGACAGCACCATTCCCGGCCGCCTTTGATGTTAACTACATATCGCACAGGGTGCTCATTTGGGAGGCCGAGTCGACCGAGGGGAGGCCCACCAGGGTCCGGTTCGGATAATCGTCACTGGTGTTGGCCATGAGCGGGATTCGAATTGGGGTCTACCCAACACACAACAAAGACAAAGATCCCCTGTATAGCCTGAACAGACCAGTAGGGGCAAGTTCTGTTAGCGAGCACCTATGAAGGCCGGCACGGCACACGAGGGGTTGGGTGGCCAACACAACGCCCGGCCGCCTTTGTCTCCCCAGTGGCGATGTTTTACACACCATACGAGGTACATATTTGAGACCGAGTCGACCTGGCTCAGTCTCTAACCCTCTGGCTCAGCTCTGGCTCAGTCTCTAACACTCAGGCTCAGTCTCTGGCTCAGTCTCTGGCTCAGTGTCTAACACTCAGGCTCGGCTATGGCTCAGCTCTGGCTTGAGCCACTCACTTGCTTTTAAAGAGGCGTGAGCGGCTGGCTCAGCTATCGCTCGGGCTCAGCCCCATGGAAATTCTGAGCACGACTGGGACCACGCTCTAATTGAGCCAGCTCAAGTTTAACTTGGCTTAATTGAGCCAGTAAAGCCAGAGTCGAGCCTGAGCTGAGTTGAAACTTAAGAATAATGCGGGCCATGATAGGACTGCGGTGTGACGGGTGCAGGGGGAGGGAGCGTACTTGTAGGACGACACAAAGGACTTGGTGATGTGGGTGTGCGGCTCTGGAAGAGGCACCATCACGTCCTCCACGTTCCAACGGTCGCCGCCGTTGCTTGTGATATGCCAACCGTCAAACTGGTCTTGCACGTACAGAGTGCACGGGTGAGGTGGGCAAGAGGAGAGAGTGTCTTTTGTCAACATGACACAGTTTTTACTGATTGGCCGTGTCGCAAAAGCCTACGTGTTAAACTTCCTACCATAGTTAAAAAAAATTAAACCCACACAATGGAACCGCTGCTAGCCAAAACATCACAATGCTCAAAGATTATCTGGCAAATCACTCCATTGGGAGAACATAGACAGCAGCAGCAGGCAACATCGTCCCCAAATGTAAATACTTAAGACCCAGTGAGGATTTCCTAGTATATCAGAATGGCTGTGTGAGGGTGATCTGTACACGTTCCCATCAGTGAGCTCGCTCCGGATAGAGGAGGCTATGAACGAGCATGACACTCGGCTAGAGACGACATGGAACTTGATGCGGTACGGGAGGATGTGGAGCTGAGTGGACTTGCAAAAAACCGGTACCAGCAGTGTCAACATCAGCCTCTGTGGAGGAGGCTCATGAAGGACGCTACTGGGCAGCGGGAGACAATTTGCTCTCAAGCACCAGCAGAGGGCAGAGGAGTGACGCTCACAACAGTAATGCGGCATATTGACACATTAGGGGGCACAGCTGGTACATCTTGCCAGTCATCTCAGTCGGTCAACCCGTGTGGCACCTGGGTCTGTCCCGTGACCTCCTATCAGCAGCGATAATCTCGACAATTCAAGTGGTAGCCTGAAAGTGCACCTAGCCTGGCACAGGCACCTTGGTAACATCACCGTCACTTAGTGGCGAATGGCGGGTATTGGTGAGGGTGAGTGAATGAAGTTCGTATGTTCTCCCCCCTGTTCTGCATGGGGTTTTCTCCAGGTTCTCCATTTTCCTTCAGTAGTTAAAGAAAAAATATACGAAACTGATATCGGTCAAAACATCCCAATGCTGACAAATATACCTGACGAATTACTCAATTATTTTTACCAAGTAAGAACCACGGAGCAATGTATGGGCCTTAGCAGAGCAAGCAGAACACTGGGCGGCTAAAACGCAGCAAGTTGGCACAATGGAGAACACAGATGGGGGGGCATCTGCCAGTCGTCTCAGTCAGTTAACCCGTGGCACCCGAGTTGGTCCTGTGATGTTAGCAAGTTTTCAACACTCACTAAACTAGTTTTTTATTTCACCAGCTAAGGCTCACTGAGCTATTTCGCTTGTTTTCAGAAGCGACCATGCCACAAATGATAGCTCAATGAGGAGGCTTACCACGTGGAAATGTATTGCAGCCAAATACTCTAAACGTGTGATGTTGATCCTAAATGTAGAGGGGAAAAACTGGAGGACCCAGAGAAAACTCCACGCGACCACTGGGAGAGAGAGACGCAAACTCAAAATATTCAGCAGGCGTCAAGGGTTGGGATCGAACCCCCAACCTCCTGTATACCAGGTGAGGTAGTTAACATCTCCTAGCCACCACGACTCTCCTGCAGGGTAAACAGAAGTAGCATAATAATGATGATGATAATAATAATCATAATAATAAGTGGCTTACCATGTGGAAATGTATCGCAGCCAAATACTATAAATCAGAGGTCACAAACGGGTTTTGATTCCTTACCCGTACCGGTACCTGGCCGCACCAGGGTCGCAAACGGGTATGGGTAGCCAGTTATTGGGTAGGGTACGAGTATCGGGTACCCGATTGCGACCTCTGGGATGAAGCCATGTTGCAGGCGTGGGTGGGTTGATTCTAGGAACTTGAATTGTGAGAAGAGACAAGACGTTGGGAAATGAGTGACAAACGGTTACTCACCAATGACTCACAGCCTACCCGTACCCATACCTGGCCGCACCAGGGTCGCAAACGGGTCCCCGTACCCGTACCCGGCTGGGTACGGGTAGCCGGGTATCGGGTAGGGTACAGGAATCGGGTACCCGATTGCGACCTCTGCTATAAATGCACGAGGTTGGTCATAAATGTGGAGGGTAAAACTGGAGGACCTGCAGAAAAATCCCTGCCACCACCGGGATAGCATGCAAACTCCAGATGTGTCCTGCAGGCATCAGGGTCGGTTATTAAACCCACGATCTCGTGTATAACAGGCGAGGTAGTTAACATCTCCTAACCATCGGGGCACCCTCATCCACTATCCAGTCCCCACTTATAGTGTCTGATGGAGACAATGACGAGATATCA
Organism: Lethenteron reissneri; assembly: GCF_015708825.2. Lineage (NCBI taxonomy): Eukaryota > Metazoa > Chordata > Hyperoartia > Petromyzontiformes > Petromyzontidae > Lethenteron > Lethenteron reissneri. Next base: position 796,662 of record NC_083840.1, read on the forward strand.
GCGTTTAAGGCGGACCCCAAGCCCAGTCCTCACGATGATAATAAATATAATCACAATGATGATAATAAATATAATGATCACAATGATGATAATAATGCTCACTGGTAGCGCAGGGGTTCTGCAGCAGGTTCCTGCTGAATGGGCCCTTCAGGTAGAAGGCCCTCCAGTCAAACGCGGGCGGCAGGGGCATCCTGGAGCAGCGGGCATCACTCCACTTGCCCTCGCGCCGGCACTTGAGCTTCCACAGGGCGCCCGAGTCGACGAGGCGGCGCCAGGCGGAGCACACAGCGCGGCAGTGGCGGCTCAGGTCGGCCTCCGGCACCCAGCTCAGGATCTCCAGCAGGACGTCGTCCGGGGCGGCCGACAGGTCGACGAGAAGCGGGAGGAGGCACGGCGCGGACATGTCCTCGGGGCTTGCGACAGCCGGCCGCGTCGCGCTCTGACCCATTGGGTGTGCCAGCGCTACGCGCTCCTGTGCGTACCGTGAAGACGTTAGCCGCTATTAACACCGGCGCTGCCGCTCTTGAGTGCGTGTTGAACTGCTTTCGCAGCCGTACGTTGCCCACCGTGCCAATCCGAGGTGCGGAGGACAACAAACTAACACAAAAAAGCAGTTCTAAATAATTTAGTTTTCAATTTAGTATAGTGCTGTCGTGTAGTATATAGTAGTGGTGTATATTAGTGTAGTGTATAGTAGTGTAGTGTATAGTAGTGTAGTGTATAGTGTCCATAATACAAGGTTTTTGGGTTAGATCTTCTCTTCTCTTAATATATAAATGTGTCGTTAAGCTCGCCACCACCCGACACAGCCAACTAGTAAGGGTTGCAACGTAAACAGAACATGCCAATTCGTTACTAGCACAGCACACCGGTGTGTTGGAGAGCCAAGCCACAATATTCACAATCTGAGTACGACGTTCCACCAGTAATCATCAGGTGACAGCCAGATTTGTGGAGAAGTCCACCTGTTTCGTTCCTTATATAGGCGTAGATGTGATATTGGTCGTGAAAGCCTACGTGTTAAACCAGTAGTGTAGTGCATAGTAGTGTTGTGTATAGTCGTGGAGTGTATAGAAGTGGTGTGTGTAGTAGTGTAGTGTATAGTCGTGTAGTGTATGTGGTGTAGTGTATAGTTGTGTAGTGTACAGTAGTGTAGTGTACAGTAGTCTTGTGTATAGTCGTGGAGTGTATAGTAGTGTTGTGTATAGCAGTGTAGTATATAAGTGTAGTGTATAAGAGAAGTTTTTAAATATATTTTCCCCCGGGCAACGCCGGGTACTTTTATTCCCCCATAAAACCTTTAACAGACTGTTGGGGCAATGCTCTTCACGAACATCTATGAAGGGCCCGGCACGGCACACGAGGGGGTGGTGGCGGGTGGGTGGCCAACACCACGTCTCAACCAGTGCTGATATTTACTAAACCACACTCGCAACCAGGTGCTCATTTGAGGCCGAGTCGACCTAGGGGTTGATGGGGTCCAGAGGCTCACGAGCGGTTTGGATATTTGCCGTCGCTGGCGGTTATGTCGTGAGTTGCGCTACCGGTCACACCAAACCCGCGAGACTGGTCGGTCAACGTGGCTGGAGAATGAGCCCAGCTTTAAAATAAAAAAATTATAGCCGCGTTTAATACTATTTTTTTATGTTCCGGTAATACGAATAAAGTGGTATACGTCGTTAATTCGTTCCAGAAGGTAGGACTTATACCGAAAATGACGTATACCAAACTAATTTTTCCCATAAGAAATAAAGGGAAAGGAAATAATCCGTTCCAGAGTATAAGAAATTATATTTTATATGGCATATTATACATTCATGGGGTTGTATAAATAATTTAGACACTACTTATTACTAAAATGCATACATAGATTAAAATAAATGCATAAATAAATTTAAATTGAAATAAAAATAAAATGTAACATCACTTTACCTTGCTGAGAGGAGTTGATAGCCTACGAGGATGGTGGCGAGGGAGGGGAGGAGATGTTATTTTTTTGAAGGAGAGTCCCCTTCCATTAAAACTTCAGGAAGCTGAAATTCTGGGGTTTTTTCTCTTTTCTGTCTTTTTTCTTGGCTTGGACCTGGTTGAGGCTCACCGGGTTTGAGTTTTACTAAAAACCTGTCCATTGAAGTTTGTTTTTGCCGTCTTCTAAGAATGTTCCTGAAGTGTGACATTGTTTGGTCATTCCACACAATACTGTTACGGCTTGTTAGAGCCGTAACAGTATTGTGTACGCGGCGACTCATCCTGACTCGTACAACTTCTAGCAAGCGCGTCGTATCCCAAGCAAGACGTCGTATCCCAAGACATGTTTCTCTCGTCAAAACACGACGCATACCAAATTCGACGTATTCCAAAGCGGTCGTATACCGAGGTACCACTGTAATAATTTTGTATTCCTGGTGTTTGGAGAGAGAAGTGAAAGCGCTTTTGTCACGGCGGGTGTGGTGAGGATGCTGGGGTTGGTGGGTGGAAAAGTACCACAGACCTTCTGATGCTGCTGCACGTAACACTACAGCCAGTAGACTACAAAGTAAAAGTTTGGAGTAAACACTGGGAGAGGAAACAGAGCAGCTGATGCTGCTGCTGCACGTGACTCCATAGCCAGTCGCCTACACTGGGAGAGGACAACATGCCTGCTGATGCTGCTGTGAAATTATCGTTTTCATTACTAATGTTGTGGATGTGAGCGCGGCGATTATAAGAGCGAGAGCTTGGAGAGAGAGGGGATGTGGTGCCGAGGTTATTGTGATGATTCTGTACTACAAAGACAAAGATCCCCCGTGTAGTCTTAACAGACTGTTGGGGCAAGTGCTGTTAGCGAGTAGCAGCACCTATGAAGGCCGGCAGGGCACACGAGGGGTGGGTGACCAGCACCACGCCCGGCCGCCTTTGTCTCCCCAGTGGCGATGTTTACACACCGCACCAGGTACTCATTTGAGGCTGAGTCGACCTAGGGGAAGCCCGGGACCGGTTCAAATGATTGTCACTGGTGGTGGCCGTGAGCGGGAATCGAACCCGGGTCGCCAATTTCGTAGCGGAGCGCGCTAACCGCTCCACCACCGCTCCCCACGTACACAACAACAACACTAAGTGGCGGTGACGTCACCACGACGCTCGTGCCAGGCTACGTGCACTTTGCGGCCACGTGCAGCGTCGAACGGCCGCTGGCAGGAGGTCACGGGGCAGAGGCAGCAGGTGCCACGGGTCGACTGACCGAGCGTGGTTCCTCACCTGGCGCAGCACCGCATGATGGGGGGTGGTGATGGTGGCGGCGGTGGCGGGGACGGCCTCTCAGATCCAGGCAGTGGAGGGAGACGAGAGGAAGGGAGAGTGGGTGACGAGCGGAATGGGTGACGAGTGTGAGGGTGACGAGGGTGAGGGTGGTGAGGGTGACGGGTGAGGGTGGTGAGGGTGGTGAGGAGTGTGAGGGTGACGAGCGGAGTGGGTGACGAGCGGAGTGGGCGACGAGTGTGAGGGTGATGAGGGTGAGTGTGAGGGGTGTAAGGGAGAGGAGTGTGAGGGAGAGGAGTGTGAGGGTGAGGAGTGGGTGACGAAGGAGACGCTGCGGATCACCACCACTGCTCGCAGGGCGCCGCCATCTCCGAGTCACGTGACGCGGGGCGGAGTGTTGGTCACGTGACTCCACAGCGGTGGGGGGGGGCGGCAGTGATGACGGACCACGTGACGAGCGGCCCCGTCAGCCGCTCCCTGTCACCTCCAGCCAGAGGCGGCCCCGAGGAATCGGGGCGACCGTCCCGGGCCCCGCGCTTGAGGGGGGGGGGGGGCATGGCGCGCGCCTCGTCGTCACGGGTGTCAGAAGATCCCTGGGTTTAGAAGTTTGAGTGTTCTTCTCGTGATCACGTGGGGATTTTTTTCTCCGGATGCTCCGATTTTTAAATCCTTTATATTGAGTTCGCATGCTTGCTTGCACGCTTACGACCGTGCAAATCTTTCGGTCGTTTTTTAACCCACTTCCCGTGATCCAATCGAGCTGACATTTTGCACACAGACTCGTGGTGCGAGACAGTTAATGTTCGTGAAAAAAAATTAGCAAAATTTTACACTGTTTAGGGAAAACAAATTAAATATTTAATTACCAATTGTTTAATACTGCAGACAATCATCTGACCCATAGGTAGCAGCCATCTCAAGCCAGAGGACGAGAGGACTCTAGCCGCCACGCATATAAAGGATTTAGAGTGAAAAACTTTGTTTTTACGGGTTAATTTTTTCAATCCTTTATATTAAGTTCGCTTGCTTGCTTGCGCGCTTACGACCGTGCAAATCTTTCGGTCGTTTTTTAACCCACTTCCCGTGATCCAATCGAGCTGACATTTTCCACACAGACTCGTTGTGCGTGACAATTAATTTTCGTGAAAAAAATTTAGCTAAATTTTACACGTTTTACTTGAGTCAATAGAATTGTTATAACAACACAATTTTTTTTATTAATTTACATTATTAACTATTTGATTATTTAAATTTACTGAGGTCACCTCTATTTATTTATTCCATGAAGGAGCATTTTGCTTCTCTATGGGAGAATGGAGAAGCATACATTTTGTAAATGTTTTGAATTATTGTTATTAAACATTTTGATTTTAATGATTCTACCCGGGCTTTTCATTCTGTGGAATGAATATGTAATTGTTATAGTTGTACTCTCCATTTTGCTTCGTTCTACTACAAAGTTTAAAGTATTTTTTAATAGTTATAATTACTTTTAATATTTTATAATTATAAGAGAATTTCAATATATTATGAACATCTGCAGTTTTAGTTCGACGTTGAATATTTTCAAGTGAATTTTATGCTCAATTTCAGCTTTCCAACGCCTCCTTATTAATACGTGCTTTCTCCTACAACATCAGAGTGCAGCGCCACATTAAATACGCACTACAATTACAATAGTTTAAAGCGATTTGAAGCATGTTTTATTTTGAAAATGTAACGAGCTTTGTGACGTCATATTTGAGGGGGTCTGACTTTTTGTGACGCCGTGTGACGAGGGGGGGAGGGGGTCAAAAATCGGCCAAAATCACGTGACGTCGTTTATGGACGGCCCCGTATGTGACCAAGTCGCTTCTGAAAAAAAGTTCATAGCTCATTGGGCTTTACCTGGTAACATATAAAATAGTTTAGTTTTATTTGTATATGTTTAAAGTGATTTGTTTACCTTTCCTTTATGTTGCACCCCTATTGTGTTTGTGTATTGTGTTTGTTGTTGTAACGTTTTGACCCCCGTGCCCCTTACAGATCATTTGTGAAAAAGGGCTTCATAGCTCATCTGATTCATCCAGCATAAATATTCTGATTAGTAAAGTTTGTCACGTAACCAACCTTACCAATTGGCTGTTGTCGGGCGGTGGTGGGTTAACGACATATTTATATTCACGCGATCTAACCCCATATAACTTTTATTATGTACAATGGATTTTCCTGCAGTCCTCTGCTGCATATAACTGTAGCCCTATAGCAGCCTAAATAAATAAGTAAACTCGTCAAAAACTCAACATATTCGTCAAAAAGGTAGAATCCGGCCTCGGTGTGTGTTGCAAGGGCCAAAACTTGGTCACAGCATCTGCGTCCAGGCGTTCCAGGATGTTATAGGTGGTGCACAGGAGTGATATCGGCCTATAGCTTCCCAGGTCGTCGGTTGGCTTGCCCGTTTTTTTGCTATGGCAATCACCATCGCCTCCCGCCATGCTTTTGGGATGCAACCGGTTTTCATGGTTTTTGTGTACAAGGTTGCCAGCCATTGGTGTCCCCTATGGCCTAAGTGATCGAGAAATTCTGGGGTGGATACCATCTCTGCCGGCAGCCTTGCCTTTTTTCATTGCAGCCCTGACCCTCCGTGACTTCCTCTGTGCTGATGGCGGTGGGGTCTTGTGAAGAAATTAAGGCCATTTGTCTGGTGTAATTGGCGATGAATCTCTCACTTGATGTTTTTGTCTAGCGGTCCTTTGGTGTTCTCCACTAGTTTGGAGGCCATAGATTTAGGCAGTACTCCGGTATTGTTGGATTAGCAGCACCCAGGCATTGTAGTAGGGCCCAGGAATGGCGGCTGGAGCGTGTGAAGTCCTTTAACGCACTCAATCCACCGCTGGAATTTGGCCCTGCTAGAGTCTAAGGACTAGCAGGGCCTTTGCAACCTGTGGGCTGCCTGGCTGGTTGCACTGTCGGAGCAGCTCCTGGGTCTCGTTTGTCCAGCAAGGAGTGGATTCTCTCCCCGGACACGTCTGGGGATGCTCTTCTGGGCGGCTGCGGTAATGATGCCAACAAAACGGTGATATCATTCCGGTGTTGTGGGAATTCGACTCGCCACTCTCTAAACAGCCACCTTATGGCGATTCCAGTCAGCTTTGACCAGGTTTCACCTTGGTATTCGTTTTGACACAATCACGGGGATTTCAATGCCAATATGGGTGATGATGGCCCTATGTTGACTTTTGGGGAAGCTTGGGAGTATTGTGGGATGTGTGAAGCATGCTTCCACTTTGATCTTTGTTAATTATGGTAAGGTCTTGGTTGTAGACGCATTGCCGCGCGAGCAGAGTGTAAAGCTGCTCGCTCCTTGGGATCGAAAACCAGGTGCAGATCTTCGGCGGACATCCAGTCGGTGAGGTCTTAGCCGTCGGCCTGATTCACTGCATAGCCCCACATAGTACGGTGGCTGTTAAAGTCACCAACTTATGGGACTGGGATTGGCGCACTTGGGAGTGCTGGCTATGGCCATTTTGAATTAGGGGCTTTGTACAAGTTAGTGATGTGCAGCTCCCCTACCTTGATGCTGGTGTTGTAGGTGGCATCTTTTCAGTTGGTGGGAATGCGTAGAACTCTGTGATGGTGTTCTTCGCGTATATGGCGAAGCCATATTTCGGGTGGTATTGGCTCGTCATGAGGTTGCATCCATGGATGCGGTAGCGACTGGCATGTAGGGCATCCAAGACATACGTTTATTCGAGCATCAGGACATCAATGTTGTGTTCGCGAGCTACTCGCACTTCGCCCGGGAGTGTCTCTCAATGTTCAGTTGGAGGATCCTTGTCCCAGGGTCTATCTGGCGCTTTGCTTGTGCTGTTTCTCTGGAGACCGGGAGATCGACGATCGATGTTCAGTCGCCGCGTTGATGGCATTCGTTGTGATTTCTTACTGAACAAAGTGGGCCATGTGAAGACTGCTGCCATCTTCCACTCTATTTTGTGGTTTTCACGTCTGAGAGTCAACACCTACACGTTGATGTCTGAGCTGGCAGCAATAACACAGATCTGATCAGGGTTGTGGCTGTATGCCGATCTAATAGTGGAAGTGTTGAAGCACTTGGTGCCAACACCACTGGTAATTGTCTGGTCAGATCGCCGCGCAAGGAAAATGTTGTGTTGTGCACCTACTCCAACCGACACAGCTAAATGAAGAAAGTTGTCATGTAAACAAACACGCCAATTTATCACTGCTTCAGTACCCTGGTACGTTGGAGAATCAACACACATTTAAGAATTGGGTGACTGATATTTCGCTGGTGGTTACCACCAGCATTGTCCAACAGTGTCCAGAATTCTGTAAATATCCTGCAGTCTTGGGCCTTAATTACGTGGTGTGATCAGTGGCGGCTCCTGCAAAATCTCTCAGGGGGGGCAAATGTCTGGATGATTGATAAGGATAAGGTCCACCCATGCAATGGATAAATTAACAGCTTAAGCATGTAAAGGCAACTTCACTTCTTTAATATTAATGAAAAATAAAGTGACTCTTACAATACATCTTGTTTGTTTCTATACTCACTATTAAAACAAACCACTCAAGTTTATTTTATTAAAGATTCCACTAGGTGGCAACAAATTATATTGTTGGATGAAACATGCTTACGTATGATGACGTAAGCACGTATGATGACGTAAGCACGTTAGGGCGAGCCCTCCCGGAAGCCATAGAGAATGCATTGCAGAGCCCCCGTTCGAAAAAAAACATCTTTGAATTTAAGTCTATGGGGCCACTCGGGGCGATTCTCAGCTGGAAGGAAACCGCCCAAAAAGAGGCGGTACTCCACAGAACGTAGCATGACGCTGATTGGACTATATCCAGAGGCACAGTGACGGCTAGCGTGACTCTGTGGTTGAATGACATTGGTGGTGCGTCGCCCAATCGCCCTAATGAAGAAACCGCCCCTGGGTGTGATGTCATCAATGTGCACTCAAAAGCATGAACAAATAGGTGCATTTGTTCATCACATGACAAATGTACTTATTTGGCAGCACCGGGTGGAGGAGGGTGTCCATCACATGTTTTCCTCACACCATCTGGTCCAAACATTAATTATGAACAACTCGGGACGTCCCTCGAGTTACGAAATTTTCGCGTGTAACGCATTCTAGAAATTATATTATGGATACTCGTCGGTTAACAAAACGTAACTTCTGCGTGAACGAAATTTCACTACGGCACGTGCCGCAAGATTGTTAAACGAGAAGCCACCCGGGAGGCTGCGGCATCCATCCATCCGCGACAGCGTCACGGTGTCCCTGAAGCGCAGTGGTACCGCCTCCCCATCGCCTTGCCAGTCATTCCAACATGCATCAAGACCTATTGGTGAGCTCCCTGAAAAGGCTAAAATATTATTTTTTAAATGAATTAGTATCTTTCAATCGTTTTAATATTTATGGTCTTTATTATTATATTCGTATTTTGAAAAGTGTAAAAGGTGAGGAGGTAACAAAGTGTCTTCAGCCAGCAGTGGAGTGTTCATGGCTAAGGTTTGTGATTTCATCCGGGTTATTTTTGTAAAACTGATCACAACCGAGGTATGTAACTACTATGAAAAACTAAACTAGTTTTTATTTTAGCAGGTGAGGCCTACCGAGATATATCGCTCTTTTTCAGATGGGACCTGACTATCACAAATGATAGCCCAACGAAGTGGCTCATCACGTGGAAATTTATTGCAGCCAAATACTCTAAACGCATGACGTTGATTCTGGAGGGAAAACCCGGAGGAGCCGGAGAAAACCCACACGACCATGGGGGAAAAAAAGAGCCAGATGCAAACTCCAAATATACAGCAGCAGGCGTCAGGGTCGGGATGGAAACTCACGACCTCCTGCATACCAGGCGAGGGAATTAACATCTCGCCACCACGACACCTGTATGTACGTATGTACGTATGTACGTATGTACGTTGAAATTATTTCGTACAGTATGTAGCCAATCATGGGAAAAGCTATTCCAATTCATGAAATTTCGTTTCATACGTGTTTTATTTTTTAAACCCGCATCCCTTTCGTAAAATCGAGGGATACCTGCATTGGTTGCAAAAGGGCCCACAACATGTCAAACAAAACCGTTTATGTTTGGCAGAGCAGTATAGTTCGAGGCTTGAGCCAAATTGCGGATGTTGCGGCTGACTCGCAATGCTCGACAGCAACTTGGCGTTTCACACAGCGCTCTGGATCGTTCGTGACGGGCAAGTTCTTGACAGGCATTCGTGAGAGCTGCACCCGAAGTGAATAGTTATGATAATTGGTTCTTTACCCTTCTATCTGGCAACAAAACTGACACCTTTTTGCAAGGAGTCATGTTTGCATAGACCGCAATACCTGCAGTCATAAATACAAACAAAAGACATAACTCTGATAATGTGCACTGTCCTTGAAGTTGATTGGTCCACACCCGAGACAGCTTTCCTTCGAGCCTAGTCTCATATGGGTTGGACCAGATGACGCCAAAAGGCGCACAACTCAACCAACCCATATGAGACTAGGCTCGAAGGAAAGCTGTCTCGGGTGTGGACCAATCAACTTCAAGGACAGTGCACATTATCAGAGTTATGTCTTTTGTTTGTATTTATGACTGCAGGTATTGCGGTCTATGCAACCATGACTCCTTGCAAAAAGGTGTCAGTTTTGTTGCCAGATAGAAGGGTAAAGAACCAATTATCATATTTTACTGGCAAATGAGGTCCCCATAGTGTAGATGCTTGCCCCGAGCTCTCATACTCTGATGGTGCATTGTCCTTGAGTTGTGCGCCTTTTGGCGTCATCTGGTCCAACCCATATGAGACTAGGCTCGAAGGAAAGCTGTCTCGGGTGTGGACCAATCAACTTCAAGGACAGTGCACATTATCAGAGTTATGTCTTTTGTTTGTATTTATGACTGCAGGTATTGCGGTCTATGCAAACATGACTCCTTGCAAAAAGGTGTCAGTTTTGTTGCCAGATAGAAGGGTAAAGAACCAATTATCATATTTTTACTGGCAAATGAGGTCCCCATAGTGTAGATGCTTGCCCCGAGCTCTCATACTCTGATGGTGCATTGTCCTTGAGTTGTGCGCCTTTTGGCGTCATCTGGTCCAACCCATATGAGACTAGGCTCGAAGGAAAGCTGTCTCGGGTGTGGACCAATCAACTTCAAGGACAGTGCACATTATCAGAGTTATGTCTTTTGTTTGTATTTATGACTGCAGGTATTGCGGTCTATGCAAACATGACTCCTTGCAAAAAGGTGTCAGTTTTGTTGCCAGATAGAAGGGTAAAGAACCAATTATCATATTTTTACTGGCAAATGAGGTCCCCATAGTGAATAGTTATAGTTTGGGTACAGGAATCAAACCGTTCACGAAACGCACACTGCACTGGCGACAGAGTTTGCTGGGCATGGTGCCAGAGTACACGCAAGGAAGAAATAAAGTGCAGATCCTCGAGTGCACCATGTGTGGCAGCCTCAAGGGCAAAATATTCTTGTGAGCCGGCAAGTGATCAGTCACAGATAGGGGAGGCGAGGATTTCATAAAATATGCCAGATGTAATTGCCATGGAAATATATTCCACATTGTGCAACAGAATGCGAACTTTAGGAGGGCAATCTGCAGGGAGCTTCGAGAAGGCGGGCCCACACACAGGCCGTGTGCTGTAACAGCGGTGCGCTGCATGGCCACCCATTATGACATCATCATCATCCTCCTCCTCAAACCTCGACAGCATGAGACTCGGGCTCCCTCCGGTGGCACCACCGCCTCGAGTGGCACCGGTACAGCACCACCATGAGGAGCCAGTAAACGGCGTACGCCACCGCACCGTATGCCAGTACGACCCGCTCGGACGCCAACCGAGCCGAGCGCGCCTCCTGCACCAGCGTGTAGCAGAGCCCCCCAGCCAGTGCCGCCCCCCACACGGACAGCGGCAAGAGGGGCACGTAGCTTCCGACGATCCTCCGGCGGCCCGAGGTGCCCCAGCCTCCCTCGGCGATGGTAAGGATGGCGAAGAGCTTGGCGGGAACGAGGCTGCTCACGTAGAGGACGGAGTAGAATGCGGTGAAGGCCATGACGAGGTTCCTGCGCAGCAGCGAGGCATAGAGGGCCCGGGCGAGTGCCACCACCTGGATGGCGACCATTACCCACACGATGTCCCACAGGCTGCCGCTGTAGAAAAGGCGCAGAGCCGTGGCGGCGACGAAAAAGGGGAAGATGCCGGCCACCAGGGACTCGTACGTCATCCATATGTGGTGCTTGTGCCACCACATGACGTTGTAGAGCCACTCACGGTGGTAAGACTTGGCCCAGCGCGTCTGCTGGTTGAGCCAGCGGAGGTACTGGGCGGGTGTCTCCGTGTGACAGCGCGCCCGGCTCGTGTACCTGGCGGCGGACGAGGAGGAGGGAGGAGGAGGGAGCATGAGGAGGAGAGCACGTGTAATGTTACGTGTAACACATAGGCTTTCGCGACCAATATTGTTCATAATAAAGGTTTTTGGGTTCGATCGCTTAAGTCTGGCAAATTGCCCGATGATGCTGGTTGATGTAATTACCAGCGAAACGTCGTATTCAGATTGTAAATGTTGTGGATTCACTCTTCAACACACCGGTGGGCTGAAGTAGTAACTATTTGGCGTTTTGTTTACATGACAAATTCCTTGCTGATGGCCGTGTCGGGTGGTGGAGGGTTTCGACACATTTATACTTACGCGATCTAACCCAAAAACCTTGATTACGAGTAATGTTCTGATTTGTTTTTATGACTTTCCAAAAGCCGCTGCTGTGAGGATGACCGGAGTTTGCGTGATGGTTTATGCTGCACGTGTGTGTTGAACTTCTTTTGCACCGTACGTAGCCAACCGTGCTAATCGGAGGTGCGGGGGAAGGACAATAAACTAAACACAAAAATCTGTTTTAAATAAATGAGTTTGTCAATACAGATAATATTGGAAGGAAGAGCGTTCCAGACGGCCACAGAAGCGCATCTGAAAGCGCACGATGCGGTGACTGCCTTTGTTCATCGGTTAGTCAAAAGCCGCTGCCACGATAACCAGAGTTCGCGTGGCGATGGTTTATGCCCCTTGGCGAGATCAGCATCATATTCGTAGCGGACCTTATAATGTATTCGTTCAGCAGCCGGAAGCCAATGCAGTTGATCGAGCACTGGACTGACACAGTCGGATCTTGCAGTACCCCCCCGTTCCCCAGGAAAGCCTTGCCGACTTTCAAGACTCCTTTTGCGGAGGGTCCTGCCAGGTTTTCACAGTAGGGGGCTGTATCAGGGGCACAATGTGCGATTATAATTTTAAAACCAGATAGTTGTATACCATATATATACATTACAGGGAATACATCATGAACAATGCCAATGTGAATCGTGTTTTCACTGCGACGTCAGCCTGCGGTCATCCCATGGAAGGGACAAATAACTGAGATGATGAGGGAATGCCGACTGTATATCACCCTATACCAGGGGTCGGCAACCTATGGCTCCGGAGCCGCATGCGGCTCTTTACGGGCTGCTTCTTGACGATATGTACGTATGTACAGTATGTACTCAGATGCATTGCGGCTCTTGAAATACTGAATTTTATACCGAATTGGAAAGAAATGGCTCTTCTTGTTATTTTGGTTGCCGACCCCTGCCCTATACTCTACCGCTCAGCCGCGCAGCTCGCGAAAGCAGTTCGTCAACCGCTCAGAAACCGCGTAATAACAGTGCGCGTTCCGCCTTTTAACAGGATGCACGTTCCGCCTTACAACAGGATGAGTATTGCGCGTTGTGCGAAAAGTGTTCCTGAGCAGGAGCACCACGTTTCAGCCAAAATGCATCATGTGAACACGACGTGTCAAGCGAAGACTTCATACCGCACCGTACGAATCCTCCATAATGGTCCCTACAACATCAGCATTCCCTACCCCCTCCACGCTGGCGTCAATCCCTGCGCCCTGACCGCTACACCTCTACCGCTCCCCCCTACGTGCACACACGCGGAGACGGAGAGAGAGAAAGGAGACAGACGCAGGGGGTTGTCGCTGCGGTTCGCCTCGCCTCGTAGCGTAGCCCATGCTGAGAACCCGGTTGGTGAGGTGGCGGTCGTCCCCGAACGTGCAACGAGCCCCTAGGAACGACTGGTTGTACCACGGTTCGACGAGCTGCTGCAGCAGCGTGTTGCGGTAGAGGCCTGCTAGCGGTAGGGCGCCGGGCAGCGTTGGAGGTGGGGAGGGGTCACACAAAAACATTTCACGAGAATCGTTTTACTCTGTTCTGTGCTCGGCAGCAATGCGTTCACGAGTTGAATGCCAACGTCGGTCTGCAGGTACACGACAAGAGGGCGTTACGGTGGCTAGGAGATATTAACTACCTCGTCTGGTATACGGGAGGTTCGTGAGTTCGATCCCGACCCTGACGCCTGCTGTATACTTGGAGTTTGCGTGTCTCTCTCTCTCTCCACGTGGTGCTGTGGATTTTTCTCTCCGAGTCCTCCGTTTTTTTCCCTCCATGCTTAGAATCGACGTCACGCGTTCAGAGTATTTGGCTGCTGCTATCTTTCTTTCTATAAAAAAGTCAAAAATTGTGTGTGGGTTTGTGGCGGGGTTTGTGTGGGTTTGTGTGTGGTCGCGCACTTGGCTCTCCAACGGTGGGGTTTTACGTGAAAATAAAATAGCCAGATATCACGCCGTAAGCCCCACGGTGAGCAAGCGATATTCCTTGTTCACATCCGTCAACTTAAAATTAGTTTAATTAGTGATTTAGTGCGATTTTTGTGTGCTTCCCATTTATTTATTTATGACGCCTGCACGACCATACCAACGCACGCGCCTTTGGTGGGGGGGGACGGCCCATGCCAAGTCGCACGCCTTTGGTGGGAGTGACGGGGGCATTTTCTTTCGCGTTAAAAATGCTATAAAAATACACTAAACGCTGATGTAAATGTTTCAGTGTGATGTCCCCCCCACCCCGATGCATGTGATGTCCCCCCCACCCCGATACATGCAGTTATTACTATTATACAGTCGCTAGATGCTACCACTATAGGCCATACATATTACTGCAGAGCGGCCGGGGAGATCGTGGCTGGGGGGGGTGGGGTAAGGGGTAGCAGCCCAGCCCCAGCCTGCCAAGGTGCCACCTCGGCTGGCTGGACAATCTCGGCGAGGCCGGAGGCTCTGCACCGGACTAGGCCTCACCACGCCACTCTGTCAGGTGAGTAGTTTGTGCTATAGAGTCCATAAATACTGCTATAGAGTCAGCATGTACTACTGTAGTGATAGCAGGTACCACCACAGGCGGTATGCACTGCTGTAATCATGGCAGGTACCACCACAGTTAGTATGCACTGCTGTTAGATTTTTGAGAGTAGGTTTAGAATATTTTTTGGACCCGGGCAATGCCGGGTACTTCCCGCTAGTACGTGATAAGCCACTTCGTTGAGCTGTCATTTGTGATGGCCAGGTCGCTTCTGAAAAAGAGTTTTACAGTTCAGTGGGACCTTACCTGGTAAAATAAAAAATACAGTAGACTCTCGATTATCCACGCTAATAATGGTAAAGACGGTCGCGGATTATAATTCAAAATTGTGGATAATCCAAACATACAATATCCATTTTCCGTAGATCTATATGCCAAAAACCACGAAAATAGGTATAAATTATTTTGAAGTTAAGAAAATGGCACGAGGTTATATAGGCCTCGGCAGTAGGGGGGGAGAGAGAAGGGGGAAGGGGGCGGGGCAGAAAGTGGACCCCGCAGCAGCACCCGGGTCACTGGAGTAAAGTGGGCCACCGCAGCAGCACTGGAGAGATCGGCTGCAGGGGGGGGGGGCGTAGAGAGAAGGGGGGGGGAAGCGGGGCAGAAAGTGGGCCCCGCAGCAGCACCCGGGTCACTGGAGTAGAGATCGGAGAGACACAGAGAGTCTAAATGATCAAGTTCAAATCGGAGCAATCTTATTCTCTCTGAGATTAGAGCTAGGCTGGCCCTAAACACCATAGGGCCCGTTGCATCTCAGACCAGCATCCCATAGCCAGTGAGCTGGAGCACGTACACAAAGCCCTCAGGATGAACGGATATTCTGACCGTACAATCCGCAAAGCTGTCTCCCCAGCCATGGGGAGACAACCATCTGAGGATCCAACCAATACCATCACTTTGCCATACATAGCAGGGGTTACCAAAAAGATTTCCAAAATCTTAAACAAACACAAGATCCAGGTTCGTTTCAACACAGTACATAAAATACGTGATTTGATCCCATCTGTAAAGGATGCGATTCCTGATATGCAATACCCGGGTGTATACAAACTGAGTTGTGGCTACGGCAACAGTTACATTGGGGAAACGAAACGACATGTCTCAGACCGCATTTGCGAACACAAGGCAAATCTGAAACACGGTAGGATCAATACCTCTGCTGTTGCTGATCATTGTGTTAATGCAGTGGGCTCACACGAAATTGACTTTTCCAAGACGAAGGTACTCTGCAAACCCACCGGCTATTATCAGAGATTTGTTCATGAAGCCATCCATACAAACTGAGCAATCATTGGAAGGACGTCATTAACCAGGTAAAGTCTTAACTGACTGTGATGTTTCCATCCTACCTGCCTATGTCAGCTGTTATTTCCGACTTTGTGTGTCTTTCTCTCTCTGTGCATCTCTCACCGATCTCTATTCCAGTGACCCGGGTGCTGCCGCGGGGTCCACTTTTTGCACCGCCTCCTCCCCCTTCTCTCTCCCCCCCTGCAATCGACCTCACCAGTGCTACTGCGGTGGTCCACTTTACTCCAGTGACCCGGGTGCTATTGCGGGGTCCACTTTCTGCCCCGCCTCCTCCCCCTTCTCTCTCCCCCCTACTGCCGAGGCCTACTATATAACCTCGTGCCACGACAGATCTCTCGCCTACTTCAACAGTTTTTTCTTGCTGTGGTTGTCCCACCTGATGGCGATTGCTTGTGTTGCGATCGAAACATCGTGATCTATTATTTTTCTTTCTACCTACGTGACTTTACCGAAAGAAGCAAAGAGTATGGGTTCCTGCAATCACGAAAACTTCAAATCAAGATTAAATACGTAAAGGTAACAATACTCACAATTGAGTTGTCACGCGTCTTTGCTTTCATGCCAGCCCCATCGGTCTAGGACTTTCTCAAAAGGGGTGGATACCGCAACGTTATGCTGCTCTATTGATATGATAGCCAGGGTTGCTGTTAATCGGGTTTGTCCGATATGTGGTTAAACCGCACGCGGATAATCGAGAGCCTTACTGCCATAGTACAAATTTTCATTGCCTGTAAACGACCACTTTCGCGCGTTGTTTACAATACGTTTTTTACGGATGCTGTTTTATTCCTCACTCTAATGCCATCGTGTTTTACGCCGTATCTGCATTACAATAAATTAGGCAGATTTAAATTAGTATTTTGTTTAGATAAAGTGTGCTATTTTGATAACAATCCATTTTTAACTTGTTTTAAAAAAAAAGTTTTTCTCTTGCAATTATGATTTGCTATCACTTTTTTATTTGCTTATCTGCTATTGATTATTATTGATTTATTTTACTGTGACGTTGCGTATATCGGGGAAGCGGCGTTGTTTTTGTTGATGAAACCCGATTCAAGAAATTCTTGGCTCACAGGGTAATTCAAAATAAATTGAACTAAAACTGAGTTGTGCTTTTAAATTCGCAGCACCACGCTGCTTCTTTGCCACCCCCCCTCACTCACCCAGGGGTCCGCTGATGCAGGACACGCAGTGGAAGTAGGACTGGCAGGCGCGCTCGACGTTGAAGGCCATCCAGTAGCGGAGGCCGCTCAGGAAGCTGATAAACGACTCGGAGGCGTTGAGAACGCGCACGTCGCCGCCCGCGGCGCCCACGCCCGCGTCCGCGTCCAGCAGCCGCGCCAGCTCCGCCGTGGCGTCGCAGTGTAGCCTCGTGTCCGAGTCGCACACCTGTTACCAAACCGAGTGGCACACCTATTACGGATCTGAATGGCACACCTGTTACTGAATGCACACACGTGTGTGGTGATGCTGTGTGTAGTAGTGATGCTATGTGTGATGCTGTGTAGTGAAGCTGTGTGTAGTGATGATGTGTATAGTAGTGATGCTGTGTGTAGTGATACTGTGTGTTTATGCTGAGTGATGATGCTGTGTGTGTTGATGCTGTGTGTAGTGAAGCTGTGTGTAGTGGTGATACCGTGTGCAGTGGCGATGCCGTGTGTAGTGATGATGCCGTGTGTAGTCGCGATGCCGCGTGTAGTGATGATGCCGCGTGTAGTGGTGATGCTGTGTGTAGTCGCGATGCCGCGTGTAGTGGTGATGCTGCTCGCTCACCTGCACGTAGTCGACGCTCGCGCCGAGCGCCCTGAACGCCGTGTACATCGCCTCCCGCTTGCCGCCCCACTGCTGCATGACGCAGACGCAGCGCGCGGAGCGCACCGCCTCCTCGAGCTCGCGCCGATCCGCCGCCTCCACCAACTCCGCGTCCCGGTCGGGGGCCCCCTCCGCGGCCGTGGTGGACCACTCGGGCCGCTGGCGCCGCGGCTCCGACGTGTGGTAGTTCCCACGCCACACTACAGTGCGCGCATCCTCCTCCGCCTCGTCGCGGAAGACCTCGCGGAAGAGCTCCATCATATACGCGTCCTCGGCTCCGTTGCCGTCCACCACCATGACGACCTTCGGTTGTCGCGTCGGGGACATTGCGCAACGTTACTACTACTACTACACATGGTATTGTGGGGATGGGGCGCCACGGCGGCCAGCTGTTAGGTACCTCCCCTGGTGTGCAGGAGGTCGTGGGTTCGATCCCAACCCTGACGCCTGCTGTATATAAGAAGTTTGCGGTGTTTCTCTCCCTGTGGTAGTGTGGATTTGTTTGCGGGTCCTCCGGTTCTTCCCACCACATTTAGAAACAATGTGCGTTTAGAGTACTGTTTGGCTATTATAAACTAGCCTTTTGCCCGTCCAAGGATGGGTGTGTTGCAGTAAATCTGAAACTTGCAAGCGAAAAGCAGACCGCGACGTGATATTGCATCCATTCGTGTGCAATTTGTAAGGGCGCGGTGACACGCACCTATTTCATTTTAAGGTTATAATCCCTTGTTCATCATGACGTCCTTTTTACTTCTATGTCTCAACAGCGTTACGGAGATCGCGTGACGTGAGGGTTCTGCCTTTGTAGTGAGGGTTGTAAGTTGACGCCGAGGAGGGGGGAGGAGGCGCCTCGCTCCCCCATGTGAAGTGACGTCACCCGCTAATTATTATTAATGGAGGGGGGTGTCCATTTGGAGGACGTCACCTGTTCGATGTGGAATGATGTCACGTGCTCATGATTATTAATGGGGGGGGGGGGGTTCTCCATGCGGAGTGACATCACCCACTCATGATTTATAGTTTAGTTCTATACTTTCCAACAATTTCCAAAAATACCGTGGCAACACCTGGGGGATTTTGCCACTGATCTCGGAGATGAGAGGCGTACGTGAGAATCGGGCGTACGTGAGAATCGAGTGTGCGTGTGCATGTGCGTGCGAGTGGCCAACCAACCTTGAGCTTGTCCCGTGGGTAGGACGAGTCCCGCACGGACACGAGGCACCCGCGCAGGTAGCCAGGGTCCTCCTGGAAGGCCGCGATGGCTATCGCCACGCTCCGCCGGGGCTCCCACGGCGTCCCGTCACGGGCGCGCTCCGCCCGGCGCCACTCCAGGTAGGCGAAGCCGCTCTGCGCGAGGGCGTGCGCCAGCAGGAAGGCGCCGTACAGACCCAGCGACACCAGCCGCTCGCCGTCCGACCACAGGTCGGCGCCCTGCACGTAGGTCCACGTGAGGCCGCCCGCCACCAGCAGCGCGAAGAGGGCGGTGGCGATGCGGCGGCACAGCGGCGGTGGCACGGGTGGTGGCGATTCGACAGCCACGGCCATCGTGGGTTGTGGCAGCTGCTGCTGTGCTGTGATGAGAGGGGGGGGGACTAGCCCAGATCCTCCCCCTACCTGAGTACAGAGGGAGGAGGCCTCATAAGCAAGCGGACAATAGCAGTCAGGGGCGCAACGACCTCTTACAATGGGGGTTGGGGGGGGGGGATGGCAAGATCCGACGGTGGGCCCCCACTTCTTTCTCCCGTCTCACTTTCGCTGCAATAGCTACGGATGGGTTTTAACCCTGTATAACAATAACTCTTTATGTATTAGTATTTTAGTTGCCGCACCGTGTATTAGGTTTCGAGGAAAATAGTCCTGAGTGAGTATTAATGTACGAAAGATATAACGGTAACAATCTTCACAATTTAGTTGTCCCACATCTTTGCTTTCATGCTCGGCCCTATCGGTCTAGGACTTCCTAAAAAAGGGGGTGGATCGCGCAACTTAATGCTGCTCTACTAATGTGATGAAGCCAGGATGCCTTCATCATCGGGCTCGGCCCATGGTAGACTGTATTTAATTTTGAATGAAATATAAAAAAAATATATTCTTAACCTTGTTTTTGTACTTGTGTTTATCTGTGGATTGGGCCCCCGTTGTAACTGACTGGGCCTCCTATGCATCACATAACGCTGCCGCATACCCCAGAGATGTACCCCTGATTGTCGTAATAATAATGTCAACTTGTAAACTATAAACAATTTCTACTTTGCCAGGGTAATGTCCACACTGAGCTATATTGCTCTTTTTCAGGAGCGACCTGGCCATCACAAATGATAGCTCAAATGAGCGGCTCATCATCATGTGGAAATTTAGAGCAGGCAAATACTAGATCTGAAGCTTTCGTGACTGCAAAAATCCATACTCTTTGGTTCTTTCGGTAATTTGAGGGGAAAAACCGGATGACCCGGAAGAAAATCCACGTGACCACGGGGAGAGAGCGAGAGACGCACGGACTCCCAATATACAGCAGCAGGCGTCAGGTTCGGCTTCGAACACACGACCTCCTGCATACCAGTCGAGAGGCGCAATGTCCCGTTCGCTTTCGTAGAGGAAAGAGAGGGGCGGTTCGGAGCCGCAAAGAGGAGCCACGCAAGACCAGGAGCGGGAAGCCAGCGGCAGCAGCAGCCACGCGGTGTTTGAGCCAGTGCTACCAACGATTGCCGAAGCTCTGTTGTCCTCTACTTGTGAAGGTGTTCTCGGCCAATTCGCGATGAGCGTTTATGCATTTAGGAGGAAACACTCTAACACTTTATCACTCTAACACTCTAACACTCTAACACTCTATCACTCTAACACTCAATCACTCTAACACTCAATCACTCTAACACTCTATCCCGTTGTTGGCGACTGTACCCCACTGTACCCCCCCCCCCCCCTGGTCTGACACTGGTGAGACAAGGACATAAAGAAGGCTGTCCCTGGTGCAGGCCAGTCGGTTTAAAAGACAATGCGTTTATTATCAGAGCATGTTTTGTTTGCATGGTCACCGCAAGTACAGTCTGTGGTTAATGTAGAACTTGGTTCTTTGCAAAAGGTTTCTATTTGGGACTTGATTTGGAGCTTTCGTGACTGCAGGAATTACTCTTTGTTTTTTTCTACATGACTTTACCGAAAGAACCAAACGGTGTATCTATTTGGTCTTTGAACATCTTAATACCTCCCGTTTTATTTCCAGTAAGGGTCAACCCCAGTGGCGGCTCCTGCAAAATCTCTCAGGGGGGGCAAATGTCTGGATGATTGATAAGGATAAGGTCCACCCATGCAATGGATAAATTAACAGCTTAAGCATGTAAAGGCAACTTCACTTCTTTAATATTAATGAAAAATAAAGTGACTCTTACAATACATCTTGTTTGTTTCTATACTCACTATTAAAACAAACCACTCAAGTTTATTTTATTAAAGATTCCACTAGATTTTGATTTAAAACTTTCGTGACTGCAGGGATTCATCTTCTTGGTTCTTTCGGTAAAGTCACGTAGAAGGGAAGTAATAAAATAATAAAAATAAAACATAATAAAATTATTCTCACGACGTTTCGGCCACAACGCAAGCAGCCGTCCTCAGGTGAAAACCAGGTCCGTCGAGGCGACAGAGTCTGAATGAAACAGCACACGAGCCTGGAGCATATATATAAGCTGGGCGCCTTGACAAAGGAATTTGCATATCAAGAGGAATTTAGCATATTTATGGGAAATGCAGGAATGTGATTAGTACTACATATGCATGTGCATTATGCAGGATTAACAGCATCAAAGGGAGCTGCAGTTGCTGCTGCTGCTGCTGCTGCAGTTGCTGCTGCAGTTGCTGCTGCTGCTGCAGTTGCTGCTGCTGCTGCAGTTGCTGCTGCTGCTGCAGTTGCTGCTGCTGCTGCAGTAGCTGCTGCTGCTGCAGTGCTGCTGCTGCTGCAGTTGCTGCTGCAGCTGCTGCAGTTGCTGCTGCTGCAGTTGCTGCTGCAGTGCTGCTGCTGCTGCAGTTGCTGCTGCTGCTGCTGCAGTTGCTGCCTTATCCATTTTAATATAACACTATGTATTATTCTACCCACCCTAATGTGTATCACACTGCTATATATTTACTATACAATTACGACACCATACATTACTCTGCACACTGCACCATGCCAGTGAGTGGAACGTTGTGGCCGAAACGTCGTGAGAATAACTTGCGTTGTGGCCGAAACGTCGTGAGAATAATTTTATTATGTTTTATTTTTATTATTTTATTACTTCCCTTCTACGTGACTTTACCGAAAGAACCAAGAAGAAGATTCCACTAGGTGGCGATAAGTTATATTGTTGGATGAAACGTGCTTACGTTTGATGACGTTAGCACGTATGATGACGTAAGCACGTTAGGGCTTGCCCTCCCGGAAGCCATAGAGAATGCATTGGAGCGTGCCCCCGTTCGAAAAAAAACATCTTTCAATGTAAGTCTATGGGGCCACTCGGGGCGATTCTCAGCCGGAGTGAAATCGCCCAAAAATAGGCGGTACTCCACAGAACATGACATGACGCTGATTGGACTATATCCAGAGGCTGACAGTGACGGCTAGCGTGACTCTGTGGTTCAATGACATTGGTGGTGCGTCGCCCAATCGCCCTAATGAAGAAACCGCCCCTGGTCAACCCTATTCTTATTGTATCCAGTGCCGGATTAAGCTAGTGCGGGGCCTGTAGCATATGCTATAAAGGGGCCCTAAATAAAACAACACAAATATTAAAACACACATTTTTTACTTGCACAGTAAAGTCATTGTATTTTTTCATTTTCTATACAGCCAGATAATACAACAAATTTCTAACCTTAAACACCCAGTCGTTCATAAAAGTTGAAAGCAGTATAGTACTATAATAACAGAGCAAGTGCAGAATCACTAAACCGGAATTGATAGCTTGAAAGAATTTCGCGCGGCGCCCTTGAAAGTGTGGGGCCCGTAGCATATGTAGCTACTTTTGCTACTTGGATAATCCGGCACTGAGTATATCCCCCTTGCCTGGCCCAACGTGGTTCTGAGAAATAAATGTATGAATTATGAACATCATAAATATTTGTGAGGTTTGTCCTAACTAGCTAAGTAACTGCAAGCAAATAGAAAAAAAATCAACGGACGCCCCACGTGCGTGACGTGATGTATTCACGGTCGCTGGTTACTCTTGGAAACCGACATTGTTTACGATCAATGAGTTTAGGTCAGCATTTATTAACCTTTACGACGGCGTTTACCCCCTTTGCTTCTCAATCGTTAAGAAATGTACGATGGAACAAAGGAAGTTGTAACTTACGTGCCCGCGGCTTCATTTGTGTTTAAGATTATTTACATTCTAAAAAAATCTGGCAATGCCTTTCACACCAGATTAAGAAGAACTACTGGTCGAGGTCACCACACGGATTAATACTCTATCGTTGTGCGTATTCATACACGATCATTCACCAATGACTCTCACGTAGGATATAATTCCACGCATTTAAAAATCAACTCACCTGACCACCTCCTGGGACATTGCCACGTGTACCCCCAGGGGCCCGCATACCCCCGGCTGAGAACCACCGCTCTGTCCCCACACAGACGGGACAGGTGGGAGTCAACATTGTTGCTGTACCGCCATCTCGTGGCGAGCCAGGGGTATAGGGGCCATCCATTTAATACGGACGCATGGAGGCGGGAGGGGGGTTAACAAAATGCGTACGCTTGCGTATGGGGGTCTACTGACAATGCACGTACGCATAGGAAACGGGGTGGGGGGGGGGGGTGAAGCTTCGATAATAATGCAGCCGGCGGTGGACTATCTATTTGCTTAAACACATTAATATTTTTAATCATTGATCATTTCTGCGTGGATTAAATATAGGCCGTTCTATAGGATTCGGGAGGGGGGGGCGGGGGTGCGTCAAGCGTACGTACGAAAGGAGTTCCACAGCCCATCTGTGTGGTGATCCAACAACCCTCGCTGCTGCTGCCTCCACAGTGCTGGGTTACGTGCCCCGTGCGTCGACTGCTGCGTGCGCACCCTCCTCTGGCGCGTGTGGTGACGGGGTCGGTGGGAGACACGAGAGGATGAGACCGGGAGACTGGGGTGACATCGGAGTTGACACATTGGAGGAGACATGACAAGGAGACACTGGGAGACACCGCCGTGTCTGAGATATCACAATCCATCTCAATCCGGCACATAAACTGGTCTGATCACTCCATCTCTGCGGTGGTTGTCCTGCTGGGCATGTTCTCTCCATCCACTGTTATTCTCTTACCAATCCCATTCATCACCCAAATATCACCCAAATGTGGTCAGGTCCTGACATTTCCATGTCAGGGCTCTATGACACATTCGACCACAATTGGGTCATGACATAGCCAACAAGGTGACGTGTAGCAGAGTATTGACAATGCTCGATTATTGCAACTTACTACTCTACGGGATGTCTGGCAAAAACATTACCAAGCTGTAGCGTGGGCACGTGTCGTGACGGGGTCTGCAAGATCCAACCGTGTCCATTCAGTGCTAACTGAGCTGCATTGGCTTCACTTTTCCGAACGAATACATTCTAATGTCGCACTCATTACACACAAAGTGCTTACTTAATTTGGAGCTTACTTAATTTGGAGCTTTCGGTAAAGTCACGTATAAAGAGAAAATAATAAATTGAATACTAGCATACGACGTTTCGATTGCAACACAAGCAATCATCAGGTATAAATGAAATAGAAACACAAATCTAGTATACTTAGAAATGTAATGTTATACAACACAAAGTGCTTGCCACAAATGAACCACCAATACCTCGCTGCTGATCTCGTCAAGGAGCATAAACCACCACGCAAACTCCGGTCATCCTCGCAACAGCAGCAGCAGCAGCGCCTTTTGGTGAGCGATCTACCATAGAAGGTGGTCACCGCACTGCGCAGCGCTTTGATATGCGCTTCTGCGGCCGTCTGGAACGCTCTTTCTTCCAATATTCGGAAGCTGCTGGAGCTACGCACTTTTAAATCATCATCTCGGTCGAAAACGTATTTCTTTCGAACTGCTTTTTGTTATTAGTTATTAGTTTGTTGCCCTTTGATTAGCATGGTTGGCTCGGTACAGTGCGACAGACGTTCACCATACACGTACATACGTATCATGTATGTTGATTACCCTATGCATAACCGAACCGTTAATGATGATCCTTTGTAATTTACATGAATTCATTAACCCCCCCTCTGGTCCTCGCACCTGATTGGCTCACAAGTGATGGCATCAGTATTCACCCCCCATCTATTTAAGACCCAAACAGGTGGAGGCTTTCTCCACAATCCTCTGGCTGTCGCCTGATGATGCTCGTTGTTGTTGTTGTATTTAACGGCGAAACGTCACGGTTACTCGAATTGTAAATGTTCTAGTGGGTTTAACTCTCCAACACACAACCGATGAGTGCTGTACAAGTGTAGTGTAATAATTCACAGACACTAGTAGGAGGTACTCTCTCTCTCTCTCTTTATTCCGGCCCTCACAGCCTTATACCGGGTCGGGACAGCCAACACGCTTCCAGACGCGCAACTTGAAGAAGATAACGACGACGACGGCACGACGAGTTCCGTTCCAGATGGCAGCAGCCCCGACTCCGAGTCGGATCTCGCCTTATATCCTGCCCAGGGTGGCCAGGCTCTGCCCTCGGCCCCGCACACCTCTGGATCCCCCAGAGGGCTCCGTACCTTGCCCACAGATCCAACAGGTAGATGGGCTGTTACCCCTAATGTCATTGTCTACCAATGTCCCAGCGGCACGCGCTACGGTGACTCGTTCAATGTTACTACACTAGAAACGAATCGGCCACGTTTTGTTTATGTAACAAGTCTGACTAATTGGCTGTTTCGGGTGGTGACCGGTTTAACGACACATTTATATTTACGAGATCTAACCCCCCCCCCCCCCAAAAAAAAAACCCCCTCTTATGGATATACGTACACACGTAGACGTCACCTTCCCATCACTCGTCAATTCAAACCGAAACGCTTCTATGCACAGACGTCTCTGTAATCCATGCGAGCAATTGTGCAACCGGTTGCTCCATAATAGAGACACGCGCAACTCTGTTTTGTTGTTGTTGCAAGGAACAAAATAAACTGGTCAAAGACCCCGGGGCCGGCCCAGGACACGCTGGCGGGATTACGTCGCTCGGCTGGCCTGGGAACGCCTAGAGTCTGTGTATCAGAGTGTTGTGTATAGTATTGTATAGTGTAGTGTGTAGTAGTTTGTTTAACATGTAGGCTTTCGTGACCAATGTCATCCATAATACAGGTTATTTGGGTTAGATCCCTTACTAATTGACACAGCCAATTAGTAAGGGTTGTCACGTAAACAGAACATACCAATTCATCACTAGTACAGCACTAGTGTATAGCGTAGTGTATAGTGTAGTGTAAAGTGTAGTGTATAGTGTAGTATACTAGTACAGCACACTGGTGTGTTGGAGAGCCAAGCCACGACATTTACAATCTGAGTACAACGTTTCGCCAGTAATTACAACTAGCTTCATCAGGCGACAGCCAGATTTGTGGAGAAGTCCACCTGTTTCGTTCCTTATATAGAGGCGGAGATGTGGTGACAACACTTGTGCACACTTCTTGCGCAAAGTGGGGGGAGGGGAGATTAATGAATCAACGTATTTAGTGTATAGTAGTGTATAGTGTTACTGTAGTGTATAGTGTATAATAGTGTATAGTAGTCTAGTAGTGTACAATACTGTAGTGCTGGAGTCTGCGTATAGTAGTATAGTGTATAGTAGTATAGTAGTGTATAGTGTTGTAGTGTATAATAGTCTAGTGTATAGTGTAGTGGTGTATAGTAGTGTATAGTGTAGTAGTGTATAGTGTAGTAGTGTATAGTAGTGTATAGTGTAGTAGTGTATAGTAGTGTATAGTGTAGTAGTGCATCGTAGTGTGTAGTAGTGTATAGTGTAGTAGTGTATAGTAGTGTATAGTGTAGTAGTGTATAGTGTAGTAGTGTATAGTCAAGTGGTGTATAGTGTAGTAGTGTATAGTAGTGTATAGTGTAGTAGTGTATAGTAGTGTATAGTGTAGGAGTGTATAGTAGTGTATAGTGTAGCGTATAGTGTATAGTAGTGTATAGTGTAATGTATAGTGTATGGTAGTGTATTGTATAGTGTATAGTGTAGTAGTGTATAGTAGTGTATAGTAGTGTATAGTGTATTAGTGTATAGTAGTATATAGTGTATAGTAGTGTATAGTGTAGTAGTGTATAGTAGTATATAGTGTAGTAGTGTATAGTGTATAGTAGTGTATAGTGTAGTAGTGTATAGTGTATAGTAGTGTATAGTGTGGTAGTGTATAGTGTATAGTAGTGTATAGTGTGGTAGTGCTGGAGTCTGTCGCCAGGGACAGGGAGGTGTGGACCGCCACCACTCAACGCGCTGCCGCCGCGACACTCGTCAGGACAAGCGGATTCGAACGAACGATTTCCCTCCACACGTCCCATATCTGTCTCGACGCGTCAAAAAGCGGCTATTTTTACCCGCCAAAATTTGGTTTAACACAAACAAAAACACAGGACTGGCTATAACATTGAATGTCGAAACTAATCATTGCCTGTACAAACGCGTTGTGTGAACACGCGTGAAGCCACGACTCACCATACTCAGATGCATCAGCATTGGTTCAACGCAAGGCTGCTCACTGCTGCTGCTGCTGATGAGACCCTGAATGTCGAAACCTCCCCACCCCCGGGGCTTACCTTGAGTTCAGGTTTCCACGTGTTCTCTCTTCACACCCCACGAGCTGCGCGAATTTTTTAAAATTTTATTTTGGTGCTAATTTCGCTGCCTTCGGTTCAGCATCGCTCAACTCCCAACGTCAAGGGGAGCTCGCGGCGGTGACAATCTCGAGTCGGTGATCTCGTGAGGTCATTGCTCGCCTGTGTTACGTTGATGGAACACACGAAACCAATTTCTATTCCGCTCGTCCGAATGGTGACAACAATCCACACGGCGCCTGCACGAGGAGCCGACTGCTTTCGCAGCAGCAGCAGCAGCATACATCTGTTCCGTAGCTTGATGCCAAGGCGGAGGAGGTCTGCTGCTGGCCACGACGAAGAGGGCTTCAGGCGCGAGAGAGGGAGGGAGAGTTCGCGTCGTTTTTCTCTTCGCGTCGTCGAAGGAGTGCCGACTTCACGGTGATTGTCCTCTACGGTCCATTGTTTGTGTCACGTGGCCACAATCGCACGACCGTGGATTGCATCTTGAATGCTCCGTTCGCGAAGGAGCTGCGTGACGTCCTGATGATGATGATGCGTTTAATGATTACACCACCAGCAGCAGCTGAGTGCCGAGCGCTCTGCGTGCTAAAGGCTCTCAGCAGGAGGATCAGCGCCATTATAATAATTGTGGTCTCTGCGTCACAGAGGGGCGAACGGACGACCATGAAGCCATTGTCTGCGAAGATAAAGCGCCACGTCGCGTGGGATGGAAGCTGTGTAGATCATTGGCACGCGTCACAAACAACTCCACTGCGTTCGGCCGGTGATACCGCGGGCGCCCCGGGTCAGAAGTGTAAAAACGATGACTTCCTGCTGCTCGACTGAGCAATGGAGCGAGGTATTGGTGCTCATGCTCATGCACCAATGCCGCTGTAGCGAGATGTTAACTCCATCGCGTGGTGGACAGGCTCCGTGGGTTCGATCCCCGACCCTGGCGTCTGCTGTAAATGTGGAGTTTGCATGTCTCTCTCTCTGTGGTGCCGTGGATTTTTCTCCGGGTCCTTGGGGTTTTCCCTCCGCAGCTTGGAAACACGCCTTTAGAGTATTTGGCTGCTATACATTTTCTCATGATAAGCCACTTTGTTGAGTTATCACCTGTGATAGCAAGGTCGCTTCTGAAAAGAGCCACATAGCTCAGTGAGGCCTTAGCTGATAAAATTGTTTTTAAATGATGTCTCGTTTACAGCCCTGCAGAGCCAGTGGTGGAAATTCTACATTGCTATAGCGGGGGAGGCAAGTCTATCCACAGGGCTACCACTGGTGACTTTCCCTTCCCACACACAGAGTGGCACTTGTTTATCGACCCCGAAGATAGGTGTTGATGATTGGCTGAGTCAACCCAAACCCCAAGCCGGATTTGAACTCACAACCTTACTATTGCGAGTCACTCGTTCTACTGCTGATCTTCTGGGGTGAATACAATGAATGCAGCACCACTTTGCGTGGAAGTCGCTGGTTGTCCTATGAATAAACACGCCCCCGCCATGACAATGTGGAAATTCCACCGTTGGTTCAGGGCTGTAAACGGGACATGAGCACCAATGTCTCGTGTCTCGTTTGAGCCAGAAATCACGGTGCCTTATTTTTAATTGTTCAACAATATTTATGGCCTGACTCGACTTTCTGGGTCTCATCAGCAAAGCGTGTCTGACGAGATGTATGTATGGGGAGAAGTAGTGGAGTAATCAAAGCACAAAGACATAGATCTCCCGTATGGCCTGAACAGACTGTTGGGACAAGTGCTGTTAGCGAGCACCTATGAAGGCCGGCACGGCACAAGAGGTGGTGGGTGGTCAACACCACGCCCAGTCGCCTTTATCTCCCCAGTGGCGATGTTTACACACCACACCAGGCACTAATTTAAGGCTGAGTCGACCTAGGGGAAGCCGGTGAACGGTTAAGATAATAGTTACTGGTGTTGGCCGTGAGCGGGTCGCCGGGTTCGTAGCGCAGCGTAGCGCTGACCGCTCCCCACGCAGTGATGAGGGCGCTGTGCTACGAACCTCCGGCGACCCGAGTTCGATTCCCGCTCACGACCAATAAAAAGTGAACCAGCCCTTGGCGACCTCCCCTCGGTAACCTTACATGAGTACCGGGTGCGGTGCGGAAAACATCAGCACTGGGGAGACAAAGGCGGCCGGTCGTGGTGTTTGCCACCTACCCCCTCGTGTGCCGTAGCCGGCCTTAAATAGGTACCACTCGCTAACAGCCACTTGCCTGAACAGTCTGTCAATAGGCTATAGGGGGGACCCCTTTGTCTTTGTGAAGGTGTAGGGGGGGGGGGAAGCCCTTCTCGTTCGTTGCCTTTCTGGCGTGGCACAATCGCGCAGGTGCCGCCCACTCGATCACAATCACGGAGACGCCGACTCGTCACAATGCAATTGCGGCAGCGCGCAATTGAGCTGCAGGGCATTGTCCACGCGGAACTTTGTGGTGGTGGTGTTGTTGATGGTGGTGTCGGTGGTGGTGTTGGTGTTGTTGTTGTTGATGGTGTTGTTGGTGGTGTCGGTGGTGTTGATGTTGTTGGTGGTGGTGTCGGTGTTGTTGGTGGTGGTGTTGGTGGGGTCGGTGGTGGCGTTGGTGGTGGCCCGGGTGTGCCACGGGGACTACGGTACCGAGATGCGGGCGTTGTGTGTGGGTCGGTGACGGGGCATCCAGCGGTCTCGCGTTTCACCGCCCACTCGTTTCAGAGGCTCGCGGTTCAATCCCAGCAGGCCGCCCCCGGTTAATACCGCGTGTGCATGTTTATCCCCTGTAAATATGCCGTGTCTGTTTCACTCGCGGCAAATGTTAAAGATGATCCGGCGGTCATTCGAAACGAGCTGGGCTAGTTGTGTGGTGTCTGCGTTACGGTCCACATTTTTTTTTAAATGCGACAATTTGTCCGCATGTCGATGATCCAGGAACATCACCAGGCCAATGCGCGCCATCTCCTTCGTGAACCAGAAACTCTGAAGAGGCAGGCCACGGTCGCACGACTGTGGCCGTGCAACCCAAACTAGAGGACCGAGCGCATCGTAAAAAAAACAATAACTGCGCTCCTTCGACAGAGGAGGAATTAGCGACACTCCGCGAACGAACTCCATCTCCTCTCTCTCGCCTGAAGTCCCTCTTCGTCGTGGCCAGCAGCTCACCTCCTCCACATTGGCATCGAGCTCCGGAACAGATTTATGCTGCTGCGGCGACCATCGTACGCACGAACGCAGTCCGTAGCTCCCTGTGCAGGCGCCGCGTGGATTGTGGCCCGCGGAGGCATCGCGGGGGGACCGCGAGAGATTCCGACAGCGTGGGCGGGTGTGGGTAAAGGCCTTCACCCAGCAGTGGATCGATCATGGCTGACGACGACAACTATGACAACGGGGCGATTATGGGATTTACTCGAGCTCAAGTCAACGTTGATTGTGGCCAGGGTGAGGCTCGCGCAGCCCGGGGCATTGACACCGATGTGATGAGCACTGCGTGCATTCATTGTCACTCAGCGGCGTCTCGTTCATTGTTCGCGTGTGTTGGAGAGCGATCCACTCGCGTTTTAACATTTGGGTAGTTCCGACGTCTCCGCTGGTAGTTACAGCCAGTGGTGGGAATGGGCCGGAACGCCGTGGTGGGCGTGAACATTTGAAATCATGTGACTGGGTTCTGGAAAGGAGTTAAGCATTCAACCTTTTTTTTATTATTTGTTTGACCACAGATCAACAGGACTCCCCTAGACTAACATAGAGACCCACAGACACGCTCTGAGATTCACGGACACCCTCAGAGACCCACAGACACACACAGAGACCCGCAGACACGCATAGAAACCGCGAGGCTTCGAATTCCGGGTGAATTACGGTTAGGGAAAGGGATCTGGAAGATGAACGTGAGTGTCTTAGCGGATGAGAAGGTGACAAGGGCTTTCATCAAATGCTACGAAGAATGGAGAAGCCTACAGTGCTGCTTTAGCACTATGGCGGAATGGTGGGAAATGGTCAAAAGCCGGACCAAGGGATTTTTTCAGGCACACAGCAAAAGGATGAGTGTCAGAAATGAGTTGAGGGGCCTGCATGATCAGCTAGAGAAGGTGTATCGGCTGCTGGAACTGGGTTTCCCAATGATGGACGAAGTAAGACATCTAAAGGATAAAATCTCCTTGTTGCTTGAAAGATGGGCGCCACAGCTCGTTTTAGGACACGGGTTAGGACAGTAGAGGAGGGGGAAAAGCGCACGCACTTCTTTTTTAAAAAGTGTAGAAAGCCGGAAAGCATAATCCATGAGCTAGCCAGCCCTAGTCTGGGCAGACTGACGCAGACAGAAGGCATCGTTGAGGTGGACCTGTATGGACATAAGACATCGGAGGCAGAAGTCCAGGATTTCCTTCTTGGAGAAATTAAACAGAAGGTCAGTGCTCCTGATGAGATGAATAAGCAAATTCAAATGGAGGAACTGGATGAGGCGGTGAGAGGTCTACGTTTGTACAAGACACGAGGGAATGACGGAATACCGGCCGATTTTTATGTTAAATTCCGGGACACCATCAAGCATGACTTGTTACAACTGTACAGGGAAATTTTGGCGGAGGGTCCAGTACCAGAGTCCAAAGTTTGGGGTAATATCTCTTATATAAGGGGAAGGGGGCCGAAGCGACCTTGGGAACTGGTGCCCAATCACCCTGCTAAATATGGACTGTAAGATATTAGCCAAATCCATCGCAGAACGACTAGGGAAAGTGGTAGAAGAACTAATACATGCAGACCAGACATGTGCGGTCCCAGGTAGGCATATTTCAGACAATCTTATCTTACTAAGGGAGGTCCTAGAGACCATGGTAGATGGGGGAAGACCACTGGGGCTCATTAGTTTAGACCAGGAGAAGGCTTTCGACCGCATATAGCATGATTATTTGTTTTCGGTGTCCGCACACATGGGGATAGGAGAGCGTTATGTGGGTGGGTGAAAGAGTGAAAAAGCTATAAAGTATCTCTCTAGCAGGTTTTTGATAAACGGGGTCCTTTCTGAAGAAATCCCAGTTAGATCGGACGTGAGACAGGGGTGCCCCATGTCGCCAGTCCTATTTGTCGAGTGCATGGAACCGTTTGCCCAGGTGGTCAGAGCCAATCAGAGAATTCTAGGAGTGCACATCCCGGGGTGTAAAGAACAGGCATAGAGCGCAATGTATATGGATGATGTTGTGGTGTTCTACAGGGATGTCTTCTCGGTTTGGGAGGTACTGGAACTTGCAAGACTTTTTCATTTGGCTTCAGGATCAAGGGTTAATCTGGGTAAAAGCGAGATGATGATTTTTGGAGACCCTAGGCTTTTTGAAGGTCGGCCCACACAACTGAGAGTGAAGGAAGGGATTAAGATCCTGGGGGTCACCTATCGACAGGAATCTGCAAAAAAGAACTAGAAGGAAAAAATAAAGGCAGTGAAGGGCAGGCTGGCCAGGTGGACGACCAGAAGCCTCACCATGGAAGGAAGGATATTGATGTTGAAGGTAGAAATGCTTCCTACGCTCAACTACCTGGCGCACATCTTCCCGCCAGGCGCAAAAATGTTGCATCATTTGAATATATTGTTTTTCGAGTTCATTTGGGGAGGCGGGATGGACCAGGTGAAGAGGGAGACCGTGCACAAACACCCTGCGAACTGTGGGAGGGGAGCCCCTAACGTCGTGCGTACCCTGACTACGTTTTTTGTTTGACGCTCCGCTTATTTTTTCAGATGGGTCCCAGGCAAAGGCCTAATTTTTTACAGTTTCGGCTGGCATGGCTCCTTCATAGATTAGGGATGGCTCCATTGCCTCGCGGAAAGCCCCTCACCTGGACGCAAGGGTGGCTATGTGCCGCGGTAAACAAGTATATTGCAGAATACACGCTGACCCTGGTAAGGGAGTCATGGCACCCACGGAGTGTCCTTGTCGAGATTGGCAAAAGGGAAACTTGCGCAGAGGTACCAGGCACACGGAGTGCCCTCCACCATCCAATATGGGAGAACGTGGCATCTGAGGCCTTAACGAAGACGCAAAGGGACATATCTTGGTTGGCGGCCTGGGACAGGTTGCCATGCAGGAAGTTTATGCATTCCCGCCATATGGCCCGCACCGCTAAATGCCCAAGGGGCTGTAATTCGGACGAGTACACGAGTCATCTTTTTGTGCGATGCCCCTTTGCGCTGGAGGTGTGGGAGCTATTCCAGCCTTTGCTAGCCCGGTTTTATCCGCTCAAGGTCACATTGCCAAATGTTATTTGGGGAGTTTTTCGGCGGAAAGCAGGAAGGGCTTGGGCCCAGGCATGTGCCGTTGTGGGAGCTATAAAAGAAGCCTTGTGGAAGGCGAGAGGTCTGATGCTCCAAGGTACCTACATGACGCCTACCGAGGTTTACTACCTGACCTGTATGGCTGATTTGCCGGGTGGTGGAGGTAGACAAGGCAAAAATAGGCTGGGACGCAGCAATAAAGCAATGGCAGTGGCCTCCGCCTCCATGTGGCACAGGTTGACACAAGCAGCACTAGGAAAAGTCCTCTGCCATAGGACCGGGAATTGAGGAACGAGACTAGGTCCGGCAACCGCGGACCTTCTTTTGAAATATAGTGGATGGGCCAGCAAAGTTTTCGTGATCGGTACACTCCATGGTTTAAGGTGTTGTAAAAGACCCTGTATTCGCAGCAATGTTCCTCGTGCTGGTTGTTGTTGTTGGTACTGTTCGGCAATTGTTCCATACAGTGGATCATACATAGTTGGAATAAAACTTTTAAATATGTTGTGATTTTCATCCTCTTGAAGCTGTGGGTTTGGCAGCATGTTGGCTGTCCAGACCGGCAGGTGGTTATCCCCTGAAGGCTGTGAAGGCCGGAATAAAAGAGAGAGTACCTCCTACTAGTGTCTGTGAATTAGTACACTACATTTGGTGTCAGCAGTGTTAACGATTTTTTTGTATATATATCTATAGTAGGGTTGTTAGGAATTTTCTTTTTTTCCTTTCGAATATATGGGGAATCCACGAAGAGGATGTTTTTCAATGGAACGTCCTCGAGCGAAGAGGACGACTGCAAGGAGAGTTCTCGGGCAGCCCTGGCTGTCGAGGCCCCAGCGGGGGGTCCCGGAGTGGCGGTGAAGGATGACGATCCCGCACCGCGGCCGGCTGGAGAAGGGCTGCAGGCACTCAGTGCGCGCATCGTGGAGCGATCACAGCACTAGTGGGGCAGCTGGGCAGGAAGACCCGGTGGAGGGGGCTGTGAATTGGGGGGAGCTGACTAAGGGCTGGTATCGAGTCCCGACGCAGCGGCTGCCATTTGTCAAAGAACTTCCAGCTGTGGGGGGTGATTGGGCGGCCTTCCGGTGGCGGTTCGCCGCCACTTGCGAGCTCGCAGGGCGGTCCGATGCGGAGGCGCTACGTATTCTTCCCACCGAGCTGGACGACACAGCCTTGGCAGCGTTTTTTTCCATTCCCGAGGCGGACAGAACGATAAATCAAGATTTGAAGCATGTTTTATTTTGGGGGGGGGGGGCAGAGCTTAGTGACGTCATATTAGAGGGGGGGGGGCAGAGCTTAGTGACGTCATATTAGAGGGGGGGGCAGAGCTTAGTGACGTCATATTAGAGGGGGGGGGCAGAGCTTAGTGACGTCATATTAGAGGGGGGGGGGTCTGACTTTTTGTGACGCCGTGTGACGATGGGGGGGGGGGGTCAAAATCGTCCAAAATCTTGTGACGTCATTTATAGACGGCCCCACGGGACAGAATCCATGGGTTGACCAACTGAGATGGCTGGCAGATGCACATCATCTGTGCTCCCTTTGCTGTGCCAACTTGCTGCGTTTTAACCGCTGGGCGCTCCGCTCTTTGATGCGAGCGTCGCTCATTCGCCCTCCGTTGTTGTTGGAGTGCGGACTGCCTCCAACTGCCCCAGTAGCAGCGTCCTTCACGAGCCTCCTGCATAGGCGTGGATGATTGCACCATCACCATCACCAAAATCACCACCACATCTGTGCCTTTGCGGAGACAAATGACGTCATAATTCTCTTGTCGAGAAGCCGCATGAGCCCGTGACGTTCCGTGGCGGGTGGAGGGGGGTGTCCCAGCTCTATGGT
Organism: Lethenteron reissneri; assembly: GCF_015708825.2. Taxonomy (NCBI): domain Eukaryota; kingdom Metazoa; phylum Chordata; class Hyperoartia; order Petromyzontiformes; family Petromyzontidae; genus Lethenteron; species Lethenteron reissneri. Next base: position 832,141 of record NC_083840.1, read on the forward strand.
GACGTCACGGGACCACCAGCGCAACCGCTCGACGAGTTGACGTCACCCACAGAGGAATTAGGCGGGAAGCGAAGAGGGAGTGACGTCACGTGTGGGGGGAGGGGCACCCCCCAACGGTGAGTGATGCGGGGGACGTGCGGTGTGGAGACTGAGGGGGTGGGGGTTGGGAGGGGCTTGGGGGGGAGATTGGGTGGGGCTTGGGGGGCGGGGCTGTGTGTGCTGTATGGGGAGGGGGCGTTGGGCGGGGGTGCCCGTGCCGGTGAAGACCGTTGGGGGTGGGGGGTTGGAGGGGGGCTGGGAGGGGGGGGTGCTGTACGGGGGGTGGGGGCGGTGGGGGGTGGAGACAGGTTGGGAGTCGGGGGTGGGGTTTGGGGGGGTTGGGTGGGTCTTGGGGGCGGGGGGGGCGCGTTCTGGTGGAGACCGTTGGTGGTGGAGGGGCTGGGGGGGAGGGGCTTGAGGGGGGCTCGGGGGGAGGAGCTTGGGGGGGGCTGGGGGGGAGGGGCTTGGGGGGTGCGCGCGAGGCGGGCGACGGTTGGCTGTGGTTGTTGTTGTTGTTTTGTGTTTACGTTGACAGATTTGAATCCGGCCAATGGGGACGCGCGACTCCTCGTATCACTCGTCACGTGACCGCCGCCCGGGCGGGTCGAGATTTCAAAAAGTTCAGGCGGCGCTGGCGGCTCCGGCGGCGGCTTCGGTGGAGCCTGACGGGTCCCGAGCCGCGTGAAACGTTCCCAGGTGATTACAGACGCAGCCTGCAATGTCCCTCTCTTACCTTTGTCGCACAAATAACAAGTTCTGCCGTGCGTATCGCGGTCATTGCAACTGAGCTGAAGCGGCACGTTCGGCTGAGCAACAGACCTAACACAACTCGAACAGCAATGTGGTTGTTGTTGTTTATTACGCAGAGCACGTAAACTCGGCTTCCGTGATATTCTATCTCCCGGCGAAGCATCTTGAAAGGGATCTTAAATGCCCACGCCGCCTCTGTGCACCGGCTGTTTTAATAAAACGACTTTCGTCGATGGGGCAGCTCGCCGTATGTTGGGGGCTCAAATCGTGATTTTTTTTATTACGATCTAAGGAAACAAGACGATGCTCGGTGTAGTCCGGCACTTTGCTTCGTTCATCATTTAGTCTTTTTAGTTTTTTTCATGCTTTTCTTTATGTAACTTCCCCCTTTTAAATGAAATATTTCACAATAGATTTCACGCTCTGCTCTCACCTCTTCATACAAGCACGTACCGTGGAAGAGTAGGCCAAATGCCACGGCAGGGAGAGAGGGGGCATTCTCTGGAGCTCCCTCTGGTGGGTCTAAGGCGATGGGACGCAATTCCAAAGCTGGGCAGTGCCATCGGTTGGCAGAGAGGAAATAACTTAATTCAGTTACAAAATTGCGCGATGCTTCATGGGTTAAGTTGATAAACATTGCCACCGAATGGAATGACATCTGAAGAGAAATGTCTCTCTAGCGGCCACTTGTGCTGTGATTATGATGATTGTTGGCTAGGAGATGACAGCTAACCTCGTCTGGTATGGAGGACGTCTGCTGTATGTTTGAAGTTTGCGTGTCATCTCTATCCCCGTGGTCACGTCGATTTTTCTCCGTGTCCTCCGGGTTTTCCCCCACCACATTTAGAATCAACGTCGTGCATTTCGAGTACCGTTTTGGCATCTATAAATGTCCATTTCGTTGAGTTATCATTTGTGATAGTCAGGGTCGCATCTGAAAAAAGACAGCTCAGTTTGGCCTTACCTGGCTAAATAAAAAAAAATCTCTTTAGTTTATAGTTAATCACAGTCTGAAACCTGGCTTTGAATCTTGTATCTCTGCTGTGCTGCCTCTGACCTCTGTGAACTGTAAACCTGCGTCACTGCCCCCGCGCGTGTCTCGAGATGTTTTTTTGCTTCTAAGAGACCCGCCGCGTGTCCCGGGAGGTTATTCCCGAGGGAGCCCCGGGGCCAAGTTCCTGTTTTGCTTGCGGTGAAGATCGGAATGATGGCTGTAGGGGAGCGGAGTGCACAGGAAGGGGAAGTGCGTTCGTTGCCTCGGTGTTTGTGCGCCACGGTGGCTACGAGATGTTAACTACCTCGCCTGGTTTGCCGGAGGTCGTGGGTTAGATTCCGACCCTGACGCCATCTGCTGTATATTTGGAGTTTGCGTGTCTCTCTCTCATCATCATCACGGTGGCTAGGAGATGTTAACTACCTCGCCTGGTATGCCGGAGGTCGTGGGTTCGATCCCGACCCTGACGCCATCTGCTGTATATTTGGAGTTTGCGGTGTGTCTCTCATCATCACGGTGGCTACGAGATGTTAACTACCTCGCCTGGTTTGCCGGAGGTCGTGGGTTAGATTCCGACCCTGACGCCTACTGCTGTATATTTGGAGTTTTCATGTCTCTCTGTCATCATCATCACGGTGGCTAGGAGATGTTAACTACCTCGCCTGGTATGCCGGAGGTCGTGGGTTCGATCCCGACGCCTGCTGCTGTATATTTGGAGTGTGCTTGTGCTGATCCCCGTGGTCCCGTGTATTATTCTCCAGGTCCTCCGGTTTTTCCCTCGACATTTAGAATCGGCATCATGCGTTTAGATGATTTGTCTGCTACTATACATTTTCACCTGATGATAAACCCCTTTTTGAGCTATCATTCGTGGCGAGGTCGCTTCTGAAGAATGGGGGCTTTACCTGCTAAGGTATAAAAAAAGTTAGTTTTGTATATTTTGTAAAGATATTTGTTTACTTTTCCTATACTTTGCACTCCTATTGCGTTTTTGTATTACGTTTGTTGTTGTAACGTTATGACCCCCATGCCCCCTACTGGACATCTGTGAAGAAGAGCTTTATAGCTCATCGGATTCTTCCAGTATCAATAAATATTCTGATTGTGACAAGATTCATGACTTAATTTTTTTGCTTTGTTTATTAAATTAACCAATGTGTTTAATTGTAATATAATTCACCCGTACAGCAATATGACATTACAGAGATACTTCTGACGTGACTTCAGTAGGTTTGATAAAAATATATATAATTCGAAGTTTCAGTGCTGGACTTGAGCTACTATCGGTGAGAAACTAAATGTGATATGTTTTCTGGTTGTTTTCAACGGGAATCGCCTAATTGGATCCAAACAAAGGAAGATGTGGATACGTAATGTACAAGCGGAAAACACAATTTCTCCTGTGTGCGACTGTGAGCTATGAACACCAAACCAGCCTTGCATTAGCGCCCAGTGTGGTGCGTACACTTCAACACTGGGGGAGATAGCAAGGCAGCCACGCGTGGTTCTGGCCACACCGTTGCCGTAATGTGCCATGCCGGCCTTAATGTGCTTGCGAACATAACTTTCCCAACAGCCTGCCGTAGGCTCCGCAGGGAAGATTTTTTTTCTCGTGCAATCACAATACACTGGATATGTAGAGTCTCCAATTGCAACCACATTCGCCACTAAGTGGCGGTGACGTCACCGCGACACTTGTGCCAGGCTATATGCACGTTAAGGCCGCGCGGAGTGTCGAACGCCCGCCGGCAGGAGGTCACGGCACAGACCAAAGTGCCATGGCAATGGGATGTATAATGGGGGGAAGAAACAGGTGTATTTAACCAATTAGCACCTGGGTCTGTCTCATGAGCTCCTGCTAACAGCAAGCCTTCCCGTACCTTCACATCAGCCTCATCAGTGCGATGTCTCAAACACTGGCACTGCCGGCCAGACCCAGTGCTTGCCACATCACCCTCTCTCGTGCGCTGTGCTAGCACACCGAGGGAGATGGTGGCGTGCTTGTTGCTAGCAGCACTTTCCCCAACAGCTTGTATAATAGCTATCTATGCAGGGGCGGGGATCTTTGTCTTCATGTGTGTGTGTAACACTATTGTCTGCGCTACGAGTCCAGTGACCCGAGTTCGATTCCCGCTCATGGCCAGCACCAGTGATGATTGTCTAAACTAAACTTAACGTTTTATTTTACCAGATAAGGCCCACCGAGCTATGTAGCTCTTTTTCAGAACCGACTTGGTCACAAACGATAGCTTAACGAAGTGGCTTATGTGGAAATCTATAGTAGCCGATTACTCTAAACGCATGTTTCTAAATGTGGAGGGAAAAAGCGGAGGACCCGGAGAAAAATCCACGTGATCACGGAGAGAACATGCAAACTCCAAGTATATAGGTGTCAGGATCGCGATCAAACCCACGCCCTCCTGAAATACCAGGCGAGGGAGATGACATCTCTCCGCCACAGTGCCTCATTATCTGAACCGGTCCTACGCTTCCTCTAGTTCGACTCGGCATCAAATGAGTACCTGGTGTGGTGCGTAAACGTCACCACTGGGGAGACAAAGGAGGCTTGACGTGGTGTTGGCCACCCAACCTATTGTGTTCTGTGCCGACCTTGCTAGATAGTTTCTAACATAACTTGTCCAAACAGTCTGTTAAAAGGATATATGGGGGATCTTTGTGTGTCTATGCAGTGGTTAGCGTGTGGAGCAGTGGCACAGTGGTTAGTGCCCTGCGTGACAAACCCGGCGACCCAAGATCGATTCCTGTTCACGACCAATAACAAGTGACGAATATTTGAACTGGTCATTGGCCTCCCCTAGGTTTTTTTTCAGCCTTCAATGAGTACTGGTGCGGTGTGTAAACATTACCACTGGGGAGACGAAGGTGGCCGGGTGTGTTGCATTTTCCCTGACACTTTGCTGAAGGCTACATGGAGGATCTTTGAGTTTCAGAGTCAGTGTGTGAGTGGGAGTTTGTATGTTCTCCCCCTGCTCTGCAGAGTGAGTGTGTGAGTGGGAGTTTGAATGTTCTCCCCCTGCCCTGCAGAGTGAATGTGTGAGTGGGAGTGTGTATGTTCTCCCCCTGTTTGTTTGTAACACCCCGTATTGCCCGTGTGTGTGCGTGCAGCAGAAATGGAGGACATTCCGAATCGTGAAGCCAAGAGATTTCGTCCAGAAAACAAGGAAAACGACAGCAGGTGATTTTTTTTTGGCTCGCGAGTTCCCCGTGCGTTCGTCATGGACGGACGAATGAGCTGTGTCTGTCACGTGGCGGCTGGTAATTCCTGCCCCTTGCTGATGGACAAATAGGACTTGCCACAAATGAAGCACGATACCTTGACGCCGATCTCGTCAAGGAGCATAAACCATCATCACGTGAACTCTGGTCTTCCTCGCAGCAGCAGTGGCTTTAGACGAGCCGTCGAACAAAGACGGTCACCGGCATCGCGCGGCGCTTTCAGGTGCGCTTCTGCGGTTGTCCGGATCACCCTTCAGCACTGCACATAACTAACCTTGCTAATCGGAAGTACGGAGGAAGGACAACAAACTAATCACAAAAAGCAGTTCTAAAGAAATGAGTTTTCAATCGAAATGATTTGAAAGTGCACAGCTCCAGTGGCTTCCTAATATCAGAAGGAAGAGCGAACCAGACGCCCGCAGAAGCACATCTGAAAGCACGCGATGCGGTGACCGTCTTTAAGGATGACCGGAGTTCGTGTGATGATTTATGCTCCTTGAAGAGATCAGCAAGGTATTGTGGTTAATTTGTGGCAAGCACTTTGTGTGTGATTTATCACGACCTTAGGCTCAGAACTACTTGAAAGACTGGCGCGCGATATAATTGTAAACACAGCGATGTTGAATTTCGGAGTTATTAAAGAAACGTTTGCATAGTGGAAGCCTGCACAACCAGGCCCCATTTATTTCTGTGCGATGACACTTGGGGCACTTCTCAGCCGTATTCAACAGCGAAGTTGTGTGTGCCTAAATGGGAGTCCTCTCATGAATTTGAAAAAATAATGGCCAGAACCTTAACCTAACCCTAACCTTTATACTAACCTAACCCTAAACCCTAACTAACCCTAGAACTAACTCTGACGAGTCACAGCAAGCGTTTCGACATCGAGTGTTTCCGTGTATATATTCAGCCCTTTTAGTGGCCGATTAGTGCGGCTGGAGATGTTGGGTGCAGTGATGGATCATTATCGGTTGCTTCAATGTGGTGTCGGGCCTCGCATGTTCCGCGGGCCGTTCGACGTGAAGCCGTAGGCCGTAGGCTCGCCACCACCACCATCCCACCCCGAGTTTACCACCAAGAGAGTGAGTCCAGAGAGACCAGCAGGTTTTCTCCCTCGCTAAGGGAGAGCTGGGTCTAACTGCAAATGTATCTCTCGTGCTGTCTCCATGAGACTGGATTGACAGTGGCTCACGAACGCATTCCTCAATAACGCTGACCCTGAAAGGGAAAATAAATAAAGAATGGTTGGTGTTTCACATATCTGTGCTAGGGTAGCACAGTAGTAACACTTGTGCCTCACAGCAAGTGGTGCTTGGATTGAATTCCCGACTTTGGAAAAATGTTAACTACCTCGCCTGGTATACAGGAGACCGTGGGTTCGATCCTGTTCCTGACGCCTCCTGTATATTTGGAGTTTGCGTGTCTCCCTCTTTCCGCGTGGTCGCAGCGATTTTTCTCCAGGTCCTCCGGTTTTCCCTCCACATTTAGAATCAACGTCACACGTTTAGAGTATTTGGCTGCTGCTATACATTCCCACACGATGATAAGCCACTTTGTTGAGCTATAATTTGTGATAGCCAAGTTTGCTTCTGGAAAAGAGCTACATAGGTCAGTGGGCCTTACCTGGTAAATTAAAAAAATATCCATAAAAGAGGTTTGTTCGTTAGAGCCTGAAAAAATAAATGTTTAGTTAAACTCGTCACCACCCGACACAGCCGTATAGTTAGGGTTGTCACGTAAACAAAACGTGCCAATTCGCTACTAGTTCAGCATACCGTTGTTGGAGAGTAAACCCACTGCAACATCTACAATTTGAGTACTCTAATTGTAAATGTTGTGACTCTGTGACCACCAGGGCTGAGTGTGAGAGTCCTGTGTGACTCTCTTACCACCAAGTGTGAGAGTCCAAGGACATACGACCCCGGGTGAGGATGAGGGAGGCTCCTCCCGCCCCCTGTGCTGGGTGTGGGATTGTGTGTTATCAAAGGGTTGTGGTGAGTGGGGAGGGGGCTGCACGGGTAGACACAATCCCCAGGGAGGGGGTGGTGAGGAGTCGTGAGGGGAGGGGGTGGTGAGGAGGGGTAAGGAGTCGTGATGGGAGGGGGTGTTGGGAGAACACCTGTGCTGCCCATTGACTCCCACCCCCCAGTGTTGCTGCGTGCTGCATGGTGGTGAATGGGGCAGGGGAGGGGAAGGAGGGGAGGGGAGGGAGCTTTCTGTGCGCCAGTGTGGCGACGGCACTGCAGTCGACGGACCCGCGGCGTACGGAGAGGTACGTGGTCTCCGGCGAGCTTGCCTCCGTCCGTCCCTCTGTTAGTCCATCGATTCGTCGGCCCGTTCGTTCGTCCGTCCATCTGCACATTTGTCCGTCGGTCTGTCCGTTTGGTCCATGCTGTCCGTTTGGTCCATGCGCTCGTCGGCCCATGCGTTCGTCTGTTTGCCGACCCGTGTTCGTCCACTTGTTCTTGTGTTGATGGATGTATCTGTTCATCTTCTCGTTCACTCTTTAATGCAATGTTCATCAGTCGGGTCTTCAGTTCGTTCACCTGTTGCGTTTACATGTTGGGCAGCAGATTTGCAGTGCAGTTGTTACACTTTGGACTCGCAGCAAGAAGGGTCAGGGTTAGATTCCCTACTCGGATACCTTTCTGTGTGGAGTTTGTGTGCTCTCCCCCTGTTTTGCATGGTGTAGCGATTAGTGCACTGTGCTTCGAACCCGGTGAAACGAGTTCAATTGCTGCTCATGGCCAACACCAAGGCTGAGTGTGAACCGGTCCTGGGCCTCCCCTAGGTCGACTCAGCCTCGAAGGCGTGTCCGGTGCAGTGTGTAAACATCGCCACTAGGGAGACAAAGGCGGCCTGTCATTGTGCTGGCCATGCTGCCCTTCAAAGGTGCTCGCTAACAGCACTTGCCCCAACAGTCTATTAAGGCTATACGGGGGTCTTAATCTGTATATGTGACGAGTGATGGCGCAGCGGCCGGCGTGATATCTGAGTTTCTATGTTCTCCCCCTGGTCTGCAGAGTGAGTGAGGTGGAGTTTGTATGTTCTCCCCCTGGGTCTCCCCTAGGTCAACTCGGCCGGGCATGGTGCTTGCCACACCATCCCTTATTATGCTATTCTGGCATTCAAGGGGCGCCGTAGTGGCTAGAAGATGTTAACTACCTCGCTTGGTATACAGGAGGTCGTGGGTTCGATCCCAACTCTGACGCCTGCTGCTGTATATTTGGAGTTTGCGGTGTTTCTCTCTCCCCGCGGTCGCGTGGATTTTTCTCCTACATTCAGAATGAACGTCACGTGTTTAGAGTATTTGGCGTCTCTGAATTTACACGTGATAATGATAAGCTACTTTGTTGAGCTGTCATTTGTCGCCAGGTCGCTTCTGAAAATGAGCTACGTAGCTCAGTGGGCCTTACCTGGTAAAATAAAAATTGTTTAGTTTTTAGTTGAGCTCGCTTAACAGCACTTGCCCCAACAGTCTGTCCTGTCTACATTGGGGGTCTTTGTGTCGCCGGGCCAGGATGCGGATGAGTGGGCAGGAAGGGGACGGATGTTTGCCGCTCGGGGAGAGGCTCGAGTGCGAGACGGATCTGCTGAAGCTCACCAACCTGGTGAGTTCGCTCACCAACTCTCACCCCGGCTCCGAGGTCATCCCGGAGCCGGTCACTCAGGAGTCGGACACCCACGCCGGTTACCCACGCCGTTCTGCATAGTGAGAGTGAGTGAGCAAAGTTTGTATGATCTCCCCCTGGTCTGTAGAGTGAGTGAGCAGAGTTTGTATGATCTCCCCCTGGTCTACAGAGTGAGTGAGTTGAGCTTGTATGATCTCCGCCTGTTTCTGCAGAACGAGTGAGTGGAGTTTGTATGGTCTCCCCCTTTTCTGCAGTGAGTGAGTGGAGTTTGTATGATCTCCCCCTGTTTCTGCATAGTGAGTGAGTGGAGTTTGTATGTTCTCCCCTTGTTCTGCAGAGTGAGTGAGTGAGTGGAATATGTATGTTCTCCCCCTGTTCTACAGTGTGAGTGAGTGAGTGGAGTTTGTATGGTCTCTTACCCTCTTCTGCAGTGTGAGTGAGTGGAGTTTGTATGTTTTCTCTCTGTTCTGCATGGGTTTGCTCCGGGTTCTCCGGTCTCCTCCCACAGCTAAAAAAAACCAAATGCAACTGGTATTAGCCCAAACAACATTCCAATGCTGAAAAATTGCCTGCAATAACTTAATTTGGGATTAGACCCAGCAGCAACAGCAACAGCAACATCGCTCCCTACTGCAACAACCGACTCGGGCGCTATTTCTTTGTGGCGTTTGTACGTTCTCCCACTGTTCTGCAGAGTGTGATTGTGTCAGTGTGAGCATGTGAGACTGTCTAAGTTTACGGAGTTTGTACGTTTCTCCCACTGTCCTGCGTGAGTTTCCTCCCCAGTTTCCTCCCCATCGCTAAAAAAAATACCCATACAATGTAACTGGCACGACCCGCCTGGAACAGTCTTGATCCTCTGCTTTGTGTGTTTAGCTTGTTGTCCTTCCCCCCGCACCTCTGATTTAGCGCGGTTGTGCTTCGTACGGTGCGAAAGAAGTTCAACATAGTCACACGCCCTATATGAGAGAACCCTGGTGTAATAGTGGCAGCGCTTGCTTCTATCTTGCGCCCTATGCAACATTCGGGAAACGTACGACACTCGGTGGTGAGACTTTCCTGGCTAAAATGCAAGCGAGACAGCAAGTGACGTTGTGAGGGTGGCCGCTACCGCAGCATACAATATACACTACACTTCTATATAATACACAACTACATTAAATTTAAAACTAATTTCTTTAGAATTGCCTTTTGTGTGCTAGTTTGTTGTACTTCCTCCATCCCCTCCCACGCCTCCGATTTGCGCGATTGTGCTACGCGCGGTGCGAAAGAAGTTCAGCGTGCACGCGTACGTGTGACACTTGCCGGTGAGACTTTCCTGGCTAGACGCAAGCCGAGCGGCACATCATTTTGCGAGCGCACCGCTGGCGGTGCTGCTGCTCGCGGAGCGGGGCATGCGTGTCGTGTCGAGTAACGATTGATGGGAGAGTCGTCGGCCCCCCACCCGTCAGTGGCGCCACGTTGGAAGCGGAGGCGTTCCATTGTGCGCGAGACACGGGCGCTAAAGCTAAAGTGTTGAGCAAGAGTGAAAACCCATTTCTTTTAGAGCTGCTTTTGTGAGCGTTAGTTTGTTGTACTTCCCCCCCGCCCCCCTTTCCCCGCCGTGCCTCCGATTAGCACGGTTGTGTTACGTACGGTGCGAAAGAAGTTCTACGTACATACGTACATACACGCACACATGGTGGGGGGGAAGAAAGGGGTGGTATGGAAGGGGCGAGCCGGTTTCACACACCCATGCCCGCTCCGACAATGGCCATATTAAGTATTGATGCGGGGCAGGTGCGCACGAGGAGGAGGAGCGGACGTCGCTGTGCAGATGTTGCATGGCACTCGAGTCACTCCAGGAGAGCGACTCGCAGCACGCGCATCTGCATTATCATCGCCATCGATCTACAGTCTCATCGTTGATATCGCGATCAACCCACCGCTCTGGCGATAGACCTCTCTTCCCAAGCGGTTGCCACTTCTCACTATAAAGCGATTTACAAACTATTAGTTTGCAAGGTAAAGCCCCACTGAGCTGCTAAAGTCGCTGTTTTTCAGAAGCGATCTGCCCACAAATGATAGCTCAACGAAAGTGGCTCATCATCACGTAGAAATTGATAGCAGCCAAACACTCCAAACGCATGTTGATTCGAAATATGGACGGAAAAACCGTCGGGCCCGGAGAAAAATGAACGCGACCACAGTTGGAGAGACACAGCAAACTCCAAAAATACAGCAGGTGTCAGGGTTGGGTTTGAACCCACGACCTCCTGTATACCAGGCAAGGTAGTTAACATTTCGCCACCATGGCCATGCAACAATCAGTCCGTCAATGAGTTTCATGATTCAAACTTAGTTCGTGGGTTCATAGCGCAGTTGCGCTAACCACTGCGGCGCCACACCACTCTTATATAAAGCTCGTCGTTATCGATCATGATTAGTCCGCTCCTGGACAAAGGCCTTCCCAAGTTACCGCCACCCTATATATGTTTTTTTATGTTGAACTTCTTTAGCACCTTACTTAGCCAACTGAGAGCGTGGGGCGTGGTGAATTATACCTGGGCAGGGCGAGGCCAGAGGAAACGCTGGTGCAGGCCCCGTAGTAGCGGTTCTGACATGCAAAGAGATTGTCCGACCTGACTGACGCCCGCGCGCCCGTGTGCCCCCCCTCCCCTCCCTGGCAGCTGCTGTCTGCAAGCTCCTATGAGGAGCGGCGGCTCATCCGCGCTGCCATCCGCAAGCAGTGCCATGACGAGACACCCGCGCCAGGTGCACCTACCTCCACCACCTCACACAACGTCCCATCGGAATCTGTAACCACAATGATAATCTCAAGTGGTGGTTCTCAAGGTGTGGTCACTTGGACCACCACATCTCATTGGAATCCGTACTTCAATAATAACCTAGTGCGGTGGTTCTGAAGGTGTGGTGCACAGACCACCACAACCCATCAATTCGTAACCACAACGATAATCTCGTGCAGGGGTTCTCCAGGTATGGTGCACGGACCCTCACGTCCGATCGGAATCCATAACCACATCGATAATATAGAGCAGTGGTTCTCAAGATGTGGTGCACGGACCCTCACGTCCCATCGGAATCCGTGATCACAGAGATAATCTAGAGCGGTGGTCCTCAAGGTGTGGTGCACGGAACCTCACGTCCCATCGGAATCCATAACCACAGCGATAATATAGAGCGGTGGTCCTCAAGGTCTGGTGCACGGAACCTCACGTCTCATTGGAATCCATAACCACAGCGATAATCTCGAGCGGTGGTCCTCAAGGTGTGGTCACCTGGTACCACCGGTGGGCTGTAGCGGTCCTTCCATGGTGGTTCTGCGGTGGCTGTGATGCAAACGCAGCTTGATGTGGAAATAATAATAGCAATGTTTTATACCTTTTGTTTCGGACGTAATATTTTACTAATATTTAATATGTTACGTAAACTACCCTGATTAAAATACCGTGACCCTAAGATCTAAACTAAAACTAAGTAAATTAAACTTTTAAAATGTTTTACCAGGTAAGGGCCACTGGGCTATTTAGCACTTTTTCAGAAGTGATCTGCCCATCACAAATGACAGCCCAACGAAGTGGCTCATCATCGTCACGTGGAAATTTATTGCAGCCAAATTGCTCTGAACGCGTGATATTGTTTCTGAATGTGGTGGGGAAAATGGAACAACCGGAGAAAAATCCACGTGACCATGGGGAAAACATACAAACTCCAAATATGGCCTGTATACCAGGTGAGCTAGTTAAGAGAGTCGGAAATAACAGCTGACATAGGCTGGTAGGATGGAAACATCACAGTCAGTTAAGACTTTACCTGGTTAATAACGTTCTTCCAATGATTGCTCATTTCCGACTCTGTGTCTCTCTCTCTATGCCTCTCTCTTAGATCTCTCTCACATTAACATGATGCTCATTTCTCACATTAACATAGCCACTTCCGTGCCCTCGTCGAGGAGGCCGCTCTCCTCCTATCTTACAGTTACATGCTAATCTCTCACATTAACATCATGCTAATCTCTCACATTAACATAGCCACTTCTGTGCCCTCGTCGAGGAGGCCGCTCTCCTTTTCTCCAGTTACATGCTAATTTCTCACACTAACAGCAGTGGTTCTTAACCTGGGTTCGATCGATTGTTTTTGCGTGAAAATCATGTTTTACTGGTTTTGTTCTTTGAACACAGTGATGTTGATGCACGGTTCATTTTGTGCACCAGTAAAACATACCTGTGTTTTGAATTTGAAAAAAATATCATATTTTATTTTTCCAATTAAGAAGTGTTCGGTGAATGCGCATATGAAACTGGTGGGGTTCAGTACCTCCAACAAGGTTAAGAACCACTGCACGAACATCATGCTAAACTCTCACATTAACATAGCCACTTCCGTTCCTTTGTTCAGGAGGCCGCTCTCCTCCTATCTTACAGTTACAGTGAGGGAAAAAAGTATTTGATCCCCTGCTGATTTTGTACGTTTGCCCACTGACAAATAAATTATCAGTCTATAATTTTAATGGTAGGTTTATTTGAACAGCGAGAGACAGAATAACAACAAAACAATCCAGAAAAACGCATGTCAAAAATGTTATAAATTGATTTGCATTTTATTGAGGGAAAAAAGTATTTGACCCCTCTGAAAAACATGACTTAGTAATTGGTGGCAATCACAGATGTCAGACGTTTCTTGTAGTTGGCCACCAGGTTTGCACACATCTCAGGAGGGATTTTGTCCCACTCCTCTTTGCAGATCTTCTCCAAGTCATTAAGGTTTCGAGGCTGACGTTTGGCAACTCGAACCTTCAGCTCCCTCCACAGATTTTCTATGGTATTAAGGTCTGGAGACTGGCTAGGCCACTCCAGGACCTTAATGTGCTTCTTTTTGAGCCACTCCTTTGTCGCCTTGGCCGTGTGTTTTGGGTCATTGTCATACTGGAATACCCACCCACGACCCATTTTAAATGCTCTGGCTGAGGGAAGGAGGTTCTCACCCAAGATTTGACGGTACATGGCCCCCGTCCATCGTCCCTTTGATGTGGTCAAGTTGTCCTGTCCCCTTAAAAGAAAATCACCCCCAAAGCATAATGTTTCCACCTCCATGTTTGACGGTGGGGATGGTGTTCTTGGGGTCATAGGCAGCATTCCTCCTTCTACAAACACGGCGAGTTGAGTTGATGCCAAAGAGCTCCATTTTGGTCTCATCTGACCACAACACTTTCACCCAGTTGTCCTCTGAATCATTCAGATGTTCATTGGCAAACTTCAGACGGGCATGTATATGTGCTTTCTTGAGCAGGGGGACCTTGCGGGTGCTGCAGGATTTCAGTCCTTCACGGTGTAGTGTGTTACCAACTGTTTTCTTGGTGACTATGGTCCCAGCTGCCTTTAGATCATTGACAAGATCCTCCCGTGTAGTTCTGGGCTGATTCCTCACCGTTCTCATGATCATTGCAACTCCACGAGGTGAGATCTTGCATGGAGCCCCAGGCTGAGGGAGATTGACAGTTCGTTTGTGTTTCTTCCATTTGCGAATAATCGCACCAACTGTTGTCACCTTCTCACAAAGCTGCTTGGCGATGGTCTTGTAGCCCATTCCAGCCTCGTGTATGTCTACAATCTTGTCCCTGACATCCTTGGAGAGCTCTTTAGTCTTGGCCATGGTGGAGAGTTTGGAATCTGATTGATTGATTGCTTCTGTGAGCAGGTGTCTTTTATACAGGTAACAAGCTGAGATTAGGAGCACTCCCTTTAAGAGTGTGCTCCTAATCTTAGCTCGTTACCTGTATAAAAGACACCTGGGAGCCAGAAATCTTTCTGATTGAGAGGGGGTCTAATACTTATTTCCCTCATAAAAATGCAAATCAATTTATAACATTTTTGATATGCGTTTTTCTGGATTTTGTTGTTGTAATTCTGTCTCTCACTGTTCAAATAAACCTTCCATTAAAATTATAGACTCATCATTTCTTTGTCAGTGGGAAAACGTACAAAATCAGCAGGGGATCAAATACTTTTTTCCCTCACTGTACATGCTAATTTCTCACATTAACGTCACTAGCCCCGGCCACTTCTTCGACCCTTGGGCTACACCCATTTCAAACCTTTTAAAACAGTCTGCTTCAGCAGCAGACCATGCTTTCCCACCTGATGATGGACGCTTGTGTTGCGCCCGAAACGTCGTGATTTATTTTACACCTACGTGACTTTACCGAAAGAACCAAAGAGTAAGCAATCAAAATATTAACCTGCCAACATGTTGCCGTCTCAACAATCCTTTGGGCATTTTGCCGATAATCCAAATCGATTGGCACCCTTGGCCATGTTGGCAGCTTAATTTGGTTGGCTTTGTGGGGCCTTGGGAGGGTTAAGGTTCGAAGTAAACATTGACAGACCTCCACAGCCATCTTACCCAAAGGAAGCCAATTATGAGTCGTAACCACGGAGCTTTCCTATTGGATCACATGTGCGTTGTCAGTACGGCGCGCAATTACAATTGTCCCTATCCGTTTATTACGACGGAAGACACTGCTGTGTTTCACAGACGTGGCCTGCAAGGGTATCCCCCAGTGGCAGCTGTATGGCACAAGGTGACTCAGCACCCGGCCTGCAAGTGTGCATAAGTTTGTCAGTAGGAGGCCGATGATTGCTTCTGTGTGTGTGTATATATTTGTTGAACTTTTTTCGCGCTGTACGTAGCCATACGTGCTAATCGGAGGTGCCCAATTGTGTACTTTTGCGGTGTTATTTTTCCGAATTTGGCAAAGAAAAATGTTGTGGACTGTAACACCGGCGGCACACAATACACGGCACCCCTCCCCCAGGTTTCTCGCGCGCATCTCTCAGGGCTCGCGTGGCGGAGGCCCTCGGGGCCTGCCAAGGGCAGGGAGAAGTGCACGGGACCCCGGGGGCCCGAGTGGGGCGCGGCGACTCCACCTCCAAACGCCACGGGGATTGTGCGGCGCCAGAGAGGGCCGAGCGGCAGCAGCCGCAGCTGCCACGGGGCGTTGCGGGGGGGCGGCCGGCGGAGGACAGGGACCGCCGTGAGGCAGTGGCGGATCTCCACGCCGGCGCGAGGCCGCGGGGAGGAGAGGGAGATGAAGGCGCGGCCGGCAGGGGCGGCGGGAAGCCGGAACGAGGGCGGGAGGAGCCCGCGAGCGATGGAGGAGGTGGTGGAGGAAGTGAAAAAGAGGAGGAGCGAGGGTTGTTGGCTGCAGGTGCTGGGAGAGGAAGACGCGGGATGGGAGAGGAGGGAGGCGGCGCCCGAGAGTGGAAGAAGAAGAAGAATAAGAAGCGGGAGAGTGGTGACGTGGGGCGGAGGCGTAGCAGCAGAGTGAAGCGCGAGAGAGGGAACGACGACCTGAGTATGGGTGGTGCCAAGAGGAAGGAGGAGGAGGATGGAAGCGAGGGAGGAGAGCGAGGAGGAGCCGTCGGAGGAGAGGAAGGATGTGGGGCGGCGAGGAGGGGTGCAGCACTTGGCCTGGTGGGGAGGGAGGGGGGCGGCTGCTGGAGGGGGAGGGGCTGGGAGGGGCGCTCCCGGTTGGGGGTGAGAGGTGGGGGCCAGGCGGGGGGGAGTGTGGCCGAGGTGGAGAGCGGAGACACGAGGGGGAATGGAGACGACGATGGCGCGGCAGCGGTGCAGGTGAGACGCGGTGTGGTATGATGCGGTGTGGTACGGGTGAGACGCGGTGTTGTGCGGTGTGATGTAGTACGGGTGAGACGCGGTGTGGTATGATGCCGTGTGGTACGGATGAGACGCGGTGTGGTGCGGTGTGATGTGGTGTGATGTAGTATGGGTGAGACGCGGTGTGCTGCGGTATGGTGCTGCATGGTGCGGTGTGGTGCAGGTGAGACGAAGTGTGGTATTTTAGTGTGGTGTGCTTTGGTGTGCTGTGTTGCGGTAGTACATGGAGAAGCAGTCACACGGTCGACTCGCTCACATCGACTCACTCAGCTTCCCGCTGAGCAGGCAGGCTCCGCAGTGGCGATGTCATCTCCCTCGCCTGGTATGCGAGAGGTCGTTGGTTCGATCCCGATCCTGAAGCCTGCTGTGTATTTGGAGTTTGCATGTTCCCCCCGTGGGCGAGTGGATTTTTCTCTGAGTCCGCCGGTTTTTCTCTCAACATTTAGAATCAACATCACGCGTTTAGAGTATTTGGCTGCTCCTATAAATTTCCACCTGATGATGAGCCACTTTGTTGTTGGCCAGGGTCACTTCTGAAACACATTCCTGCGGAGGGAGCTGGTAGGAACGTTGAGTTGCTCGGTCAATGGCCAGGGTCAACGGCGGCGTGGTGTATTCCGCAAATATGCCCAACTGTGAGGGCGGACACAAGCCGGCGTGAGTAGGTTAAACGTTGAGTTTTTAGAAGGGCACCACGGGGTGACCAGCCCCTCCCCACCCAGTCCCACCCCTCCCACGCCCCACCCTCCCCACCCAGCCCCTCCCCACCCCAGCCCCACCCTCCCCACCCAGTCCCTCCCCACCCAGCCCCTCCCTGCACGACGGACACAATAATCCCCTGTGGGCTGGTGTAACCAGGAGGTTCCTACCAGTATAAGAGCTCCATAGCTCAAAAAAAAATAAAAGAGAATTCCCAGATCTGACACAGTCGGACACACCCAGGGTGATTATAATCGCCCTGAATAATAATTATTATCCAGCTCGTTTACCCAGGGAAACCTCACTGAGCCTCAAGAGTAATTTACAGGAGAGCCCTGCCAAGTTCTTTCACAGTAATGGGGAGATGTTGCTGCTGTTCTGTGTAATCCAAATTCAGTAATTTCAGAACCTTCGAACAGGTTCTCAGAGCTTCCCGACTGACTCTGTTTTTCACCTTTACCCCAAATATGCCCCCCTCATAATTAGACATGACGTAGCATGCCCATAACCGCGGTTACCCCTTCAGGCCAACAGGTGGCACCCTGTCATTACACATGCATACGTTGCGTGGTCTTTTTCTTTTAGCTTTGGGAGGAAAGTGGAGCATCCGGAGGAAACCAATACAGAACAGGGGAAGAGCATACAAACTCCACTCACTCCTACTACAGAGACAGAGATCCCCAGTATAGCCTAAACCAGGGGTCGGCAACCAAAATAACAAGAAGAGCCATTTCTTTCCAATTCGGTACAAAATTCAGTATTTCAAGAGCCGCAATGCATCTGAGTACATACTGTACATACGTACATATCGTCAAGAAGCAGCCCGTAAAGAGCCGCATGCGGCTCCGGAGCCGTAGGTTGCCGACCCCTGGCCTAAACAGACTGTTGGGGCAAGTGCTGCTAGCGAGCAGCATCTATGAAGGCCGGGACATCACACAAACGGGTCGGTGGCCAGCACCACGCCCAACCGCCTTTGTCTCCCCAGTGGAGACGTTTACACATTGCACTCGGTACTCATTTGAGGCTAAGTCGACCTAGCAGAGGCCCATGACCAGTTCAGATAATCGCCACTGGTGTTGGCCGTGAGCAGGAATCGAACTCGGGTGGCCATGTTCGTAGTGCAGCACGCTAACCGCTGCACCGCCGCTCCCCACACACCCTCACAATCGCACTCACTCACTCAGAGTCTGTATGTACGTATGCTCAACTTCTTTTGCACCGTACATAGCCGACCGCACTAATCGGAGTGTGCAGGGGAAGGACAACAAACTAAACACAAAAATCTATTCTTAAGAAATGAGTTTACAATCTACATGATGATTTAAAAGTGCATAGCTCCATTGGCTTCCTAATATATCGGAAGGAAAAGCGTTCCAGGCGGCCACAAAAGGGCATCTGAAAGCACGCGATGCAGTGACTGTCTTTGGTCGACGGCTAGCCAAAAGCCGCTGCTGTGAGGTTCATTTTCGGCAAGCACTTTGTGTATAATGAGCACGAAGTTATCATGGATTTGTTCAGCAACCGGGAGCCAATGCAGCTTGGCGAGCACTGGACGGACACAGTGTTAGCTCTCACTCTAAGCTAAACTAAATTATTTAAATTTTACCAGGTAAGGCGCCACTGAGCTAAATAGCTCTTTTTCAGAAGCGACCTGGCCACAAACGATAGCTCAACGAAGTGGCGTATCATGTCTTTAATGTATCGCAAACCAAATACTCTAAACGCATGCTTTTGAATGTGGAGGGAAAAACCGGAGGACCCAGAGAAAAATCCATACGACCACGGGGAGAACACGCAAACTCCACATATACAGGCGTCGGGGTAGGGATCGAACCCACGACCGCTCGCATACCTGGCGAGGTAGTTAACATCTATCCACCGCCGCCCCTATTGTTGTTGTTGTGCTCTGCCCCTGTAACACCGCCCACGGATTCCCTTCCCTCCCTTCCCGTTGTGCCCCCTCCCCTGGCTCCGTGAGCCAGCGGGGACGCGGCGCCGCCTCTTCCTCAGATGGAAGCTCTGCAACACCGGCACGGGCGGCACGGGGGCAGCGACGCAGCACAGCCGGTACGGCACGAAGACACGGCACGGGCACGGCACACGCACAGCACACGCACGCAGCACATGCACAGAACACTGCTGGTACGGCGCGGAGACACAGCACGGACACAGCACGGACACAGCACGGACACAGCACGGACACAGCACGGACACAGCGCACGGACAGCACACGCACAGCACACGCACACGCACAGCACACGCACAGCACACGCACAGCACACGCACAGCACACGCACAGCACACGCACAGCACACGCACAGCACACACACAGCACACACACACTGCACGGAGACAGCACACGCACAGCATGGGTACAGCATGCGCACGGCACACGCACGGCATGCACAGCACAGCCAGTACAGCAGGGAGACACAGCACGTGCACAGAACACAACATATCACCTTGTTGGACAAAGACAAAACGCCTCTTACAGCCTTGAACATACTAATGGGGCAGGTGCTGTTCGCGAGCATCTGAAGGCCGTCATGGGGAACAAGGGGGTGGTGTGGCCAGCAAACGCCACACGCGGCCGCCTCTGTCTCCTCAGTGCTAAGGTTTACACACTGCACTGGGTACTCATTGAAGGCTGAGTTAACCTAGGAGAGGCTTGAGACCAGTTCACCGGTTAGTGTGGCTAAGATCCTTGCAGATTATAATTCGACCGCAAGGCCAGAGGTTCTACTGCCAACGACGTTTGATCTCTCCCGCTAATCGACGTACAGATCCTCTGCCCTGCCGCTAACCCCTGCGCAGCATTAACTATAGCCGGCACACGGCACTCCCAGAGCGATCGTTTGCAGCGCCGAAAGCGCGTCCTGTTTGTTTGTCTTGTTCCTGGTGGCGCCGGTCCTCCTTCCTCCTCTCCGCCGATCGTGTGGAGCCACCGAAGCCGCACTTCCACTCTTCCCCCCCCCCACCCACCGCCACCCCCACCACACCCTTCCTGCCGTCTCCCCCGAGATGCCACGGTCTCACGCAGCGTCGCCAGCTCTCCCCGCGCTGTCGCGACAGCGGCCACGTACGCGTGCTCGCTCGCAGGGCGCACAGAAGCACGCGCGCGCCTCTGTCTCCCGGCACGGCGATTGGATCAGTGGCACAAGTTTCTCAAATCCCTTCCTCTCTTCGCCGCCTCTGTCCACCCAGCAGCAGCAGCCGCCGTACAAATGGGGACAGCCGAGTTCCATCTGCAATGGGCAGTTGGCGTGTGGTGGTGCAAAGCACCATGGTGGCTAGATGTTAACTACCTCGCCTGGTATACAGGAGGTCATGGGATTGATCCCGACCCTGACGCCTGCTGCATTTTTTTGTCCCCGTGGTCTCACATATTCAGGTTTGCACCCATTCAGCATGTTCAAGTTCTCGCATGTTCAAGCTGCCTTAAGAGAGGCTCTGAGCTCTGGCTCCGCACCTCCGAGTTCTCGATCAAACATTGAGTTTGATTCACGAAATATGCGAGCGTTTATAATTTTCGTTTATTATTGTTACTATGTCACAGATATAATTGCAATCCGGTGAAAAGAGATCCTCCGCCGATTTTTTTAATTTACAGACGTATTCACAACCTCCGCTGTCCTATGAAGCAGTTCCGTCCAATACTGTGAGCCGCTGTAGCGCATGTAACTTTTTTCAACGTCAAGATTCAACGTGTACATGAACTTCCAAAAACCCCCAGTGTCTTAATCTGAATCGCTCGCATCATCGGCCACCATTGCCATAGCAGTGCCACTCCGACGGCTGTCACAGGGCAGCTATCGTCTTCGCAGACCCTGTCCGGGCGATTTATTTTTCCATAAAACCCCCTGGGTGTTGCTGTCCTATGACCACGAGCCATGTCTACTGCCGCCTCCTCCTCCTCACCCCCTTTTCGCCGCGTGTCGTCGTGCAGGCTCCACCCCGCACCCGCTGCTGCTGTCCGTACGTGAGCGCGCGCGCCAGTTCTGTGACACCACCGACGCCGCGCCCGCCGCCCTACGGGCTCCGTGTCAGACCCTAAGCGTGAATCTCTGGCCGAGCACCGGCTCCCCGGTGTTGCCCGTGGTTCAGCGCGCGTCCCGGCGGCAACAGCAGGAACAGGAGCAGCAGCGGCAGCAGCAACAGGAGCAGCAACAGGAGCAGCAACAGGAGCAGCAACAGGAGCAGCAACAGGAGCAGCAACAGGAGCAGCGGCAGCAGCGGCAGGGATCTCCCTCCCCACCGCGTCGCGACGTCGGCAAAGCCCACGGCGCGATGGGAGACGCCGCGCCGGGCCCGCCCAAGGAGTGCACAGCCTCCTCGCTCGTCGGGAGGGAGGAGCGGTGGGCCGAGAGAGCGGGCCGGGAGCTGCCGTCTACGAGCGCGGGGCGGCAACGCAGCGCCGCCACGGCCGCCCCCCTCGCAAACGGGGCGGAGGAGGAGCGCACGGCCGCCTGGGGCGTGTGGCAGGAACACAGCGCCGCCGCGGAGGCCTCGCCCACCAAGAGCGGTGGGAAGCGCACGTTCACGCGTGCGGTGAGGGAACGCACGAGCGCGCGGGAGCAGCGCGCGGCCTTCCGCGGGGCGCAGGAGCATGCGGAGGAGGAGGAACGCACGTCCTCGCAGAGAGTGGAGAAACCCGCGGCCTCGCAGAAGGTGGAGGAACCCGCAGCCTCGCAGAACGTGGGGGAAGGCCCGGCCTCGCAGAAGGTGGAGGAACCCATGGCCTCCGGCACAGAGGGGGAGTGGGAACACGCGACTAACAAAGGGGAGGAGCGCACGTTTGCGCGTGCGTGGAAGGAGCGCACGGCGGCGAGCGCGACCGGGAGACGCGCGGCGTTTCGCGGGGCGCAGGAACGTGCGGCATGGAGAGCGGAAGAGGAGGAACCCTCGGCAGCTCCGCAGCAGCAGGAGGAGGAATCCACCGTCTCCACAAGCTCGCAGGAGCCGGAGGAGGAGGATGGGGGGAGTGGATGCTCCTCGTCCGCCGATCATCATCGTCTCCTCCGGTCGCGCGAGGAGGGGAGCGTGGGGTCCGGGCCGGACCGAGCGGGCAGCAAGGGAGGGAGCAGGTGGGGAGGGTTCGGGGATGGGGATCGCGGTCTCCGCAGCGACACGACGCCAGCTCGGAGCGGGGCCCCGGGAGCCAGGGGAGCGGAGACGGAGGAGCAGCAGTCGGGAGGAGCCTCGCTGGCTCAACTGAGCCAGGTGGAGGATGAGGACGCGCTCACAGCCATGGTGAGTGTTGGCTTCCCACGAATATGTACGGTGGTGCCACGGTGGCAGGGAGATGTTAGCTACCTCGCCTGGTATACAGGAGGTCGTGGGTTCAATCCTGACGCCTGCTGTATATTTTGAGTTGGTGTGTCTCTCTCTCTCCCTGTGGTTGTGTGGATTTTGAAGAGGCGCAAACCGCTGCCCTCTGTGCCATATTTGTGGTGTAGATTCCACAGGATATGCACGTGTGTGTGTATGGGGGAGCGTTAGCAAAGTGGTTAGGGCGCTGCGCTTCGAACCCCGTGACCCGAGTTCACCTGTATATTTGGACTTTGCGTGTTCTGCCCGTGATAGCATGGATTTTTCTCCGGATCCTCCAGTATTTCCCTCCACATTTAGAATCAACATCACGCGTTTAGAGCATTTGGCTGCTGTTATAAATTCCCCCGTGACGATGAGTCGCTTCGTTGAGCTATCATTTGTGATAGCCAGGTCGCTTCTGAAAACGAGCTATATATAGCTCAGCCTTACCTGGTGAAATAAAAATAGTTTAGTTTTAATAGTTTCGTTTATATATTATGCACGCGTGTTGTCCAAGTTATTTTATCACAGTAGCAAAGCACAGGCCTAACAGTCCATGCGGCCAGCAACAAACAGCACAATTATAGTTGCAATCGATAATACAGGTGACCGCCGACTTATGATGGCTCTACTTGCAACCCACTTGCATTTTCGACCTTATCGTAATTAAGACCCCCACAGTAACGACGAAATCTCGTATCTGCGACCGCCTAACGACTGCTACCCATGCCGAGTAGATTGGCGCTGCTTTGCTCTTCTTCCGTATGGGTATGCACAGTGGAGCCGTCAGGCTGCAGCTGTGCCTAGAGCGAACGCAGCAGCGTCTTTCACAACGCTCCTCACTTTTTTGTAAATTTTATTAAAATGTAGCTTTTTTTTCGCCTTTCGCTACATCTGAGAAGAGGAAATATAAGTTTGACTGAATATAAATGTTTATAAAAGTTGTTACAATAAATGTTTGCTAGAGTTATTTTCATTTATTTTTGTTAATTTCGGTTTTTTTTACGGTATGTGATGGGTTTCCAGAAACAGAACCCCAATGTATAACATTACACCTATGGGAAACTTATGATGGCTCAACTTGCGACCGTCCAGGAACCAATTAGGACATAGGTACGGGGGTCGCCTGTAGTTTGTTTCAAGATTTGAGCAAGGCTATATTCGTTAAAGAGCTCGGTGTGGGAGGAAAGAGACGATGCTCGGAGGGAGTTCCATCGTGGAACAACTGCCAGGAAAGAGAAGTGAGGTGACTTACATCTTTGAGTCGGGGAGTGAATGGGTGGGTTGAGTGCGAGTGAGGGAGTGAGTAAATGTGTGAGTGGGTGTATCGGTGGGTATGTGTGAGCGAGTGGGTGGGCGAGTGTTTGTATGAGTGAATCGGAGTGAGTAGTTGAGGGTGTGGGTGGGTGGGTAAATGTGTGGGTGGGTTGGTGGGTGAGTGGTTGAGGGTATGGGTGAGTGAGTGGATTTGTGTATGAGTGAGTGTGTGGTTGTGACCGGCAGTGTATGTATGCGTGTTGAACTTATTTCATACCACCATACGTACCAACCTTGCTAATCGGAGGTGCAAGCAAAGGACAACTACACTAAACACAAAGTGTGGTGGAAGTTGAACACTGTGTGGATTAGACAAAAAGAGTCATTGTCTGGTAAACTGGGTGCTCAACATGGGTGAAGGAATCGATATGCAAACTCGATCACAGCCAAGACAAACGGAGTGTGCATACGCTTCCCGCTATAAGGCCACGTCGCGAATTTTTATAGTTGCCGTGTTGTCGCCCCCCCCCCCCCCACCCCCTCTCTCACAGCTGGAGCAGACTCAGGAGTGCGAGCAGAGGCTTCTGATCCGAGCGGCGCGGAGAGCACTCAGGAGGAAGCAGGAGGCCCTGGCTACCCGTGAGTCAGTGAGGAGGCAGGAGGTCCTGGCTCCTCATGAGTCACCGAGCCAGCACTTCTGAGATCCTGCGGGGTTTGAGCTGTGGCTCTGGGCAGGGAGTCGAACCGATTGTTTAAACTAAACTATTCTTTTTTTGACCAGGTAAGGCCCACTGAGCAGCTGTATAGCGCTTTTGTCACAAGTGACCTGGCCACAAATGATAGCTCAACGAAGTGGCTCATCGTGTGGAAATTTATAGCAGCCAAATACTCTAAAACGCGTGACGTTGGTTGGAAATATCGAGGAAAAAAACGGAGGACCCGGAGAAAAGTCCATGTGACCACAGGGAGAACATGCAAACTCCAAATATACAACAGGCATTAGGGTTGGGATTGAACCCACGACCTCCTATATATCAGGCGAGATAGTTAACATCTCCTCGCCACAGTGGACGGTTTCAAATGCTGCTCCACTGTGGAAGAATGGACACACAGTGGCTTCTGCGTTGCACTTGCAGCGTAACAAAGACGTTTCCCACCCGGACGCAAAATGGCACCTCCCCCCAATGCTTTGAACATCTCCACCAATCGGAAAAGCCGTACCATCTGACACGAACCTTGCTAATTGGCTGTGCCGGGTGGTGGCGGGTTTAACGACACATTTATATTTACGCGATCTAACCCAACAAACCTCTAATGGATACGTACACCATGTTAGACGCGACTGGTGTTAATGGTTGGCACGCTCGGGTTACAGTCCAGAGGTCGCTGGTTGGATTTGATCTTCCAGCACGGTAGTTGATAACAATTGGAAAAATGTATTAAATCCCCCCCCTCCCCCACCGCCTCTGTCCACCCAGCAGTGTTAGTGGGTTCACCGCGGTCGAATCGGCATGTCCGCGTATGGTGGAGTAAAGTCTGGGCATTTCCATTATCTGGCCAGCGTGAGAGACTTAGGCCTTTTACCCTTCATGGGGCCTCTATATTACTTAGCTTTCCTGACAGCAACGTGAACAAGTAATTGCAGGGCTGCACCTTTACTCCCTTTACATTTGCACTGCGTACGCGTGTGTGTGTATGTGGTGCAGCTGAGACACGGGGGACGTTGATTGGCCATGCATCTGGGAGCTCCTTGCACAGCACCCACACGGGGCTGCTCCCCTTCTCCACACCCAGCGTCAACTCCACACCCAGCATCTCCTCGGCACCCAGCGTCTCCTCTACAATTGCCGGTGTCTCCTCCACACCAGACCGTGTCTCGTCCACACCCAGCGTCTCCTCTACACCCAGCGTCTCCTCTACACCCAGCGTCTCCTCTACAATTGCCGGTGTCTCCTCCACACCCGCCCGTGTCTCCTCTACACCAGCACGTGTCTCCTCCACACCCGCCCGTGTCTCCTCTACACCCAGCGTCTCCTCCGCACCCAGCGTCTCCTCTACAATTGCCGGTGTCTCCTCCACACCCGCCCGTGTCTCCTCTACAATTGCCCGTGTGTCCTCCACACCCGCCCGTGTCTCCTGCACACCCGCCCGTGTCTCCTGTGCACCAGCACGTGTCTCCTGCACACCCGCCCGTGTCTCCTGTGCACCAGCACGTGTCTCCTGCACACCCGCCCGTGTCTCCTGTGCACCAGCACGTGTCTTCTCCACACCCGCCCGTGTCTCCTGCACACCCGCCCGTGTCTCCTGTGCACCAGCACGTGTCTTCTCCACACCCGCCCGTGTCTCCTCCACACCCGCCCGTGTCTCCTCCACACCCGCCCGTGTCTCCTCCACACCCGCCCGTGTCTCCTCCACACCCGCCCGTGTCTTCTCCACACCCCAAGTCTCCTCTGCACAGCCCCTACGCACGCCTGTAGCAGGTGCATCTTCAATGCACAGCCACTCGACCACGCGCACAATCGCAGTTACTCAATCACTCACACAAACAGAAACTTATACACACGCAGTCACAAAGACGCACAATCACTCACACGGTCACTCACATTCACGCGGACACACAATCAGTTACGGTCACTCGCACTTTTACCCAATCACCGTCACTCGGATGCAAACAGCCACACAAACACAACACCAGCCATTTACCACTTGGTGGCGATGATGTCTTCACTGCCCTTGTGCCAGGCGAGGTGCAATTTCAGACCATGTGAAGTATCGAAGGCTCGCTGACAGGAGGTCATGGGACAGACTCAGGTGTTGTGGGTTAACTGCCTGTGATAGCTGACATGCGCCACCTGGTATCCCCACTTTGCCAACTCGCTGCGTTTTAGCCCTCCGGAGCTCTGCTCGTTGTTGTGAGCGTCACTCCTCCTGCCCTCCGTTGTTGTTGGAGGGCGACTGCCTCCCAACTGACCGGTAGCGTCCTTCACGAGCTTCCCCCATAGAGGCTGATCTTGACACCGCTGATACCAGGCTTCAGCAAGTCCACTCAGCTCCATATCCTCCTGTACCATGTCAGACAATCTCTTCTCTAGGCCGTGCTATGCCCGTTTAGCCCCCTCTGTCAGGCCAAACAGAAGCTGCTGGGCATGCAGGCTGCATGACCCAGCTAATTCAGCCTTGCCTGCCAGAGGACTGTGCCCAGATTTTTCAAGGATCTGTGAGCTCACACAATCCAGCCTAGTGTTAAAGCCAGGATGGAATGTAGGCAGGCCAGCTTGAACCGGCGCAGATGTTCTTTTTAAAAGGGGTCCACGTTTTGCACGCATAAAGAAGGGATAGCATGACCGTGGCCGAGAAGAACCCGGCGCTTCGTATGCAGCGACAGGCAGGTAGCTTCCCCACGGCGTTCCACTCTCTCCACAGCTGCACTCCATCACTCATGGGGAGTTGAGGGGGTGCAGTAATTGATGACATAAAATCCACATTGAGATGCCCTGTTTTTGTGGGGATAATGCCCGTGTCTCTTCTACGCCAGCCCATGTCTCGTCCACACCAGCCCCTGTCTCGTCCACATCTCTTTGTGGCATCCGCAAACTCAAAGACAAATGGGAATAAGTAATATTTAAAAATACTTTTTTTTAAACACGCTTTAATGAAATGTACCGTACTCGTAATGGCAGAACTCCACGACTCCAGGAAGTGGCCGCAAAGCTTGCCATAACGTAAGGGGCCGTGGTGATTTGCAGCCAACGTCAGTTGAGCGTAAACAATTAGACCCAAGCCGAAACATAACATAAAAAAAAATGTTTAAAAATATACCTTTTTTATTTGTAATGCTAGAATATAGTATTGTCATCAGTATGACATAAGTATACCAGGTTTGCAGTCGATACCACATTGGGAAGTGGATTAAAATTGAGTTACAAGATTTGAGGATACGACGACAACAACAGAGTGAGTTAATAGAAAGCGTGTAAAAAATAGGGTTTGATTCACGGTTCGTAATATGACACTACCTTTTTATTTGGTTTTATGTGGCTCTACATAAAACTGTGCCTCAATGAAATTGTCAGGAATGGTCAACTCCACGATGGGAAAAGCCCCCTGCGATGGGCCGAAGATCGACTGCATTTGCGTGTGACGCCGGTGTGATTGTGTCGTCGCCAGTCAGGTGCCGTAGCGTAGCCCGTAGCATCACCTTCGTTTCGGTGGGGGGGGGGGGTTGGCCGTCAGTCTTCTCACTGGACCTGTCTACGATTGTTTCAGGCGTCATCGCCTCCAACGCGAATTCTACCGCGACCTCTACTGCGACCTCCACCGCGACCTCCAATGCGGCCTCCTCCATCATCTCCACTACCAAACCATCGACTCTGGGTGAACGGTCCGGTGCGAAGAAGATCGGCAGGTGATGATGATGATGGCGATGCGTGGCTAAGGTGG
This sequence comes from Lethenteron reissneri, assembly GCF_015708825.2. Lineage (NCBI taxonomy): Eukaryota > Metazoa > Chordata > Hyperoartia > Petromyzontiformes > Petromyzontidae > Lethenteron > Lethenteron reissneri. The sequence continues at coordinate 860,176 of NC_083840.1, forward strand.
GGTGGCGGGTCTATAAAATTAGTACCACTGTGTCGGCAAGTCAGGAAAACGAAACAATTTTTTATTTTAGCAAATAAGGCCCACTGACCTGGCCACAAATGAAAGCTTAACGAAGTTGCTTATCGTGTTTAATTTTATAGCAGTCAAATACTCTCTAAACACATGATGTCGATTCTAAATGTGGAGGGGAATAAAACCAGAGGACCAGGAGAAGAGTCCACGCGACCACGAGGAGAGAGAAACATGCAAACTCCAAATATATAGGCATCGTCAGGGTCGGGTCCGAACCCCCGACCTCCTGTATACCAGACGAGGCAGTTAACATCTCCGATTAACACGGTTGGCTACATACGGTGAAAAAGAAGTTCAAACACATGCATATATCTCGCCACCATGGCGCCCCTATGAGAGATGAGAGCACCATTGCCTCAGTTCTTATTTATTTGACTCTCGAGCTACCATGGGCATACTCACCTTCACCTCGCCCCCCCCCCCCCCCTCTGCCCCCCCCCTCTGCCCCCCCCCCCCCCCACAGTGTATTTGACCGCGAGGATGAGACCCCCCGTCGAGCTGGGCCGTCGCGTGACCTCGCGACCCCGAGGCTCGCGACCCCGAGGCTCGCGACCCCAAAGGTCGTGACCCCCGCGGGAGGCCAGGCGCGGTTGGCGCTGGTGGAGAAGCTGGGAGGGCGGAGCGCGTGGTGAGAGCGGCGCCCCCCCTCCCCCACCCCCGTCTCCCCCACCCCCCGTAGGTTAAGGGAGCCAACGCGGAGGGTGGCGGTGGCGCCGCGGTCGTCACACTCGGTTGACGCAGGGTCGCCACGGTGGCTGGGAGACGTTCGCTTCTGAAAAAGAGCTACATAGCTCCCCGTGGTCGCGTGGAGAAAAAATCCACGCGACCACGGGAAGAGAGACGCCGCAAACTCCAAATATACAGCAGGCGTCGGTGTCGGATTCGAACTCGCGACCTCCTGCGTATCAGGTGAGGTCCAGGTATCCCCAGCTGTGCCTCTGAGCCAGGTGGCTACATGCAGGAGCTCACCGGAGCCGACTTAGAGTGTCTGGCAGGGCCCATTGTGAGCACCCCCCACCCCGCCGGTGTGTGTGAGGCTGAACCGTAGGGGTCCATGTGCTGCTTGTGCGCGACCCCAGGCAGGGAACTCCGGCTCCACGGACTCCGGGGGGCGGCGGGGGGGCCGCCGGCGTTGGTGGCGTGGTGAAGGCGAAGCAGCGGCTGCTGGAATGGTGCCGCTCCAAGACGCGCGGCTACGAGGTACGTGACATCGCATGTGCGTGTGTCATACCGCGTGTGTGTGCATGTCACACCGCATGTGTGAGTGTCACACCACGTGTGTGTGTGTGTCTGTCACACCGCTTGCGCGTGTGTCACACCGAGTGCGTGTGTGTCACACCATCGTCATAGGTGCTCACTAACAACACTTGACCCAACAGTTTGTAAAGGCTAACTTTGTCACACCATGTGTCACGAATTGGGGAGCGGTAGTGTAGCGCTTCACTATGAACCCGGCAACCCAAGTTAGATTCCCGCTCGTGGCCAACACCAGTGACGATTATCTGAATCGGTCCTGGGCCTCCCCTAGGGTGACTCAGCCTCAAATGAGTACCTGGTGCGGTGTGTAAACATCGCCACTGGGGAGACAAAGGCAGCCGGGTCGTAGTGTTGGCCACCCACCCCCTCGTGTGCCGTGCCGACCTTTATAGGTGACCGCTAGCAGCACTTGCACCAACAGTCTGGTGAAGGCTATATGGGGGATCTTTGTGCTGTAGTACTTTGTACTGGAGTGGATTTAGCTGTCTTGATTTGTGCTGTGGTGGTTTGTGTTATGATGTTTTGTCCGGTAGTGGTTTGCCTGGTAGTGGTTTATGCGGTAGTGGTTTGCAGAACGGACTTAAGAATCATGGCTTCAATTTATTCCTTGAGCAGCAAGTGGTCGAACATTGGATGATGTTTCTCAAATTTCCACCGCCAGCGGTACAACCGTGTACACCACAAATAGACAATCGGTGGGATAAAATGTGTCCAGGTCGCTTGTGAAAAAGATCTACGTAGCTCAGTGGTCTCAAAATATGTTTTTTTTGTTTAGTTGCGATTACAATAATTTAGCACCGAAAGAATAGGGGCTGCGCGTAAGGGGGCGATGTTTGCTGCTGCGTTTCATCCCAACTTTGCAATGTGCAGATATTTATTCATCAGCACTGGGATATTTTGCCCCAGGACCGGTTTGCATTGTGTGGTGGCTTTTGGCTATGGGAGGGAAGCCGACGCAGAACACGGGGAGGAAAACAGAAGGCAAACTCCACGCAGAAAGGCACCCGCAGAGTCGGGAATCGAACCAAACACAGTCTGTTCTCCTGTAACGTGGTGACAGTCGTTGCGTTCCTGAAGAACACTGCGTTACGTAAAAATCGTGTTGCAATAAATAATATACAATATAGGGGGTAAAGCACAATCCGCAATAACATGTTTGATGTGTAACGCAGGCTGAACAAAGACCGAGGCGGCGTGGATAGCGTCTAGAAGCATCCAGCAGCATCCTGCCTTGTGCGTGTGTGTGTGGACGTGCGTGGACGTGCGTGGACTGCGTGGACATGCGTGTGTGTGTGTGGACGTGTGTGGATGTGCATGGACTGCGTGGACATGCGTGTGTGTGCGTGGACGTGCATGTGTGTGCGTGCGTGGACGTGCGTGTGTGTGCGTGCGTAGACGTGCGTGTGTGTGCGTGTGGACGTGCTTGTGTGTGCGTGCGTGGACGTGCTTGTGTGTGCGTGCGTGGACGTGCTTGTGTGTGCGTGCGTGGACGTGCATGATGTAGCGCGTGGACGTGCATGATGTAGCGCGTGGACGTGTGTGTGTGTGTGCGTACAGCACGTGGACGTGCGTGACCTCTCGGGCAGCTGGAGCGACGGCCTCGCCTTCTGCGCCCTCGTGCACAACTTCTTTCCTGACGAGTTCGACTTCTCTCGCCTGGAGCCGCACGACCGCCGTCACAACTTCACGCTCGCCTTCTCCACCGCCGAGTGCGTGGGCCCACCACCCCACCAACCCCCACCACCCCATACCACACCCCACCACCCCACACCACCGCTCACCGCAACCGCACCTCCGATTAGCACGGTTGGCTACGTACGGTGCGAAAACTTCAACCACACGTACATTGTCTTTTTCCCTATAATGCAAAGCAAAACATGGTGTGGGTTTACTCTCCAACACACCGGTGTGCTGAACTAGTAACTAATTGGCACGTTTTGGTTTAAGTGACAAACCTTACTTGGCCGTGTCGGGTGGTGGTGGGTTTAACGACACATTGATATTCACGTGATCTAACCCAAAAAAACCCCGAATATTCAACACAGAAATAGAAATACGAATGTGCGCGCTCTGCGTTGTGTGTGCGCGTTGTAGGCGGCGTGTGGGCTGCTGCCCCCTGCTGGACGTGGAGGACCTGGTGGACATGGGAGAGCCCGACTGGAAGTGCGTGTTCACCTACCTGCACGAGCTGTACCGCGCACTGGCACAGCACGGACTCGTCTCTCGTGGGGCCTAGAGAGACGCACGCACACACACACACACGGTGCACGTAGACGCGTTGGGTACGCGTGCAGACACGCAGCATGGACAGAGACCCACACACGGTGCACATCAACACATAGGGTACGCATACAGACACGCAGCATGCACGGAGACACACACACGGTGCACGTAGACACGTAGACTACGCGTACAGACACGCAGCATGCACGGAGACACACACGGTGCACGTAGACACGTTAGGTACGCGTACAGACATGCAGCATGCACGGACACGCAGCATGCACTGAGACACACACGGTGCACGCAGCATGCACGGAGACACACACACGGTGCACGTAGACACGTAGAGGACGCGTACAGACACGCAGCATCCGAAGGATATTCTGTTGTAATGCTATGCCGAGGCAGCCGTTACAACCGCTTATTCCTACTCGCGCTGCGACGTAGTTCTGTTCGCTCAATCGCGTAATATCTGATTCGCATCCTATTCCCTATAATACATCCATCGCGTTCTAATCAATGGCAGAGCCAGGATTTTCAGGTCGGGGGGGGCAAGCCCTCCAGCAATGAAATGATAGAGGAGTTGTAAGTAAGGACTTGTCCCTTGCTTTTTATTCGACACATGTGCGACGATAGCGCAGCCATCGATCGAGGGTCGAATTCGAACCATGTGTGGTCGGCATCGCGCTCGCTGAAGGTGAATGCCTTCAGGAAAGTCGTGTGCTGTATACGCAACTGTGCACAATTCTGTGAGTCGCTTATAACCGCTTTTATTACCAATTTTGGACTCAGACTATTGTCCTATCATCTCATGGAGTCCCTGGCACGTAATAATATGCTACACAGTGGCAGTGGGGGTCGCAAAATGCCGATTTATTACTAATAAAACCCAATGATCCGATCGAAATTAGGGATTTCGATCAGATCATTGGGGGGGCACGTGCCCCACCCCCCCCCCCCCCCCCCACTGGCTCCGCCAGTGGTTCTAATCCAATTCGCGTTAGGAAAACACAAGGCTAGTTACAGGAGAACGGGACTGTACACACATAGTACACACAGACACAGTAAACACGGCTTTGTCATACACAGGATACACGCGTAGCAGGAAACAGAAAACAAAGCACATTCGCACCTCCAATTAGTACGGTTAGCTATGCCTTAACAGACTGTTGGGGCAAGTGCTGTTGGCGAGTAGCACCTATGACGGCCGGCACGGCTCACAGGGGTGGGTGGCCAGCACCACACCCGGCCGCCTTTGTTTTGCTAGACAGGATATACGCACACACAAATGCAGATTCGCATCACGTACACATAGAAAGACGCCTTGTGGCACAAGATGCAGAAGAAGACCCCCATGCCTCACGGCGCTCGCGGCACGGAGAGCACCGAGCTTCCTTGAGAGTTGTCGTCTGTCAGGGTTCCGTGCACTCTCCCCTCTGCGTGTGTTGGTGTGTGCGGGAAGCGGTGGCGTATCTGCTAGCGCTTGCGCTGCGCTACGAACCCGGCGACCCGGGTTCGATTCCCGCTCACGGCCACCAACACCGGTGTCGATTATCTGCACCGGTCCTTGGGCCTCCCCTAGGTCGACTCGGCCTCAAATGAGTACCTGGAGTGGTGTGTAAAAACATCACCACTGGGGAGACAAAGGCGGCCGGGCGTGGTGCTTGCAACCCACCTCCTTGTTTGCCGTTGCGGCTGTCATAGGTGCTACTCTCTGCAACAGCACTTGCCCCAACAGTCTGTTAAGGCTATACGGGGGATCTTTGTTTTTTTGTGGGGCTTTTCATTGCACTGCGCACTCCAACCCCCACCCCCTTTATGAAAACACTACAGCATTGTAAGCTTGTAGCAGGACCCTCTCGATAACAAGAGTCTAAGGCTCAGTGGGGCTCTCCTGGGTAAATATCACGCTTTTTTAATTGATGTTCGAGAGGTTATGAATGTCGTGCGTCCCCGTTCGTCAATCTAAATGATTTAAAAGTGCGGCGTCCTAGTATCGCAAGGAAGAGCGTTCCAGACGGCCGCAGAAGCGCCACACGTAAGCGCCGCAACGACAATCCGTTGGTGACCGTCTTGGTGTGACCGCACCGTCCACGCAGACCCCCCTCGGAGCCGTACCCCTCGCGCCCCATCGCCAAGCAGACACCGGCGCACTGGCCTCCGCCGCGAAACGAACAAATCCTGACCCTGCCATCGACGCGTTCTCGCTCGACGCTGTGATGCGGTCGCAAGGGGCAACGCTGCGCACCTGGTCCCAGCAGGGGATCTCTGTTTAACTCCTGGGTCCGCATCGCCAAGGTTGAACGCAGCCTTAAATGAGCACAGTCTGTTCTCCTATAACGCGGGAGTCATAGTCGTCGCGGTTGCTTTCCCGAAGAACACCGCGTTGTGGAAAAATCCCGTTGTAATAAGTAATATAGGTGGTAAAATCACTGCCCACGGTAACGCGAGATGCGTCACGCAAGATGCGTAACGCAGGCCCAACAAAGACTCAGACGCCGTGGGTAGCATCTCGGAAGCATCCAGCAGCATCCCAATGCCTTGTTCGATGATGATGCTACGCCGAGGCAGCCAAACGACGGCTTATCCCTACTCGCGCTGCGACGTAGTTTTGTTCGCTGGATCGCATTATATATCACCATTCGCTTCTGCCTTTAAAAAAAATTCGTTCCCTGATACATCCATCGCATTATTTATTAAAACAAGGCGCTGTATGAGAATAGACTGTACTTGATGCAGTGTGTAAACGCCAGCACTGGTTCTGGTTAACGGTTCTGGTTAACGGTTCTGGTTAATGGGTGCTTGCTAGCAGTGCTTGCCCACCGTGGGGTTTGTCTGGCTGAACTGGGTGGAATCTCTGTGAGTTGTGTGGAATCGCCTTAGTGCCGCGGCACTCGTTTAGATCTTGTTTTAACTGCTTTAGCGAAACAATAAAAGTGAATTTCTTTTTTTAAATCGAGAACGAATCGCGCCGCATTCAATCCTCTCCGCCACCGCGTCTGCTGGTAAAATTTGTTGAGCCTCGTTTTGTGTCCCTTAGCCCGGCTCCCTTTTGATTCGAGGATAACCGTGGCTTAAACTCGCCCACCTTGTCCACAACTCCTCAAACAAGCAATCACCCCTGGAGGTTTGGGATTCGCTCGCTCAATGTTGAGAAGTCACGGGGTTGCCACGGTGGCGAGATGTTAAACTCCGTCCCCCGGTATGCAGGAGAATCGTGGGTTCTATTCCGACTGAACACCTGCTGTATATTTGGAGTTTGCGTGCCTCTCGCCCCGTGGTCGCGTGGATTTTTCTCCAGGTCCTCCGGTTTTTCCCCTCCATAGATTATTTGGCTGCTATACATTTCCACATCGATGATGATAAGCCACTCCGTTGAGCTATAATTTCTGATGGCCAGGTCGCTTCGGAAATAGAGCTACATTGCTCAGTGGGGCCGTACCTGGTAAAATAAACATAGTTTAGTCTATAGTGTTCCGTGGCGAGTTAAATAGTAACTCGTGATCACGAGGAATTCTACAAGAGTCAATCATTCACAACGCCAAGACTACACAACCCCACGCACGCCCGGCCACATTTGTCTTCCCAGTGCTGATGTTTACACAGCACACCCCACCAGGTAGTGCTGTTAAGGCCAAGTTATCCTAGCGATAGGCACAGTACCGTTTCAAATAGGGGTGCCGCGGTGGTGAGATGTTAACTCCCTCGCCTTGTATACAGGAGGCCGTAGGATGGATCTCGACCATGACGCCTGTGCATTTGGAGCTTGCATGTCCCCGTGTTCGTGTGCATTTTTCTCCGGGTCTTCCGGTGTTTCCCTCCAAATTTAGAATCAACATCCTTGCGCTTAGAATATTTGGCTGCTATACATTCCCACGTTGATGACGAGCCACTTCGTCAGGTTATCATTTGTGATAGGTCACTTCTAAAAAAATAGCTACACAGCTCAGTGGGGCCCCTTACCTGGTCAAATGAAAACAATTATTTTACCTCACCGGCACGCGACCTGCCCCCATCGCAGACTAACTGTGGTGCATATCGCTTTCTCCTGCTGCTGCTGGAGATCGAGTCGCGTGGGCTGCTACCATCACACCCGTCGCGGCATCGCGGAGCTCCAAAGCTTCCCTCGTGTAGCCTGTAACAGACTTTCGGGGCAAGTGCTGTTAGCGAGTAGCGCCTCTGAATGCCGGCAGGACACAGGAGAGGAGTGGGTGGCCAGCACCGCTTCTGGCCGCCTTTGTATCCCTAATGTCGATGTTTACTACACACTGCACCAAGCTACTCATTTGAGGCTGAGGCAACCTCCACCTCACTCATCACCATCACCACGTGTCCCGTGGGGGATCGATAAAAAAGCAACCACTTCGCGTGGAAGCCAAGGACGTTTGACACATGGACGCAAACTGCCATGGGAATGTGGAATGTCCCACCCTGGCTCATGTTTTGAAGGACGCTGCGTGACCTTGGCGTTGTAGGTACTACCGTCGTCGGGCACGAAAATAACAAAACAAAAAACATTTTTGGTACGCGTGGCGACGTGTCGGGGTTTAAAAAAAAATTCCGTAAAAGAATGAAAACATCCGTGGAGTTAATTCTCTCATCCGTTCCTTCTCCACGGGCTTACTCGACTGAACCTGCCACACCATCAAATACATAAAATGTTAAAAATCTGCGCAAACTTCCTTCTCGCTCGGCTGATGACAAAAAAAATAAGAACCGGCTCGACTCCCCGGTCTGACGGGAACCTATCTCGACTGTCAAGAGTTCTTTAGAGCTGCCTTTTAGTGGCGAGATGTTAACTACCTCTCCTGATATTCAAGAGGCATAACAAGAAGGCTTTCGCGACCAAGTGAAGGCTTCACTATTCTGGAAAATTGCCCGATGATGCTGGATGTAATTACCAGCGAAACGTCGTACTCAAAAATTGTAAATGTTGTGGATTCACTCTTCAACACCGGTGAGCTAAAGTAGTGAACTATTTGTCTTTTGTCAACGTGATACTTATTTACTGATTGGCCGTGTCGGGTGGTGGAGGGTTACGACACATTTATAAATAACGCTATCTAACACAAAAACGTTTATTATGAATACAAGAGGTAGTGGGTTCCATCCCGACCCTGAAGCCTGCTGTATATTTGGAGTTTGCGGTGTATCTCTCTCCCCGTGGTCGCGTGGATTTTCTCCGGTATTTTTCCCCTCCACGCTGCTGCTGTGAATGTCCACAGGATGATAAGCCACCTGGTTGAGCAATCATATGTGGCTGGGTCGCTTCTGAAAAAGAGCCACAGAGCTTAGTGGGGCCTTACTTGGTAAAGCACGGTTAGCTTCCTATGGTGCGATAGAAGTTCAACATACGCGGCCCAGATCTACGTCATTTAAACAATACCCCCTGTTGAGTAAGAAGGATGGGTCAGGGCATCCAACGTGTATCAGCCGCAAACGCCGACGGGCATCCTTAAACAAGGGTCGCCTCGACCGAAGTACAGATACCAAATTCCGCTCTAAGCCGAGGTTACAGACGCACAGGCTCAGACTCGCACTGAAAGACTCGCACTAGTTTAGACTAAAATCACGTACACAACAAAGACACAAAGACAAAAGACCCACCGTATAGCCTTAACAGACTGTTAGGGCAAGTGCTGTTAGCGAGTAGCACTTATGAAAGCCGGCACTGTGGCACACGAGGGGGGGGGAGGGGGGATTGCTAGCACCACGCCCGACCGCCTTTGTCTCCCCAGTGGCGATGATTTTACACACTGCACCAGGTACTCATTTGAGGCTGAGTCGACCTAGGGGAGGCCCAAGGACCGGTTCAGATAATCGTCACTGGTGTTAGCCGTGAGCGGGAATCGAACTCAGGTGGCCGCGTTTGTCGTGCAGTGCGCTAACCGCTACACCACCGCTCCCCCCCCCCCACACTCCGCACGCAGACTCACAGACTCACACCATTTGCACACACACTCACTCAAACACCACACCATTCACACACTCACTATCACACACACCATTCATTCTCACACAGAGTCGCCATTCACACTAACTTCCACACACCATTCGCACACTCATACATCATTTACACACCATTCACTCACTCACACACCATTCACACACCACACACACTCACACACCTTTCACTCACTCACTCACACACCATTCACACACCACACACACTCACACACCTTTCACTCACACACTCTCGCACACCATTCACACTCTCAACACTCCCGAACGCAGTCACCTTATTGGCTGCGACGCCGCGAGTGTCACCGCTGCAGCGCCACCCTTCCGCCCATCACGAGTGTTGCAGTCATTGTCCAGGGCGGCCGCTGCGGGACTTCTCTATCCCTCGAAACCTCTGCGAGATGAACCGTCACGTGACACGCGGGGTGCCCCCCTCTCCCATCCTCGGGGGGCAGAGAAGGGGGGGGGGAATTCCCCCCCTCCCCCCCGTCATGGCACTGCCTCTCAGTGTCGCAATTGCCAGCGAAGCCCTCGTAAAGAATTCACTGTTGTGCGGATTCGTGTCAACACTGCGACCCGTCACTATAGAGTGAGGCGTGCGTGTGTTTAGTTTGTTGTCCTTCCCCCGCAACTCCGACTAGTATACTTGGCTATGCAGGCAAACCTGTCAAGCTATTCATTATTCATCAGTGCCCTACCTTATCTCAGACCCATTCAGACTTATTGGCTAACCCCGTGCCCCTTATAAATCACAACGTTCATCGTACAAAGTCCCATCACAAGGTGAGAAACACAAACACATAGACAAACACAAATGTTGTTGCCCGTGTTGAAGCGGCTGTACGTCGTATGGACCTGAAAACTCAATTTCTCTGTACAAGAATACGGCGTAAACCGTATGGGTGGACAGATATGCGTAAGTTTCGAAAGAAGTTCAACACACACATTACGTTACGTGTGGAGCATGTGCCAAGAGTGGGTGGTGGTGGTTGTTGTACAGGCGAGAAATCTGCGTTTGGCCGGGTCATGTCGTCTCGCATGCCCAGGCACCGCATGCCCCAGCAGCTTCTGTGGGGGCCGGATAGAGGGGGGCTAAACGGGCGCGGCACGGGCTGGAGAAGTGATAAAGCTGATGCAGTGTGGGGGGGTGTGGAGTTGAGTGGACTTCTCGATAATTACCGGTTCCAGCGGTGTCTAGATCGGCCTCGGTGGAGGAGGCTCGTGAAGGACGCTGCTGGGCAGTCGTCTTCCAGCAACAACGGAGGGCGGAGGAGCGATGCTCACGTCAACGAGCGGAGCGCTGGTGGGGATAAAACCCAGCGAGGTTGGTACAGGTAGTGCATCTATCTACAAGTCATCTTAGTTACGACACCTGAGTTTATCCCGTGACGTCTTACCAGCAGCGAGCCTTCCACATTTCATTGTGACGGACCTGAGGTGCACCTAGCCTGGACAAGCGCCGTGGCGGCTGTTGTTGTTGGTGGTTACGCGGCTGTGGACAGCGGTGGTGAAGCGGTTAGCGAGCTGCGCCTACGAACCTAGCGAGTTTGATTCACGGTCAACACCGGTGACGATTATCGAAACCCGTGCCGGACTACCTCATCGAGGTCAACTCAGCCTTAATTTTTGAATTCCTAAATGTATTTATTTAATTTGGTAAGGCCCCCTGAGCTATATAACTCTTTCAGTGTGGTGTTTTAACAACGTAACACCTGTTTTGTTGCCAGATAAAAGGGGAAACCCTATTCTCATATTTTGGTACTGGCAAATGAGGTCCCATGATGATATATAACTCTTTTTCAGAAGCGACTTGGCCACAAATGACAGGTCAACGAAGTGGCTTATCATCATGTGGAAATGAACAGCAGCCAAATACTCTAAACGCGTGACGTTGATTCTAAATGTGGAGGGAAAAAACCGGAGGACCCGGAGAATACTCCACACGACCATGGGGAAAGAGAGAGACACGCAAACTCCAAATATACAGCAGGTGTCAGGGCCGGGATCGAACCCACGACCTCCTGCATACCAGGCAAGGTAGTTAACATCTAGCCACTGTGGCGGCCTAAAATTAGTTCCAGTTGCTGGCCACACTCATCCCTCGTGTGGCATGCCGTGCCCTTCGTAGGTACTGTTACTCTTTTTTTTCCAGTTTTCAGTTTCATTTATTTGGTATAGCCCTGTGAGCCATTCGGCTCTTGAATAGGGTGCAACCACAACAAACAAAAACCAAAAACATGAACAAGAGAACATCTTAAAGTGACTAAGTGCAAACAGAAAAATCCAGGAAAAAACAGCAAAATATTTCAGAAAAAGCACCGTACACCAACGCTGTGTGCAAAAATCCCAGTGGGATGCGAGTCAAACAACAACAACCACAAGACAACTTTGATTAACGCCATCAGTCTAACTCCGTACTACAACAAACAAACATGGCCAAACCAAAAAACGTTTTCGAAAACACCAAAATAAAGCCTTAAAAGCAATGTAACAGTGGTCATAGGAACTGTGACAGAAATTTCACAATAAACGACATAAACAACATGTACCACCAAAACCCTGTAGCTGGCTGCATGAGTCACTCGCTAGCAGCACTTGCCCCAACAGTCGGTTAGAGATTCGTCTCTGTTGGGGATGGTTGGTGGTGGTGGGGATGGTGTTGGTGGGGGTTGTGTGACACCTCGGGAGTTTGGGCCACTAAGAACCTCAGCCTCCCGCCACCTCGTCGTGCACGTGGCCTTCAAGACGAGCGACCAGGTCGACACAATAACTTGGCAGATAAATGCCTCCTTCTCACACGTCTTTTAAGCGGCGTATAAACATATTAAGTCACGTATCATTTTCTTCTGGTGCCGTCCATAAATGACGTCACGCACCTGGGGGGCGGGAGGGTCAGACATTTGTGACGATGTGTGACGATGGGGGGGGGGGGGGTTGAGAAATGTGACGTCACATCAAAATGCGCAACTTTTAATAAATATAGACAACACGTTCTACTTAATTAAATATACTTTTTAATAAATGTTTATCCTACAACATCAGAGTGCAGCGCCACATTAAATACGCACTACAATGACAATCGTTTAAAGCGGTTTGAAGCATGTTTTATAAAAAAAGAATTTGGGGGGGGGGGCAGAGCTTTGTGACGTCATATTTAAGGGGGGGGGGGTCTGAATTTTTGTGACGTCGTGTGACGAGGGGGGGGGTCAAAAATCGTCCAAAATCGCGTGACGTCATTTATGGACGGCCCCTTTGCACATCCCTTCATCCACCACGCACAAGGGCTTTCTGGAACGCGCGCGTACATTTCAGCAGCGTTTCTGCCACACAGAGCGAAACTCCGGACCGTCTTCGCGACGTGCAGTTGTCGCATCGACAGGGTCAGCCTTGCGTGAGCCAACGCAGAGGAGCCGCCACATGTCCATTATAGGCAGCAAGAGTCTCTGTCAAGATGTGGGCACTCGGTCAACAGCAAAACGAAGAGAATACACAGCACGAACTTTATCACGGGCTCTTACAATGAAGGCGATTGACCGATAATGATCTTTAAACTAAACTGTTAAACTAAACAAGGGGCCGTCCATAAATGACGTCACGCGATTTTGGACGATTTTGACCCGCCCCCCCCCCCTTCGTCACACGGCGTCACAAAAAGTCAGACCCCCCCCCTCAAGTATGACGTCACAAAGCTCTGCCCTCCCCCCCCCAAAAAATATATAAAACATGCTTCAGACCGCTTTAAACGATTATCATTGTAGTGCGTATTTAATGTGGCGCTGCACTCTGATGTTGTAGGAGAAAACATTTAATAAAAAGTCTATTTAATTAGGTAGAACGTGTTGTCTATATTTATTTATTGTTGCGCATTTTGATTTGACGTCACATTTCTCACCCCCCCCCCCCCTCGTCACACATCGTCACAAATGTCTGACCCCCCCCCAGGTGCGTGACGTCATTTATGAGCTGTAGAGTTCTTTTACAAAGCGACATGGCCACAAATGATAGCCCAAATTAAGTGGCGTATCACGTGTAAATGTATCGCAGCCAAATACTCTAAACACGTGACGTTGATTCTGATTGTGGAGAAAAATCCACACGACCACAGGGAGAGAGAGAAACACCGCAAACTCCAAATATGCAGCAACAGGCGTCAGGGTTGGGGTCGGAACCCACGACCTCCTGCATACCGGGCGAGGGAGATAACATCTCGCCACCCCGCCCGATAATGGCTCGCGGAGAGATACCGAGACAATGTACGAGAGGAGGTACAACATAGATAAGCAAGAGGAAGTGAATGAGAGGACCGTAAACAAGCGATGAAGATTACAGTCAAAGTATTTATCGTGACGTCTGTTTGCCCAAGAAAGCCTCACTGAGTCTCAAGACTCTTTTTCTCAGGAGGGTCCTGCCACGTTGTCGCAGGAGGAAGGCCACGTTGCTGCTTCTGTGTGGTCCCAGTTTTAGTAATTCTGGTAGGAACCACCTGGTTCCACCAGCCCACAGGGGACTATTGTGTCCGTCCGTCCGTCGTGCATCCAAAAATGGGAGGCGTGGGGCTGGGTGGAGAGAGGAGGGGAGGGTGGGGAGGGGCTGGGTGGGGAGGGTGGGGAGGGGCTGGATGGGGAGGGTGGGGCTGGGTGGGGGGTGGGAGGGGTGGGGCTGGGTGGGGAGGGGCTGGGTGGGAAGGGGCTGATCACCCCGTGGTGCCATTAGGGAGAGAGCGATTAGGGAGAGAGGCCTCCCTGCGCCCATCAGAGGTCTCGACACGCTTCCCGACTGTCCGGTTTGCACGCGTGCCACGTCAGGTGAGTTGGTCTTGTTGTTTTCGGTCGTTATAATTGTATGACCCACCAACGATGCTCACCTGACGTAGTGGACACCACCGCGTGCAACGTCACGCGATTTTGAACGATTTTTGACCCCCCCCCCCTTCGTCACACGGCATTGTGCGTCCATATGTGCATCACACGGCGTCGTGCATTTTGATGTGACGTCACATTTCTCAACCCCCCCCCTCGTCACACATCGTCACAAGTGTCTGATCCCCCCCTAGGTGCGTGACGTCATTTATGGACGGCCCCTTGGAAAAAATAAATACGATTGTTGAAGACTCCTGTGTCGGTTGTCACTGCACTGGTAATGCACTGGTATTAAGCATATACACATCCCAGTGATGAAGAAAAAAAAACCCGCTCATAAACACATTCCTACGGAGGGAGCTGGTAGGAACGTTGTTGGGTTGCTCGGTCAATGGCCAGGGTCAACGGCGGCGTGGTGTATTCCGCAAATATGGCCGACTGTGAGGGCGGGCACAAGCCAGCGTGAGTAGGTTAAACGTTGAGTTTTATAATGCAACTGAGGTGCTTGCGTCCGGGGGTGGAATTCCTTTCCAGCTCAGACCCTGCTTGCTTGCCCATTGCCACATATATAGCCTTGTTGTAGCTGCTCTCTCGTTAGTTCGGCAGTTCCACTGCTGGATTATATGTTTTCTGCCTGAGGACGACCGCTTGTGTTGTGATCGAAACGTCGTGATTTATTTTATTTGATACCTACGTGACTTTACCGAAAGAACCAAAGAGTATGGATTCCTGCAGTCATGAAAGCTTCAAATCAAGATTCAAAGAGAATTGGCTGAGGGCAGAGGTTTGAAATTATTGGGAGAGAAATTCAAACGTAAACGGTGGGAAACGAGGGTTGGCTGTCGGAGAGACGTTGACAGCCGTTGGAGGAGGACGGGGATTGGCTGAGGGAAATGGGGGTGGAGCGAACCTTCCAGAAGGGGGGCTCGAGGGATATAAAAGGGGAGAGAGAGAGCGCACGAGGGGAACGGACGCTTGGAGAGACTTTTGACTTTTAAACAACATTTATTGCCGCCAGCAGCAACAGCACTGGAGGCGATTCCGATATCAAATACACAAAGTCACCATCAAACAAATAAACGCTATAAATCCACGCGCTGTAGCGCTAAATGCAGCGCGCACAACACGAAAGAAAAGTCACGTGGTCATCGCGCACGCCACGGTGACGAGCGAGCGCCTCAGAAGGTGAACACCACGAGGGTGCCGTCCACGCTGGTGCAGCGGGCTTTTCCGGCTCCCCAGCGTTTGAAGAAGACGTGCACATCACCGACATGTGTGTGGTACGCGTGCTCCAGCCAGAGAGAAGGCGAAATCCGTGCGTCGAAAACCGTTGGTGTCCACAATGAAGGCTCTTAGTAAAGCGAGAACGTGTGTCGGCGTCACTACACAATCTCTACACCAGTAACACTGTGTGTGTGGGCGTGTTGTTGGTCTTGTTAGAGCGGTGTTGTAGCGGTTAACGCGCTGCGCTACGAACTCGGCGACCCGAGTTAGATTGCCGCTCACGGCCAACACCAGTGGCGATTATCTGAACTGGTCCTGGGCCTCCCCGAGGTCAAATCATCGCCACTGGGGGAGAAGAGCGACCGGGCGTGGCGCTTGCCACCCACTCCCTCGTGTGCCGTGCCGGCCTTCGTAGGTGCTACTCACTAACAGCACTTGCCCCAACAGTCTGTGAAGGCTACACGGGCGATCTTTGTTGTTGTTAGCTTTGGGAGGAAACTGGAGAAATCGAAGGAAATCCATGCGAAAACAGGGGGGATAATAATATAAAGTACACGCACTCATACACTGCAGAACAAGGGGACAGCATACAAACTACATACACTCAATGTCACATACACACTGCAGAACAGGGTAGGGAAGATACCAACTCCACTAACTCACACTCATTCACACTCTAAAACAGCGGGAGTACATGCTAACTCCACTCACACACTGCAAAACAGGGGAATAAGTAATATAAAAAAAAAAATTTTTTTTTAAACACGTTTTAATGAAATGTACCGTACTAGTAATGGAAGAACTTCACGACTCCAGAAAGTGGCCCCGAAGCTTGCCATAACGTAAGGGACCGTGGTGATTTGCAGCCAATGTCAGTTGAGCGTGGACAATTAGACCCAAGCCAAAACATAACATTTAAAAAGAATGTTTAAAAATATGTTTTTTTTTATTTGTAATGCTAGAATATAGTATTGTCATCAGTATGACATAAGTATACCAAGTTTGCAGTCGATACCACATTGGGAAGTGGGTTAAAATTGAGTTACAAGATTTGAGGATACGAGTTAATAAAAGCGTGTAGTAATAAAATCATACAGACTATACTCACGCCCTCTCTCAAGACAATTACGCACGCACAAAGATCCCCAGTATAGTCTCAACTGGCTGGAGCAGCAAGTGCTGTTAGCGACCACCTATGAAGGTTACCACGGCACACGAGGGGGTAGGTGGCCAGCACCACGCCCGGCCGCCTTTGTCTCCCCAGTGGTGATGTTTACACACAGCACCAGGTACTCATTTTAGGCTGAGTCTACCTCGGGGAGGCTCAGGACTAGTCAGATAATCGTCACTGGTGCTGGTGGCCGTGAGCACGCTAATCGCTACACCACCGCTCCCCACGACAGCTCCACACTCACACCCACTCACACCACTCGCACACTAATTGATTCACACACGCACTCATTCACTCACGAACATACTCACCCACACGCTCATTCACTCGCTCAATAACACACTCATTCACTCACACAGACTCAATCACACAGGCACTCACACACGTATTAACTCATACACACTGAATCACACACGCACCCACACCACACATTCACTCACACACTCACACACATGCATTCACTCACACACGCACACTCATGGCCTAGGGGGCCGTAAGTTCCCCAGTCTACTTCTACGATGGGTGACCCAACAGAATTGTTCTCACGAAGGAGGAGACCCCCTTAGGATAGGGACTCAAAGTGACGACTGGACATGCTGGTTTGGGGCTCTGGGTTTCAGGATGGTACACGGTTACACCCAGTCAGTCGCCAGGCAACGAACATACACAGACAAACACACGAGACGAGCCCTACCACGGACAACAACAGCAGCAGCAGCCACGGGGCGTGCGTTGCCGGGCGTCAGTCATCCGGGGGGGGGGGGGGGGGCTGACGTCAGTCCTGGAGGAGGGGGAATCTCGCAGCCAAAGGTCACGAGCCAAGGAGTCAATCCACCACATCAGCCAGAGGTCACGAGCCAAGGAGTCAATCCACCACATAAGTCAGAGGTCACGAGCCAAGGAGTCAATCCACCATATCAGCCAAAGGTCACGAATCAATGAGTCAATCCACCACATAAGCCGCAGCAGGTCGTTTTTTGTGTCTTGATTTGAAGCTTTCGTGACTACAGGAATCCATACTCTATTTTTCTACCTACGTGACTTTACCGAAAGAACCAAAGAGTATAAATGTGTCGTTAATCCGTCACCACCCTACGCAGCCAATTCGTCGGGGTTTGTCACGTAAACAAAACGTGCCGATGAGTTTACGAGTTCAGCACTCCCCGGTTGTGTGTTTGAGAGTAAATCCACAACATTTACAGTTTGAGTAGTGTGACGTTTCACAGGTAGTTACATCCAGTATCAATCGGGCGATTTTGCCAGGATTGTGCAAAGCGCCTTGCTAACGCTGCGTCGACAAGATACATGGACACGTGATCTCTCTCTGTATTGTCGCCTGGGGTGCAAGTGCCCAATTCTGGGGCTTACGCAATTCTATTAATTGCGTAGAACCGAGAAGCTTGTTCTGTTTCCGAATCCCTACGCGATTTACGCAAGGGGACTAATTTACGGGAGTGGCTTATCACGTGGACATTTATAGCAGCCGAATACTCTAAACGGGTGATGTTGATTCTAAATGTGGAAGATAAAAAAACCGGGGGACCCGGAGAAAAATCCACGTGGCCACGGGGAGAACATGCAAACTCGAAATATGCAACAGGTTGGGATCGAACCCCACAACCTTCTTCATACCTGACGAGGTAGTTAACATGTCGCCACCGCGGCGCATGGCACGCGTACTCTGGTGGAGCGAGTGGACTGCTCCACTCAACTACCAACCCGAGATGCCGTGGAATGGCGAACAAGATTTAAGCACAACAATTGTATCTTTAAATGTTGTTGGGTTGTGATCGAACCCACGACCTCCTGCATACCAGACGAGGCAGTTAACATCTCGCCACCGACATTTAAACATAAGAACTGTAGCACTCCTGTTTGTTTTTGTATTCGTTAATTTATTACTAGCGTTACTACCCGGCTTCGCCCGAGACTTGGATTGTTGTCTTGGATTAATACACGGCCTACGCGGAGGGTGGGGGGGGATGCGTGACGTCAGCAGGCACACTGCGTGACGCTGCCGCATGCGGGTGACATGACAGATGTGACGTCACCACTCACTTGCCGTACAAAATATATCCATTATTGCGCCCCCCCCCCCCCCCCCCAAAATACAAAAGTCTATTTTTATATTTTTTGCATTGTGTACAGTCTGGAAGCTACCCACATGCCAAATTTCAAGTTTGTTGCATGTTGGGAAGTATGCTAAACATTTCGAACAGACACACATATTCACAATTTTTTTATGTATATAGACAACGCCACACGAAAGGAGAAAACCGTCAATCAATAAACAGTGCTGCGTTAACTCCTCAGTCGATCCCTCCTTCACACTCAGTTACTGGAAGTGTGGCGGGGGGGGGTGTACAACTTCGGCGACAGGTGAGTGTGGTGCGTAGCGGGATCGGCGGCTCGGACACAACCAACGTGGACGTGTAGGACCGTAGCGTTCTGCGGTACGTGGTGCGTCAGATCATTTTTCCTCAGAGAAGGAAGGGGGGGAAGAGAGGGTACTGAGGGGAGGGAGTCAGTCTCATTTCAAGTCCAGTCAAGTAAACTCAGGATCTCTGGAGTGGCATTCACGAGGGGGCCCCAGATCTCGATGAACTCCCCTTCCATATTCCTCAGTTTCTCGCTCAGGTGTTCTAAAGCACTGGACGTGTTTTCAATGTAATAGGCAGTGTTAGTCAAACTTGTGAATGCTTAGGCGGGGCACCGCCCCAAACTTATTCTGGTCTTCCCGTGATTCACCGTCCCCCCCACCTCCACAGGTACCACCCATGAGTGCGGCTGGCTATGTACGGTGCGAAATAACTTCAACATAACTACATACACAGAGGCGTCGTGGTGGCGAGATGTTAATTCCCTCGCCTTGTATGCAAGAGGTCGTGGGTTCGATCCAGACCCTCAAGGCCTGCTGGTCGCGTGAAATGTTCTCCGGGTCCTCCAGGGTTTCCCTCTACGTTTAGAAACACGCGTTTAGAGTATTTGGCTGCTATGCATTTCCACGTGATGAGCTACTTCAATGAGCTATCATTTGTGGCCAGGTCGCTTCTGACATAAGAGCCCCATAGCTCAGTGCGGCATTACCTGATAGAATACAAAATATTCGCTTTTCATAGTAGTTTACAAACCTCGGCCGTGATCAATTCTACAACAACTAACTCAGATAAAGTCACAAGCCTTAGCCATGATCAGTCCACTGCTGGTTCAAGACACTTCCATGCTGTCGCTACCTCTCAAATACCCTCGCAATTATGTGTCCGCATTATGCCTGCAGCCCGCATTAGTCATGGTGGAGCTGTGTGATCATTTTGTTTCATTGTTGCGTGGTACCAAGAAACAATCACTTTGCCCTGCAGTGAAATCGTCGAAAGCATCGCTGACTTCAGTGTTCATGATTGGAATGCTCCAGGGTTGGCCAAGCGTGTAATTGATGTATATGTACACGTACACTGTCATCGTTACCTGGACTTCACGATCAATATTAAAAGTAATGACAATTATTTTTGGTCACGATTAATAATAAAGGTATTTTGTTATACAGGGTACTGCAGTACAGTCAGTACTGTACTCTTTTCTAGTGTTTACTGAAAGCATAGGATGCGTAGTTGGGCTTCGATTAGAGTATTAAACCGTGGCCGTGGAACCTAACCCCCTATTTTCCATAAGCCTTTAGTCTTGCCAACCACGGTTGGTTTTCAGGAACCTAACCCCCGCGGTTGGCGAGGGATTGGTGTACTCTATATAAAGGTAGGGGGATGAGGGGAGGGTGGAGGCGAATGGGGGGAGCCGAAAGGGGGGAGGCGAGGTGAGAGAAGATGGGAGATGGCGAATGCTCAATATTAGAATTAGAATCTCGATTTAGACCGGAGGAGGAGGAATCCGATAAGCTATGAAGCTCTTCTTTTACAGATGTCCCAGTATGGGGCACGGGGTCAGCAAAGCTACAATAGCAAACACAATACAACAACAATTATAGGAGTTCAAAAATAAAGAAAATGGTAAGCAAATTAATAAATATAATTAAATTAATCACATAAGCACAATTTATCAAGCTTGGGCAAGGCATAAAAAACTGTCCCAGACCACACCAAGAAAAACACCGCACAGCAGGAGTCGTTTCTCAAGAAGATGGCACGTTCACATTGAACTATCGATACTATAGAGTGGGTAAGGATCAGAGTTACAAATCGCATTTGCAAATGTGACTGCCGTATCCAAAACTTAATCTTCTGCTTCGGGAGATCGTTTGGAGGAAGATATTTACATGGAAGGGTGATGAGCCCGCACATGCTGGCCTGAGAGGTAACTCACGTGGCCAGTAAGGGAGGTATGGATGGGGAATTAAAAGGGCTATCAATATATCTGTCCTCAAACTCTTGCTGTAACCTTGTTGCGGTGGTGCGGCTTGCGTGCTTTAAAGACCCTGAGAGCTATACTGTTGGGGGGTGTCTGGCTCCCGGCAGAGTTTAACCATACCGGACTGTTCTCAGGCGAGGGGCGTGACAAACCACAGCATACTGGCACCTCCAAGATGGGAGTTGGTAGTAGTGCTAACAACGCTGACCTGTAGAGACAACACTTGGGGCCAAAGTAGGGCTCCAGCCCACCTACATGCAGTATGACCACTCCCGATGAAAACCTTTTGGAAGTCAGGAGTGTGAAGGAGAGCCTACTGGGTCCTAAAGCCAAGATAAGGATCGGTACGTGGAACGTCCGCACTATGTAGAGAGATTCAATACACGTTGCGCAGGACTGTGAAGGCCGAGCTGGCATCAGCAGTCAAACTCTCTTGGGCGCGAGGTTTAACGAACTTGCCAAGGACAGGAAGACGTGGAGGATAACTCATTGCGGCCTTATGTCCCAGAGGGGATGAAGAAGATTAACTAACTAACTCTCCATATATCTGTATGTATGTTGACATTCTTTTGCACCGTACATAACCAACCGTGCTAATCGGAGGTGTGCGTGGGGAAGGACAAATAACTAAATACAAATAGTTTTAAAGAAAGGAGTTTTCAATCTAGATTATTTGAAAGTGCATAGCTCCCAGTGGCTTTCTATCATCGGAAGAGCGTTCAAGATGGCTGCAGAAATGCACCCGAAAGTGCATGATGTGGTGACCATCGTTGTCCGATGACCAGCCAAAAGCAGCTGCTGCGACGATGACCGGAGTTCGTTCTTCGATGTAAGAAAGGGTCCCCATATTTTCTTGAAGTCTGTCTGCTTTCCTTTAAGCGCGTATCCCAGACGGTCCAGACAGGCGAATGTGTATGGGGGTTGTTGTTCCAGGGCACAAGTGATATGCCTTTTGGACCCATGCACTTATCCTTCGACGATGCGAGTTCAACCCCGATGAAGGTTGGAGAGCTTAATGGAGTTCAAAATAACTCACAAACTAACAAACACCACCTTGTTGTGAAAACCCCAACGCAGAAAATCCCTGGGGTTTTATCTTCCACCAAGCTCATGGTCTACCCTAAATCACGTCCACTGCACAAACGATGCGGATACTTGATAATGGACAAATGGAAAAATTAAAACTCTTCAGGAGTGTGTGACTGTGGTCATCCAGAACAGACCATAACACAACGTATAACGACGCAATGCCCTGATCCACAAATACAAAGAAAACATCACAGCGATACACTCCACGACTGCTCCTGACGTGGTTATCTGGGCTTGACCACCTGAATGTGAAATTCTTGTTGTTGCTCTGCATCTACATCAGCCATACAAAAAAAAATAAGTGATAGAAATTCGTTCAATATCCAATGACCCGCTTAACACGTGGGCTTTCCCGACCAATATTTAATCATAATAAAGGTTTTTGGGTTAGATCGCGTAAGTATAAATGTGTCGTACCTCTCCATCACCCGACACAGCCAGTAAGGTTTGTCACATAAATGACGCGCCAATGAGTTACTACTTCAGCCCACCAGTGTGTTGTAGTAAACAAAATTTACAATTTTAATACGACGTTTAGCTGGTAATTACATCCGGTATCGTCGGGCGATTTTCCAGAATAGTGAAGAAATCCACCTGCTTCCGGTCTTAAATAGAGCAAGACAACATCATCACCTGAACCCAATGACTCGGTATGAATAGTTTTACGAGCTGCTACAGTATTTGGAGTAGAGCAGGCTGGTATTTATATTTAACACGAGCATAGTGTGAGTCGAATCAATCTAATGCGATTCTAATCCCGCACCATCCAATGCGTGCGATTGGCTACATACGGCGGTGCGAAATAAGTTCAACATACGTATATGCCCTAGGCAGAGCCAGCGTCCCGAGGGTACACGGAGAATCGGGGTGGCTGCCCCGAGCCCCACGTTTTGGGGGACCCCGCACTTCAACGTCACAAGTGTCAGATGTAATCATCTTTATCCATAAAACAGTTTTTTTTGGGTTAGATCATGTAAATATATAAAAGTGTCGTTAAACCCGCCACCACCCGAAACAGCCAATTAGTAAGGTTTGTCATGCAAACAGAACATGCCAATTCATTACCAGTAGAGTGACATAGCACTGACTGTTGTACAGCAGCTGCAACTGCAGTTGGGCACTTAGCGCACACGCCGCTGAGCATATACGCGGGTGTGCCGGCAGGGTGGAGGAACTGGGGCAAGGGTCATGGTAGACCTCATGGGGAAGCCCCTGGAACCCTCTGGAAGGTTTGAGAAGGGAGGCGCGGCTTGGGCGGAGCCAAGTCGCTGTATATATTCCAAGGAGAATAAAAGCAGCGGAGAGTGAGAGCTCCTGGCTGCAGGTTCTGGGATTGGACTCGTCTCATTGTCGCTGTCATCGTCGCCGCCCTCGTCGCTGCCGCCTTCGCCCAATCATTGTGCGGCCAGAGAGTAGATAGCTGTCCCGTCACTGCCATCGGTGCAACGCGGACAAGGTCGTGTCTGGGCCGGGTCGTGCGGCAGCATGGTTGTGAGAAAGAGGGGGCCCAAGTGGTGGCTTGAACTCAACAATTATAAAAGGGGAGGACGGTGCCTCCTGCGACCACCTCGCCTCCGACTGAGTGTGTGTGCGATGCGCGTCACCCGCATGCACACACAAGCCTCGAGCGTCGAGCAGAAGAGAACAAGCAGAAGAGACCCACACTGACACTACATTAGTGTACTGACAATAGAGCCTGCACGCGTTGTGAGTGGACTAGTGGCCATGGGAGGTAATGACAGGGGAGTCAGCCTTCAGTGCGATTGCACTAGTGGCCACGGGAGGTAATGGCAGGGGTATCAGTTGTGAGTGCGAAGGGACTGGTGACTACGAGAATGATTGAGAAGGGAGCGTGGGTCAGGTGACGGAAGAGGACGGTTGAGTCTGCCGGTGGAGCGAGCGTCCAGAGTCTGCGAGAAGGTTCGGGAAAGAGGGCATGGCCTCAGTTAATATATAAGGGAGATGCGCGGGAGACTCAGGGCTGTTGCAGTGGGGTCTCCGCCTGATGTCAAGTGAACGTGTCTTCAATAAAGTGCCATCGCAAGTGAAGTGTGTCAAGTTGTCATGACACGAGTACAGCATACCGGTGTGGTGGAGAGAAAAGCCACACCATTTCGAATCTGAGTACGACGTTTTGCCAGTAATTACAACTAGATTCATCAGGCAACTAGCCTTTAACATACTGTTGGGGAAAGTGCTGGCCTGCCACACAACGAGCGATGTGTGGCAGGCCATACAGTCAGACGTACAGACAGACAGACCGACACACACAAGGACAGAAATCCCTTACACACACTACATACAGCACGGCACACACACGCGCAGTGTAATTTGCGAAAAACAGGTGCAGGAATGTTGCGGGTCTGGGCGTAAGGGAGCGGTGGCGCAGTGGGTTAGCTCGCTGCGCAACGAACCCCGGCAATTTTTTTTAGTGAATTCAATCCCAGGCACGTTTTACGTGTCACAACCAGTGCCGGATTACCGTTGTAGCAAAAGTAGCTACATATGCTACAGGCCCCGCACTTTCAAGGGCCCCGCGCTAAATGCTTTCAAGCCATCAATTCCGGTTCAGTGATTCTGCACTTGCTCTATTACTATAGTACTATACTGCATTCAAGTTTTATGAACGACTGGGTGTTTAAGGTTAGCGATTTGTCGTATTATCTGGATGTATAGGAAATGAAAAAATACAATTTACTGTGCAAGTAAAAAATGTGTGTTTTAAAATGTATGTTTTTATCTTATTTAGGGCCTGTTTATAACATATGCTACAGGCCCTGCACTAGCTTAATCCAGCACTGCTCACATCGCAGTGGCGAGAGATAATCTGAGTCGTTCCCTTGAGGCTCTCCACCTCCCCCGATCCCCTCCTCTGCATTCATCACTGACCCGCATTGACCAGCGTGGTGAAGTATGGCAAAAAAACAACCCCCCTACCCCCGCCTCCTCTTCCAAGACCGATTAGTGTGGTTGGCTATGTACGGTGCGAAAGAAGTTCAACATACATACACTACACTATACACTACTATACACATACACTACACTATGCACAACATTAATATACACTATACTACTGTACTGAGTGACTTCCGCAACACGTCATGTAGAGTGTACTTCTTTTATTTCTCACACGGGCACAACACAGGCCAACCTGTTTCTTACCACTCTGAGTACAACACTTAGATATTAACGTCTCTACTGGCTACACACAGCCGATCACTCGGCGTGGTCCCACCGCCCTCACTCGGCTACGCCGCTGGCTGGCGGCGTGACGATGGCGATGGAAACCCCGCAGGAGATCTTCCACGTGGCCGGATGATGGAGTGAGATGACGGCGAGCAGCGATGCAGTCCAGACCCACGAACCCGAGCCCCAGGTCCACTCGCTCTTATATCTCCCCAGGCGTGGCTAGGCCCCGCCTCCGGCAACGCCCTCTCGCGGAACCTTCGAGCAGGTTTCCGGAGCATCTCGGCCAACCCCGCCCATTACCTTTGCCCCAGATACCTCTCCCTCTCCGATTGGATGTTATCTTAACCGTGCCCGTGCTTCTCTTTCCCAGCCAGCAGGTGTCATGTCATTACACGACGATATGACCATACTATACTAGATTCAAAATTAATTTATTTCTAACTGCTTGTTGTGTTTAGTTAGGTGTCCTTCCATACCCACATCAGATTAGCACGGTTGTCTATGTATGGTGCGAAAGAAGTTCGACATACAGATGTAGTGACATAGAATGAGTCACTAGAGTACGTAGCATGGGATGCTCGGAGAGAGGAGGATTATGGGTACAGCAGCCCGGTCTGCCAGTGAGACACGTGGGCAGAGTCTGGAACCTTCTGATGAGAGCCAGAAGGGGGCGTGGCCGAAGGCGGAGCCTGGCCACGCCGTCGAGAATAAAACAAAAGGCTCTGACACTCAGTCGGGGCTGTCGTCTGGGAAAGGAACTCGTCATGCTGCTGCCGTCCTCGTCTTCACCTCCTCGACGTCGCTGGTCGGGTAGCGTACGGACCATGTATAGATATCCCCTGTGACTATATGGAACGGAATAAAGGATGCGCCTCCAACTCTTAGTTCATTGCAGATTGATACACTACACATACGTGGTGTGAAGAATCCTTCATCCAGCAGTGTATTGAGCCGGGTTCGCGAGCAGATGCTGAAAATACTGCCACCCCACGGGGGCTACCAC
Source organism: Lethenteron reissneri (assembly GCF_015708825.2). Lineage (NCBI taxonomy): Eukaryota > Metazoa > Chordata > Hyperoartia > Petromyzontiformes > Petromyzontidae > Lethenteron > Lethenteron reissneri. The sequence continues at coordinate 886,583 of NC_083840.1, forward strand.
AGGTGTCTATTCGCCCAACTCCCACAGACTTCACTGTTTGTACGTATGTTTGTTGAACTTGAGGACCTGGAGAGGCTTCCCCGTAGCGACCTTCCACCCAACCTTCAACTTTTAAGAGACACTCAAAGACCTCCCTCGAACTTAAAGTCCCCACGTGGTCTCTTAAAGACCCCACGTGGTTTGCTAAAGGCCCCCACGTGGTTTCCTAAAGGCCCCACGTGATTTCTTAAAGGCCCCACGTGGTTTCCTAAAGACCCCACGTGGTTTGCTAAAGGCCCCCACGTGGTTTCCTAAAGGCCCCACGTGATTTCCTAAAGGCCCCCACGTCCTTTCCTAAAGGCCCCCACGTGCATTCCTAAAGGCCCCCACGTGGTTTGCTAAAATACCCCACGTGGTTTCCTAAAGGCCCCACGTGGTTTTCTAAAGGCCCCACGTGATTTCGTAAAGGCCCCCACGTGGTTTCCTAAAGGCCCCACGTGGTTTGCTAAAGGCCCCCACGTGGTTTCCTAAAGGCCCCACGTGGTTTGCTAAAGGCCCCACGTGGTTTGCTAAAGGCCCCACGTGGTTTGCTAAAGGCCCCACGTGGTTTCCTAAAAGCCCCCATGTGGTTTCCTAAAGGCCCCACGTGGTTTTCTAAAGGCCCCACGTGATTTCGTAAAGGCCCCCACGTGGTTTCCTAAAGGCCCCACGTGGTTTGCTAAAGGCCCCCACGTGGTTTCCTAAAGGCCCCACGTGGTTTGCTAAAGGCCCCACGTGGTTTGCTAAAGGCCCCACGTGGTTTGCTAAAGGCCCCACGTGGTTTCCTAAAAGCCCCCATGTGGTTTCCTAAAGGCCCCACGTGGTTTGCTAAAGGCCCCACGTGGTTTGCTAAAGGCCCCACGTGGTTTGCTAAAGGCCCCACGTGGTTTCCTAAAAGCCCCCATGTGGTTTCCTAAAGGCCCCACGTGGTTTGCTAAAGACCCCACGTGGTTTGCTAAAGGCCCCATGTGGTTTCCTAAAGGCCCCACGTGGTTTGCTAAAGACCCCACGTGGTTTGCTAAAGACCCCACGTGGTTTGCTAAAGACCCCACGTGGTTTGCTAAAGGCTCCCACGTGGTTTGCTAAAGGACTCCAAGTGGTTCGCTAAAGGTCCCACACCTTCTCTATTCCCTGGGTTTCGACAGTTTGCCACTGAGCCTGGGGTCGACAACTGGAAGTCATGGTCACTTAACCCCCCACTCGCCCCCACCTCCCCGTGTGTGAAGCTAGATGCGCGTTACAAGTGATGAGCATTCCAGTGTGTTCCCTCGATGTACGTGACGCAATACGTTCCGCAGATTCTCGCGAGTGGCATAGTTCGTGGATAATGATATTGGCTCTACGAAAACATATACCTGTAATCAATTATGTCTCATCACTTCCTCTCCTATCAATGTATCTTATAATTTTCTCGCGTCACTGCTTTGTGTGCTTCGTGTGTTGTTCCTTCCCCCGCACCTCCGATCAACACAGTTGCCTACGTACGGTGCGAAAGAAGGTCAACATACTGTAGTACATACATCGCATCACTTCATCTCCTTCCTTTATCTCTCATCACTTTCTCTCTCATCACTTTATCATATCACAGTCTCTCTCGTCACGCTTTTTCTATCTCATCACTTCATCTCACCACTTTTCTCTCTCTTTCTCTCGACACAGCAGGCGTGTAGAGTTCCAGATTCGATTCGCGGATAGCCAAAATCGCGCAGAGCAAGTTCGTGAATAACGAGGCAATACTGTACACTGTACAGGGTTTGTCCAATTGTCTTGTGACCCACATTTGATTCTCAAAAACGTATATTTTTGTTATAAGTAAGGTTCATTTTAAACAGAATGCATATTCATAGGGGAAAAAATTAGGGGTCAATTGGGGGTCACAAGACCACCCTGTACATCATAATACGACTCCTCTACTTACAAACGAGTTAGATTCCAGAGGTCTGTTCGTAAGTCGATTTGTTCGTAATTCCAAATTTACTCCTGTTGATTACAAATATGTTGTACGGCATGTACAATAAACAATGTGAATTGTCTTTAAAGGTTGTATAATCTCCTGTAGATGTAGATGCCACTGATTCTTCACGTTCTGCAGATGTAGATGCCACCACCAACATCTATTGCGCGGCGGTTGAACTTACGACTCTCGATCCGAACTCACAACTGGACATACGGACAAGTTTGTTCGTATCTCTGAAAGTTTGTACGTCGAATGTTCGTAAGTCGAGGAGTCATTGTAATAATACTGTGGTGCAATACTCAGGGTCACCACCAGGGATTATCCAGCCCCTCTCCCGTGACCCCCCCTCCCCCCAATGGACCCCCCCCCACACTGTCTCCGCCCCGTCCCCACCTCGCCCAGGTGACTCGCGCGTCTCATGTCACCGCGCACCTATTGCTGCCGCTGCAGTCGTCGTGGTCAGAACTCGGCTGCTGCTGCTGAGCGACTGAGCGGACGGATGCGTCTGTGAATACGATTGTGAGCGAGTGCTGAGTGAGTAGTTGAATAAGTGAGCGATTGTCGGGGTGAGTGAGCGGCTGAGCAGGTGAGCGAGAAGCTGAATAGGTGAGTGATTGACGGGATGAGTGGAGTGGGTGAACGAGTCACGTCGCTCAGTGGATCGACGCGTGCTGTGTGAACAGGCGAGTGGACGATTGAGGCTAAGTCGGGTGACTGAGTTGGCTCATTGAGTAACAACGTGGATTTATGGGTGAGTGAGTGAGCGGTGATGGATTGATTTCAAGTTATCTCAAGTTCACGGCTTCCTTGGTGGATTACCGGGGTAGCTAGAGCGAGCTATGGACTGAGCGAGGGAGTGCCCCGACACGGTGTGGACTTTGTGACGGAGGACGACTCTGCACCTCCTTCATCACCACCAAACATCGGTGGAGATCGCCCGTGTGGCCTTGAACAGACTCTCGGGGCGAGTGTTGCGAGCGACCACTACCACCACCATCATCGTCGTCTGGTCAAATCCTCCATCACCCATTCTCGCACCACCACCACCAAGACCAACCACCCTCTGAGCCTCTTCCGTGGTGAAGAAGAATAACAAGAAGAAGACGACGACGAGGAGGTGACGATGTCGTCGTCTCTGAGCTCCGGGGAGCGCGCCGCTCTGGTCTCGGAGCTGACGTGCCCCGTGTGCCTGCAGCTCTACTCGCAGCCCGTGCTGCTGCGATGCGGCCACAGCTTCTGCCTCGGATGCATCCAGGGCGCGTGGTCAGTGCAGTCCGCTCCATCAGAGCCCCCCAAATCGCCGCCTGGAGCCCCCGCCAACAGGAGGGCGGCGCGGTACGCGTGCCCGGAGTGCCGCGACGAGTACGAGAGGAAGCCGATCCTGCAGAAGAACCTGAAGCTGTTCAGCGTCGCCGAGCGACTGCGCGAGTCGCTGAGCAGAGCGGCCGCGGCTGGGCTCCGCTGTGACTGCTGCCCCAAGGTGGGACACACACACAGACGCACACACACAGACACACACAGACTCTCACACACACACAGACTCACACACACACAGACTCACACACACACAGACTCACACAGACACACACAGACACAGACTCACACAGACACAGACTCACACAGACTCACACACACACAGACACAACAACAACAACAACAACCGCCATTCGCCACTAAGTGGCGGTGGCGTCACCACGATGCTTGTACCAGGCCATGTGCACCTTGAGGCCACGTGAAGTGTCGAACGCCCGCTGGCAGGAGGTCACGGGGCAGACCCAGGTGCCACGGGTCGACTGACTGAGATGACTGAGATGACAGGCTGATGCACCACCTGTGCCCCTACTGTGCCAACTTGCTGTGCTTTAGCCACCCGGCGCTCCGCTCGTTGTTGTGAGCGTCGCTCCTCCGCCCTCCGTTGTTGCTGGAGGGCGACTGTCTCCAACTGCCCAGTAGCGTCCTTCACATACACACACAGACAGACTCTCTCAGACTCACACACACACAGACGCACAAACAGACAAAGATCCCCTGTATAGTCTTAACAAACTGTTGGGGCAAGTGTTGTTAGCGAGCACCAATGAAGGCCGGCACGGCAGACGAGGGGGTCGGTGGCCAGCACCACGCCCGGCCGTCTTTGCCTCCCCAGTGGCGATGTTTTTACGCACAGCACCAGGCACTTATTTGAGGCTGAGTAAAACTAGAGGAGGCTCAGCACCGGTTCAGATAATCGTCACCGGTGTTGACCGTGAGCGGGAATCGGACTCAGGCCGCCGGGTTCGTAGCGCAGCGCTCCACCACGACCGCTCCCCACGCCCTCGAAATCGTCCGCACGTCCACTTCGCATCCCCCTGAGAACAAATCACAGGGTAAGATGCGCATTCACAACCGGTAAATCGATGCTACGATTCGGTAAGCGGCTTTACCGGTAAACAAACCCCGCAGTTACACGAGACGCGCGTAATGAGTTGGATAACGGGGAGCGGTGGCGCAGTGGTTAGCGCATCCACCTCACTACGAACCCGAATTTGTAGTGTTTGTTGTTGTAGCGTTCTGACCCCGTGCCCCGACTGGAGATCGGCGATCAAAGCGCTTCGTAGATCATCGGATTCCTCCAGGGTAAATAAAGACCCCGATTCTGTGTAGACGTCAACATTGGGAAAACAAAGGTGGTCGTGCGTGGGGCCAGCAGAAACCCCCACACCCTCGTGTGTCATGACGCCACGGTGGCGAGATGTTGACTACCTCGCCTGGTATGCAGGAGGTCGTGGGTTCGATCCCGAGATGTTGACTACCTCGCCTGGTATGCAGGAGGTCGTGGGTTCGATCCGGAGATGTTAACTACCTCGCTTGGTATGCAGGAGGTCGTGGGTTCGATCCCGAGATGTTGACTACCTCGCTTGGTATGCAGTAGGTCGTGGGTTCGATCCGGAGATGTTAACTACCTCGCTTGGTATGCAGGAGGTCGTGGGTTCGATCCCGAGATGTTGACTACCTCGCCTGGTATGCAGGAGGTCGTGGGTTCGATCCGGAGATGTTAACTACCTCGCTTGGTATGCAGGAGGTCGTGGGTTCGATCCCGAGATGTTGACTACCTCGCCTGGTATGCAAGAGGTCGTGGGTTCGAGCCAGAGATGTTGACTACCTCGCCTGGTATACAGGAGGACGTGGGTTCGATCCCGATTTTGACGCCTGCTGTATATTTGGAGTAGGCGGTGTCTCTTTCTTCGTGGCCGCGTGATTTTTCTCCGGGTGCTCCGGTTTTTCCCTCCACATTTAGAAACCACACGCGTTTAGAGTTATTTGGCGTGTAGAGTTTATATTTGCTATAAATGTCCACGTGACGATGATGAGCCACTTCGTTGGGCTATACTTTGTGAAGGTCAGGTCGCTTCCGATACAAAGTGCCAAATAGGTCAGTGGGGTCTTACCTGGTTAAAAGAAAGTTAAAGTTGAATAGTTCCATCTTGATTTTAAGCTTTCGTGACTGCAGGAATCCATCCTCTTTGGTTCTTTCGGTAAAGTCACGTGGGTAGAGAGTGATTTGTTTTATTTTATACCTACGTGACTTCACCGAAAGAACCAAAGAGTTTGAATAGTTCCAGTTTAGGCACGCGAAGTTGGAGTCTGTAATCTCTCCCCCCCCCGCCCTCTCTAGGACCGCATTGGTGCGGCTAGGATGCTGCGGCACTGACACACACGTGTTACACATATCGTGTTGCGGGAATGTGGTCAAGGTGGTGGTGGTAGCGGCTTCATATAACAATCGTAAGAAGCTCAACTTGTTTTTTTTAGCGAGCACAGTGAGGGGCCGTCCATAAATGACGTCACGCACCTGGGGGGGGTGGGGGTCAGACATTTGTGACGATGTGTGACGAGGGGGGGGGGGGTTGAGAAATGTGACGTCACATCAAAATGCGCAACTTTAAATAAATATAGACAACACGTTCTACTAAATTAAATAGACTTTTTAATAAATGTTTTCTCCTACAACATCAGAGTGCAGTGCCACATTAAATACGCACTACAATGACAATAGTTTAAAGCGATTTGAAGCATGTTTTATTTGGGGGGGGGGGTCTGACTTTTTGTGACGTCGTGTGACGAAGGGGGGGGTCAAAATCGTTCAAAATCGCGTGACGTCATTTATGGACGGCCCCTTAGAGAGAAAGAGAGCGAGGGAGGAGAACGACGCAGAGGTGCTGGCTGCGTGAAATGAAATCACGGACCCCCAGGGAAGGCCACCGGGTCCCACCCCCTGCTATGTGAGAGGCGCCACGGTGGCTAGGAGACGTTAACTACCTCGCCAGGTATACAGGAGGTCGTGGGTTCGATCCCGAGATGGTAACTACCTCGCCAGGTATACAGGAGGTCGTGGGTACGATCCCGAGATGGTAACTACCTCGCCAGGTATACAGGAGGTCGTGGGTACGATCCCGATATGGTAACTACCTCGCCAGGTATACAGGAGGTCGTGGGTACGATCCCGAGATGGTAACTACCTCGCCAGGTATACAGGAGGTCGTGGGTACGATCCCGAGATGGTAACTACCTCGCCAGGTATACAGGAGGTCGTGGGTACGATCCCGAGATGGTAACTACCTCGCCAGGTATACAGGAGGTCGTGGGTTCGATCCCGAGATGGTAACTACCTCGACAGGTATACAGGAGGTCGTGGGTTCGATCCCGAGATGGTAACTACCTCGCCAGGTATACAGGAGGTCGTGGGTTCGATCCCGAGATGGTAACTACCTCGCCAGGTATACAGGAGGTCGTGGGTACGATCCCGATATGGTAACTACTTCGCCAGGTATACAGGAGGTCGTGGGTTCGATCCCGAGATGGTAACTACCTCGCCAGGTATACAGGAGGTCGTGGGTACGATCCCGAAATGGTAACTACCTCGCCAGGTATACGGGAGGTCGTGGGTACGATCCCGAAATGGTAACTACCTCGCCAGGTATACAGGAGGTCGTGGGTTCGATCCCGAGATGGTAACTACCTCGCCAGGTATACAGGAGGTCGTGGGTTCGATCCCGAGATGGTAACTACCTCGCCAGGTATACAGGAGGTCGTGAGTTCGATCCCGAGATGGTAACTACCTCGCCAGGTATACAGGAGGTCGTGGGTTCGATCCCGAGATGGTAACTACCTCGCCAGGTATACAGGAGGTCGTGGGTTCGATCCCGAGATGGTAACTACCTCGCCAGGTATACAGGAGGTCGTGGGTACGATTCCGAGATGGTAACTACCTTGCCAGGTATACAGGAGGTCGTGGGTTCGATCCCGAGATAGTAACTACCTCGCCAGGTATACAGGAGGTCGTGGGTACGATCCCGAGATGGTAACCACCTCGCCAGGTATACAGGAGGTCGTGGGTTCGATCCCGAGATGGTAACTACCTCGCCAGGTATACAGGAGGTCGTGGGTTCGATCCCGAGATGGTAACTACCTCGCCAGGTATACGGGAGGTCGTGGGTTCGATCCCGATACGTTAACTACCTCGCCAGGTATACGGGAGGTCGTGGGTTCGATCCCGAGACGGTAACTACCTCGCCAGGTATACAGGAGGTCGTGGGTTCAATCCCGAGATGGTAACTACCTCGCCAGGTATACAGGAGGTCGTGGGTTCGATCCCGAGATGGTAACTACCTCGCCAGGTATACGGGAGGTCGTGGGTTCGATCCCGAGACGGTAACTACCTCGCCAGGTATACAGGAGGTCGTGGGTTCGATCCCGAGACGGTAACTACCTCGCCAGGTATACAGGAGGTCGTGGGTATGATCCCGAGATGGTAACTACCTCGCCAGGTATACAGGAGGTCGTGGGTACGATCCCGAGATGGTAACTACCTCGCCAGGTATACAGGAGGTCGTGGGTACGATCCCGAGATGGTAACTACCTCGCCAGATATACGGGAGGTCGTGGGTTCGATCCCGAGACGGTAACTACCTCGCCAGGTATACAGGAGGTCGTGGGTTCGATCCCGAGACGGTAACTACCTCGCCAGGTATACAGGAGGTCGTGGGTATGATCCCGAGATGGTAACTACCTCGCCAGGTATACAGGAGGTCGTGGGTACGATCCCGAGATGGTAACTACCTCGCCAGGTATACAGGAGGTCGTGGGTACGATCCCGAGATGGTAACTACCTCGCCAGGTATACGGGAGGTCGTGGGTTCGATCCCGAGACGTTAACTACCTCGCCAGGTATACGGGAGGTCGTGGGTTCGATCCCGAGATGGTAACTACCTCGCCAGGTATACAGGAGGTCGTGGGTTCGATCCCGAGATGGTAACTACCTCGCCAGGTATACAGGAGGTCGTGGGTTCGATCCCGAGATGGTAACTACCTCGCCAGGTATACAGGAGGTCGTGGGTTCGATCCCGAGACGTTAACTACCTCGCCAGGTATACGGGAGGTCGTGGGTTCGATCCCGAGATGGTAACTACCTCGCCAGGTATACAGGAGGTCGTGGGTTCGATCCCGAGATGGTAACTACCTCGCCAGGTATACAGGAGGTCGTGGGTTCGATCCCGAGATGGTAACTACCTCGCCACGTATACAGGAGGTCGTGGGTTCGATCCCGAGATGGTAACTACCTCGCCAGGTATACAGGAGGTCGTGGGTTCGATCCCGAGACGGTAACTACCTCGCCAGGTATACAGGAGGTCGTGGGTACGATCCCGAGATGGTAACTACCTCGCCAGGTATACAGGAGGTCGTGTGTACGATCCCGAGACGGTAACTACCTCGCCAGGTATACAGGAGGTCGTGGGTTCGATCCCGAGACGGTAACTACCTCGCCAGGTATACAGGAGGTCGTGGGTACGATCCCGAGATGGTAACTACCTCGCCAGGTATACGGGAGGTCGTGGGTTCGATCCCGAGACGTTAACTACCTCGCCAGGTATACAGGAGGTCGTGGGTATGATCCCGAGACGTTAACTACCTCGCCAGGTATACGGGAGGTCGTGGGTTCGATCCCGAGACGTTAACTACCTCGCCAGGTATACAGGAGGTCGTGGGTTCGATCCCGAGACGTTAACTACCTCGCCAGGTATACAGGAGGTCGTGGGTTCGATCCCGAGACGTTAACTACCTCGCCAGGTATACAGGAGGTCGTGGGTTCGATCCCGAGATGGTAACTACCTCGCCAGGTATACAGGAGGTCGTGGGTACGATCCCGAGATGGTAACTACCTCGCCAGGTATACAGGAGGTCATGGGTTCGATCCCGAGATGGTAACTACCTCGCCAGGTATACAGGAGGTCGTGGGTATGATCCCGAGATGGTAACTACCTCGCCAGGTATACAGGAGGTCGTGGGTTCGATCCCGAGACGGTAACTACCTCGCCAGGTATACAGGAGGTCGTGGGTTCGATCCCGAGACGGTAACTACCTCGCCAGGTATACAGGAGGTCGTGGGTTCGATCCCGAGACGGTAACTACCTCGCCAGGTATACAGGAGGTCGTGGGTTCGATCCCGAGACGGTAACTATCTCGCCAGGTATACAGGAGGTCGTGGGTTCGATCCCGAGATGGTAACTACCTCGCCAGGTATACAGGAGGTCGTGGGTTCGATCCCGAGACGTTAACTACCTCGCCAGGTATACAGGAGGTCGTGGGTTCGATCCCGAGACGTTAACTACCTCGCCAGGTATACAGGAGGTCGTGGGTTCGATCCCGAGATGGTAACTACCTCGCCAGGTATACAGGAGGTCGTGGGTACGATCCCGAGATGGTAACTACCTCGCCAGGTATACAGGAGGTCATGGGTTCGATCCCGAGATGGTAACTACCTCGCCAGGTATACAGGAGGTGGTGGGTATGATCCCGAGATGGTAACTACCTCGCCAGGTATACAGGAGGTCGTGGGTTCGATCCCGAGACGGTAACTACCTCGCCAGGTATACAGGAGGTCGTGGGTTCGATCCCGAGACGGTAACTACCTCGCCAGGTATACAGGAGGTCGTGGGTTCGATCCCGAGACGGTAACTACCTCGCCAGGTATACAGGAGGTCGTGGGTTCGATCCCGAGACGGTAACTATCTCGCCAGGTATACAGGAGGTCGTGGGTTCGATCCCGAGATGGTAACTACCTCGCCAGGTATACAGGAGGTCGTGGGTTCGATCCCGAGACGGTAACTACCTCGCCAGGTATACAGGAGGTCGTGGGTTCGATCCCGAGACGGTAACTACCTTGCCAGGTATACGGGAGGTCGTGGGTTCGATCCCGAGACGGTAACTACCTCGCCAGGTATACAGGAGGTCGTGGGTTCGATCCCGAGATGGTAACTACCTCGCCAGGTATACAGGAGGTCGTGGGTTCGATCCCGAGACGGTAACTACCTCGCCAGGTATACGGGAGGTCGTGGGTTCGATCCCGAGACGGTAACTACCTCGCCAGGTATACAGGAGGTCGTGGGTTCGATCCCGAGACGTTAACTACCTCGCCAGGTATATAGGAGGTCGTGGGTATGATCCCGAGATGGTAACTACCTCGCCAGGTATACAGGAGGTCGTGGGTTCGATCCCGAGACGTTAACTACCTCGCCAGGTATACGGGAGGTCGTGGGTTCGATCCCGAGATGGTAACTACCTCGCCAGGTATACAGGAGGTCGTGGGTTCGATCCCGAGACGTTAACTACCTCGCCAGGTATACGGGAGGTCGTGGGTTCGATCCCGAGATGGTAACTACCTCGCCAGGTATACGGGAGGTCGTGGGTTCGATCCCGAGATGGTAACTACCTCGCCAGGTGTACGGGAGGTCGTGGGTTCGATCCCGAGACGTTAACTACCTCGCCAGGTATACAGGAGGTCGTGGGTTCGATCCCGAGATGGTAACTACCTCGCCAGGTATACAGGAGGTCGTGGGTACGATCCCGAGATGGTAACTACCTCGCCAGGTATACAGGAGGTCATGGGTTCGATCCCGAGATGGTAACTACCTCGCCAGGTATACAGGAGGTCGTGGGTATGATCCCGAGATGGTAACTACCTCGCCAGGTATACAGGAGGTCGTGGGTTCGATCCCGAGACGGTAACTACCTCGCCAGGTATACAGGAGGTCGTGGGTTCGATCCCGAGACGGTAACTACCTCGCCAGGTATACAGGAGGTCGTGGGTTCGATCCCGAGACGGTAACTACCTCGCCAGGTATACAGGAGGTCGTGGGTTCGATCCCGAGACGGTAACTATTTCGCCAGGTATACAGGAGGTCGTGGGTTCGATCCCGAGATGGTAACTACCTCGCCAGGTATATAGGAGGTCGTGGGTTCGATCCCGAGACGGTAACTACCTCGCCAGGTATACAGGAGGTCGTGGGTTCGATCCCGAGATGGTAACTACCTCGCCAGGTATATGGGAGGTCGTGGGTTCGATCCCGAGACGGTAACTACCTCGCCAGGTATACAGGAGGTCGTGGGTTCGATCCCGAGATGGTAACTACCTCGCCAGGTATACAGGAGGTCGTGGGTTCGATCCCGAGACGGTAACTACCTCGCCAGGTATACGGGAGGTCGTGGGTTCGATCCCGAGACGGTCACTACCTCGCCAGGTATACAGGAGGTCGTGGGTTCGATCCCGAGACGTTAACTACCTCGCCAGGTATATAGGAGGTCGTGGGTATGATCCCGAGATGGTAACTACCTCGCCAGGTATACAGGAGGTCGTGGGTTCGATCCCGAGACGTTAACTACCTCGCCAGGTATACGGGAGGTCATGGGTTCGATCCCGAGATGGTAACTACCTCGCCAGGTATACAGGAGGTCGTGGGTTCGATCCCGAGACGTTAACTACCTCGCCAGGTATACGGGAGGTCGTGGGTTCGATCCTGAGATGGTAACTACCTCGCCAGGTATACGGGAGGTCGTGGGTTCGATCCCGAGATGGTAACTACCTCGCCAGGTATACGGGAGGTCGTGGGTTCGATCCCGAGATGGTAACTACCTCGCCAGGTATACAGGAGGTCGTGGGTACGATCCCGAGATGGTAACTACCTCGCCAGGTATACAGGAGGTCGTGGGTACGATCCCGAGATGTTAACTACCTCGCCAGGTATACAGGAGGTCGTGGGTTCGATCCCGAGATGGTAACTACCTCGCCAGGTATACAGGAGGTCGTGGGTTCGATCCCGAGATGGTAACTACCTCGCCAGGTATACAGGAGGTCGTGGGTTCGATCCCGAGATGGTAACTACCTCGCCAGGTATACAGGAGGTCGTGGGCTCGATCCCGAGATGGTAACTACCTCGCCAGGTATACAGGAGGTCGTGGGTTCGATCCCGAGATGGTAACTACCTCGCCAGGTATACAGGAGGTCGTGGATTCGATCCCGAGACGGTAACTACCTCGCCAGGTATACAGGAGGTCGTGTGTACGATTCCGAGATGGTAACTACCTCGCCAGGTATACAGGAGGTCGTGGGTACGATCCCGAAATGTTAACTACCTCGCCAGGTATACAGGAGGTAGTGGGTTCGATCCCGAGATGGTAACTACCTCGCCAGGTATACAAGAGGTCGTGGGTTCGATCCCGAGACGGTAACTACCTCGCCAGGTATACAGGAGGTCGTGGGTACGATCCCGAGATGGTAACTACCTCGCCAAGTATACAGGAGGTCGTGGGTACGATCCCGAGATGGTAACTACCTCGCCAGGTATACAGGAGGTCGTGGGTTCGATCCCGAGATGGTAACTACCTCGCCAGGTATACAGGAGGTCGTGGGTACGATCCCGAGATGGTAACTACCTCGCCAGGTATACAGGAGGTCGTGGGTACGATCCCGAGATGGTAACTACCTCGCCAGGTATACAGGAGGTCGTGGGTTCGATTCCGAGATGGTAACTACCTCGCCAGGTATACAGGAGGTCGTGGGTTTGATCCCGAGATGGTAACTACCTCGCCAGGTATACAGGAGGTCGTGGGTACGATCCCGAGATGGTAACTACCTCGCCAGGTATACAGGAGGTCGTGGATTCGATCCCGAGACGGTAACTACCTCGCCAGGTATACAGGAGGTCGTGTGTACGATTCCGAGATGGTAACTACCTCGCCAGGTATACAGGAGGTCGTGGGTACGATCCCGAAATGTTAACTACCTCGCCAGGTATACAGGAGGTCGTGGGTTCGATCCCGAGATGGTAACTACCTCGCCAGGTATACAAGAGGTCGTGGGTTCGATCCCGAGACGGTAACTACCTCGCCAGGTATACAGGAGGTCGTGGGTACGATCCCGAGATGGTAACTACCTCGCCAAGTATACAGGAGGTCGTGGGTACGATCCCGAGATGGTAACTACCTCGCCAGGTATACAGGAGGTCGTGGGTTCGATCCCGAGATGGTAACTACCTCGCCAGGTATACAGGAGGTCGTGGGTACGATCCCGAGATGGTAACTACCTCGCCAGGTATACAGGAGGTCGTGGGTACGATCCCGAGATGGTAACTACCTCGCCAGGTATACAGGAGGTCGTGGGTTCGATTCCGAGATGGTAACTACCTCGCCAGGTATACAGGAGGTCGTGGGTTTGATCCCGAGATGGTAACTACCTCGCCAGGTATACAGGAGGTCGTGGGTACGATCCCGAGATGGTAACTACCTCGCCAGGTATACAGGAGGTCGTGGGTACGATCCTAGCCCTGACGACGCCTGTTGTATATTTAGAGTTTGCGTGTCTCTCTCTCTCTCTCCGTGGTCGTGTGGATTCTTCTCCGGGTCTTTTCCCTCCACGTTTACAATCGACATCACACCTTCATAGAGTGCCCTGGCTGCTGCTAACACATGTCCACGCAACGATGAAGGGCCACCGTCGTTGAGCTATCATTTGTGATAGCGACGTCACTGCCGATCAAAAGCGCTACACAGCTCGGCGGGAGCCTTACCTGGTAACGTCACACAAATCATCGCTTTGGACAACCAATTACGCAACAGGGAATCGCTCGAACAGCGGAAAACTTCGCGACCCCGTACTGCGACAACCGAGCCGGGACAGTTGCTGAGAATGAGTCCTGAGACTCAGCGAGGCCTCCTGGGCATAGCACCAGCGGGCTCGTCACAATGCCACGCTTCTTCCGCCCGGTGGCCACGCGCATCTCATCCAGACCGCCTTTGTATCCCCCCCCCCTGCGCTGATGATTTACACCACGCGGCCCCACGCGCTCCATCGAATCAGAGTCAAACGGCACTCGTCCCACTGGTATAAATAAACATATACATACATTTTTAAATATTTGTTATTGTGACTCTCTGCTCTAAACCCCAACAGCCATCCAGCGCGTGGTAATGTCATCTGTGTGCAAATCGCGTGATGGAATTCACGGTCAAGCAGCAGTCGGGGAGATTAATGATGCAGAACTCGCCACATCCAGTCGCGCGCTCACTCAGCGGCCAGTCACCTCCTTGTCACTCGTGTATCGCTGCTACGACTGCCGTGGTTACTGTGCCCATGACCTTCACGCACCGATCCGTCCACCCATATTGAGGACGCGGTCAACCAGAATCCGTTTCGTCTCATTCACCACCACAACCGCACTGCAGGTCACAACAACCCACCCACTCACTTACCCACCTATTCACTCACCCACTCACCCACACACCCACTCACCCACTCACACACACACCACATTGCAGGTCACAAAACCCCTTTCACTCACCCACTCACTCACCCACTCACTCACCCACTCACTCACCCACACAATCGCTCACTCACCCACCCACTCATCCATATACCACACTGCAGGTCACGACAACTCACTCACACACTCACTCACCACCCTGACTCACTCACCCACTCACTCACCACACTCACCCATTCACTTCACCAACACTGCCAGTCAGCTCAATTCTCTTGTCCACGGCACTGCCTCTGCTCTGGAATTCCCTCCTTGCGTCATCACCGCGTCTCCCCCCCCCCTCCACCACCGCAGGCTCTTACAATAAATAACCTCGCTCCATTCAACAGACATGCCTGCTACGACTCTGACGTTTTGGGAACTTTTTGGGCCTGTGCTCGTAAACTATGTTAAGTTTGAGTTTGTTGTTCTCCCCCCCACCACCGCACCTGCGATTAGCACGGTTGACTACGTACGGTGTGAAAAAGGTTTAACATTTACACATACATATATCTTCATACAGAGACCCATAGACTCACACAGAGACACAGACTCACACAGAGACCCAAAGACTCACACAGAGACACATGGACTCACACAAACACCCGTGGACTCATACAGCGACCCAGACTCACACAGAGACACAGACTCACACAGAGACCCATAGACTCAAACTCACACAGAGATGCATAGACTCACACAGAGAAATATGGACTCACACAGAGACCCATAGACTCACACAGAGACCCCTGAACTCACACAGAGAGCCATAGACTCACACAGATAAACACAGACTCACACAGATGATCATAGACTCACACAGAGACACAGAGACTCACACAAATACCCATAGACTCACACAGAGACTCATAGACTCACAGAGAGACGCACGGACTCACACAGAGACCCATAGACTCACACAGAGACACATAGACTCACACAGAGACACATAGACTCACACAGAGACACGTAGACTCACACAGAGACCCATAGACTCACACAGAGACCCATAGACTCACACAAAGACACGTAGACTCACACAGAGACCCATAGACTCACACAGAGACCCATAGACTCACACAGTGACTCATAGACTCACACAGAGACACATAGACTCACACAGACAGCCATAGACTCACACAGATAAACACAGACTCACACAGAGACCCATAGACTCACACAGAGAGCCATAGACTCACACAGATGAACACAGACTCACACAGAGACCCATAGACTCACACAGAGAGCCATAGACTCACACAGATAAACACAGACTCACACAGAGAGCCATAGACTCACAGAGAGACGCATAGACTCACACAGAGACTCATAGAGAGACGCATTGACTCACAGAGAAACGCATGGACTCACACAGAGACCAATAGTTTGTTGTTCTTCACCCCGCACCTACAATTAGCACGGCTGGCTACGTACGGTGCGAAATAAGTTCAACATATTTCGATTTAAAGCTTTCTACGTGACTTTACCGAAAGAACCAAGAAGAAGTTCAACATACATACACTACACTGCTATACAATACTATCCACTACACTATACACTACCCTACTATACACTACACCACTGCAGTCAATTGACAATCTATTTCTATAGAACTACTTTTTGTGTTTAGTTTGTTGTCCTTCCCCTGCACCTCAACATACACACACATACGCACGCACATACACATTTACAAAAAGTAATACCGTGCTCCAGTGATGTGTGAAATTTGATTGCACTTTTACCCATCGTGGCGTGTGCTTAGTTGTGTTATGCGGGGCCACGTGTTGTTCACACGGAGCAGTGGCGCATTGGTTAGCGACACTGCGCTTCAGACACGGGTGACCCGAGTTCAATTCGTCCGCTCACAACCAATGCCGGATTATCGTAGCAGCAAAAGTAGCTACATGTGTAGTAGCTATATGTGTAGTAGCTATATATGCTACGGTCCCCGCACTTTCAAGGGCCCCGCGCTAAATGCTTTCAAGCTATCAATTCCGTACGTTTTTTGTTCTTTCGGTAAAGTCACGTAGGTATAAAATAAAAGAAACAATTCCGGTTCAGTGATTCTGCACTTGCTCTATTATTATAGTACTATAACGCCTTCAACTTTTATGAACGACTGGGTGTTTAAGGTTAACGATTTGTCGTATTATCTGGCTGTATAGCAAATGAAAAAATACAATTACTTTCCTCTGAAAGTAAAAAATGTATGTGTTTTTATATTTATATTTATGTTTTTTATTTTATTTAGGGCCCCTTTATAACATATGCTACAGGCCCCGCACTAGCTTAATCCGGCACTGCTCACAACCAATACGCGAACGGCAGTGAATGTCTGAGCAGGTCACGTGCCTTCCTTAGGTCGACTCAGCCCTTAAATGAGGACTGTACCTGGCACGGTCTGTGTGAAAAGAAAAGGAAAACACGAGCACTGGGGAGAGATGAACGCGGCAGGCCACGGTGTTATTTTGTCCACCCGCCACCTTCACCATCGGTTGTTCGTGAGCAGCGTGGACTCTGAACGGGCCTGGCGTGCCTCGAGTTATCTGCGCTGTATTTGCGTAAAGTCCTGAGTTTATTCTGGGTTCAAGGGTCAACAAAAACACAAAGATCTCCCGTGTAGCCTGTAACAGACTGTTGGGGCAAGGGCTCTTAGCGAGCACCTATGAAGGCCGGCACGGCACACTAGGGGGTGGGTGGCCAGCACCACGCCCGGCCGCCTTTGTCTCCCCAGTGGCGCGTTGAAATACGGTGTTTTTTCTGGAAGACTTTGCTGTTTTTTTCCAGGATTTTTCTGTTGCGTGTAGTCACTTTAAGATGTTCTCTGTTCATGTTTTTGTTTGTTGCGGTTGCACTCGAATCAAAAGCCGCATGGCTCACAGGCTTATACCTAATAAATGAAACTGAAAAACTTACACTGTTACACATGGCACCAGTTACTCATTTGAGGTTGAGCCGATCTAGGGGGGGGGGGCACGACCAACACACGAATACACAAACGCACACCTGCCCCCTCTAGAAACGGGAGTCAATTTACCAAGCGCTCGCGGTTCAAGCTTTCACGGCCGCCCCGGTTAATGCTGCGGGTGTATTCAACCGCTAAATATACAAATGACGCACCGTCCGCTGGCTTCAGTGGGTCCGTGAGTGGATGGGTGGGCGAGTCGAACGAGTGGGTGAGTGAACGAGCGAGTGAGCGAGTGGGAGCGAATTAATGATTAGCTTCGAGTGGCCGCAGATGTAGGGCCGACGGAATTATTGCGACAACAATTGTCAACACATTTAACTTTGACAGCGTCGGTGTGCGCGAACGACGTCGCGTGCACGGAAAATGCTGACAAACAAGACCGGCAGGCCATTGAGCTGCATTGTTCGACACGCGCGCATCCATTGTGCAAGGCGCCGGCTAGGGGAGCGGTGGCGCAGTGGTTAGCGCAGCAGCGCGCTACCAACCAGTAAAAAGACCCGAATTCAATTCCCCGCTCACGCCCAACAATCAATCGGTTGACAGCGAATATCTAAATCGGTCGTTGGCGGCCTCCGCCTAGCTCGACTCGGCCTGAAAGGAGCCATCCATAAATGACGTCAGGGACTTAGGGGAGGGGGGTCAGACATTTGTGACGATGTGTGAAGAGGGGGGGGGGGGTGAGAAATGTGACGTCACATCAAAATGCGCAACTTTAAATAAATATAGAATTGTTATAACAACACTCCTACAACATCAGAGTGTGGCGCCACATTAAATACGCACTACAATGACAATAGTTTAAAGCGATTTGGAGCATGTTTTATTTTCAAAATGGAAATATGGTTTTTGTGGGGAGGGGGCAGAGCTTTGTGACGTCATATTTGAGGGGGGGTCTGACTTTTTGTGACGCCGCGTGACGAGGGGGGGGGGTCAAAAAATCGTCCAAAATCGCGTGACGTCATTTATAGACGGCCCCAAATGAGTAACTGGTGCGGTGTGTGCCTGTCTGTGCGTGTCTGTGTGTGTCTGCGTGTGTCTGTGTGTGTCTGTGTGTGTCTGCGTGTATCTGTGTGTGTCTGTGCGTGTCTGTGTGTGTCTGCGTGTGTCTGTGTGTGTCTGTGTGTGTCTGCGTGTGCGCGCGCGCGGCTGTAGTCATGACAACCGCTCTGCCGTGACTGTGGCCCAGCCCAGCAGCACAGCACGCGGCAAGGTCAAACAGTCGCCTCTAGTCGACCTGCCACGAAGCCATCGGTTGTTGCGCTGACCTGATGGCATCAACTCAATTGCCTCATACGGCCACGTGGGCGAAGCCGGTTGCGGTTAGCGCTATGCGGAGCGGTCAGCGCCACGCGGAGCGGTTAGCGCTACGCTGCGCTACGAACCTGGCGACACCCTGGTTCGATTCTAGCTCACGGTCAACACCAGCCACGATTATCTGAACCGGTCCTAGGCCTGCCCCTAGGTCGACCCAGCCTTAAATGAGTACGTGATGCGATGTGAAAACATCGCCACTGGGGAGACAGAGACGTCCGGGCGTGGTGCTGGCCACCCACCCCTTCGTGTGCCGTGCCAGCCTTCATAGGTGCTCGCTAACAGCACTTGCCCCCACAGTCTGTTAAGGCAATATGGGGGATCTTTGTCTTTGTTTATAGTTGTGGGCTAGCGGTGGCTGGCGCAGTGGTTGGCACTTACACCGCGCGAAGAACCTGGCGATCCGAGTTCGATTCCGGCTCACGACCAATACATCGGCAGCGAATATTTAAGGCCGTCATTGACGGTACGATGCGTGGTTACCCGCGGTATGTGTGGCACGAACGGCTCAGACAGGCAGCAGCAGGAGCAGACTGTGCGTGAGAGCGGCCGGGAGGTCCTTTGACTCTCAACGCGGTGTCACGCAGCCCCACGCACAGATAACATCTCTGTATGACAGGAATGATGTTCAGGAGCTTTGATGCCAATGTCGAGGGCTGTTGCTGGCCACTGCTGCTGGCCACAACGAGAGCAGCAAGAGAGAGAGAGAGAGTTCCTGTCGTTTTGCTCTTCCTCCTATTAGATGCCGACCGAAACTGAATTTTTGGTTTCGGCCGAAATCAAAACCAGACCGAAAGTTAACTTTTTGGCTTCGGCCGATACAGAAACTATGCCGAAAGAGGCCATTTTCCAACTTTTGGCACCGAAACCGAATTTCGGTCGGCCTCTACCTCCCACAATGGTTTACCACAAGATCCATAGTAACACATTCCTGCGGAGTCAGCTAGTAGGAACGTTGGGTTGCTCGGTCAATTGCCAGGGTCAACGGCGGCGTGGTGTATTACACAAATATGCCCGACTGTGAGGGCGGGCACAAGCCGGCGTGAGTAGGTTACACGTTGAGTTTTATAAGGGCACCACGGGGTGACCAGCCCCTCCCCACCAAGCCCCACCCCTCCCACCCCCCACCCAGCCCCACCCTCCCCACCCAGCCCCTCCCCACCCAGCCCCTCCCCACCCTCCCCACCCTCCCCACCCAGCCCCTCCCTCCCCACCCAGCCCCTCTCTGCACGACTGACGGACGGACACAATAATCCCTTGTGGGCTGGTGTAACCAGGAGGTTCCTACCAGTACCACTCTTGTCCGCAGTAAACCACTACGATGTGGTGACATGCTGTTAATTATAAATCGTACGAATGGTTAACCTCGCTAATGTGCTGACCAACCTAAGTGGCTGTGCAATGACCAGGGCACGATCAATGCAGGGATTTAACAACGCGGAGGCTGTCGGACCCGGTGCTTTTTTGACTCACATATTATTTGGGGGGTTTTGGTGAAATGAAACGTGCGTCGTCCACCAGCGCTTCTCATTAGCCACGACACAACTGGACTCTCCCGCCTAAGTAGGCAATGTACCTTCACAATCGACACGTCGAACGTGCTCTTGTGGTTTCTGCTCTCACTTCTAGGTGCTCCGATTGTGCTTCGATTGTACATTTGCTCCATTGCTGTGCCGTCCATTGCTGTGTCGTCCATTGCTGTGCCGTCCATTGCTGTGTCGTCCTCTCTATCACTCCTCCCTGGCTCCTCCCCCCTCTCTTACCTATATGGCCTCTTGTTACAGCAGCAACTTTTGCCCACTTCAGCAATTGTTTCTTGCTGTGGTTGTCCCACCTGATGACGGACGATTGTGTTGCGCCCGAAACGTCGTGATTTCATTTATTTTATTTTATACCTACGTGACTTTACCCAAAGAACAAAAGAGAATGTGCCGCCTGTAATTTGATCAGCGTTGACAACGTCTGCTGCTCGGGGTTACTCTTGTAATCGCGGCCTGTTGTGGTCTCCTTTTTCATATTTGATTTATGGTTTGAACGATGACAACAGCATCCAACAAAACTGAAACGAAACTATTGTTTTTAAACGTTGGGTCTTTCGGTAAAGTCACATAGATAGGATATTTTATTTTATTTCTTTGAACGTATCTATACGTGACTTTACCGAAAGACACAAAGAATATGAATTCCTGCAGTCACGAAAGCTTTAAGTCAAGATTTAAAAAACGATTGTTTATTGGCACCAGGTAAGGCCCCCACTGAACTACTGTAGCTTTTTTTCAGAAGCGACCTGGCGATCACAAATGATGGCTCAACGAAGTGGCTCATCATCATCACGTGGAAATGTATAGCAGCCAAATTCTCTGAACGCGTGACGTTCATTCTAAATGTGGAGAGAAAAACCGGAGGACCCCGGAGAGAAATCCACGCAACCACGGGGAAAGAGAGGGAGGCAAACTCCAAATATACAGCAGCAGGCGTCAGGGTCGTGATCGAACCCACGACCTCCTGTACACCAGGCGAGGTAGTTAACATCTCCGAGCCACCGTGATGATGATGAGAGAGATAAGCAAACTCCGAATACACAGCAGCAGGCGTCAGGTCGTGATCGAACCCACGACCTCCTGTATACCAGGCGAGGTAGGTTACACCTCGCTACCATGGCATCCAACAAATAGAAGCAACGCAAGTTAAGGAATCGAGTACACACGACGATCCACCATTACCTCGGTTGTGATCTCGGAAGAAGCATGAGGATAGCTCGAGGAATGATGGGACAGAGAGAAGCACCCCCCTCGCATACACCAGCAGCGATCCCCGCGACAGACGACAAAGCCCCCTACCCTCCCCCCGGCGTTCCAAAGCAGACATTTTCCGCATTAAGTTCAACCACGTGATCACACATGGAGGACTTATCGTGTCCTCTAGATGCCTCACCTGGTTCAATTATGGATTATGACGCCATCTGACCCCCCCCCCCCCCACGCCTGTGACCCCCGCGTGTGACCCGCACGTGTGTGACCTCCACGTTGAACGTGTCTCTCTCCCCCCCAACCTCCACCCAGGGCGACGAGGCGGAGGCCGTGAGCACGTGCCTCAAGTGCGAGATCTCGCTGTGCGCCACGCACGAGCGGCCGCACCGCGAGAGGGAGGCGTTCGCGAACCACCCGCTCGTGTCGCCCGCCACGCGCCTGCACGACGCGACGTGCGCGCGCCACGGGCAGCCCATGCGGCGCTACTGCGCGCGCTCGCGCTCGTGCGTGTGCGCCGCGTGCGAGCGCGACGGCCGCGAGCACGCGGGCCACGAGCACGCGGACATCGCGAGCGCCAGCGGCGACGTGCGGGTGAGAGACGGAGGCGCTCGCGCGCTGTGTGTGTCGTGCCGTGTGTGCCGTGTGTCGTGTGCTGTGCCGTGTGCTGTGTGTGCCGTGTGTCGTGTGTGCCGTGTGTCGTGTGTGCCGTGTGCTGTGCCGTGTGCTGTGCCGTGTGCCGTGTGTCGTGCGTGCCGTGTGCGTCGTGTCGTGCTGTGTGTGCCGTGTGCTGTGCCGTATGTTGTGTATGCGCCGTGCGTGGGTGAGTGCGCGCAGTGCTGGCCTCCGATTAGCACGGTTGGCTACGTAAGGTGCGAAGAAGTTCAGCGTACACACCCGGGCACCCACCCCCTCGTGCGCCCTCCCGGTATTCATAGGCGCTGCTACTCGCTACCAGCACTTGCCCCAACAGTCTGTTAAGGCTACGTGGGGGATCTTTGTCTTTGTCCCTTATGAGAAGCGGGCGGTGCAGTGGTTAGCGCGCTGTGCTACGAACCCGGCGATCCGATTAATTATTGATTCCCACTCACGGCCACCCACACAAGTGACGATTGTCTGTAGTGTTTCTGGGCCTCCCCGAGACCAACATTGTTATTATTACAATGATTATTATATTATAATCATAAGAATGTTGGAAATGTTGAAAAGCGTGTTGGCGGAACGGGAACACGCGCGCTGTGCGGGAAGTAACCTGCAGCGAAACGTCAGACAAAAACATGTAAACATTATTTTTAAACATTCCTTCCTGCTTGCTGATAAACAAAATCGTTCGGAGCGTTTTTGCCACTTGATAACCTGATTTCATTCGACGTGTTTCGTGCGGCTGGGGAGGGTAATATCCATATATATTTAAAATAATACGATATTACAACCTCCACTATCTGACCCAAAATTTACTTAATTCTGAAGGAGGCTGAGTACGCGATTATATCATCAACTGCCCCCCCCACCCCGTTCCACTGCACGTGAGCAATGGGGCGGCTTGGAGAGGGGAGTGGGGGAAGTCCACAGATAGCCATCGGAGGTGGCATCTCAAGTCAGTCGAGAAGCTGTCATCGTTTTAGTGGCTGCATAACGCAGAGTTCGAGGTCATACTGATCCCCCCCGCTCGCCTGCTCCCCGCCTCCCTCCCTCCTCGCCTGCCCTTCCCCCTCGCCTGCCCCCCCCCCTCGCCTGCCCCCCCTCCCTCCTCGCCTGCTCCCCCCCCTCGCCTGCTCCCCCATCGCCTGCCCCCCGCCTCGCCTGCCCCCCCTCGCCTGCTCTCCACTCCCCTCATCTCCCCCCCCACATCGCATACTCCCCCGTCGCCTGCCCCCCCCCCCTCGCCTGCTCCCCCCCCCCGCCTGCTCCCCCGTCGCCTGCCCCCCCCCCTCGCCTGCTCCCCCCCCCGCCTGCTCCCCCGTCGCCTGCTCCCCCGTCGCCTGCTCCCCCCCCGCCTGCTCCCCCCTCGCCTGCTCCCCCCCTCGCCTGCTCCCCGCCTGCTCCCCCCTCGCCTGCTCCCCCGTCGCCTGCTCCCCCGTCGCCTGCTCCCCCCCCCCCGCCTGCTCCCCCGTCGCCTGCTCCCCCGTCGCCTGCTCCCCCGTCGCCTGCTCCCCCCCCACCTGCTCCCCCCTCGCCTGCTCCCCCCCTCGCCTGCTCCCCGCCTGCTCCCCCCTCGCCTGCTCCCCCCCGCCTGCTCCCCCGTCGCCTGCTCCCCCGTCGCCTGCTCCCCCCCCCGCCTGCTCCCCCGTCGCCTGCTCCCCCGTCGCCTGCTCCCCCCCGCCTGCTCCCCCCTCGCCTGCTCCCCCCCTCGCCTGCTCCCCCCTCGCCTGCTCCCCCCCCTCGCCTGCTCCCCCCCCCCGCCTGCTCCCCCCTCTTCCCTGCCCTGTGCAGGCGGAGCTGACGGCGTTGCTGGAGCGGCTGGCGCTGAGGGAGCGGACTCTGAGCGCCGTCTCCGCGCAGCTGAGCGACTCTTCGCGGACGTTGCAGGTAACCACTGCGGGGGGCAATGGGGGGGGCACTGGGAGGGGCATTGGGTGGGGGGCTCAAGCAGCTCAAGGGAGTTGCTAGGCGGGGTGGTCGTGACGAACTGTGGCCTGCAAGCCGGTTCTGTGGAGGTGGTTTTTGTGGTTTGGTGGTTGTGAAACTCCTTTGAGGCCGTCCATAAATCGTCACGCACCTAGGGGGGGGGGGGGGGGGGTGGGT
Source organism: Lethenteron reissneri (assembly GCF_015708825.2). Lineage (NCBI taxonomy): Eukaryota > Metazoa > Chordata > Hyperoartia > Petromyzontiformes > Petromyzontidae > Lethenteron > Lethenteron reissneri. The sequence continues at coordinate 910,940 of NC_083840.1, forward strand.
CAGACATTTGTGACAATGTGTGTCGGGGGGGGTTTGAGAAATGTGACGTCACATCAAAATGCGCAACTTTAAATAAATATAGACAACACGTTCTACTTAATTAGACTTTTTAATAAATGTTTTCTCCTACAACATCAGAGTGCAGCGTCACATTAAATACGCACTAAAATGACAATAGTTTAAAGCGATTTGAAGCATGTTTTATTTTTGGGGGGGGGCGAGCTTTGTGACGTCATATTTGAGGTGGGGTCTAACTTTTTGTGACGATGGGGGGGGGTGGTCAAAAATCGTCCAAACTCGCGTGACGTCATTATGGACGTCCCCTTTCCCGTTCTTGGCCGTCGAAGACGAGGAGGCATTTCGTGGCAGTGCAGAAGGAGAAGGCGATTTGCTGTTTGTTGTGTGAATGTTGAACTTCTATCGCATCGCACGTGGCCAACCGCGGCTCATCGGAGGTGCGGGTGAAGGACAACAAACTGAGCACGCACACAAAGCTGTTCGGATGAAACGTTGGGACTTCTTTCGCACCGTACGCAACCTCCGATTGGGCGCTGCTGTGCTGCGTTCGGTGCGAAAAAAGTTCAACGTCATATATTTGTGTCCCGTGTCCCTGTCCCGTGCTCCCAGGCACGGGAACCCCGGTGTAGTAATAACAACAACAACAGTGCTCGCTCTTGTGATATTGGCGCCCTGCGTCACGTTCGAGAACGGTCCCAGAGAAAGCAGTGGATGGTTTATTTAGCCGAGGGGGGCCCCTAGTGGCAGCTTGATATCCTGTGTGGCAAGGCCGTAATTATAATATATATTGGGGGGGGGGGACACATCCCCCCCCTAATATTCAAATATTCTCAAAATGTCCCCCCCAATATATTGCTATAAAATAGATTTCTGTTTATATGATTCTGGTTAAGGTTGTACTTTATTAAGCCCTCATCTCTGTCATAACATACAATGAAAAAAAAGGTAAAAAAGAAAAAAACAGAGCAATGTAATACAATACACTATTAGACATTATTGTTAAAATTAATCAAAAGTCCATCCTATGTGTTAGTAATTTTTTGTTATATTTTAGGCAGGAAATGGTAGGAAATGAGTTTTCAAATTTAGATTTTTTTTCTGGGGGGGGGGGGGACCCCAGACCCCCTGGAAGATTTGGTCCCCCCAATGTTGACTACATGGCTACGGCCTTGGTGTGCGGCATAAGGGTAGAAACAATCTCGCGAGCCGTCTTAAAAATGGGGAAATTCTAGTCGAGTGATCTCCTGCTGCTGCTGCTGCTTTAATTGGACGTTGAGACGGGTGCTCGTTTACTGCTCCATTGCCTTTAAGGGGCCGTCCATAAATGAGGTCACGCACCTAGGGGGGGGGGGGTCAGACATTTGTGACGATGTGTGACGATGTGTGACGAGGGGGGGAGGGGGGGTTGAGAAATGTGACGTCACATAAAAATGCGCAACTTTAAATAAAGTTAATGTAAGATAATTCTTATAACAACACTAATTTTGATTAATTTTCATTATTAACTATTTGATTATGTAAATATACTAAGGTCACCTTTTATTTCTTCCATGAAGGAGCATTTTGCTTCTCCATGGGAGAATGGAGAAGCATACATTTTGTCAATTTTTTAAATGCTTGTTATTAAACATTTTGATTCTAATGATTCTACCAGGGCTTTTCATTCTGTGGAATTAATAAGTGATTGTTATAATTGTACTCCACATTTTTCTTCGTTCTACTACAAAGTTTCAAGTATTTTTTTATAGTTATAATTACTTTTATAATTATAAGAGAATTTCAATATAATATTCTGAACATATGCAGTTTTAGTTAGACGCTGAATATTTTCAAGTGAATTTTATACTAAATTTCAGCTTTTCAACGCCTCCTTTTTAATACGTATTTTCTCCTATAACATCAGAGTGCAGCGCCACATTAAATACACACTACAATGACAATAGTTTAAAGCGATTTGAAGGATGTTCTATTTTCAAAATGGAAATATGGTTTGGGGGGGGGGGCAGAGCTCTGTGACGTCATATTTGAGGGGGGTCTGACTTTTTGTGACGCCGTGTGACGAGGGGGGAGGGGTCAAAAATCTGCCAAAATCGCGTGATGTCATTTATGGACGGCCCCGAAGTAAAGGTTAAGAACCAATGCCCTACACTATACACTACACTATACACTACCCTACAAAGCACTACACTGTAATACACTTTACACTACACCAGTGGGGTGTGTTTATTAACATTGTACATTGTTTAACGATTGACAACCAAAGGGGTGGCAAGGCTGCAGTGAAGGCTTAAGGACCGCTGCTATTGCTCGTGGCGGAATTCCCACATTGGTGGGAGCAGGCCGAATACAACCATCATAATTCATACTCTTTGATTTATTTTATGTTATACCCCACGTGACTTTACCGAAAGAATCAAAGAGTATGGATCCCTGCAGTGACGAAAACTTCAAATCTAGATTGGATAGGAGGCGTAAAGATGTTCAAACACCAAAAAGGCACCTGTTTGCAAGGTACAGAGTCTGTGTTAACCACGCGTACTTGTGGAAAAACGTACAAGCCAACTTGCCTTGATGCTGTGTGCATTGTTGTCTGGGCAAACACTGGTGACACTCACTAAGAAGGCTGTCTCTGAATTAATTTTGTTTTATTTTATACCTACGTGTCTCTGGTTGTTGGTGTAACCTTCTGACCCTGTGCCCCGTTACTGGATGTCTGTGGAAATGAGCTTCATGGACCATCGGATTCCTCCTCATGGTTTAAATATTGTATTGTGAAACAAGAAATATATTGATTTTGTGCTCTCCCCCCCCCCCCTTGTGCCCCCCCCAAACCAACCTCCTCACCCTACCCCGCCCCTCTAACACCCACCCCCGGCCCCCTCACCCAACCCCGCCCCTCTCCACCCGCAGGACCGCGTGCTCGAAGCGCGCGGCGCGGCCACTCAGAGCGCAGAGTCCGCGCGCCGCGCGCTCGACGCCGAGGAGCGCGCGGCGCTCGCGCTCGCGGCGCGGGCCGAGGCGCGCGCCCTCGCGCGCAACGCGGCGCAGACGGCGCGCGCCCAGCGCCGGCTGCAGCGCGCGCGGCGCGCGTCCGCAGCGGCGCACGCGACGCTCGCGCTCGGCAGCGACATCGCCACGCTCAAGGTGGGGTGGGGTGGGGTGGGAGGAGGGGTAGGTAGAAGGTAGTTGTCGTTTAACGCGTTATAACGAGCATACGTTCCGCGTTATAACGGGCGCGCGTTCCGCGTTATAACGTGGTTGTGAAACTCCTTTAGGGCCGTCCATAAATGACGTCACGCACCTGGGGGGGGGGGGGGGGTTGAGAAATGTGACATGATATCAAAATGCACAACTTTAAATAAATATAGAATTGTTATAACAACACTCCTACAACATCAGAGTGCATCGCCACATTAAATGCGCACTACAATGACAATAGTTTAAAGCGATTTGAAGCATTTTTTTTGGGGGGGGGGGCAGAGCTTTGTGACGTAATAATTGAGGGGGGATCTGACTTTTTGTGACGAGGGAGGGGGGGGTGGTCAAACATCGTCCAAAATCCTGTGACGTCATTTATGGACGGGCCCTGACGGGCGCTCGTACCGCGTTATAATGGCGAGCTTGTTCTGTGTTGTGCGAAAAGTGTTCCCTCGTGGGAGAAGCGCCTTATGGCAAACACGCGTCATCACACTGCCATGCGTTAAGCGAGGACTGACCGCAGAGTGCACCAACACTCGGGTGTGTTACAGCACACGCAGAGCTGCGCTTAGAGGGGAGTGTAGTGGGATGTGAGGCGCTGCGAGCCGCGTTACTAATCCCTCTGCGTTGTTGTTCCACAGGCGGCCGCCGTCATTCACAAGAGGTGAATACCCCCGGAGGACACCTCCCCCCCCACACGCAACACCCCCCCCACACGCCCCCCTCCCCACGCACCCTCCCCCCCACACGCACCCCCCCCCACACGCACCCCCCCCCACACGCACCCCCCCACACGCCCTCCCCCCCCACACGCACCCCCCCCCACACGCACCCCCCCCCACACGCACCCCCCCCACACGCCCCCCCCCACACGCCCTCCCCCCCCACACGCACCCCCCCCCACACGCACCCCCCCCACACACGCACATCCCCCCCACACGCCCTCCCCCCCACACGCACCCCCCCCACACGCACCACCCCCCCCCACACGCCTTCTCCCCCAAAACATGCACCCCCCCCACACACTCACGCACCCTCCCCCCCCACACGCACCAACCCCCCCCCCACACGCACCCCCCCCACACGCACCCCCCCTCCCACACGCAACACCCCCCCCACACGCACCCCCCCCACACGCACCCTCCCCCCCACACGCACCCCCCCCACACGCACCCCCCCCACACACGCACCCTCCCCCCCCACACGCACCCCTCCACACGTACTCCCCCACTTGCACCCCCTATATAACCTCTTACCACGGCAACTCTCTCTCCCACTTCAGCAAAAACTATTGCTGTGGTTTCCCACCTGATGACGATTGCTTGTGTTGCAATCGAAACGTCGTGATTTAATTTAATTTATTTTATACCTACGTGACTTTACCGAAAGAACCAAAGAGTATGGCAGCAGCAGATGGAAAATTAAGAACTCCAGCAGTGTGCGACTGCAGTCATCCAGAACAACGTATAACGACGCAATGCCCCGATCCACAAATATAAATGAGACATCACGGTGATAATGATGATACACGACTCCGCTATTGCTCCTATTGACGAGGTTATCTGGGCGTTACCTCCTGAATGTGAAGTTGTCGTCGTTGTCTCTGCATCTACATCAGCAGCCGTACGAGAGACGATGCCTTCCTGAAATGTCCATTCCTTCACCCTGAGAATATGTGCACATGTGTGTGTGGACAACAACATCTGTCATTCACCGCGGCGCTTGTGCCGAGGCTAGGTGCACTTTAAGGCCGAGTGAAGTGTCGAAGGCTCGCTGGCAGGTCACGAGACAGACCCAGGTGCCATGCGTTGACTGAGATGACTGCTAGATGCACCATCTCTGCTCCCCACTGTCAGCTTGTTGCATTTTATCCGCCCGGCACTCCACTAGTTGTTGTGAGTGTCGCTCATCTGCCCTCTGCTGCCCAGTAACTGCCTTCACAAGCCTCCTTCATAGGAGCCGATCTTGACACCGCTGGTACCAGTCTTCTGCAAGTCCACTCAGCTCCACATCCTCCTGTACCGCATCGGTCCATCTGCCAGCCCCGTTTAGCCATCTCTGTCCGGCCATACAGAAGCTGCTGGGGATGCGGTGGCTGGGCATATGAGGGCTACATGACCCAGCCAATGCAGCCTTGCCTGCTGGAGTTTACCGATAGGACTGTGCCCATATTGTTTAAGGATCTGTGAGCTGCTCACACAATCCAGCCTGCTGGTTAAACTTAGGATGGAACTGTAGGCAGGCCAGCCTGAATGTTTCTAATCGGCGCAGATGTTCTGTTCGAGGAGTCCACGTTTCGCAACAATAGAGAAGGGAGGGCATCGCTGTGGCTGAGACGCCACGAAGCTTCAAGTGGAGCGACAGACCATGGCAGCTTCTGCACAGCATTATGCAGCTGATGAAAAGAATGCTGCTCGAATGATTCAAAATGAGATTCTGTGCCAGTTATTGCCTGGAGGTTGTTAATGGCCAAGAGGCAAAACACCATCGTAGCTTACATCTGGAAACAGTGGCAGTAGCTTTTGTGGACTTTTTTTTTATTGCAGCCTTGCAATGATGTACAACAGTGTCATTGGTTGCTGTGTGTAACATAAAATGTATGAGGAAGTTGAAATCATTATGATTGAAACACATCGGGGTGCCACACAACAAAAGCCGCAAAAGCCGATGCGGCGACATTTCCCCATAGAATTATGGCACGAGGCACCTCCACACCAACTCTTCCCCTCTCAACCATCTCCCTCTCACCCTCTCTTAGCCCCTCTCCTTTCTCTCCCTCCTCTCCCCTCTCCCTCTCCCCCCTCTTCCTCCTCTTCCTCCTCACCCCTCTCTGCTCTCTTTATCATCTCTCATCTCCTCTCCCACTCCCCTCTCACCCCTCTCCTCATGTCCCCCCCTGTGCTCAGTCTGCTGGGCGCTGCGGCTCCCGACGCGGCAGTGGGGAGCCCCGGTGCGGGAACGGCGGCCGGGGCGGGGGATGAGGATGATGAGGAAGAGGAGGAGGAGGAGTGCAGCGACTCGGAGGGGCGCTTCGAGAGCGAGCTGAGGACGGGCGCAGCGCGGGCCAGGCTGCTCGACTCGCTGCTCGCACACGCCCAGCGCGTCCTCGCCATGTTCGACGTGCGGATGCTGCGTCGCTGTGAGTCCCTACGCATCATCAACGTCATCATCGTCGTCATCATCGTCACGGCCATCATCATCGTCGTCTTCAACTCCCCCGGCGGATGTGCTGTGGTGTTCTGTTTGGTGCCTCTGCCCGAGTCCTGGATGGATTGTGAACACGTCTGGAACTCGGCTGCCAGAATCCTGTTGGTTCGGTCCTAAAACTAAATTATTTAAAAAGTAGACACCTTAACATTAATCTGGCTTTGTTCAAAATTTTGGTTTTAAACTATTTTTTTTTATTTTACCAGGTAAGTCCCACTGAGCTGTAGAGCTCTATTTCAGAAGCGACCGGGCCACAAATGATAGCTCGATGAAGCGGCTTATTGTGTGGAAATTTAAAGCAGCCAAATACTCTAAACGCACGTTGTCGATTCTAAATGTGGTGGGGAAAACCAGAGGACTCGGAAAAAAGTCCACGCGACCACGGGGAGAGCGAGAGAGAGACGCAAGCTCCAAATATACAGCAGCAGGCCTCTGGGTCAGGATCGAACCCACGACCTCCTGTATATCAGGCGAGGTAGTTAACATCTCCCTGCCACCGTGGCCCTGGCCAGGGTTGCGATTTCCGCATGGAAAATGCGGAAGGAGGGTTCAAATTTTCCCGCAATTTTTGCTAAAGTCAACCGCAAACGGTGGAAAGACTACTCCTATGACCGCGCGCTTTTAACAACACGTTAATGCGTTCTATTGGAAAGGATACATGCAAGGCCCAGCATCACGTAGGACTTTGAGTTACTGATTGGAATGAATATATGATTTCCGCATTTCCGCACAAGAACTACATACTTTATTCAAATGCGGAGCCGTGATTACGAGCACATGTACATGATGTATCCTTTCCAATAGAACGCATTAACGTGTTGTTAAAAGCGCGCGGTCATAGGAGTTGTCTTTCCACCGTTTGCGGTTGACTTTAGCAAAAATGCGGGAAAATTTGAACCCTCCTTCCGCATTTTCCATGCGGAAATCGCAACCCTGGCCCTGGCCCTCTCTTCGCTGGCGAATTCCTACGATGTGCAGCCGCTCTCAAAAGCGAACAACCAAAACGATCTCGTAGGTTGACCCCCCCACCACCCCTCTTGATACGTATGGCCATCATGAAGGCTTCCTTCTTCGCAATGATCGGTGCCCCTCTGTGCATTCTCTGCACTCGTCTCCTCCACACACACTGAGTGCCCCGTGCCTTCTGCTGTGCAGCTCCCTTCCCCGGCTGTGGAGGAGTGCCTTACCCCAATGTTCTTCATTCGTATATGGAACGTTTAAATGATGTATGTACGTATGTATGTATGTTGAGCACCGTACGTAGCCAGCCGTGCTAATCGGAGGTGCGGGAGAAGGACAACAAACTAAACACAAAAAGCAGTTCTAAATAAACTAGTTTTAAATGTACTGTAGTGGTGTATTGTATAGTAGCGTAGTGTATAGTGTAGTGTATGTATGTTGAACGTCTTTCGCACCGTACGTAGCCAACCGCGCTAATCGGAGGTGCGGGGGAAGTACAACAAACTAAACACAAAAAGCAGTTCTAAAGAAATTAGCTTTCTTTTTTTCTTTTTAAATCTAACAACCAAATCAGGTTTCAGCAGGATTTAGCTTGGGGTGCCTACGGACGTCCAGTTCAAGGAGGTTGTGCAAACTTCACGACATCGCCACCAACCTATCCATCACCATTCCATTCCCCTCTTTCCCCCCCCCCCCCCGTCACTGTCCCCTTCGCCCGACCCCACAGACGGCTGCCCCCTGACCTTCGACTCAAACAGCGCCCACCCGCGGCTACTCGTGTCGCCGGACGGCCGCTGCGTGTCCCAGCGCGGGCGCCGTGACGCCGCACCGCCCTCAACCCACCGCCTTCGACGTGTGGCCCCAGCTGCTGAGCCGCGAGCCCCTGGCGGGCCCCGGGCACCGCGAGGGCCCCAGCTACTGGGAGGTCGGCGTCCACGGCGCGCAGAACTGGCGCGTGGGGGTCGCGCGCGGGGACTCGCCGCGGCGGGGCGCCAGCGCCGACGTCTGCCTGGGTGCCAACGCGCTCTCCTGGTGCCTGGCGCTCACCGAGGGCGAGCTCTCGGCCTGGCACGACAACCAGCAAACGCTTCTCGCGCCGGTGGCGGTGCCGGCGGCGACGCCGGCTGAGGACGCGCGCTGGGCCGGCGACGCAGTGGCGCTCGCCATGGCCGATGCCGGCTGCCGTGGGACGTGGGACCTGCGAGCGCACGTGTGGGAGTGCGGCGCCGGCGCCGGGAAGGGGAAAGCGGCGGCCGATCTCTCGCCGCCGACCGCCGCGCCGGCTTCGGCTCTAGCGACGGTGGCGCCGTCGTCGGGGTTGCGGCGCGTGGGCGTGCTGTTGGACCTGGCAGACGCCCGGCTGGCGTTCTACGACGCGGAGCGCGGCGCCGAGCTGCACTCGTTCCGCATGGCCGGGGACCACGAGGGCCGCAAGGGCCCCGAAGGCCGAATGCACGCTGCCGCCGGCCTGTGGGACGTGGGCTCCTGCCTCACGCTCTACGTGCCACTCCGAGAAACCAAATGACGATCGTCACCCAACTCCCCCCCTCCTCCCACCTCACCTGGGTCCCGTCAACGAGCCCCCTGGCTGGGCTGGCACGTCCACTGAGGACACAGAGTACCGCCGATTAGCACGGTTGGCTACGTACGGTCCGAAATAAGTTCAACATACTTACTTAGACACAGAGTGGCGGGATCAGTTCACGCGCATGTGTAGGCGTTTGGTGGATTGTTGCCCATCGCCGGACCGCGAGAGATGGGGGCTGCTTGATGAGTTGAGGCCTTCGCCCGGTGGGGGGTGGTCCTCCTGCATTGACATCATCGCTAGAGACTTGACAACCACTGCTGAGGTCTTGTTGACGCAGAGTTACGCATACTCTTCGTGTGCTTAGTTTGTTGTCCTTCCACCGCATCTCCGATTTGCATGGTTGGCTACGTACGGTGCGCAAGAAGCTCAACGCACGTACATAAACTGCCGTCGTCCAATCAGGACAGTGTCGTCTCATAAGACTCTGCGTCGCCTTACAAAAACTCTCTAATTAACCCCTTTCCCGTTACGATAACTTTATCAGTACCGAGGCGTCCCACAAGGCCATGTGGGAGGGCAGGGGCGCAACTATGCGCGGGGTGGGGGGGTATGTGGCGGCGTTATGCGATACATAGAGGGCCCAGTCGGTTCACAAGGGGGCGCCAAATCAACAGATAAACACAAGTACAAACATGCTAAGAAATCTAATTTTAAAAAATTCATTCAAATTTAGCTGTGGTGTACTATGGACCAAGCCCGATGATTAACGCATCGTGGCTATGATATCAATAGATCGGCATAGAGTTGCGTGATCCACCCCCAGCGATGAACGCAAGACGCACAATAACTTAATTGTGAGTATTGTTACCTTTACATATTTTATTCATACTGCCACTGCGAGACTGTCTACTTCTAAACCCAATACATGGTGCAACTAAAATGCAAATATATAAGTATAGTCTACATATTATTGTATACGGGGTTAAAAACCATAACTTACAGTAAAAGTGAGTTGGGAGAAAGGAGGGGGGCCCACAGTCGGATCTTGTAGGAGCCCCCACCGTTTAAATAGCCCATTGTGCCCCCGTGAGAGGGCGCGCGTGGCACGGTTTTGGCACCGGTTATTGTAGAGTGGCGGCGGTCGTATCACCAGTGCCGGATTAAGCTAGTGCGGGGCCTGTAGCAAATGTTATAAAGGGGCTCTAAATACAAAAAAAAACATAAATATTAAAAGACACATTTTTCACTTGCATAGTAAAGTAATTATATTTTTTCATTTGCTATACAGCCAAATAATACGACAAATCGCTAACCTTAAACACCCGGTCGTTCATGAAAGTTGAAGGCAGTATAGTACTATAGTAATAAAGCAAGTGCAGAATCACTGAACCAGAATTGATAGCTTGAAAGCATTTAGCGCAGGGCCCTTGAAAGTGCGGGGCCCGTATGTAGCTACTTTTACGACTAAGATAATCCGGCTCTGCGTGTCGCTACTCCATCGCGTGGAGAGCCAACCGCAAGGCAGCAGCAAATCGTCGCCGCGTGCGTCCGTCTTAAGAACCTGCACGTCTGTAGCCCGCATGCCCAGCCACCGCATGCCCAGCCACCGCATGCCAAAGCAGCTTGTGTGGGGCCGGAGAAGAGACGGAGCTGATGGCGGTACAGGAGGATGTAGAGTTAAGTGGACTTGCCGATGACCGGTACCAGCGGTGATGTCAAGAATGGCCTCTGGGGAGGATGAGGCTCGTGAAGGACGCAACTACGCAGCTGGAGACAAATGCCCTCCGAGAACAGTGGAGGGCAAAGGAGCGACGCTCACAACAATGAGCTTTGAACTTCTTTCGCACAGTATGTAGCCGACCGTACTGATCGGAGGTGCCGAGGCTGCCTCTTCATAGGCGCTTGCACCAACAGTCTGTTAAGGCTATATGGGGAGGGGGATGGGATCGTTGTGTGCTAGTGCGCGTGGGGAGCGGTGGTGTAGCGGTTAGCGCACTGCACTACAAACTTGGCGATCCGAGTTCGATTCCCGCTCACGGCCAAAATCAGTGACGATTATCTGAACCGGTCCTGGCTTTCCCCTAGGTCGACTCAGCCTCGAATGAGTACCTGGTGCGGTGTGTAAACATCATCACTGCGGGGAGACAAAGGCGGCCGGGCGTGGTGCTGGCCACCCACCCCCTCGTGTACCGATCTAGCCTTCATAGGTGCTCGCTAACAGCACTTGCCCCAACAGTCTGTTACAGTGTTACAGGCTATACGGGGGATCTTTGTACGTTGCGTGGTGTGTAAGAGGTCTCTGTGCTCTCCGTGGAAGGCATTGACAGGGACACGGGTACTGAGCTGGGTGATAATGCCAGTCCCATAGTGGGCCGTCCATAAATGACCTCACGCGATTTTGGACGATTTTTGACCCCCCTTCTCGTCACACGGCGTCACAAAAAGTCAGACCCCCCCTCAAATATGACGTCACAAAGCAAACCATATTTCCATAAAACATGCTTCAAATCGCTTTACACTATCGTCATTGTAGTGCGTATTTAATGTGGCACTGCACTCTGATGTTGTAGGAGAAAACATTTATTAAAAAGTCTATTTAAGTAAGTAGAACGTGTTGTCTATATTTCTTTCAAGTTGCGAATTTTGATGTGACGTCACATTTCTCAACCCCCCCCCCCCCCCCCCTTGTCACACATCGTCACAAATGTCTGACCCCCCCCCCCCCCCAGGTGCGTGACCTCATTTATGGACGGCCCAATGTTCGGCAGGAGAATGTAAATACAGTACAATAGTCCTGGCGGCTAACGTTTTTAATTTGTTCCGGGGAGACTACCGTTAACCCATTTAACATGTTGATCGGATTTAGGAATTACATGATTGTGCACGAGAGAGAGAGAGAGAGCTGTTTCAACTGCCAAAACAGCAGAACGCAATGTCAACAAAGTCAGTCGACAGTCGAAACGGCTCACAAATGTCGCGTCGCTGATTGGCTGAGAGCGTGGCTCAGCCCCCGGATTGGCCGAAAGTGGCGCCCCCGCGTGCACAAGGTAAGCACGGTACCGTCACGTCAACATGTCAACGTTTGTCGACAACGTGGGGGGTCCCTATGGGAGGCGAAACGTTCACGGTAAAACCGTGAACCGATGAGGGACTACTGTACAGCAAAGAAATGTGGACGTCCGCCCTTTCTGTCTGTATGAGATCGAGCGTTTCCCCCTCGCATGCGTGGGGTTTCTCCAGGCGTTCCCGTTTCCTCCTCACACATGTAAACAACGCTCGTTATTCGTTCGAAAACACCTTCATATATAAAGAACCGCAGAGCTTTGGAAATCGTTGGTGGCGCCTGCTCCACACCGCGTGGCTGCTGCTGTTGCATTCCACCGCTCGTCTGTGGTTCCACCTATTGGCGCCTCTAAGTCGTCCTCTCTGTTCGAGAGTCGGCGAATGAATAATAAAGTTCACATTACTATGATAATAATGTATGAACACCGGTGCGGTGTATGTGTATTGTGCGTGCCGTCGCGTATCGCTCGCTCACTCACTCACACGGCCCCAATCTTATTTTTGATTTACAGAGAGCGCCTTCGCTCGAGGCGCTTGGCGTAGTTGACAAACAATACAAATAAACGGTAACAGAATAGAATGATTTAGATGACAGGAGCGTGCAAGGATTGATGAATGAGCGACGGCGAGAGAGGGGTACTTAGGGGATCACGAAGGGGTACAGGGGAGAGACGGGAAAGAGTGGAGGGGGCGAGGGGAAGGAAGAGAGAGATGGAGCTTTAAGAGAAGATATGAAGGTTAAGGAGTAGGGGGGTGCTAAATGAACCGGGGGAAGTTTATTCCAGTGCAGGGGTGCAGGGAGGAAGAAGAACTGAAAAAACGGGATTGGGCACAGGGAGACGGAGGGACAGGGAGAGATTGGGAATGAAGTGAGCGCACAAGGCGACAGCGAGCCCCTGCGGGTGCCGCTAGGGCAGCCCGAGCAGCACCTGTCGAGGAGTCCCAGGGGATCCTCGGGAAGCCCTTAAATGAGTAACGGGCACTGCTTTAATTGGTAATTCTATTGAATTCTTGTGCAAGGCAGATATATGTTCAGGAAATGCCGATGTAGGGGTCAGAATCAGAATATTTAGACTGGAGGAGGAATCCGATGAGCTATAAAAGCTCTTTGTCACAGATGTCCGGTCTGGGGACACGGGGTCAACGAGTTACAAGGACAAACAATACAAAGAGAATAAAAAAGCCGCTAGCCACTGCGAGAGGGCTTAAGAGTTGGTGTAGTTTTCCTATTCCTGCATCGTTGACGGGGTGTGGACTACTCTGGGGTGGTTTACTATGCGGCCCACAGTTTGGGCTGCATGGCCACAGTCCAACTGCTGAACCTTGTCTTTCATCAGTATTCATTTTAATGGGAAATCAAAGATCGAGATGATGACACCATGGAGCAAAGCTGCTGCTGATGCAACAGCTGTGTTAGCCCCAATCCCTCCAATCACTGCAGAAGCCCTTCCATGGCCTGCGTCCACACTCATTTTACATTCAGTGTTTTATTTTGTTCGCTGAAGTAGGGCCATTGTCCAAAACGTCGCCTTTTTTAAAATCAAGGCCATGCTATTTTATATCAAGATCTGGTGGGCATCGGGTGAAGTGGTTGGAGGCGCTGCTGCTAAACCTGCAGTGTGCCACTAAGAGGTGGGGTCTTACCAGTGGCGGGTCGTGACATTCCCACTCGGCGGTGCAGTTGTGAGTGACCTCTGAAAATATGATCTAACTAGCTTTACTACCCGGCTTCGCCCGGGACTTGGATTCACGACGCTCGGCCGCCTTTGTCTTCCCAGTGGCGATGTTCACACACCACACCAGTTACTCGTTTGAGGCTGAGTCGACCTAGGAGAGGCCCAGGACCGGTTCAAATAATCGTCACCGGTGGTGGCCGTGAGCGGGAATCGAACTCGGGTGGCCGGGTTCGTAGCGCAGCGCGCGAATCGCTACGCAGACGCTGCCCCCCCCCCACAAACAGGCTAAAGACAAAGATCCCCCGTGTAGCCTGTGAGACTGTAGGGGGCAAGTGCTGTTAGCGAGCACCTATGAAGGCCGGCACGGCACACGAGGGGGTGGGTTCACAAATTTCCCTTTTATATACAACATATAGATTTAAAAAAAAGCTCGTCATGTTATTGGCTTTCCCGTGAAAGTAATATAACGTTCTTATCTACCAACTGCTTCCAGAAGACAACTTCCGGAATAAGCATACCTCTGGAAGATCTTGACTTAAAGCTCTCGTGACTGCAGGAATTCATATTCTTTGGGTCTTTCGGTAAAGCCACGTAGATAGAAAAAAATATCACGACGTTTCGATCGCAACACAAGCAATCGTCATCAGGTGAAAAAAGACTATTATTTTTTGCGTGGCTCTGGAAGATCATCAAGTACCAGAAGTTATCTTCTGTAAGATGTCTAAAGCTTACTCTTTGGTTATTTCGGTAAAGTCACGTAGAAAGAAAATAAATTAAATAATAGAGTATGACGTTTCGATTGCAACACAAGCAACCTTCATCAGGAAGCACTAAATTTTATAGAGACAAAGCACAGACATGGAAACACACAGACAGACACACAAGCAAAGAGAGACAACAGAGACACACAGAGACACACAGAGACACACAACATAGACACACAGAGAGAGACACAGACACACAGAGAGACAACACAGAGACACACAGAGAGAGACACACACAACATAGACACACAGACACAGAGAGAGACACACAACAAAGACACAGAGACCCAATGCCTCTGTGTCGAGGCCTTAAATAGAGAGACGGGGGGGGTTGGGCAGACAGAGAGGTGGGGTCTGCTTACGTAACACTTCTTCCGGAAGCTGTCTACCTCTGGAAGATATTCAAGTTCCAGAAGATAACTTCCGGAAGACGGCTACCACACGAAGAACGTCAAGCTCTGGAAGGCATCTTCCGGTAGACATCTTCCGGTTCCAGAAGATATCTTCTGGAACCGGAAGATAACTTCTGGAAGACGGATACCACTCGAAGAACTTCAAGCTATGGAAGGCATCTTCCGGTAGAGATCTTCCGGTTCCAGAAGATGTCTTCCGGAAGAGGCGTACGAGGGGCCCTTCTGGAAAGAGTCCCGAGGCGAAGATGGCGGCCCCCAGTACGCGGCCCGCGGGCGCCTCTCGCTCGGATAAGAAGTCTTCCTCCGCGGGAGAGAAAATCGTGGCCGGCTTCAACAAACTGCGCGGCGAGCAGCGCGCCCTGGCCGCCAAGAGCGCGCAGCTCGACATGGAGCTCACCGAGCACAAGTGAGAGGAGCGGCGGGCGGGAGACGAGTGGGGAGGGGCGGGAAGGCGCTAGGCGAGCCGCGGGCCTGCTAGGCCGCACCGCTGTTTCTCGCGTAGAGACGGGGGAGTGTTACCCACACTTTACCTCACTACACGACCTGCCGACCGTACATTAATAGTGATACGTGGCTTGTCACGACCAATATTGGTGTATTATTTGGGGTGGGATCGACCTGCCTCATGGCAGAGACACTAAAGAAATGTTCGAAACCCCCTCGACTCAACCGTCCGGTCATTCAGATTACGGTGGATGGAGGAGGGCAACATCCCATTTCATTCCTGGGTGTCCTGCTGGGACGTGCACGGGTTACCATAACACATGACGCAAGCGCACGGCATGCAGACGCTGACTTCAGACGAACGATCGCGTCTCCCCCGCCCATCAACGATGTTCTCGCGTCAACGACGTCTCATCGTCAACGTCGCGATTCATGGGAAAGATAGCCCCCTTCGGTGTCCTCACGTTTCTTTTCACTCTCGTCTGTCTTGTAGTGCCAATGCGCTCAGTTAAGTTAATGCACAACTTTCTGGCACGATTCTAGATTTGAAGTTTTCGTGACTGCAAGGAGCTATATTCTTTGGTTCTTTCGGTAAAGTCACGTAGGTGAAAAATTAAATCACGACGTTTCGATTGCAGCACAAGCAATCATCAGGTGTGACAACCACAGCAAGAATTTATTTTACTGAAGTGGGAGAGATGCCAAGGTTAGGGCAGTTAAGTAAGTCCGAGAGGGTGGGGGGAAATGGAGGGGGCGAATGGGGAGAGGAGGGCGAGCGCTGCAGGGACGTTGAGAGCAAAGAAGCAACATGATTGCTGCCAAGATCGATGATGGCGCCCAAAGCAAAATAGCCGCACTGCTAAACGCTGATGATGCAATTAACTCGGTAAAATAGACTAATACCCGGTAAATAAGATGGAACAACTATGAACAGTTACGTTTTACTTGGTTAATAACATCTTTCCAATGATTACTCAATTTGTATCCATCTCGGTTGAAGTTATGTTTATATATCTGGATTGCGTCATGAACAAATCTGATACGAGTCTCTTATTTAAGACGGAGGAGCCTTTCCCGACCAATATTAGCCTGCACCCGACACAGCCAGTTAGTAAGGTTTGTCACGTAAACAAAACATGGCAAACTTGATTTGGAGCTTTCGTGACTACAGGAATTACTTTTTTTTTCGGTAAAGTCACGTAGAAAGAAAATACATTAAATCATAGAATACGACGTTTCGATTGCAACACAAGCAATCGTTATCAGGTACGAATGAATGAGAAAAGAACCTAGTAATTTTAGAAATGCAATGCAATACAACACAGAGTCTAACATAAGAGTCAACACCCTACCTGGTTGATTACGTTTTTCCAAAGATTGCTAGATTTGAGAGAGAGACAAAACACAGACACGGAAACACAGACAGACACATAAGCAGAGAGAGACAACACAGAGACACAGAGAGAGACACACACATAGGCACACAGAGAAACAACGCCTCTGTGTCGAGGCCTTAAATAGAGAGGGGGGCAGAGAGAGAGGGGGGGGGGGTAGAAAAATTAGCATGTCAATGAGAGATTTGGAGCTTTCGTGACTGCAGGAATTACTAGAGACAACACAGACACACAGAGAGAGAGAGAGAAAACAAACAATAAAACAAACTTAGTAAAATTTACTAGTGCAGCACACCAGTGTGTTGGAGAACAAACCCACAATTACCATTTGAGTACGAAGTTTTGCAAGTAATTGCAACTTGCATCATCAGGCGACATCCAGAGTTGTGCTAGATTTAACGACACAGTTGTATTTACGCGATCTAACCCAAAAAAATTATGAACTAGTTTCTTACGTCGTCAATTCCAGGGGCTCAACTCTGGGGAATACGGCAGCGTTATGCGACGCATAGAGGACCCAGTCAGCCACAAGTGGGTCCTGAATCAACATATAAACAAGTAACTGTTTAGAAAAATTATTGAATAAAATATTCCATCAATTAACTATGAATGCCAAAAAAACACTGTTACAAATGGTAAAGTAATATTTCCGAAAAATACACACAGCGTAAAATCTAGTAGCGGTACTGCTGGTGTTTGTTACTGAATACCACCAGGATTTTTTTGCAAACTGACATGCGCATGAAAGCAAGACGCATGCTAACTTCGTGAGTATTTCATATTCTTTGGTTCTTTCAGTAAAGTCACGTAGATAGAAAAAAAGTTAATAAAAATTAAAACTACGACGTTTCAATCACGTCACAAGCAATCGTCATCAGGATATTTTTCTATCTACGTGACTACAGAGAGAACCAAAGAATATGAATTCCTGCAGTCACGAAAGTTTTAAGTCAAAATTTGTGAGTGTTGTTACCTTTACATCTTTTTAATATTGTCACTGTCTTTCTCTAAACCCTAAAGACGGATGCAACTTAAATAATATATATAGTTTTAGCCTACATATTGTTGTATACAGGTTAAAAACCATCTGTAGCCATTTCGGTAAAAGTGAGTCGGAAGAAAGGAGTGGGGGGGCCCACATTCGGATCTTGCATAGACCCCCACTCCCGTTGTAATGGCTTGTTGCGCACCTGGTCAAGCCATTATTATGCGTCCAGCTGAAGCAGTGTCTGATGATGAGCACCAACAAAAATGGGAATTAAATGCGTTACGCAAGCCCGATATTGGAATGGATACATTAAACAAGTGGGTGCAGCAATGAGTAATTGAAATGCAATAAATTTACTAACACAGTTAAAGCAATCAAACGTTCGTATATCGCAGGAATCTTACCTATCAACGTCATTTTATGTCTGTCTGTCCGTCTGTCTGTCTGTGGATGCACACTTGCGAAGGATTTTGGTTGCAAACCTTCGGGTTTACGTTTTGAAAAAGTAGCTGGGGTACCATGCCGTAAACCCCCTGGTTAGCCAGCGCTATTCTGTTTTCCCATTAGTCAACTTTAAAGTAGTAAAACTAACAATTTAGTGGAATATTTATTTATTTCCTCGCACCGCTAAAGCTGCCCGGGGGTTGCCCCTAGCAACGCACACGCATCATCAGTGGAGGGGAGGGGGGATTTCTCATTTGCGTTCAAAATGGGAAAAAAATACACAAGGTTGAGGTAAATTCATCAATTTGTCATGTCCTCTTCTCTCCCCACCCAAATGTGTGCACTTAATAGTATAGGGTCGGTAGATACTAATATTATAGCGCTTAGATAGTATTATTGTAGCGCGGGCAGGGGGATGGTGGGGGGGATAGCGGCCCAGCCCCAGTGCCAAGGTGCCACCTCGGCCGGCTGGGCAATCTAGGCGAGGCCAGGGGTTCTGCACGGGTCTAGGTCTCACCACGCCACTCTGTCAGGTGAGTGCTTTGTGTTATAGAGTCGATATATACTGCTATAGAGTCAGCATGTACTACTGTAGCGATATCAGGTACCACCACAGTCAATATGCACTGCTGTTATCATAGCAGGTCCACCAAAGTCAGTATCTACTGCTGTAATCATAGCAATTTCCACGACAGTCAGTATGCACTGTTGCAGTGATGGCAGGTTCCACTACAGTCGGTATGCACAGCTGCAGTGAAAGCAGGTACCACCACAGTCGGTATGCACTGCTGTAGTGATAGCACATACCACCATAGTCGGTATGCACTGCTGTAGTGGTAGAGATACTGCTATCGAGTTGGTAGATACTGCTAAATAGAGGTAGTAGATACTAAAACAGTCAGTACCACTACCATCAGTAAATAGTGCTACAGTCAGTACATACTACTACTAGCATAAGTACCCGGCTTCGCCCGGGTCTTGGATCCACGATGCTAGGCCGCCTTTGTCTCCCCAGTGGCGATGTTCATACGCCACAGAAGTTACTCGTTTTGAGGCTGAGTCGACCTAGGGGAGGCCCAGGACCGGTTCAAATAATCGTCACCGGTGGTGGCCGTGAGCGAGAATGGAACTCGGGTCGCCGGGTTCGTAGCGTGGCGCGCTAACCACGACACTACAATGCGTTACGCTTCCGTTGTAGGATTTGTGTGAGGCGCGCCGATCCGCTGTAGGGTTTTAGTGGGGCGGGCCGATCCGTTGTAGGGTTTGTGTGAGGCGTGCCGATCTGTTGTAGGGTTTTAGTGAGGCGCCCCGATCCGTTGTAGGGTTTTAGTGAGGCGCGCCGATCCGTTGTAGGGTTTTAGTGAGGCGCGCCGATCCCCCGCGATACAATAATACTGTGTAATCGCTATAAATTAATAATCGACCGACCCTATAATAGTAATTGCACACATTGTGGTGGGGGGGGAGTGAAGAGGACGTGAAACTTTGTGTTAATGCGTGCGCCTATTTTTAACGGGAATAAAAAATGGCGTCCACCCCGCGGCGAAGGCGTCGCTACTCATTGCCAGGGGCAACCGCCGTCCAATGAAAGCGGCGAAGGCGTCGCTACCCGTTGCCAGGGGCAACCGCCGTCCAATGAAAGTGCGTATGGTCCGGCGACACACAGACACACAGACAGACAGATTCACGATTTTATATATATAGATACAGTCAGTAGATACAACTACAGAGTCAATAGATACTACTTTGTTGTATATAGGGTGTGTATGTATATATACCTATGCGGGGGTATATATATTTTTTGAGGGGGGGGTTGACAATTTTCAGTAACCTTTTAGATCAACCATTTACCCCCCACTTTCTATAACTTTTTGGATTTCTGCAAGCCTCTTGAAATTGTGTTAGTGGAGAAATGGACAAACGGCCCAGCAGGCTTTTACAATAGCTTAGTATCTGTGTATGTATATGTAAGTTTTTTAAGAGAAGTTTTGAAATATATTTTTTGCCCGGCCAACATGGGTACTTCCCGCTAGTCTTACCTATGAACGTTATTTTTTGTCTGTCCGTGTGTCTGTGTGTGTGTTCACACACTTGCGAAGGATTTGGCTCTCAAACGGTGGAGTTTATGCAAAAAAAAATTAGCCAGGTACCACTCTGTAAGCCCTGCGGTGGGCAAGCGCTATTCCTTTTTCACGTCCGTCAACTTTAAATTGATCAAATTAGCGATTTAGTGCGTTATTTATTTATTTATTAGGCCACTCGGCTGACCAGGGGTTACCCCTGACAATGCACACATGCCATCAGTGGAGGGGGGTGGTTTTCTCTTTCGCATTCATAATGCAAATAAATGCTGAGGTAAATTCTTCAAAGTTTCATGTCCCCACCCCAATGTCTGCACTTACTACTATAGAGTTCGTAGATATTAATATTATAGCGTTTAGATAGTATTATTGCAGCGCGGGCAGGGGGATGGTGGGGGGGGTAGCGGCCCAACCCCCAGCCTGCCAAAGTGCCACCTCGGCTGGCTGGGCAATCTAGGCGAGGCCGGGGGCTCTGCACGGAAATAGGCCTCACCACGGCAATGTTAAGTACTTTTTTCTTGCTTTCGCTTTTTTTCAACTTGCAAATATTACATTAATAATTCTAGATTTGAAGCTTTCGTGACTGCAAGGATTCATATTCTTAGGTTTTTTCGGTAAAGTCACGTAGGTAAAACATCAAAATTAATAAAAATAAAACAAAAATCACGACGTTTCGGAGGCAACACAAGTCTCCGTCATCAGGTGGGACCATCACAGCCGGATTAGCTGCATCAAGTGAGGCAATGATTCAAGATGTAATCCCTTAACAAGCAAGTTGAGGGGGAGGAGAGGGGTGGGGGAGCTAATCAGAATGTGGTAGCCAATGAATGGAACGTATCGGGAGGGAGGGGGGGCGGGGCTCAAAGACGGCAAGGAGTGCCAACGTACAACGCATCGGGAGGGGGAGGGGGGGGCGGGGCCAAAACTGCAACGCATCGGGAGGGGGGGGGCGGGACCAAAGATTACACGACGGCATCGACGCTGTTGCTGTTGCACAACGCCAACGCATTGGACAGAGAGGGGGAGGGGAGGCCTGATACACATGATAGAAAAGAACAACAATGCCCATGTTTATACCAATGCTGGCTGAACAATGAAGAGAGTACTGTTAAATATTGGGGATGTTAACACTCGGTAAAGTAAAGTAAGATAGTGCCTGTCAGATAAGATGGTCCAAAAAAGTGTAATTAAGTCTTTTTTGCGTGGTTAATAACATCTTTCCAATGATTACTAAGTTTCTACCCATCATCACGGTTGAAATTATGTCTGTGTTTGTATATTTGTATGGCTTCGTGTACAAACCTTTGATGGTAGCCGGGAGGTTTGCAGAGAACCTTGGTCTCGGAAAAGACAATTTCATGAGAGCCCACCGAGTTGTAGCAATGATCGGCAACGGCCGAAGAATCAGTTCTGCCGTGTTTCAGATCTGACTTGTGCTCGCGGACACGATCAGAAACATGACGTTTCGTTTCTCCAATGTAGCAATCACCACAAATGCAACTCAATTTGTAGACTCCAGGATACTGTAAGTCAGGAACGACATCCTTCACAGATGGAATCAGATCACGGATTTTATGCACTGTACTGAATCGGACTTGGATCTTATGTTTGTTTAGAATTTTGGAGATCTTTTTGGTCACGCCTGCTATGTATGTGTAATGCGGGCGTAAATGGGCGGGGCGGATATGACGATCCGAGAGGGAGGAGTCAGGGTGACGTGGGGGAGAAGTTATAGCGGGGAGACAGGAAGCTATCTGGGGAGTCGGGGGAGTGAAGGGTGGTGAACACTTTGGGTGGTCGCCGTGCCTCAGCCTGGTGGCTGAGGGGCTCATGACGGCGCCAGCCAGCGGGGTGGAAGAGAGAGTGGAGGATTGAGGTAGGAAGTGGCGAGATAGCCACAGAGGCCACGAAGGGCTGAGGTAGGAAATGGCGAGATAGCCACAGAGGCCACGAAGGGCTGAGGTAGGAAATGGCGAGATAGCCATAGAGGCCACGAAGGGCTGACATTGGGAGGTGGCGAGATCGCCACGCACGGAGGAACAGGGAGCAGAGATGGAGCTGCTGGGGGAGCAGCCAGAGGGCTGTACCAAGAGCCTGCAGCGGAGCTGCAGGAGCGTGGAAGGCTACGGGAGCGAAGGCAGATGTGGGGCTGCCAGGGAGAGAGTCTCAGGAGGAGTGCCGTGTGGGAAGGAGAACGCGAACCCCAAATAAAGGACACGGAGTCAGCAAGAAGTGTCTGAGTCCTTTTATTACACTGGAGTCAGAAGTGAAACGGCATCTCAAAACAACTGAGAGAAAGAAGAAAAAAAAAATATTCCTGCTACATCATCCGACGACGACGACCTTCCTCAGACGGTGGACCTGCCTGCGATGGAAGAGGAGATCCGTTCTGGAACGAGTACGGGTCCGGGTGAGCAAGGTGTCGCCGCGTCGGTGGACCTGTCTGTGCCGGAGGACGCCAACTTACGATGGAGACAGATGGCGATGCAGATGGGGACCTTGAAAATCGTGCTGGCGCAACTGTGTGAGTTCACCACGCCGAGGACGACGTCGGGGAGGCCCGGTGGTGATCCGCAGGCCTCTGCCTTTCCTGCGCTGCCAGCGCCATTGCCACGTGGCACGAAGACGCCATCTTGAGCGTGGCAGGGGAGAAAAGGCGGGAAGCCGCCATCTTGTCTTCACCGCGGCGGGAGGACGCCGCCATCTTCAACATCGCGGCGGAGAGGCAGCCTTGCGCTGCCATCTGGAGGTGCCGCGGGGTGAGCAGCCTGCTGTGAGCTGCTGTTTTTCGAGGGGGTGCTGCGAGGAGAAGACGCCGATGCTGCAGCTGCTGGGGCGGGAGCTTCCCGTCCTGGTTCGGGTGCGTGACAACGGAGCCGTCAAGTCGCCGAACGAGTTCTGCGAGGCTTCTCAAGTTGCCACCCTGCCGTCCTCTTCTTGCTGCAGCCCCGGGCGAGTCATAACGATACGCACCCGGCCTTAACACACACCTCACTCATCTTTCGAGGGCCGGGGGGGGGCTATTTTGGTTTTCTCTTATGACTCGATTGTGCGGAGCGCGGTTCGGACTGTCTGTATGTGTGTGTAATAACGATGAACGCGCTATCTGCTTGTTGCTTGGTGTCAATATAAGTGTGTGCGTGTGTTGAGAATGGACGGAGAGTCTGCTGTATTTGCTGAGTGTCAAATTGTGTGTGTGCGCTGCTGCGTGGAGTTGTTATCTTGATGGTGAAGTTAATTATTAACTTGGGAGCGTCGGGTATCTTGCGCTGTATTATTTGTGGGTTACCTTGTGTGATGGGCTTAATTGGAAAAAAATATATATTTTTTTTTTTGGTGTATTGTGCTGCGAGGTGCTGTGTGCGATGCGATTGTTGCAAGAGAGAGAATAATTGTGTTGTTGCTGCAAAGTTACGACAGGATTAATGGTGTGTTGGTTGCCTGCAGATCTGCTTGCTATTGTGCTTAAATGTGCGCGTGTGATCGCGATATGCTGATTGCATGTGCTGTTATACCGTTCTGTATGGTTATGGGGTGCGATGCAGTGGTTGATTATTGGAATTGGGATTGTTATTATATTGTGCGTACCTGTTGGAAATTGGTAACAAATTCGAGGGGGACCCAAATAATTGGTTGTATGGTTGTTGTGCACACGAGATTGCGTGTATATTATAGAGGGGGACCCTAAAATTCGGTTGTATTGGTGTTGTGCACACGAGATTGCGTGTATATTATAGAGGGGGACCCTAAAATTCGGTTGTATTGGTGTTGTGCACACGAGATTTCGTGTATATTATGGGTAATTGCGCTTTTTGAGAGAGAGAGCGCGCTTTGAGGGTGCGTGATGACGCCGTTGTGGGTGTCTCAAAGGTTAATGCTAATGCGACCGTAAATTGGCGCAAGTGGCGTCGCGTATTCGGTTGATCGCATGCAACCACGAGTTGCTTGGCGAGTTGGGTTGTGTAACCAATGTGGTTGGTAAAATATTGGTTAAAAATTCCACGATATGACAGCTGTGCGCAGCAAGCTGGGGCTGTGCGTCTATCGTTGGTGGGGTTGTTATAACGTGACGGGGGATGCGTCTTGTGACCCCCAGCTAAGGGAAGCTGGGGTGCACGAATGGAGAAAACTGGCCACGTGTTCGCACGTTGGGCCGCCATTTTGCGCGCACGCGGGGTATGGCGACGATGCGCTTTGCGGAAAGGGCCGCCATTTTGAGTGCGCGCGAGAGATTGCGCGAACGCGCTGGGCGAAGGGGGACGCCATTTTTGAGCGCGCGGGAAAAACCGGGGTGGGGCAAATATTCCATCTGTTATGCCTGCCATTGTTGATTGGGTGATGCACGAGTTGTGGTCACATCGGCCTATGGCTGATGGCTGACCTGACAGCCCGGAGGCGAAACCTCCGTGGTATGTCTTAAACTAATGGGCCATGTGCTCATATGGCTCGGGGAGTCATGGTTCAGTTGTGCGGGGGCAGACTGAACCTGGTGTGCCGGGGGCTCACGGGATCTGGGTTAGGGTGTTATTGTCTCTATAAGAGAACATTGCCCCGTGGGGGGAGTACAGGGGGTCTGGCATTGCTGGGGGATGAACCTTCCCTGGGCTATAAAGCATCGGACTATACGAGGCTGGTGTGTGTCCATCTCTGATGGGATAGTAAGGGAGGAGCGTGGCCGAGTTGCTGCTCATCCCCGAAATTGCACTAGCTGAGAGTATGGTCAGTGGATGTTGCTGTGGGTTGACGACCACGGTGGGGGTTAGGGCGAGTTAAACGTTACCGCTGGGGAGCGTGGCTCTCTCCACGCGAGGGTGTGCGATTAGGCGTTTTGTTGGGTTGCTGAGAGTGACCGTGGGTACATGCTGTGTATGTGCGATGTCTGCTGGTCCTCAAGGGAGGACTGCTGGTGGGTAAGAGCAGGAAATTTTGTTGTTGTTGTTGTCACGTGTAAATAATATTGTTGTTAAAATGTAAATACTGGGGCATCCATTGCGTTATTTTGGGTATTTATGGGGAGTTTTTTTTAAGCGGGCTGGATTTACATCATCTCCACTACCCTGAGGCCGGGTGGCTGTCGTGTACGACATGCGGATGTGCGTTGTTGTGCTGTGCCTCAGGGGATTGGATTCTCCTTCTCGTCACAGATTCTTCAGCTCCCGTCGCACTGGGTGTTACCTGGTGTGCTAGCTGGATGAGGACTTGAAGGAGCAATTGAGCGCCGTTCGTCATTCTGCTCTACCACTTGCTCTTTGACGTTGGACTTGAGCCGAGCGGATGGAACTGCAACATGGACACGCACTAAAACATCACATTTCTGGGTTGTGCGCGTTGGCCGTTCTTGCGTGTCAGTTGCCGTTTTTGTTCATTGTGCCATTCTTATTCTTGTTGATGTTGCGCGGAGGACAGGCCGGTGTTCTGTTCCAGTTCCTGATACCTCCCCTTTCGTTGCTTGTGTTGTTGTTGTTATAATCTCCGTTGTGTCTGGGGGACCCCTGATTGTGATGCCTTCGCCCGCATTATTTTGTTCTGTTTCAGCCGAGGACGGCTGGGATTTTCTCTACGGGGGAGGGTAGTGTAATGCGGGCGTAAATGGGCGGGGCGGATATGACGATCCGAGAGGGAGGAGTCAGGGTGACGTGGGGGAGAAGTTATAGCGGGGAGACAGGAAGCTATCTGGGGAGTCGGGGGAGTGAAGGGTGGTGAACACTTTGGGTGGTCGCCGTGCCTCAGCCTGGTGGCTGAGGGGCTCATGACGGCGCCAGCCAGCGGGGTGGAAGAGAGAGTGGAGGATTGAGGTAGGAAGTGGCGAGATAGCCACAGAGGCCACGAAGGGCTGAGGTAGGAAATGGCGAGATAGCCACAGAGGCCACGAAGGGCTGAGGTAGGAAATGGCGAGATAGCCATAGAGGCCACGAAGGGCTGACATTGGGAGGTGGCGAGATCGCCACGCACGGAGGAACAGGGAGCAGAGATGGAGCTGCTGGGGGAGCAGCCAGAGGGCTGTACCAAGAGCCTGCAGCGGAGCTGCAGGAGCGTGGAAGGCTACGGGAGCGAAGGCAGATGTGGGGCTGCCAGGGAGAGAGTCTCAGGAGGAGTGCCGTGTGGGAAGGAGAACGCGAACCCCAAATAAAGGACACGGAGTCAGCAAGAAGTGTCTGAGTCCTTTTATTACATATGGTAACCAAAACTATCACGTTACCATACATAGCAGGCGTGACCAAAAAGATCTCCAAAATTCTAAACAAACATAAGATCCAAGTCCGATTCAGTACAGTGCATAAAATCCGTGATCTGATTCCATCTGTGAAGGATGTCGATCCTGACTTACAGTATCCTGGAGTCTACAAATTGAGTTGCATTTGTGGTGATTGCTACATTGGTGAAACGAAACGTCATGTTTCTGATCGTGTCCGCGAGCACAAGTCAGATCTGAAACACGGCAGAACTGATTCTTCGGCCGTTGCCGATCATTGCTACAACTCGGTGGGCTCTCATGAAATTGTCTTTTCCGAGACCAAGGTTCTCTGCAAACCTCCCGGCTACCATCAAAGGTTTGTACACGAAGCCATACAAATATACAAACACAGACATAATTTCAACCATGATGATGGGTACAAACTTAGTAATCATTGGAAAGATGTTATTAACCACGCAAAAAAGACTTAATTACACTTTTTTGGACCATCTTATCTGACAGCCACTATCTTACTTTACTTTACCGAGTGTTAACATCCCCAATATTTAACAGTACTCTCTTCATTGTTCAGCCAGCATTGGTATAAACATGGGCATTGTTGTTCTTTTCTATCATGTGTATCAGGCCTCCCCTCCCCCTCTCTGTCCAATGCGTTGGCGTTGTGCAACAGCGTCGATGCCGTCGTGCACTCTATGGTCCCGCCCTCCCCCTCCCGATGCGTTGCACAGTTTTGGCCCCGCCCCCCCCTCCCCCTCCCGATGCATTGTACGTTGGCACTCCTTGCCGTCTTTGAGCCCCGCCCCCCCTCCCTCCCGATACGTTCCATTCATTGGCTACCACATTCTGATTAGCTCCCCCACCCCACTCTTCCCCCTCAACTTGCTTGTTAAGGGATTACATCTTGAATCATTGCCTCACTTGATGCAGCTAATCCGGCTGTGACGGTCCCACCTGATGACGGAGACTTGTGTTGCCTCCGAAACGTCGTGATTTTTGTTTTATTTTATTTTTTATTAATTTTGATGTTTTACCTACGTGACTTTACCGAAAAAACCTAAGAATACATTAATAATGTGTGTGTGCAGACAACTAATATTTCGATTTCTTGCTTCTCTCGCTAAACTCACATTTAGAAAAACGTATTATTTAAATAATCACCTTGCAAATATTACACTAATCATGTTTGTATGCCGACAACTAATATTACTATTTATTGCTTCTTTCGCTAAACTCACGTACATAGAAACCTATTTAGTTAATAATCACCTTGTAAATATTATAATTTTTTTGTTTGTGTGCTGACAACTAATATTTCTACATTAACTTAGTGATTAATAATTTATTTATTATTGTGTCTAAGTTTTTGTGTGCGTGTGAGTCCATGTACGTGTCTGCGATGATGTTAGTGTGTGTACGTTCGTGTGTGCATAAGTCAATGTGTGTGTGTGCAAAAAAATAACTTTGCAAATATTAAATTAATGTTTGTATGTTGACAACTGCATATTACATTAATAATGTTTTTCATAATAAAGGTTTCTGGGTTAGATCGCGTTATTTATAAATGTGTCGCAACCCTCCACCACCCGACACGGCCAATCGGTAAAAAATGTGTCACGTTGACAAAAGATAAATAGTTAACTGCTTTAGCCCACCGGTGTGTTGAAGCGTGAATCGCTAACAGTATTCGCCCCAACAGTTTTTTTGAAGGCTATATGGGGATCTTTGTCTCTTGTGCGCTGTAGCCTGGTGATCGACGCCCTGCGTGACATCGACCCCGAGCGGCGCTGCTACCGCATGGTGGGGGGGGTGCTCGTGGAGCGCACCGTCAAGGAGGTGCTGCCCGCCCTGCAGAGCAACAAGGAGCAGGTGGGGATGGAGGGGTCTCCGCTCCGCATCCCACTGTGCGGCGTGTTGCGCCGTGTCGTGTGTCGTGTTGTGCCGTGTCGTGTTGTGCCGTGTGTTTTGTCACTTGTTGTATCGTGCCGTGTTGCGTGTTGTGAGGTGTTGTGCCATGCGTCGTATCCTGTTGTGTCTTGTGTCGTCAGGTGTTGTGTGTCTTGCCGCATGTTGTACCATGTCATGTATCATGTCGTGTGTCTTGTCGCGGGTTGTATTGTGTCATGCGTCGTACCGCGCCGTGTATTGTGCCGCCTGTTGCACCGCGCCACCTACCGTAACCGTCCGCCTATATCCCCGCGGTCCCGCCCCCGCAGATCTCGCGGCTGCTGGAGGCGCTCGCCCAGCAGGTGTCGGCCAAGGGGCGCGAGATCAACGAGTATCGCGAGAAGCACAACATCCGCGTGCGTGGCGAGGCCGACCCTATACCCCTCGCCGTCGCCGGCAGCAGCGGCGGCGGCGACGGCAGCGACGGCCAGATCCCCGCCAAGCCCAGTGCCGCCGGCGTGCTGGTGTCCGAGACCGGGTAGAAGACGCGGCGGCAACGGGCGCCACCGATGGAGAGCGGGGGGGGGGGGTGGCGTGGGGCTGCGGTGATGGGCAAATCTGGTGGAGCGTGCGTGTGCGGACATGCGTGGCAACTGGCGTGAGCGCAGCGTGTGCACCGCCTCGCACCGCCGTATGCGCAGCATAGCCGCGGCGCACAGTAACGCGTCGTGGAACGCAGCGTCCCTTTGTTGCACGTGTTTGTGTGTATGTGGACAGCAAATGAAACGCAACAACAAGCAGTTCAACACGGAACACTCGCACACACTGCACACACTGGACGAGCACACAGCATGGTACAGAGCTGCCCATTGCTGCACACATCCAGCACCACACTTAACACCGCACCACCCTTAACACCACACCACCCTTAACACCGTTCACTACTCTAAACACCGAACAGTTACATAGTGTTCCATAATTTTACACACTCTACGATGCAGCACCGCACCATTCAACGTAGCACTGCACTGCAGAACCGTTTACAGCACAGCAAATACACGCTATGCCGTACAGCATAGTGCAGAAGTCTAGTGCGTATCACTGGACTGCACACAGCATAGCACGCTTCACCCCACGAAGCGGCAACACACTGCGAGCTACGTACAACACAGCTAGTGCAGCATGCGACGGCACCACCGGCGAGACTGATGCACGCACCACACAACAGGTCTCCCCCGCCACGCGATCGTGTAATTTCTTACCGATAGTCACGAAACCCTTGCGACGAACGAGTTGAGCGCCCTGTGCGTGTGTGAGAATGTGTGCGTTTTTTTTTTATATAAGTTAATGTCAGCGTGTGAATCCCCCCCACCCCCTTCCAAATGCATGGGTTTTCTCCGGGCACTCCAGTTTACTCCCCTCCGAATGTTCGAATGCAGTGAGACTCTCCCACCAAAGAGCCTCGAGGCTTACGTGAGGGTTTGCCTGGGTCTTCTGAGAGAATTATATTTGCTTGGGCGCGATGGTCGTCGATTCTCTGCTCATGGCCAACACTACCAGTAAATATATCTGAGCCGGTCCGAGGCTTCCCCGAGGTCGACTCGGCCTCAAATGAATACCTGGTACGGTGGAGACAAAGGCGGCCGGGCGTGGTGCTGGCCACCCACCCCCTCGTGTGCTGTGCCGGCCTTCATAGGTGCTCCTCGCCAACGGCACTTGCCCCAACAATCTGTTGAGGCTATACGGGGGGGGGGGGGGGGGGAGTCTTTGTGCGTGCGTCAGTCCACAGCCGCTCCATGCACAGCTCGGCGACGTGGTGGAAACTGGAATCTAACCTCCCCTGTCACTTCGAGCAGCGTTCGTCGTCTTAAACCAGGGCTATGGGAAAACTATTGACTTCATTCCCCTGTGGCCACGCGGTGCCATTTCGCATGCGGCCCAGCACTTCCATTCGAGTGCGCAGATGACGGTGCTCCGTCGCTGCAACAAGTCGCATCGCGGCCTCGCTCGGGTG
Source organism: Lethenteron reissneri (assembly GCF_015708825.2). Taxonomy (NCBI): domain Eukaryota; kingdom Metazoa; phylum Chordata; class Hyperoartia; order Petromyzontiformes; family Petromyzontidae; genus Lethenteron; species Lethenteron reissneri. The sequence goes on from NC_083840.1 coordinate 941,212, forward strand.
CTAGAGAAGGGGAATGACACGCGGCGAGCCTGACGCAGCTCTACTTTTCTCATATCCCAAGCTCTCAAGGCAATTTGCGTCACTGCAAGGAATTTTTTTTGCAGTGACAAAATCCCTGAGGTGTATTGTGTGTGTGTTAATGCCTGTTTTTTTCCAGTAATTGTTCCCCAGCCCTGCTCCTAAGCGCAGAGAAACCACGTTCACCAGAGCGCAGGGCTTCAGAGACACTGGTCCTCTCGGCCCCCAGCCGATGTACAAATACACACATACCGATTGTCGGCTACTGGCTTGCAATGACCCCGCGGAGTGGTGGGATGCTATGGTGAGAGAGCATGGCTCGCTTGTTGGAAAGTTCAGAGTTAAAATCCCGGCCAGTGGACAATTGGACTTTAAATCCCTCCAATGTAAAAATAAAGTATCGCTTTCTAAAAATGCAACAGTGACTGTTCACTACTGAGTGGGCACCCACCCCCACCATATGAATGTGGAGTTGCCACCACAGTCTGAGAGATTAGCACCTTACCACTCATTTAAGTGGGCAACCACTTTAGCATGACCACCCGTGATGTACCATGACTCTGGACTGGCTGCCGTACATCAAGGAGCCTGGTGAAAGTGTGGAACGTTGGGCCAACGGTTCCAACCGCATCGCAACGTTGGCTCGACGTTGCGTATTTTCCTGGGGGGGGGGAGGATGGGTGATCGGTTGCAGCGTTGGCTGCAGTGGGGGATGGGAGCTTTGGAAATCCTGCACCAGATGAAGCTGCCAGGCTGCTGCTCTTGCTGTCGGTGTCGATACAAGAGTGAACGATTAAACGGCAATGGTTTGTTGATATTGTAAGCTTTCAGTGTTGTGCTTATCATATGTGATCATGTCAACTTACAGTGCACTGCCGCACAGTACTCGATCGTAGAGAGAGAAAATTACTCGAGGGTGCTAAGAGGAACCACAGACAAGGCAGGTGGTGAGCCAACGCCAGGAATTGCCAAAGCCCTGTGGTCCTATACATATTAAGGTGTTCATTGGCCAATTAACCCGTTCCTGTCTGCAAGTTGCAGGGTGTGTTCGGTCGTCCCGTTCACCGCCGAATCTCGGAACGCGCGAGCGTCTGCATTAATTTTATTTAGAGAGGCGTCGTAGCAGCGCCGTTGTTTTTAAAGACGTACTCTCCAAAGAAAACCGTAGCGACACGACCGCCACTGCATCAGGTGCTCGTTTAAGGTGGAGTCGACCTAGGGTAAGACCCAGGACCAGTTCGGTTATTCTTTCAACGGTGTGAATGGGAATCAAACTGGCTACCAGAATTCGTAGCGTTGCACGCTTATCACCGTGCCATCGCTCGCCCAAAATTGTTATGAAAGAAAGGGTAGCACCGTTTAGAATATCCCTCGCAACCAGCTTGATGGACAGATCTAGCTCCATACAGCCCACAGGCATAATAATATAGCACAGCATTGCTACCGAATATGGGCGAGAGAAAACTTTTGCAACACACTGCAAGATACTAATTTCCAATCCAGCTGTCTCGTCCTTTGTTCTGTTATCTCCGCTGTCCGCCATATCTCTCGGAACTCTCCCTTGAACTCCTCGTTCCAAATTGCTGCTGCGCCCTCCCCCACCCCCGGGACGTCGTCTCCGTGCCCTGTTCTGTATCACGCGCTGAGCTCGTTCTTGAACCCTACTCATGTCCTCCGCTAACCTCTCCTTTCTGGATACCTTCCCACACCTCGAACCGACTTTCCTCCCCATGCGTCCAAGTTGAGCGGCGACTCTGTCCTCGCCTTGCCACCTTCCCCCAGCTCTGCTCCGACTCTTTGTCCTCTGTGGGGACTTCCAACTTATTTTTTTCTGCCCACCGCAACACTCCAATCCACCACGTCCCTCACCATCCTCACCCGGTTTTTCTCTGCACCGATGACTGGGGACCGCACTCAGCCGCGTCCCAACAACGCATGGAGGGAGAAGGGTGTGGATATTTCACCCAGGGGACTGCACCAAATTACGAATGTGGTGAGATGCAAACCACCATGCATATATATCAACGATGACTACCCAGTGCACCGCGAGTATTCTGGTGGAACAAGTGGACTCCACTCATCTTCCACCCCATACGCTGTCTTGGAGTGGCTTACACACAAATAACATAGCTTTCGTGACTGCAGGGATTCATCTTCTTGGTTCTTTCGGTAAAGTCACGTAGAAGGGAAATAATACAAATAAAACAATACAATTCTCACGACGTTTCAGCCACAACGCAAGAAGCCATCCTCAGGTGAAGAACAGGTCTGTCGGAAAGACAGCATCTGAATGAACACCACCAAGCTTGGCAGCCTATATTTAAGCTGGGTTAGGGGAGGAAGGGCGCCTTGACAAAGAAATTTGCATATCAACAGAGTAATTTAGCATATTTATGGAAAATGCAGATATGGGATTAGTCACCACTTGTGGATTGCGTAGGAGGGGGGGTCTCAAATTCATTATGCCCGTGCATTATGTAAGATTAGCAGCAATGTAATGCGGGCGTAAATGACCTTCCGGATGTGACGTCACGAGGGGGAGGAGTTACGTCACGTGGGGGTAAGGGTTCAGGTCTTAAAGGGGAGAAACCGGAAGAGGAGGGGAGTGATCGGAGACTGGGCTGGAGTGGGGCCACGCAGGGCGAGAGCTGGGGGTGGCGAGATCGCCACATACACAGAGTACGGTCGGCACCGTCGGCCAGCGGTGACCGACCCCGGAGGAACAGGGAGCAGCCGAGGGGGCTGTAACGAGAGCAGCCGGAGCGGCTGCCCGAGAGGACCAGCAGCGGGGCTGCCTACGAGAGGGAGAGACAGCAGCCGGAGAGGCTGCAGCGGGAGCGGCCGGAGAGGCTGCCTGAAGAGTCCAGCAGCGGGGCTGCTGGAGAAAGGAGAGATAGGCTACAGCAGCGACAACAGCGTCGGCCGCAGAGCGGAGAGTCTATGCGAGAGAGCCGTGTGGGGAAAGAGGAGGCGAACCCGAATAAAGGACACCAAGCCAGATACCGTAGTCGAGTCCTTTATTACAGCAACAAAGGAAGGAGGTAGGGTTATCCGTAATAAAGGGAAGGGATTTTAATAGCTGCAGCAGCCAAACCACCACGTAAAAAACTAAAATATAAACTACATCAATATCATCAATATATTAAATATACTCTCAAATAAGCTGAGCTACTAACAGTAAGTCATACATTACAATTCTACGTCACAAAACATATGCCTCCAGCTAAACTTTTTCCTTACATCACACGGATCTACCCCATACTATATACTGCCATAGACAAACCCAACATTAAATTATATACTGCATTACTATACACCACCCTATACCTTGGACTAATACATTGTAATATTACACTATTATTCTACCCACCCTACTGTATACCACACTGCTGTATATTCACTATACAATTACGATACTATATATTACCTTATACATTATATTAAACATTACACTTTTATACTATTTATTATTATACAATCTGCTATACACTATACCATTGACCGTCGCGTGAAAAGTACTAAGAGGAAGCAACGAAATATGCCAATGGGAGAGTGGTGGCAGGAGACTTGCAGCGGAGCAAAGACTCCATTTCCTGCGGAGAATACAAAAGATATATAGTCAATGCCAGTGAGTGGACTGTGGTCTGAAAGTCACCGTAAACGTGAACACAATCAGTTAAGATCCGAAATGGTTTATTACGTCCTTCCAATGATTGCTGAGCCAGAATCCATCTCGGTTGAAATTGTCTCTGTACTGTATATGTGTATCATGAACGAATCTCATGGTAGCCAGATGGCTTGCAGAGAACCTGTCTTGGAGAAGTCAATGTCACGTGAGCCCACTGAATTGTAACAGTGGTCTGCCACGGCTGAGGTGTTTGTCCTACCGTGTTTCAGGTCTGCTTTATGTTCACAGATGCAGTCCGAGACATGTCGTTTGATTTCTCCAATGTAACTGCTACCACAGAGGCAACTTAGTTTGTAGACACCAGGGTACTGTATGTCTGGTATCACATCTTTTACAGGCAGGACCAGATCACGGATTTTATGTACTGTGTTGAATCGGACCTGGATCTTGTGTTTATTCAGGATTTTGGAGATCTTTTTTGTGACCCCCGCAATGTAGAGTAAGGTGATTGTTTTGAATGGCTCCTCAACCGGATCCTTCTTGATGGTTGGAGTGATGGCTTTGCGGATTGTGTAGTCGGAGTAACCATTAGCCTTAAGAGCTTCACCTGAGGACGGCTGGTTGCGTTGTGGCCAAAGCGTCGTGAGAATTGTATTTTATTATGTTTTATGTTTATTATTTTATTATTTCCCTTCTATGTGACTTTACCGAAAGAAGCAAGAAGAAGAAATAACATAGCTGTCAACCCATACGGTTTACCCGTATTCTTGTACCGGGGGGGGGTGACCAATAAGGTCTGAATTGGGCTGTAATAAGGTAGCGAGCCACTGTATACACAGCACCACACGTGTTCACACTTCTCAGCGAGATCACACGAGGCCACGATCAGCTATTAATGATTTATTCTCGGCTACCTGGGAATTGATGTTAAATCAGTATGAATCGACGAGGCTGGTCTACCCTGATACCCCTGGGCCTATTCCCTATTTATCTGCTTACGATACTCTTTCACCTTCTTACTCACGGTTCGAAGTATTCGGCGTCCCGTGGGTTTTCCTCGCTGCTCGTCTTGACACGTCGCACGGACGTCCGGAGGGCAGAGCTGGGAGCCGTCTTGACCGCTGGCTGCTTGGAGTCCGACCTACCTTGCTACCTTCGCTTTTTATCCTATCTCCCCGTCCCAGGGCTCCGCCTCCCCGAGCACTCTTCGCTCCCTCCCGCGTTTATGCGCGGCGCATATTCTAATCAGCTCCATTCTCATGCCTCCCCATCACAATCGGCTTGACTGTGCCGGTGCATGCCTTTGTTATGCCAATTAGGTCGCGGTGTCCATCACAAAGGCTTGCCGTGGAAATTTGTGCACGAGCCTTCCGCGTGCCTCTGATTATTCGTAATTCCAGCTTTTACCCTTTAACTTCCCTAAATTCCCTTATAATGGCGATCACGCGCTCGAGCCCATTCTCGCTCCTCCCCTGCCTGTCTCGTCGATACGTGTGTGTGTGTTGGGGGTGCGTTTCAACCGCGGTGGCCGAGTGCCCCTCGCCGCGACCATGCAATCTTAATGCCTGTCACAGCGCCGTGGTGCGAAGTAGCATCGGGGGAGGTCGTCCAATTCCCTGGTCGCCGGAAACTGTGAAGGTTAACTCCGATAAGGGCTTCTCGGGTTAAAACCGGTCGGCCAGGTGATTTCCCCTCGGAGCTCTATTGGGGGGGGGGGGGGGGGATGCGTGCGGGTGTGTTTATGTGAGTTGAGGTGAGGGGGACGCGGGGTCGGCTCTGTCACTTGGTGGTGGCGAGGTCGGGGGTGGGGCGCCCGCCGAACGGCTTCATGACGGCGGCATCACATAAGTGGTGGGCAGCGACCGCGACGGTGGTGGGTTTTTCCACCAATCAAAGGGCTGCCCAGTAAAAATTTGCATGATAATGTAAGATCGTCGAGCGGCCTCCACAGCGGGCGTCCTGAGGAGGCGATGTTAATGTGAGAGATTAGCATGTTAATGCGGGATCGCAAAGCAAAAATCCTCGAGTTCAGTGAGCGAGGTAGCTGTGTTAGGGTGAGAAATTTTACCTATTAATGTAAAATCAGAGAGCCGAAAACAACTAATATCGGAAGGTGGTAGGATGGGAACATCACAGCCAGTTACAGTGAGGGAAAAAAGTATTTGATCCCCTGCTGATTTTGTACGTTTGCCCACTGACAAACAAATTATCTTAAGTCTTAAAGTCTTAAAGTCACTTTATTGTCAGGTGTGTTACATGCATGACATACAACACAGATGAAATTACAGTCCTCTCTCTTGGTCCCACGGTGTAACCAAGCAATTAAAAAATTAATCACAATTAACAGACATAAATAAACAATAAACAATCGGCGATCAACACAAGATAAATAATTAAAAATGTAATAAACTTAAAATAAACAAGTCAAGAATTTTTAAAATGTAAAATATTATTTAAATAAAGTATTTAAAGAAATAAGATATTTAAACCAGTGTGGTAGTGCGATGTAGTGCAATGTGCAGTCCAGAGATCAGGATGTACGAGTGAATGTGTGTGTGGGGGATGGGGTCAGGGGGCAAAGGGGGGTGGGTGGGCAGAGGGGGGGAGTGATGGTAGAGCAGGGAGGGAGTTGAGTCTCCTGACAGCCTGGTGAAAGAAACTGTCTTTGAGCCTGCTGGTCCTGGCTGGAAGACTCCGCAGTCTCCTCCCTGACGGCAGCAGGCTGAAGAGGCTGTGAGATGGGTGGGTGGGATCACCTGCAATCTTGATTGCTTTGCTGGTGATGCGGGTGTTATAAATGTCCAGAAGAGGGGGGAGAGAGACACGAATGATCCTCTCAGCTGCTCTCACTATGCGCTGCAGAGTCTTGCGGCAGGACACGGTGCAGGTGCCGTACCACACGGTGATGCAGCTCGTCAAGATGCTCTCAACGGTGCCTCTGTAGAAGGTGTGCATGATGGGGGGCGGGGGCTCCTGCTCTTCTCAGTTTGCGGAGAAAATACAGGCGCTGTTGGGCTTTTTTGGCCAGTGATGCAGTGTTGTGACTCCACGACAGGTCTTCAGAGATGTGCACACCCAGGAACTTGGTGCATCTCACCCTCTCCACTGCAGCACCGTTGATGGTTAGCGGAGTATGCTGGGTGTGCACTCTCCTGAAGTCCACGACAGTCTCCTTCGTCTTCTCAACATTCAGGTGGAGATTGTTGTCCTTGCACCACGTGGCCAGCCTGCTCACCTCACTCCTGTAGTTTGTCTCATCACCGTTTTTGATGGCACCCACCACAGTTGTGTCATCCGCAAACTTAATGAAGAGGTTGGAGCTGAATGATGGTGTGCAGTCGTGGGTCAGCAAAGTGAAGAGGAGGGGACTCAGCACACATCCTTGGGGGACCCCTGTGTTCAGTGTGATGGTGCTGGAGGTGTTGCTGCCAACTCGAACTGCCTGTGGTCTCCCTATCAGGAAGTCCAATAGCCAGTTGCACAGGGAGGTGTTGAGCCCCAGGTGGTCTAGTTTGTGGATGAGCTGCTGGGGAATGATTGTGTTGAATGCTGAGCTAAAGTCGATGAACAGCATTCTGACGTAGGAGTCTTTAGTCTCCAGATGGGTGAGAGCTGAGTGGAGGGTAGCCGAGATGGAGTCATCGGTTGAGCGGTTAGACCGATACGCAAACTGGAAAGGGTCCAGGGCGGGGGGAAGGACAGACTTGATGTGTTGTAGGACTAGCCGCTCGAAGCACTTCATAAGGATGGGAGTGAGTGCGACCGGGCAGTAGTCATTGTGGCAGGAGGGAGATGACTTCTTCGGGACCGGGATGATGGTGGTAGCTTTGAGGCACGTGGGTACAACAGCCTGTCTCAGCGAGGTGTTAAAGATGTCGGTGAAGACATCTGTGAGCTCCTCCGCACAGTCTCTCAGGACACGACCCGGAATGTTGTCAGGGCCCTGGGCTTTCCTTGGGTTCGTCCTTCTGAGGGATCTCCTCACGCTATCTGGGGATAGCGTCAGCACCTGATCACCGGGAGGTGGTGGAGTCTTCTGTGCTGGGGTGCTGTTGTCTGCCTCAAAGCGAGCGAAGAAGTCCTTCAGCTGGTTCAGCAGAGAGGTGGAGCTGTCACAGGTCTGCGGAGAGGGTTTATAGTCCGTGATGGTCTGCATCCCTCGCCACAGGTTCCTGGTGTCTCTGCTGTCATTGAAGCGGTCGGCGATCCTCCTGGAGTACTGCCTCTTGGCCAATCTGATGCCTCGCGACAGGTTGGCCCTGGCTGTCTTCAGGCCCATCTCCTCGCCAGCTTTGAAGGCGGCGTTCCGAGCCCTCAGGAGCCTGTGGACTTCCCCTGTCAGCCATGGCTTCTGGTTGGCCCGAATGGAGATGGTTCTGGTGACCGTGACATCCTCCATGCACTTCCTCATGTAGGAAGTGACGGTCTCCGTGTACTCCTGGAGGTCTACGGTGTTGTTGTAGGTGGCTGCCTTTCTGAACATGTTCCAGTCGGTGGTGGAGAAGCAGTCCTGGAGTGCCTCTGAAGACCCCTCAGGCCACACGCATATCCGCTTTATAACTGGTTTGGTGACTTTAACCAGCGGCCTGTACGCTGACGTTAGCAGAACAGTGGTGTGATCTGAGGCCCCAAGGTGGGGGAGGGGACGGGCTTTGTAGGCACCTTTGTGTGTAGTGTAGACATTGTCCAGGATATTGTTTCCTCGTGTGGGAAAGTTGATGTGTCCCTGGAGTTGTGGAAACACGATCTTGGGGTTGGCATGGTTGAAATCCCCAGCCAGAATGAGGAAGGCATCTGGGTGGGCTGTCTGCTGGTCACCGATGTGCTGATGGAGTTCATACAGTGCCTCGTTCCTGTTGTTTTCGGAGCCAGGGGGGATGTATAGTGCCACCAGCAATATGGCACTAAATTCCCTCGGCAGGTAGAATGGCCGGCATTTAATTACCATAAACTCTACCGATGATGAGCAGTGTTGGCAGACCACAACAGCGTCGCGGCACCAGGCATCGGTGATGTAAACACAGAGTCCCCCGCCGCGAGTCTTCCCCCCCTCGACGAGCGCTCTGTCCGCCCGGTAACATGTTAGCCCGGCTAGCTGAATGGCATGGTCCGGGACGCTGTCGTTAAGCCATGTCTCCACAAACACAAGGACACAGCACTCACTCACAGTCCTGGAAGTTGTACGAAGAAGGCGGATATAGTCCAGTTTGTTTTCCAGCGAGCGTACGTTGGCCAGTGTGATGGTAGGGATAGCCGGCCGGTGAGGGCTAGCCGCTCGCCTAGCCTCGATACCTCCGCGCTTTCCCCTCTTCTGCTTCCTCATACACCGCCTGTGGCGCTTCCACTGTAGGCTGGTTGCAGTAGTAGCGGTCGGTGGTAGAGCAGGCCTCTGGAGCAGACCGCAGTCGCGTAGCTCTTCCGCGTCTGCTGGGTTTATATCCATGAGTGTGGTTCTGCCGATGGCGAGCAGAAATTCGCGAGAGTATGTGCGCCTTACGTTTAATCGACGTGATGATGACGAACAAATGCACGTAGATGGATAACACAAAAAACATAAAAACACCGATCTGATGGCAGAGAGAGGAGCCGCTGCATGTATACGCGCCGCCATCTTGGGCCGAGCTATAAGTTTAATGGTAGGTTTATTTGAACAGTGAGAGACAGAATAACAACAACCGTCAAATCTTGGGTGAGAACCTCCTTCCCTCAGCCAGGGCATTGAAAATGGGTCGTGGATGGGTATTCCAGCATGAGAATGACCCAAAACACATGGCCAAGGCAACAAAGGAGTGGCTCAAGAAGAAGCACATTAAGGTCCAGGAGTGGCCTAGCAGTCTCCAGATCTTAATCCCATAGAAAATCTGTGGAGGGAGCTGAAGGTTCGAGTTGCCAAACGTCAGCCTCGAAACCTTAATGACTTGGAGAAGATCTGCAAAGAGGAGTGGGACAAAATCCCTCCTGAGATGTGTGCAAACCTGGTGGCAAACTGCAAGAAACGTATGACCTCTGTGATTGCCAACAAGGGGTTTGCCACCAAGTAATAAGTCATGTTTTGCAGAGGGGTCAAATACTTATTTCCCTCATTAAAATGCAAATCAATTTATAACATTTTTGACATGCGTTTTTCTGGATTTTGTTGTTGTTATTCTGTCTCTCACTGTTCAAATAAACCTACCATTAAAATTATAGACTGATAATTTATTTGTCCGTGGGCAAACGTACAAAATCAGCAGGGGATCAAATACTTTTTTCCCTCACTGTATAAGGAGAGGCAGGGGGAGGACTCGAGGTCGGTGTGGGAGCCTGGAGTCCGGACCGCATCTCCGCCATCTCGTCACGCCACCGGCCACGTGGCAACTTCGAGTAGGCCTCGGCAAGGTAAAGTAATTTACCATTTTTACCGGGTAAAAGGGAAAAGGTAAAGGGTAAAAGTGTCGACATGCCAAGGGGTAAGGTAAAGGGTAGGGTGAAGGTAGCTTGGAATAATCACCCGGTAGGGTAAAGGTAGCGCGAAGTATTACCCGGTAAATACGGTGCCTTGTTTACCGCTAAAAGCTCCGTGGCACAGTCCGTGGCCTCCATTTAATAATTAATATTTTAAAAAACTTTTTTAAACACACTTTAATGATACTAGCGGTAAGCGATCATGGGAACTGTGATAAAAATTTAACAATAAATGACTTCCACAACGGTTTGAGACTTGCGTCCTTTCTTTATTTAGTGACTAGCGGTAAGTACCCGGCGTTGCTCAGGCGAAAAAGGCAGAGACACACATTGACTTAACACGCAGACATCGACCCACACACATAGAAACACATCGACTTAGACGCACACACACATATATGGTTAAACCCAGGATGGATTGTTAGCAGGCCAGCCTAAATGTTTCTAACCGGCGAACATGTTCCATTAGGGGGGTCCAAGTTTTGCAAGGGTAGAGAAGGGAGGGAATGACCGTGGCCGAGAAGACCTGAAGCTTCATGCGGAGTGATAGATCAGGTAGCTTCCACACAGAGTTATGCAACCAATGAAAATATTATGTGGCTCGACTGATTCGGAGTGAGACCTCTGCTGTTAAACCGGAGCCGGTCATGCGCACAGTGGCCAGGTATGGGAATCTCGGCCATCTCTCCACAACTGCCGCATCACCAATTGTGAGTTATGGGGGTGGATTGTTCGATGGTACAAAATACCCAGGCAGGTGCTTAGTTTTGGTGGGGCTGATGGTAATGCCCCACCTCTTTGTGGCAAGCTCCAGGTTCAGCAGCAGTGAGCAGCAATCACCAGAGCATCGGCATACATAACATGGTTGAGCAATAGGGAGGCATCCTTTGACCGCACCCGGGTATCGATCAGCCTCCCATTGTATCTGTACCATATGGTAATTCCTCGGGTAGAGCCATTGAAGGCTTCACGAACTACGTGTTCAAAAGATGTTAATTAGCGGACATCCCTGTCACACCCCAAGGTGTAGAGGGAATTGCTCTGACTCACGGCCACGTAGTTAGACGTGGGGCCGCTCACCATCATGAAGGTCCTTAAGGATGGTGATCAGTGGGTCATTGACTTGGAAAGCACGAAGAGCAACCCAGAGGCCAGGCCTACTGATGGTATCATAGGCCTTGAGTAGGTCAATAAAGCACACGCATGGACTAAGATGCACACATGGAGCTACAGACACGCAAAAAAATAAAGTTACAAAGACTAACATGGAGGCATGCACACACAGCGACTAACACACGCACATGGATTGAGACACACACATATCGACTCACACACAAACACATCGACTTACAGACACACACACACATGGACGCACACACACATAGGCATGCACTTGAGATACACACACATGGAGTTACACATATCGACGTACACACATACAGGGACTTACACATACATACATAGAGTGACACACACATTGCCGTACACACACATACGGACTATCACACATAGACATCGACTTGAGATATACACACATGGAGTTACACACACATATATGGACGTACACACATACAGCGACTCACACACACACCGACTCACACACACATTGACGTAAACACACATATGTACTTACATCTTATATAGACTCAAAGACGCACACACGGACTAACACACATCGATGAGCACAACAACAGCTGCTGCCCGCTGCGCGGGTCACGTGGCGTGCCTCAACCCCGCACGTCGCACGCCTCGACCCGGGGCACCACCCTCCATGGGGGCAGCCCCCCACGTCCCCCGCCCCTCTCCCCCACGCCACCCGCCCCTCTCGCTTTGTTTCAGTCGTGAACGGGCATGCGCGGGTATTTAAGCGGTGACTCATCCCGATCCATACAGGTTCTAGCAAACGCATCGTATCCCAAGCAAGACGTCGTATTGTGGTAAGGTAAAAGGTAAGGCAAAGGTAGGCTTGTTTTTTTATGTTTTAACTTTTACCTTACTTTGCCGAGGCCTACCTCGAGGCCCGAAGCTCTCTCAACTCCCTGAGCGCCGTCAGCCAGCGGTGCGCGGGGGATAGAGCGAGGGGAGCCGCACGGGGACGGAGGACGAGTGAGCGCGCGCATGCGGCGACAGGGAGAGAGGGTGACCTTCCAGAAAGGGAGTGCTGAGCCGAGCAGTCATCTTATTCTCTTCTTCTTCTCTCTTCTCTTCTTCTTCTCTTCTTCTCTTCTCTTCTCTCTTCTCTTCTCTCTTCTCTTCTCTCTTTCTTATATATATAAGTCTCCACGCGCTCGCGCTTGCGGGGGATTTGGCTCTCGGACGGTGGCCTTAACGTAGAAAAAAAATTGCCGGGCGGCACGCCATAAGCCCCGCGGTGGGAATAGGCTATTTCATTTTCCCATCCCTAAACGCTAAAGTAGTTTAATTAACGCATTTGTGCCGTTTCTATGATTAATTATTTACTTTTGCGCGCCGTCGACCGTACCAAGTGACGCCAATTGTGTGGGGGGGGGGGGGGGGCAAACTCTGCCAAGTGATGCGCCTTAGCTCCATCTCACAGGGACATTTTCTTTTACGCGTTTAAAACCAACACATACACACATAACGCTGCGGATATTTCTTCACAGTGTCACGTCCTATTCGCTCCCCTACCCCCCAACACGATGTGTCCAGTTTATACTACAGATCATATTTTTGTTCTTCTTGCACGCCCGGGGGTCCGGGGGATTCTGGGGGATAGCGGCCCAGCCCCTAGCCTGGCAACGTGCCATCTCCGTCGCCTCGCCAATGTAGGCCAGGACGGGGCTACGCATGGCACAATGCCTCAGCATGGCTATGGTAAGTACAAAGTTCCTTGCTTCTTATGCTAACAACTCAAGTCCATTGTTTTCTATTGTTAAACACATTAGTTGACAAACATTACAATAATCATGTTTGTGTGCATATAATTTATCACGTTCATTGCTTAATATTATGAAACAAATACGTTGCCAGATATTACTATATTTATCTTTGTGTGTACATACCAACTCAGGTTCATTGTTTATCTTTCATTTATGCTTATTTCTGCTTATTTATTAAATGCATTTCTATTGTTTCCATCGCTCACGTCACGCTATTTACTCATACGTAGTACTGCGATACTGATAGCTGTGCCATCATCGGGGATTGTTGTGCCCATCGATGTGTGTTAGTTAATGTGTGCGTCTTTGAGTCCATACGTTTATGCGTGTAGAGCCATGCGTGTCTTTAACTCCATTTGGGTGTCTGTCTTTTTCGAACGGACAACGCCCGATGTGTGTGTGTACGTCGAAGTGTTTGTGTGTGTGTCAGTCCAAGTGTGCGTGTCAGTCCATTTGTGTGCGTATCAGTCGCTGTGTGTGTGTTAGTCCATGTGTGTGTGTTAGTCGATGTGTATGTGTGTGTCAGTCCATATGTGTGTGTGTCAGTCCATATGTGTGTGTGTCAGTCCATATGTGTGTGTGTAAGTCTACATGTATGTGTGTAAGTCCATGCATGTGTGTGTGTGTCACTCGATATGTGTGTGTCAGTCTATTTATGTATGTGTGTGTGAGTACATGTGTGTTTATGTCAATGTGTGTATGTGTCCACGTATGTCTGTGTGTGATTCCATGTGTGTGTGTCTGAGTCGCTGTATGTATGTACGTCGTTATATGTGTGTAACTCCATGTGTGTGTATCTCAAGTGCATGTCTATGTGTGTGTGAGTCCATGTGTGTGTCTGTAAGTCTATGTGTTTGTGTGTGTGTTAGAGTCAATATGTGTGCGTGTGTGTCTCAGTCTATGTGCGTGTGTGTTAGTCGCTGTGTGTGCATGCCTCCATGTTAGTCAGTGTAAGTCAATTTTAATTGCGTGTCTGTAGGTCCATGTGTGCGTCTTAGTCCATGTTTGTGCTTTATTTACCTGCTCAAGGCCTATGATACCATCAGTAGGCCTGGCCTCTGGGTTGTTCTTCGTGCTTTCCGAGTCCCTGACCCACTGCTCACCATCCTTAAGGACCTTCATGATGGTGAGCGGCCCCGCGTCAAACTACGTGGCCGTGAGTCACAGCCATTCCCTGTATACCTCGGGGTGCAACAGGGATGTCCTCTGGCACCCACTTTATTTTACATATATTTGGACCATGTAGTTCGTGGAGCCTTCAATGGCTGTACCAGAAGAATTCCCATCTCGTACAGATACAATGGGAGGCTGATCAATGCCCGGGTGCGGTCAAGGGATGGCTCCCTATTGCTCAACCACGTTATGTATATCGATGATCTGCTAATTGCTGCTCACTCGGAGGAGTTCGCGGTGCTGCTGCTGAACCTGGAGCTTTCCACAAAGAGGTGGGGCCTTATTCATATTCTTAGGTTTTTTCGGTAAAGTCACGTAGGTAACTAAACACCTGCCTGGGTATTTTCTACCATCGGACACTCCACCCCCCACAACTCCCAATTGGTGATGGGGCAGTTGTGGAGATAGTGGAGAGTTTCCCATACCTTGCCAGTGTGCTAATGACCGGCTCCGGTTTAACAGCAGAGGTCTCACTCCGAATCAGTCGAGCCACATAATATTTTCATTGATTGCATAACACTGTGTGGAAGCTACCTGATCTATCACTCCGCATGAAGCTTCAGGTCTTCTCGGCCACGGTCATTCCCTCCCTTCTCTACCCTTGCAAAACTTGGACCCCCCTAATGGAACATGTTCGCAGGTTAGAAACATTTAGGCTGGCCTGCTAACAATCCATCCTGGGTTTAACCATATATGTGTGTGTGTGCGTCTAAGTCGATGTGTTTCTATGTGTGTGGGTCGATGTCTGAGTGTTAAGTCCATGTGTGTCTCTGCTTTTTCGCCCGAGCAACGCCGGGTACTTGCCGCTAGTCACTAAATAAAGAAAGGACGCAAGTCTCAAACCGTCGTGGAAGTCGTTTATTGTTAAATTTTAATCACAGTTCCTATGATCGCTGTTACATTGTTTTTATAGCTTTATTTTTGTAATTTTGAAAACGTTTTGGTTTAGCCATGTTTGTTTGTTGTAGTACATAGTTAGCCTGATAACTTTAATCTAAATTGCCTTATGGTTGTTATTGTTTGACTTGCATCCCACTGGGATTTTTTGCACACAGCGTTGAAATGCGGTGTTTTTTCTGGAAGACTTTTGCTGTTTTTTCCTGGATTTTTCTGTTGCGTGCAGTCACTTTAAGATGTTTCTTGTTCATGTTTTTGTTTGTTGCGGTTGCACCCGAGTCAAGAGCTGCATGGTTCACAGGGTTATAACCTAATAAATGAAACTGAAATGTCGCAGGGATTGAGGAACCTACCTGCAAAATCCTTCTTCAAAGGGGGTCGACGATATGGGGCAATCCTTTACTGATGATAGGGGGAAACGTCATAAATTAGGACCGCTGGAAAATGTGTGGGCTGGACATGGTTTTTCATCTTTTACCTTTGGACGGAAGGGCGTTGAACACATTCCTGCGGAGGGAGCTGGTAGTAACGTTGGGTTACTCAGTCAATGGCCAGGGTCAACGGCGGCGTGGTGTATTCCGCAAATATGCCCGACTGTGAGGGCAGGCACAAGCCGGCGTGAGTAGGTTAAACGTTGATAAGGGCACCACGGGGTGAGCAGCCCCTCCCCACCCAGCCCCACCCCTGCCACCCCCCACCCAGCCCACCCTCCCCACCCAGCCCCTCCGCACCCTCCCCACTCAGCCCCTCCCCACCTTCCCCTCCCCACCAAGCCCCACCCGCCACACCCAGCCCCCCCCTCCCCACCCAGCTCCTCCCTGCACGACGGACGGACAAAATAATCCCCTGTGGGCTGGTGTAACCAGGAGGTTACTACCAGTACTTTTGTACATATGTAGTGACATCGCCAGATACCACAATGATGTGGGTGTAGTACCGGCCCTAGAGGGGCCCGGTGTGCGCTGAATAATAGCGCGAGATGGCACCACGCTTCAAGTGCAGTGCCGACCCTACAGGACAGGGTGCGTGGGTGCCGGCCGAAGAATGAGGCCGTGTGAGGCCATGGCACTCTGGTTGAACTCCCTGCGCGCCGTCAGCCAGCGGTGCACAGGGGATAGAGCGAGGGGAGCCGCGCGGAGACGGAGGACGAGTGAGCGCGCGCATGCGGCGAGAGGGAGAGAAAATAACCTTCCAGAAAGGGAGTGCTGAGCCGAGCAGTCATCACTAAATAAAGAAAGGACGCAAGTCTCAAACCGTCGTGGAAGTCGTTTATTGTTAAATTTTAATCACAGTTCCAATGATCGCTGTTACATTGTTTTTATAGCTTTATTTTTGTAATTTTGAAAAGGTTTTGGTTTAGCCATGTTTGTTTGTTGTAGTACATAGTTAGCCTGATAACTTTAATCAAAATTGCCTTATGGTTGTTATTGTTTGACTCGCATCCCACTGGGATTTTTTGCACACAGCGTTGAAATGCGGTGTTTTTTCTGGAAGACTTTTGCTGTTTTTTCCTGGATTTTTCTGTTGCGTGCAGTCACTTTAAGATGTTTTTTGTTCATGTTTTTGATTGTTGCGGTTACATCCGAGTCAAGAGCTGCATGGTTCACAGGGTTATAACCTAATAAATGAAACTGAAATGTCGCAGGGATTGAGGAACCTACCTGCAAACTCCTTCAAAGGGGGTCGACGATATGGGGCAATCCTTTACTGATGATAGGGGAAACGTCATAAATTAGGACCGCTGGAAAATGTGTGGGCTGGACATGGTTTTTGATCTTTTACCTTTGGACGGAAGGGTGTTGGCCTTTGAGGAGGTGTGAGCCAAATATGATATCCCCCATTCCTAATTTTCCAAATACCTTCAAATTAGGGACGCTATCGAGAAATCTCTGGACAATAACTTAGAGACACTAACCCACCCAATTATTAAATGGTTAGTGGCACATGAAGACAAATACAACTTATCCGAGGCCTACTGGCTCCAAGGAGAGGGAGACCCTGTTCTGAGACTGGCTACCAAAAAATTGTTGGATGGGTCTGTGCCCGATGAGATTGTACCATGGACATGGTGCAATAGATGGTGAGCCCCTAAAGGTCCATCCCCCCACCTTAAATTAATTCAATTTGAAATGTGTACACAGAGCATGACGTATTTAACTAATGAGAACAGGGCAAAATTCATGAAGCCTTCATCAGACTGCCCTCGATGTCCCCCAGATACGGTGCAAAACTATTTCCACACCTTCTGGCTCTGCCCAGATGTGGTGAAACGCTAAAACGAGATTGAGCTTTTTTAAATTACCTATGTGGTACAGACCTATCCCCATCAATAGAGGCCCTATGGGCACTGAAGCTTCCAGCGGACTCAAGGCATCACCACGCTCTCCTTCAAACCTTTGATATAGCCAGCAAGGTTATTCTGGTTCATTGGAAGAACCACGAACAACCCACATGGAAACAGTGGTATAGTATTGTAAGGGATGTCAGGGGAAGGATTCCCGCCAAAAGGAGATGGACAGTGGAGCGGGACAGTGGAAGGGGGAGGAGCAGGCAAGGAGATATAAGAGAAAGAACTGGCGGGAAAGAGGAAATAACTGGTGGGAAATGGACAGAGAAGGCTGGGCACGAGTGTGGACTGGGGGAAGCAATAAAGTACGAACCCCCTGCAACCTTGTGTCGGCTCTCCTTTACAATACGCTCCTAACACGTTGGTATGGAGCACCTGAGCCAAAAGCTTAAGGGAAAGGAGTGAGAATGTGAGGCCAGTTGGTCCCCTCATGCATCTGAAATTCGCTCGCTGGATGAAGGGGTCGGCAGATAGGGACTGATGATAAAGGGTACAACCCCTATGGATTAGATGAGAGACGGACTCGGAAGGGTGGAGGAAAAATATGATCGCTCTTTACCCGTCGCATGTTTTTCTTTGATTTAAGACGCGTTTTGGTTACACCCGTTGGCTTGTCACTCCCTCTCCCTTAAATACTTACCTTACCTCTTACGGTGGTGCCCCGGCATGTTGGGGGCTGCGGGCCAGCTCCCCATCTTCATACCACGCGGGTTTAGCTCATGTTGCTGACGCTTCCAGCACGCGACACAACGTGATGTATTGCATAAATGAAAAAAAAATCTTAAAATAAATGAAAGTTACAATAGGCTCATGACACATACTGATGGGTATGCAAGTGAAAACAGATGTGTTAAGAGGAGACCTAAGAGACTCAACCAACTTAGATTCCCTGTGAAGAGCTATTTACTATTTGTATTTAACCAGGTAAGGTCCCACTGATTTAGACAGCTCTTTTTCATAAGTGACCTGGCCACAAATGATAGTTCTGTGAAATGGTGTGGAAATTTATAGCAGCCAAATACAGCTCTCTAAACGCATTTTGATTAAAAATGCGGAGGGAAAAACCGGAGGACCCAGAGAAAAATCCACGCGACCACGAGGAGAGCGACATGCAAGCTTGAAATATACAGCAGGTGCCAGGGTCGGGATCGAACCCACGTACGCCTGTACATCACGCCAGGTAGTTAACATCTCGGCACCGTGGCGTCTCCACTGAAGCCAATGTTGTGGGGAATCGCGTTCCGCATACGAGTCCATGAAACAGGTATTTAAAACTTCTTTCCCGCCGTATGTAGCCAACTGTGCTAATCGGAGGCGAGGGGGAAGGACAACTAAACAGAAAAATAAGTTATAAAGAAAATAGTTTTTAACTTGAATTACTTTAAAAGTGCATGGCAGCAGCATGCAATCCCTCGTAAACACCAACAAGTGTACACCACACACCACAGGTAGCACTGTGCAGGTGGCATTGAATATTATCAGCAAGCGCCATGCAGAATAAACACGCGCGCATCACTCGAGAGCCAGCGATCACAACAGTTGACATGAATATGCAACAGTTCCCAGTAACACGAGAATACAAAACATTACCACGCTTCAGGAGATTATTCTGACAGTGGCGTTTCACCGACGTCCTGTGCATAACATGAATAAAGCTGCATTTACCTGCAGCTGGCAAGTGTGATGTAACATGCTAACCAGGGTTAGAATACGCTAATCTGGCGATGGCCTATGCCGATTATGTCGTGGAGTAATACTGATTCGGCGGTGCCATTGAATAATTAATCTCTGTATGAATGTGCGTCTGTTTCTCTTAATCAGTCTCTCTGTAGGTCTATTTTTCTGTATCTGTATAGATTCTCTTTTCCCTGTCTCTATGTCTCTATCTACAACTGCATCTTTGTTTGTGTCGATGTTTGTCTCTTATCGAGAGACATATCTTTGTAGGAATGTCTACGTATCTCTGTACGTGTCTATCATCTAATAACACACTCATGCGCGTGTAACACATTCCTGCGGAGGGAGCTGGTAGTAACGTTGGGTTACTCAGTCAATGGCCAAGGTTAACGGCGGCGTGGTGTATTCCGCAAATATGCCCGACTGTGAGGGCAGGCACAAGCCGGCGTGAGTAGGTTAAACGTTGATAAGGGCACCACGGGGTGAGCAGCCCCTCCCCACCCAGCCCCACCCCTGCCACCCCCCACCCAGCCCCACCCTCCCCACCCAGCCCCTCCGCACCCTCCCCACTCAGCCCCTCCCCACCCTCCCCTCCCCACCAAGCCCCACCCGCCGCACCGAGCCCCTCCCTCCCTACCCAGCTCCTCCCTGCACGACGGACGGACAAAATAATCCCCTGTGGGCTGGTGTAACCAGGAGGTTACTACCAGTACTATTGTACATATGTGGTGACATCGCCAGATACCACAATGATGTGGGTGTAGTACCGGCCCTAGAGGGGCCCGGTGTGCGCTGAATAATAGCGCGAGATGGCACCACGCTTCAAGTGCAGTGCCGACCCTACAGGACAGGGTGCGTGGGTGCCGGCCGAAGAATGAGGCCGTGTGAGGCCATGGCACTCTGGTTGAACTCCCTGCGCGCCGTCAGCCAGCGGTGCGCAGGGGAGAGAGCGAGGGGAGCCACGCGGGGACGGAGGACGAGTGAGCGCGCGCATGCGGCGAGAGGGAGAGAAAATAACCTTCCAGAAAGGGAGTGCTGAGCCGAGCAGTCATCACTAAATAAAGAAAGGACGCAAGTCTCAAACCGTCGTGGAAGTCGATTATTGTTAAATTTTAATCACAGTTCCAATGATCGCTGTTACATTGTTTTTATAGCTTTATTTTTGTCATTTTGAAAACGTTTTGGTTTAGCCATGTTTGTTTGTTGTAGTACATAGTTAGCCTGATAACTTTAATCTAAATTGCCTTATGGTTGTTATTGTTTGACTTGCATCCCACTGGGATTTTTTGCACACAGCGTTGAAATGCGGTGTTTTTTCTGGAAGACTTTTGCTGTTTTTTCCTGGATTTTTCTGTTGCGTGCAGTCACTTTAAGATGTTTTTTGTTCATGTTTTTGTTTGTTGCGGTTGCACCCGAGTCAAGAGCTGCATGGTTCACAGGGTTATAACCTAATAAATGAAACTGAAATGTCGCAGGGATTGAGGAACCTACCTGCAAAGTCGTTCTTTAAAGGGGGTCGACGATATGGGGCAATCCTTTACTGATGATAGGGGAAACGTCATAATTTAGGACCGCTGGAAAATGCGTGGGCTGGACATGGTTTTTGATCTTTTACCTTTGGACGGAAGGGTGTTGGCCTTTGAGGAGGTGTGAGCCAAATATGATATCCCCCATTCCCAATTTTCCAAATACCTTCAAATTAGGGACGCTATCGAGAAATCTCTGGACAATAACTTAGAGACACTAACCCACACAATTATTAAATGGTTAGTGGCACATGAAGACAAATACAACTTATCCGAGGCCTACTGGCTCCAGGGAGAGGGAGACCCTGTTCTGAGACTGGCTACCAAAAAATTGTTGGATGGGTCTGTGCCCGATGAGATTGTACCATGGACATGGGGCAAGAGATGGTGAGCCCCTAAAGGTCCATCCCCCCACCTTAAATTAATTCAATTTGAAATTTGTACACAGAGCATGACGTATTTAACTATGAGAACAGGGCAAAATTCATGAAGCCTTTGTAATGGGTTCCGGAGACACTTGTAGAGGTAACTTCTTTATTACAACACAACACTCCAACAGTCCTGATACTCTGTTACAGCCTAGGTACACAGCCTCGGTACACAGCCTAGATACTCTATTCTGGCTACGCTCTGGAACTCGCCCTCACCAGGTCGTAGAGTCGGGAGTTCCAGAGTCCCACCACTGGCTCTCACAGCATCCCAGGGTCTTCAGATGGCTGGTCGTGGGTCTTGGGTCTTGAGTTACAACTCGGCCCCGATCGTCCAGGGAGCTCTCCTTTTATGCCTGGTCCAAAAAGGGGTGGGGCCGTGTGCGCCACCAGACATCCCGCAGAGTACACACAGCCCCCCCCCCAGTTGGCGGCGCCTAGAGGCTTAAGCGTCTGGGAACCCAACGCCTGGCGCCCAGAGGCTTAAGCGTCTGGACCCCCTGGGAACCCAGCGCCTGGCGCCCAGAGGCTTAAGCGTCTGGACTCACCTGGGATCCCAGAGCCCCCAGCAGCCCCTCCCTTCTTATGTCACTACATTACCCCCCTCTACGTAGCCTCCAGCCGTCCCGGCTGTCAATAATTAGAAAGTTTAAATTTACGAAAGGGAGAGAGAGAGAAAAAAAATACGCGAGCCTCAACAGGAAAAGAAAAGAGAACAAGAAAAGCAACCATAAATACCATAACCAACCTGTATAACTTTACACTATATACAAGCATCAATCAACAAAAAGGTGAAGCAATGACACGTGAACAAACGATCCGCGGCACACCTAGCCCTCCTCGGGATCCGCATAGAAAACGGGGAATTAACAACAACAAATATACAGATTCCGACGCGTTGGATGCACAACCACCGCATGGATGGCAGGGTTCCACACCACCCTGCCAGCCTCCCATCCGTCAGGTGGAGAGAAGGCGAAGACCAACATGTCGAGCATCCCTCTACACACACTTATCCGGACGTCTGTCTACGTCCCGGGTCGAGAAGTCGTACTTCAGGGCCGACCCATGTACTGGGCAAAGAAGTCGCACTTCAGGGCTGCTCCAGTATCTACATTCAAAAAATATATATCTAAAATTTACATGACACAAACAAAATAAATCTGCCTGCTCCTGTCCATAAATGGTGGCCGCACGCATGAACCGCATCTCCAAAAGGCATCCCGTGCTTGCGTCCCAGCAGCCCTCAATGAGGACCACCACCGACATTACATGTCAACCGTTAGCACCCCCCGCCTTTCCAACGTGGCGCCTCCATCGTAAAACTGCGCACGTCGGCCATATCGGGGGGGAATTTCCGTGTTACCACCCCACCGCCTTTCTGATGCGGCATCACAACCAGTAGCACACGTCGGCCATATCGGGGGGCTTCAACCCAGTCTCTCTCCAAGACTCGCATCGCAGCATATAGCTGTACCGACCGAGCTGAGACCCAATCTCTCTCCAAGACTCGCATCGCAGCATATAGCTGTACCGACCGATCTGAGACCCAATCTCTCTCCAAGACTCGCATCGCAGCATATAGCTGTACCGACCGATCTGAGACCCAACCTCTCTCCAAGACTCGCATCGCAGCATATAGCTGTACCGACCGAGCTGAGACCCAATCTCTCTCCAAGACTCGCATCGCAGCATATAGCTGTACCGACCGATCTGAGACCCAATCTCTCTCCAAGACTCGCATCGCAGCATATAGCTGTACCGACCGATCTGAGACGACCCATCGTTCACTCCCTGCACAACATGCACCCTAACAACTGAGGGATACAGTCCCAACGTAACGGGACAACTACACCTGAACACCACGAATCTCCAGCCCACTGTTTCAACACGCCTCGGCGTGTTTCAATCTCCGGGCCGTCAGGGCGAGCCTACTGCTCCAGACGCACCACAGAGGGTCTCAACCTCCGGGCCGTCAGGTCAAGCCGTCAGCTATTCTATGACGGGACCACACTCTCCGAGCCCTGTGAGCGCACAGCCCATTAGGCTAGACATGCCACGGAGTGTCTCTATCTCCGGGCTGTCAGGTCAAGCCGTCAGCCATAGCATGACGGGACCACAACTCTCGTGTTAGACACGCAACATCCGCTGGGCCATCCTGGTCAGGATCTGCACCCCAAGATATTTGAGAGCCAGCATGACAATTCCAAATCCTTGGCAGCATGTCACCATCTCAAGATATATGCCCCATACAGTATATACATCGTTAACAATGACAGCACAAGCTATACATTAACAATCACGAACAAAGCTCAATACAAACCATACATTGTTAACAATCACAAGCAAAGTTTCGCACACACATTGACAACACTCACGGGCGAAGCTCCACACAGTTTACCCAACAACAGTCATGACTCGCCGACGACAACGAAGAAAATGTCAACAAAAAAATCATTAATCCGGAGCGCGTAAATGTACGAAATGTCAGGGGCCTGGTCTCCCGACCTCCAACCTTTGGCCAGAGCAGCAAAGGCGGCGACCAGCGTGTCAGTCGATGTGCCGGCCCCGGCGCTGGTTACAGTAAGAATGGCGCCCTCACTGTCCGGTCGCAGCGCTGATGACGCGGTATGCTAGGTTGCAAACAGCTGTCACCCGGCGGTGAGGGACGCAGCGCTGATGATGCGGCGTCTCCGGGTTGGCCCACGCTGGGCCCGGAAGTGACGTCGCTCCCAGCGGTCACTGCTACTCTGGTGGAAGTGATGTCATTCCCGGAAGTATCCCTCACATCCGTGGGGGGGACGCCGGTGGCGGGAATGGCGGCGGCGTCCACCATGTTTGTGGCGGCGGCGGCGGTGGGCTCGGGCGAGCGCCGCGCCTCCTCTCTCTCTCCCGCCATCGCCCGCGAGCACCGCATCTCGCCCAGGAGGGAGGCGGTGGCGCAGAGCAGCTCTGCGAGGCGAAGCAGCGCCTCCTCCATCTCTGCTCCCGACGCTGGAGAGGGGACGGTCGGCGGAGGAGACAGCTGCTTAGCCGGCGGTGCGGCGTTGTTGTCGGCCGGCGGTGCAGCGTCGCTGTCGGCCGGCGTTGGCCGCCCCATCGCTGCCTGCTCCTCTTCATCGCCGTCAGGACTGAAGGTACGTGGCTTACTTCTTGTCTCCATAGCTACTTCTGACGCCAAATGTAACGGGTTCCGGAGACACTTGTAGAGGTAACTTCTTTATTACAACACAACACTCCAACAGTCCTGATACTCTATTACAGCCTAGGTACACAGCCTAGGTACACAGCCTAGATACTCTACTCTGGCTACGCTCTGGAACTCGCCCTCACCAGGTCGTAGAGTCGGGAGTTCCAGAGTCCCACCACTGGCTCTCACAGCATCCCAGGGTCTTCAGATGGCTGGTCGTGGGTCTTGGGTCTTGAGTTACAACTCGGCCCCGATCGTCCAGGGAGCTCTCCTTTTATGCCTGGTCCAACAAGGGGTGGGGCCATATGCGTCACCAGACATCTCACAGAGCACACACAGCCCCCCCCCCCCCCCCCCGTTGGCGGCGCCCAGAGGCTTAAGCGTCTGGGAACCCAACGCCTGGCGCCCAGAGGCTTAAGCGTCTGGACCCCCTGGGAACCCAGCGTCTGGCGCCCAGAGGCTTAAGCGTCTGGACTCGCCTGGGATCCCAGAGCCCCCAGCAGCCCCTCCCTTCTTATGTCACTACACCTTCATCAGACTGCCCTCGATGTCCCCCAGATACGGTGCAAAACTATTTCCACACCTTCTGGCTCTGCCCAGATGTGGTGAAACGCTAAAACGAGATTGAGCTTTTTTTAATTACCTATGTGGTACAGACCTATCCCCATCAATAGAGGCCCTATGGGGACTGAAGCTTCCAGCGGACTCAAGGCATCAACACGCTCTCCTTAAAACCTTTGATATAGCCAGCAAGGTTATTCTGGTTCATTGGAAGAACCACGAACAACCCACATGGAAACAGTGGTATAGTATTGTAAGGGATGTCAGGGGAAGGATTCCCGCCAAAAGGAGATGGACAGTGGAGCGGGACAGTGGAAGGGGGAGGAGCAGGCAAGGAGATATAAGAGAAAGAACTGGCGGGAAAGAGGAAATAACTGGTGGGAAATGGACAGAGAAGGCTGGGTACGAGTGTGGACTGGGGGAAGCAACAAGTAAACCCGTAAAAACAAAGTTTTTCACTCTAAATCCTTTATATGCGTGGCAGCTAGAGTCCTCTCGTCCTCTGGCTTGAGATGGCTGCAATCTATGGGTCAGATGATTGTCTGCCAGTATTAAGCAATTGGTAATTAAATATTTAATTTGTTTTCCCTAAACAGTGTAAAATTTTGGAAAAAAATGTTCACGAAAATTAATTGTCACACACAAAGAGTCAGTGTGGAAAATGTCAGCTCGATTGGATCACGGGAAGTGGGTTAAAAAACGAGCGAAAGATTTGCACGGTCCTAAGCAAGCAAGCGAACTTAATATAAAGGATTTAAAATATATTCGCCTGTGGAGGACGCGGGGATCGAACCCGCGACCTTTGGCATGGGAAGCGAGGGCGCTACCAACTGCGCTACTCCGCCACGGCCTGTGGAGCGGTTACGCTCTGGGCTCCTATACTGTGACGTTCAGCCAAAGCCATGAATGAGTTCTATTTGAATAAATGTAAAATACATTTTTTTTGCCTAAACAGTGTAAAATTTTTGAATTTTTTTTTCACGAACATTAATTGTCTGTCACAACGAGTCTGTGTGGAAAATGTCAGCTCGATTGGATCACGGGAAGTGGGTTAAAAAACGACCGAAAGATTTGCACAGTCGTAAGCAAGCAAGCAAGCACGCACGCAAGCAAGCAAGCACGCAAGCAAGCGAACTTAATATAAAGGATTTAATAAAGTACGAACCCCCTGCATCCTTGTGTCGGCTCTCCTTTACAGTACGCTCCTAACACGTTGGTATGGGGCACCTGAGCCAAAAGCTTAAGGGAAAGGAGTGAGAATGTGAGGCCAGTTGGTCCCCTGATGCATCTGAAATTCGCTAGCTGGATAAAGGGGTCGGCAGATAGGGACTGATGATAAAGGGTACAACCCCTATGGATTAGATGAGAGACGGACTCGGAAGGGTGGAGGAAAAATATGATCGCTCTTAATGTGGAGGGAAAAACCGGAGGACCCAGAGAAAAATCCACGCGACCACGAGGAGAGCGACATGCAAGCTTGAAATATACAGCAGGTGCCAGGGTCGGGATCGAACCCACGTACGCCTGTACACCAGGCCAGGTAGTAAACATCTCGGCACCGTGGCGTCTCCACTGAAGCCAATGTTGTGGGGAATCGCGTTCCGCATACGAGTCCATGAAACAGGTATTTAAAACTTATTTTCCGCCGTATGTAGCCAACTGTGCTAATCGGAGGCGAGGGGGAAGGACAACTAAACAGAAAAATAAGTTATAAAGAAATTAGTTTTTAATTTGAATTACCTTAAAAGTGCATGGCAGCAGCATGCAATCCCTCGTAAACACCAACAAGTGTACACCACACACCACAGGTAGCACTGTGCAGGTGGCATTGAACATTATCAGCAAGCGCCATGCAGAATAAACACGCGCGCATCACTCGAGAGCCAGCGATCACAACAGTTGACATGAATATGCAACAGTTCCCAGTAACACGCGAATACAAAACATTACCACGCTTCAGGAGATTATTCTGACAGTGGCGTTTCACCGACGTCCTGTGCATAACATGAATAAAGCTGCATTTACCTGCAGCTGGCAAGTGTGATGTAACATGCTAACCAGGGTTAGAATACGCTAATCTGGCGATGGCCTATGCCGATTATGTCGTGGAGTAATACTGATTCGGCGGTGCCATTGAATAATTAATCTCTGTATGAATGTGCGTCTGTTTCTCTTAATCAGTCTCTCTGTAGGTCTATTTTTCTGTATCTATATCGATTTCTCTTTTCCCTGTCTCTATGTCTCTATATCTACAACTGCATCTTTGTTTGTGTCTATGTTTGTCTCTTATTGAGAGACATATCTTTGTAGGAATGTCTACGTATCTCTGTACGTGTCTATCATCTAATAACACACTCATGCGCGTTTAACACATTCCTGCCGAGGGAGCTGGTAGTAACGTTGGGTTACTCAGTCAATGGTCATGGTCAACGGCGGCGTGGTGTATTCCGCAAATATGCCTGACTGTGAGGGCAGGCACAAGCCGGCGTGAGTAGGTTAAACGTTGATAAGGGCACCACGTGGTGAGCAGCCCCTCCCCACCCAGCCCCACCCCTGCCACCCCCCACCCAGCCCCACCCTCCCCACCCAGCCCCTCCGCACCCTCCCCACTCAGCCCCTCCCCACCCTCCCCTCCCCACCAAGCCCCACCCGCCGCACCCAGCCCCTCCCTCCCCACCCAGCTCCTCCCTGCACGACGGACGGGCAAAATAATCCCCTGTGGGTTGGTGTAACCAGGAGGTTACTACCAGTACTATTGTACATATATGTGGTGACATCGCCAGATACCACAATGATGTGGGTGTAGTACCAGCCCTAGAGGGGCCCGGTGTGCGCTGAATAATAGCGCGAGATGGCACCACGCTTCAAGTGCAGTGCCGACCCTACAGGACAGGGCGCGTGGGTTCTGGAAGGTGGACGTGGCCAAGGGTGGAGCCGGCCATGCCGCAGAGAATATAAGCCGGGTCCCGAGAGGGACCAGGGTGGTTGTTCATCCAGGAAGAAACCCTTTGTCTACATTCTCCGTTCAACGAGTCTCCGACACGTGGACCTGGGCCGACGTCATTGGTTCCGGTCCGTAGTATCAGTTACGTTGTAACTAGTGTGGTCACCACCTTAGGTTGTTATTCTGTTAAGGGGAAGTTACCCCGTGTGTTGGAACTGAATGAATGTGTTCCCTCCAAATTTAAGTCTGCGACTCAGTTGAACCCATTACACATACACGAATAGAGACTGATGGGACAAATGCAGGTGCTGTCAGTGAGGATCTTATGAAAGTCGGTGTGACACACGAGGATGTGGCATGGACAGCAGAAGCACCATGCTCTGGCAACTTTTGTCTCCCAGTGGTGATGTTAACACATCGCTCCTGAGGCTAATTTTAGGCTATCCTAGAGGAGACCCAGACCCTCTTCAGATATTACTCGCAGTAGATGCTGGCTACCATGCAACTGCATTGTGGACGCGAAAAACACGTCCAGTATATATACACAAAGCATTTTATAGCACGCGAATGAACATAAACTACATTGACACGTGCAAAGACAAACGGATAGAGAGGTGGTGCAGTGGATAACGCGCTGCCATATAAACCTGGTGACCTGAGACTGATGCCTGGCCATTGCGATTGTCAGTGACGAGTGACATGGGCCTGTGCGCATGTTCGTTGACCATTATTTTGCACCGTACGTAGCTAACAGTGCGGGGGGACAACAACAAACTAAACACAAAAATCAGTTCTAAAGTAATGAGTTTTCAATCTGGATTATTTTAAAGTGCATGTCAGCAGCGTGCAATCCCTTTGTAAACATGGACACGTGTACACGATACACCACAGGCAGCAGCACTGGGCAGGTCCCGTGTAAACATTATTAGCGAGCGCCACGCAGAATAAACATGCGCATCGCATCACTCAAGAGGCAGCAATCATTACAACTGTTTGACGTTAAGAGCGGGCAACAATAAGTTCTGAGTGATGTGGGGGTCGCTGGCCCCCGAGATCCCTCCCTCGATAATGCTTACGGCCGGGATAACATCATTACTCGCCCCCCGCTACTAGGCGAACCGCTGCTGGGTTCCTCACCCATGGGGTGGGAGCCGTCGCTCGAGGATTCCCCTCCACCTCGGGTCCGCGTAGTAGGCATGGTTAGTTACCGAGTAGTATTACGTCCCCTTCACACTACCACGATACCTCCCTTTCTTAATCGCGCACCTGTATCCTACACGTAGTGAACGTACGCCCACACCCACACACAGCTCCGCGCGCTCTCACTCAACACTGACTACTCACGTTATGATCGCGCACCTGTATCATACACGTAGCGAATGCACGCGCACACACGCAGCTCCACACGCGACACCCTCTCTTGCGCCGCTCTGCGCAGCACTCCCACGTGGCGAGCCGCCGTATACACAGCACCACACGCGTTCACACTTCTCAGCGAGATCACACGAGGCCACGATCAGCTATTAATGATTTATTCTCGGATACCTGAGAATTATTGCTAAATCAGTATGAATCGACGAGGCTGGCCTATTCTGCTACCCCTGGACCTATTCCCTATTTATCGGCTTATGATACTATTTCACCTTCTTACTCACGGTTCGAAGTATTCGGTGTCCCGTGGATTTTCCTCGCTGCTCGTCTGGACACGTTGCACGGACGTCCAGAGGGCAGAGCTGGGAGCCGTCTTTGCCGCTGGTTTCTTGGAGTGAGAGAGCGTTCACCTCTCTCCCTCCTGCTTTTATACCCAAAACTACAAATAAATTCCCACTCGCCCGCCTTTCTAGCCAATCGGGTCGTCGCGTTCCCAGCTTTATTCTTGAATAATCCTAACAATGGGCGCATACGCGCTTGAGCCCGTTTTGTCATGCCAATTATGCCGCGGCATCCATCACAAAGGCTTGCCGTGGGAAGTTATGCACGGAGCTTCCGCGTGCCTCCGCCCCTCTGATTATTCATAATTCCAGCTTTACCCTTTAATTTCCCTAATAATGGCGCCTACACGCTCGAGCCCCTTTTGTCCTGCCAATTATGCCGTCTCGCTCCTCCCCTGCCTGTCTCGTCGATAAATGTGCATGTGTGGGGGGTGCGTTTCAACCGCGGTGGCCGAGTGGCCCCTTGCCGTGACCATGCAATCTTAATGCCGGTCACAGCGCCGCGGTGCGAAGTAGCACCGGGGGAGGTCGTCCAATTCCCTGGTCGCCGGGAACCGTGAAGGTTAATCCCGATAAGGGTTTCTCGGATTAAAACCGGTCGGCCAGGTGACTTCCCCTCAGAGTTCTATGGGGGGGGGGGGGGGAATGCGTGCGGGTGTGTTTATGTGAGGTGAGGTGAGGGGGACGCGGGGTCGGCTCCGGCACTCGGTGGTGGCGAGGTCGGGGATGGGGCGCCCGCCGAGCGGCTTCGTGGCGGCGGCATCACAGTGACTCGAGAGATTGTTGATCAATTGATTATTCCGATTATTGCTAAAGTATTCTTGGTTCTTTCGGTAAAGTCACGTAAAAAAAATAAACAAAGAACCACGACGTTTCGATCGCAACACAAGCGGTCTTCGTGAGGCAGAGAGAAAAGAGGGGGCAAGCCTCCAAATGCAACTACTTAAAAGGGCTTTCAGAGTGAGAAAACCTGTGCGG
This sequence comes from Lethenteron reissneri, assembly GCF_015708825.2. NCBI lineage: Eukaryota > Metazoa > Chordata > Hyperoartia > Petromyzontiformes > Petromyzontidae > Lethenteron > Lethenteron reissneri. The sequence goes on from NC_083840.1 coordinate 971,635, forward strand.
CGTAAACAGCATGGGCGGGGCAGCCAGCGCCAATGTCGGAGCAAAGCACCACAAGTACAGTGGAACCTCGGTATACGACCGCTTTGGAATAAGTCGAATTTGGTATACGTCGTGTTTTTTAGAGAAAAAAAATGTCTTCGGATACGACGTCTTGCTTGGGATACGATGCGTTTGCTAGAACTTGTATGGATCGGGATGAGTCACCGCGTACAGTACCCGCGCATGCCCGTTCACGACTGAAACAAAGCGAGAGGGGTGGGTGGCGTGGGGGAGAGGGGCGGGGGACGTGGGGGAGAGGGGCGGGGGACGTGGGGGGCTGCCCCCATGGAGGGTGGAGCCCCGGGTCGAGGCGCGCGACGTGCGGGGTTGAGGCACGCCACGTGACCAGCGCAGCGGGCAGCAGCACGGTTACGTGGCTTCTGTATGCATTTTAGTAATTAGTGTCTAAATTATTTTATACAACCACCATTAATGTATAATATGCCTTATAAAATATAATTTATTTTCCTCTGGAACGGATTATTTCCTTTCCCTTTATTTCTTATGGGAAAAATTCGTTTGGTATACGTCATTTTCGGTATAAGTCCTACCTTCTGGAACGAATTAATGACGTATATCGAGGTGCCACTGTACAAGTAGCGCAAGTAAAGTGAGTGCATTAGAAAACGGGGGGAGGGAGGGGGCAGAGACAGGGGGAGAGAGAGAGAGAGGGGTAAAGATATAGGTGGAGCTGAAGGCGAGGGCGCAGTCCAAGTGTGTTAGACATTGGGGGGAGGAAGAGGGTAGAGATATGGGGCAGAGAGAGGGGTGGTAAAGATAGGGGGGAGAGAGGGGGGTAGAGATGGGGGGGGGGGGCATTGCACCTCGCTACACCCATTCACGCTGCTGACGGTAGAGGTTGACAAGAAAACACAAATCAAGTCATGACCCAAAGTGTTTGATGACATCTTTCCAATGATGGCTGAGTTTAAAACCGTCATCTCGGTTGAAATTGTGTCTATCTTTTTCTTTCTTATCTTTCTTCTTATATATAAAAGTCTCCACGCGCTCGCACTTGCGGGGGATTTGGCTCTCGGACGGTGGCCTTAACGTAGAAAAAAAATTGCCGGGCGGCACGCCCTAAACCCCGCGGTGGGAATAGGCTATTTCATTTTCACATCCCTAAACGTTAAAGTAGTTTAATTAACGCATTTGTGCCGTTTCTATTATTAATTATTTACTTTTGCGCGCCGTCGACCGTACCAAGTGACGCCAATTGTGTGGGGGGGGGCAGACCCTGCCAAGTGATGCGCCTTGGCTCCATCTCACAGGGACATTTTCTTTTACGCGTTTAAAACCAACACATACACACATAACGCTGCGGATATTTCTTCACAGTGTCACGTCCTATTCGCTCCCCTCCCCCCAACACGATGTGTCCAGTTTATACTACAGACTCCGTAGATCATATTTTTGTGCTTACATAGCATTATTCTTGCACGCCCGGGGGATTCTGAGGGGGGGGGGGTAGCGGCCCAGCCCCTAGCCTGGCAACGTGCCAACTCCGTCGCCTCGCCAATGGAGGCCAGGGCGGGGCTACGCATGGCACAAGGCCTCAGCATGGCTATGGTAAGTACAAAGTTCCTTGCTTCTTACGCTAACAACTCAAGTCCATTGTTTTCTATTGTTAAACACATTAGTTGACAAACATTACAATAATCATGTTTGTGTGCAGATAATTTATCACGTTCATTGCTTAATATTATGAAACAAATACGTTGCCAGATATTACTATATTTATCTTTGTGTGCACATTCCAACTCAGGTTCATTGTTTATCTTTCATTTACACTTATTTCAGCTTATTTATTAAATGCATTTCTATTGTTTCCATCGCTCACGTCACGCTATTTACTCATACGTAGTACAGCGATACTGATAGCTGTGCCATCATCGGGGATTGTTGTGCCCATCGATGTGTGTTAGTCCATGTGTGCGTCTTTGAGTCCATACGTTTATGCGTGTAGAGCCATGCGTGTCTTTGACTCCATGTGGGTGTCTGTCTTTTTCGAACGGACAACGCCCGATGTGTGTGTGTACGTCGAAGTGTTTGTGTGTGTGTGTCAGTCCAAGTGTGCGTGTCAGTCCATTTGTGTGCGTATCAGTCACTGTGTGTGTGTTAGTCCATGTGTGTGTGTTAGTCGATGTGTGTGCATGGCTACATCTGAGTTTGTAAGTCAATGTGCATTTGTGTGTCTGTGTGTCAGTCAATGTGTATGTGTGTGTCAGTCCATATGTGTGTGTGTCAGTCCATATGTGTGTGTGTAAGTCCACATGTGTGTGTAAGTCCATACATGTGTGTGTGTTACTGGATGTGTGTGTGTAAGTCAGTGCGTGTGTGCGAGTCGATATGTGTGTGTCAGTCTATGTATGTGTGTGTGAGTACATGTGTGTTTATGTCAATGTGTGTATGTGTCCACGTATGTCTGTGTGTGATTCCATGTGTGTGTGTCTGAGTCGCTGTATGTGTGTACGTCGATATATGTGTGTAACTCCATGTGTGTGTATCTCAAGTGCATGTCTATGTGTGTGTGAGTCCATGTGTGTGTCTGTAAGTCGATGTGTTTGTGTGTGTGTTAGAGTCAATATGTATGCGTGTGTGTCAGTCTATGTGCGTGTGTGTTAGTCGCTGTGTGTGCATGCCTCCATGTTAGTCAGTGTAAGTCCATTTATTTGCGTGTCTGTAGGTCCATGTGTGCGTCTTAGTCCATGTTTGTGCTTTATTTACCTGCTCAAGGCCTATGATACCATCAGTAGGCCTGGCCTCTGGGTTGTTCTTCGTGCTTTCCGAGTCCCTGACCCACTGCTCACCATCCTTAAGGACCTTCATGATGGTGAGCGGCCCCGCGTCAAACTACGTGGCCGTGAGTCACAGCCATTCCCTGTATACCTCGGGGTGTAACAGGGATGTCCTCTGGCACCTACTTTATTTTACATATATTTGGACCATGTAGTTCGTGGAGCCATCAATGGCTGTACCAGAAGAATTCCCATCTCGTACAGATACAATGGGAAGCTGATCAATGCCCGGGTGCGGTCAAGGGATGGCTCCCTATTGTTCAACCACGTTATGTATGCCGATGATCTGCTAATTGCTGCTCACTCGGAGGAGTTCGCGGTGCTGCTGCTGAACCTGGGGCTTGCCACAAAGAGGTGGGGCCTTATTCATATTCTTAGGTTTTTTCAGTAAAGTCACATAGGTAACTAAACACCTGCCTGGGTATTTTCTACCATCGGACACTCCACCCCCCACAACTCCCAATTGGTGATGGGGCAGTTGTGGAGATAGTGGAGAGTTTCCCATACCTTGCCAGTGTGCTAATGACCGGCTCCGGTTTAACAGCAGAGGTCTCACTCCGAATCAGTCGAGCCACATAATATTTTCATTGGTTGCATAAGACTGTGTGGAAACTACCTGATCTATCACTCCGCATGAAGCTTCAGGTCTTCTCGGCCACGGTCATTCCCTCCCTTCTCTCCCCTTGCAAAACTTGGACCCCCCTAATGGAACATGTTCGCCGGTTAGAAACATTTAGGCTGGCCTGCTAACAATCCATCCTGGGTTTAACCATATATGTGTGTGTGCGTCTAAGTCGATGTGTTTCTATGTGTGTGGGTCGATGTCTGCGTGTTAAGTCCATGTGTGTCTCTGCCTTTTTCGCCCGAGCAACGCCGGGTACTTACCGCTAGTAAATCATTCAACGTTAAAGATGTAATTCCTCCTTTCACCACACGGTGGCAGCACCATTCTAATGCCATCTGGCTCTGCATTCGTGCCGCAAACTCTTCTCAAATAATTTCTGCCATGGCGACTGCAAAAAAAAAGAGAAACGTTGACAGTGAGGGCCGTCGCTTTCATTACAATACTTCTTCACTGAAAATCGAGGCATCTGTGTTTGTCTAATTTGTAAAGAGACGGTTGCCTTGTTTAAATATTTCAACGTAAAGAGACACTACGAGACTAAACATGCTACAACATACGACAAGCTAACAGGGAGTGACCACGCTGAAAAAGTGAAGCAACTCCAGCTGCTCTGGCATCGCAACAGCGATTCTTCACGCGGGCCTGTGAGTCAAAGTGAAACATCACAAAAGCCAGCTACGAAGTGGCCATGTTAATAGCTAAGCATGGCAAACCTTTTACTAAAGGTGCGTTTATCAAAGACTGTGTCATGAATATGGTGGAGAACATTGGCCCCGAGAAGAAGAAATACTTTATGAATGTTTGCCTGGCACGCAACACTGTGGCACGGAGAGTTGAGGACATATCGTCAGATATTCAGAGACAACTGGGGGACAGGGGAGTGGCTTTTGATTATTTCTCATTAGCCTGCGATGAAAGCACCAATGCATCTGACACTGCACAACTACTTACTTTTTTTAAAGAGGAGTTGATGACAACATGAACGTGACAGAGGAGCTGCTTGACCTCAAAAGCCTTAAAGGGCAAACCAGAGGAACAGATTTATTAGTTTCTGTTTGTGAAGCTGTTGATGATATGAAACTACCATGGAGTAAAGTTTCTGGGATCATTACCGATGGTGCGCCTGCTGGTGAGCGAAGTGGATTGTCCACACTGATCTGCAATAAAGTCAGCGAAGAAGCAGGTAACGCTATTAAACTTCACTGTATCATTCACCAGCAGGCTCTCTGCGCCAAACATCTCAAATTTGACGATATTATGAAACCTGTGGCAAAGGCAATCAATTCTATTCGCTGTTAAGCTCTATACCACCGACAGTTTCAGCAGTTCTTCCGTGACATCCAGGCTAAGTCGGGGGTCCGCACTGCAGCGATTTTTCTCTCTCAAAGAGAGAAATTGGACATTTTTTGGGTGAGAAGGGACAACTAATGGAAGAACTGTCCGATCCTGTATGGCTGGAAAATCTGGCATTTTTGGTTGACATAACGAAGCATCTGAATGCGCTGAATGGTAATCTTCAAGGAAAAGATGCAGTTGTGAGCCAGCTATACGCTCACATTAAGGCCTTTGGAACCAAACTGCAACTTTTCCAAAGACACTTGTCCCAAACAGAGCCCTGCACCGTGCACTTCCCAGCTTTGAAAGATGTCATTGACAGTTTCCCACAGGACAACATCGGTGCGCAAATGAAGAGTTATGCAACAGCTATCGCATCTCTTTCTGTGGAATTTAACAAGCGCTTTCGGGACTTTGCAGTTATTGAAAAGGACATGTTGCTTTTCTCTCCTCCCTTCTTCGTGGACCCTGATGATGCTCCTCCACAGCTGCAGCTGGAGCTCATTGAGCTGCAGTGTGACGATGAGTGCCGCGGAAAACACTACCAGTGTTCTCTTGTTGACTTTTACCGGCAGCTGGACAAAAGCATGTTTCCAGAAATGCGGTCATTCGCTAAGAAAATGCTGAGCTTATTTGGCTCCACATATTTGTGTGAGCAAACATTCTCAGTCATGAACTTAAACAACAACCGATTGAGGTCAAGGATGAGTGACTCCCACTTGCGTGACATTTTACACATCTCAACCACTGCCCTCAAGCCAGACCTGGTCTCTTTACTGAAATCTAGATCTCAGTATCACCCTTTTCATTAATGTCAGCAAGTTATCTGTTCCTTGATCAATCTTAAATTGAGTGTTTTGAACGGTAACATCTGTCACTATTAACAGTAAAAAGCCATAAGCACACTAATGCTCTTGGACTTATGGCACTTGTTTTTATTAAACTCTTGAATAAGATTTGGTTATAACTGTTGATGTTATGTACCTGTAGATGTGACACAAACTATTGCTTTCTGAAAGATTTTGTAAAAGACAAGGGCAAAATTCACTTGTTTTAAAGTTTAATGATAACAGACCACTTTGCATTACTTATAACTCCTGTTTAAAATGTTCATGAGACAAAGATATTTAACTCATGGAAATTTAAGGTATTCTATACAGTTTGTTCAATGTTATCTGACTGAATGAAAGGCAGAATTGTGTTTTTAGAGTTGTTCACGTCTGCCTGAGTAGCTTATATTTGGTTACATTGTCATTTGAAAAATAAAGGTAATTGTGACAATGAAAATAGTTTTCTAACAGTGTGTATTTTCACGTAACTTTTGTGGTTAAAAAAAGGTCAGAAGGAACTATTGGCCCCTGGGCATCTTCACGTTATTAAATTCGGCCCTCTTTGCAAAAAGTTTGGACACCCCTGCGCTAGTGCCACTATATTGCAGATGTACACGCTGCAGCATGCCCTGCCAAACTCATTAATCAAGCTGACATTGGCATATTTTTATGTGCCTACGTAAGATGGTAATGTGGGGGGTGCGAATGAACACCTATATAAGTGAAACGCGAAATTTTAGTTGTGTTCTTCTATCCCTGGCTGTGCATCCATGCATCCAACAACTGGCACCTGATACGGTGAGTTCTCATTTCATCCACATTGTAAAGCTTCAGGTTTTGGGAGCTATATTCTCTAAAATGCTTAAATGGAGAATCTCCAAAAATCCCAAACAAAGTTCATCTAAAGCAGTGGTTCCATCCGGCATGGTGTGGGCTTGTTTGCGGTCTTACGCTCCACAAGGAGTGAAGAGGAGTGTGTAAGTAAATCAGCGGTTCTTAAACTTTGCTCGTTTTAAATAAATCCATAGGTTTGAAAGAAAGTAGTTGTACTTACGTGCCTGTGCTTAAATTGTGTTTTCGATTATTTGCCTTCTAAAAAATAGTCTGTCGTCTCGCACCCCGAGAAAGGGCATCATGCACCCCCAGGGGGTGCGTGCACCCCAAGTTAAGAACCACTGATCTAAAGGGGTCTAAAGGGCTTGCGCATGGGCTGAGCAAAGTTCCAGAGGTTGTAAAGCTGAGTTGACCTGGGAATAGGCTAAGAGGTGATCTACTGTTGCTGACACTACACCACTGTAGTGGGTTAAACGGTAACGGGGCCTATAACGACTGTACTGAGATCTACTGTCACTAACAATACTGGAATCTACTGTCCCCGACACTAACACTCTCACGTTCACAATACGAACATTTGCACTTATTTGTTAACCATCCGACAATTGCGGCAAACAAGCATGACGATTGGCTGTGACTAGCACTTGCCCCAAGTGTTCAGGCAATACGAGGAATATTTGTATTTTTGCTGGTTTAACCAGGCTGGATTGTGTGAGTAGCTCAAAGCCTTGAAAGATCTGGACACGTACCCGTCAGTGAGCTCCTCCAGTAGACAAGGCTGCATTGGCTGGGTAATGTAGCCTACATGCCCAGCCACTACATTCCCAAGCAGCTTCTGTTTAGTCAGATAGAAGGGGCTAAACGGGCACGACACTCGCTGGAGAAGAGATGGGGCTGATGCAGTACGGGAGGATGTAGAGCTAAGTGGACTTGCTGAACACCGGTACAAGCGGTGTCAAGATCGGTCTCTGTGAAGGATGCTCGTGAAGGACGCTACTAGACAGTTGGAGGCACTCGCCCTCCCAACAATGGCTAATGAAAAATTTGGAGCTGTTGTGAGCTCACCTGTAATTTAATTGCACACAATTGTGCACACTGATAATAGCTACGGGAAGCCAGGTGCGGTTTAATTATTATGTGATTGCAATGGTGATATGCGATTGGATTCCGAGCCCAAAGTGAACAGAGTACGAGGCATGCCCTCAATTTAGATTTGGGCGGACTTGATATACTGGGGAGCTGCACGTTACATTAGCTGACATATATAACTGTTAAATGAATTTTTACTTGAATGGCAATCGACTGAAAGCAACTCGGTAATGTTAATTGACTGAGTTGTTGGTGATAATGAAAATATGCACAATTAAGACGTGTGACTTGGGTGTTTCTAATCGTTATTGCTGGTTCACTTACTATTACTGCACATTTTTATTGAACTTGTCCTGTTGTCTATATTCCTTCAAATCTTTGACTCTTAATATCTTAGGATCTACGACAATTCAAGATTTCACTTTAAAAACCCGGTCCGGGTCCTGCCGATCCTGGGCTGTTGGAGTTTTTTACTGAATTTTAATCATTAATACTCACATTCTGCCCCCACCCCCCATTTCAAAGCACAAATGTTCACGCACAGCTACTAGGGAAACGTCTTAATCAATCAGTGACTGTTGGTTGAAGTGCGTCACGTGACCACGAGCTTTATGTCATGCACGAATGCGCTGTCCAACCAAGTTCCTACCTGCCCACTCCAAAGGAACGTGTTTGCTAAAATAATGCCATAGCTATAATAGTAATACATCGTATTAACATTTGCTTTATCACGCCCGTTCCGACGCACTGAGGGGACTAGGATGCACTCGAGGTGGGTAGATGTTAAATGTTAAAATGTTTATTGTTTAATGTTTGTTCAAATGTTGTTAGATATGATAAGCAGCTGTTATAATTTTGATTTGGGCGGACTTGGTGCTGAGATTACGCTGCGGTGTTGTGACCTGGAGGGTGTTTCTGATCGCTATTGCAGATATGCAATTTCCCTTCTGAAGAATACTTTGAAATAAAGTTTTGGCATTTCACAAACCCCCTGGTGCTCCACTGTGGAGTCACCCACTTCTCCTGAGGATGGATCACAACGCAGAGTCCCTACTCATCGTCTCAGAAGTTTTATTATTCTGAGTGCTATTGCAAGTGTAATGCGAGCATGAAAGAGGTTGCTGCTGGACTCTAGCCCAATCACACGACCCGGGGTATTGGAGGTGGAGCCAGCAGGGCAGTGGGAGAAGAGCGGATCTGACGATCCGGAGGGGAGGAGTCAGGGTCACGTGAGAGAGAGGTTATAGAGGGGAGCCCGGAAGAGATCAGGGCCAGTCGATGGAGTGAAGAGGCGGGACCACGTTGGGTGGCCGCCGCACCATCAGCCACGTGGCTGATGGGGGCTTGGCGCACCGTCGGCCAGGGTGTGCGGAGCGAGAGAAGAGTGTGCGGGGCACACGGAGCTAGCGGGGTGGCTAGCGGAGCGTGCAGGGTGCACGGGGCTAGCGGAGTGGCTAGCGGAGCGTGCGGGGTGCACGGAGCTAGCGGAGTGGTTAGCGGAGCGTGCGGGGTGCACGGAGCAGCGGTGTGGCTGCAGAGCGTGCGGGGTGCACGGGGCTAGCGGAGGGGCTAGCAGGCCGTGCGTGGCACGGGGGAGGAGATGCTGGTCCGTGTCAGGACCAGCGGGGTGAAGGACGAGTGGAGGAGCTGAGGAGGAAGGGAGTGCGCGGGGTGCGTGAGAGACGATGCTGGTCCGAGGAGGAGGCCAGCGGGGTGCGAGGACAAGAACCCAAATAAAGGACGAATGGAGACTTACATCGCCTGCAGAGTCCTTTATTACACAAGGATTCACAATGGGAAGAGAGGGTACAGGGTGGACCGGCTATAGTGGCATAATAGGGGGGCACAGCTGGTGCATCTGCCAGTCATCTCAGTCAAACCATGGCACCTAAGTCTGCCCTGTGACCTGTTGGCGAGTCTTCGACACTCATGTGCACTTAAAGTGAACCTGGCCTGGCACAGGCGTTGTGGTGACGTCACCGTCACTTAGTGGCGAATGGCGCGCATACCCGTGTATGCAATTGTGAGTACTCATTCTGCCCCTTCCGACAAGCAATTAGGACTCAAGGAAAGTAAAAATATTAGATTTTTTTTCCAAACGGAACTCGTTCATAAGCCGAGGACAGCTCGAATTGAGTACCGTATTTTGCATTTGGTAGTGTGGCGCTTTTGGTTCTAGCCTACTTCAAGGCTCAACTTTATTGCCCCCACTATTATATTTTTGGTCAGCCAAGTCGCTCTCGTGTATAGTGTGGGTCGAGTCTAATGAGTAATGGATATCAAAACTAAGGCAATTTCAGAGGGTTGGTTCATCTTCAATTTGTAGACAAGCTCCCTCTGCCTGCTTTCACACCATAGCGTATATCTGCACCACACGGTAAGCTTACACGATACCCCAGGACGACCCCTTTGTCCCCACACTCACACCTGAGGCTACACGTTCCCGAACACACACCCTTAAGGCACGTTTATCCTTAGCTGGCATTTACCACCCACTTTTGGGCTACATTCACAAGAAAGCAAATTTCGAGGTGACGCTCGACATCGCTAACCAAGAGAGCCGGCGCCTGCTGGCTCCTCTCCACATGATAATCTTTCTATGATCCACCAATCCTGCTTTGAAATTTCTGGATTACAGGTATGTGCCACCGCGCCAGGAAATATTCTATCTCAGAATGACCACTTTTCCTCGTTTATTTCAGCAACAATGGAAGGTCAAGAGGTGGAAAAGTGGCAGAAACAAGACTACACCACAGACTTCAACCCACGCCTTTACCTGGATATGTACTACAGCACACCACCAGATGACTTGGCAGAAGGAGACACCTTACCACATGTCTTGCAGTTCCTACACTCAACGTTCAGCAAAGGTTCAAGTTCAAGTTAATTTATTACGTATAGCCCTGTGAGCCATTCGGCTCTTGAATCGGGTGCAACCGCAACACCCGATTCGTTTATGAGTTACATTCACTAACACAGCCACCATTAGCTGTGTTAGTAAATGGCGGCTTGCCATTCTTTTCCACCTCCATGTGGCGATGGCTCTTTTCTAGCTCTCTCCAAGCTTACATTTACAAGCATCTCTAAACCATTGTAAACAGCTCTTTGATTGGGGTAGACCTACTGCCGGGGATGTAGACTTCTCCTACATTAACATTAGCTGCCCCTACCATCTCTAAACCGTTGTAAACAGCCTGCCTCAGCAGCTTTTCCCCTTTTTTTCACCTGATGACGATTGCTTGTGTTGCGATCGAAACGTCGTGATATTGTTATTATTTTCATTATTTTTCTATTTACGTGGTTTTACCAAAAGACCCAAAGAATATGAATTCCTGCAGTCACGAAAGCTTTAAGTCAAGAATATATAAAGATGTTGATTCTGATATGATAACGGGCTTTATTTTTTAAATTGTATTAACCAACGTGAATGATTGTAATATAATTTACCCATACGGTAATTGACTTTACAGAGCTACTTCTGAGCTCACTTCAATGGCCCCTCGTGCAATGATGGCGAGTCCGCCGTTTTCATTTTTTCCAGGTGGGTTGTCGGGCCAGCGCCTCCTAGACATTGGTTCAGGCCCCACCATCTACCAGGTGCTGAGTGCGTGTGAGAGATTTTCCGAGATCTACCTCTCCGAATTCGTGAAGGGCAACCGAGAAGAGCTCCAAAGCTGGCTCAACCGCTCCCCCGGTGCCTTCGACTGGACAAGCATCATCCAGTTTGTGTGCCGCCTCGAGGGACACAGTCGGTAAATTCACTTTTGTTTCATCGATACTCATTGGCAGAGTGCGACCGATTGCCAGATTTTTGGGTCCGATACCAATTTTGGAGAATCCTAATCCATCGATTGCCAATATATCGACCTATATTTGGTTAACAAATAAAAAAAATTCTAATCAATTTGAAAAACTTACTTTTTATTAAACTTTAAATATTTGAGAATATTTTACTTAAATTATACTATGAACGAGCAAACAAATACGTAAAAATACACATCAATAATTATGTCATAGATTGAGCATAAACATTAGTTTAAAAAAAACACTTGCCAATTGAAATTAAGCCATTTTGGCAGTCTGGCAGTGCTCAAACATCAGAGTTCAGCGTTCTAGTTCTGCCACTTAAGCAGAAGCGGATTGTAGTGAAGAAAACACAGCTTCTCTGCAGTTTCACCACTTGAAGGAGCGTGATTCTATTGTCATCATAAACATATTAAAGCTCCCTTGACCGTATATTTTAGCAAATACCAAGTACAACTGCCAAACATACATTTAGAGGATCTAGAATCTATTTTTTTTGGTTTATTAATCATGTATAAAAAAGTTATCTTTTCGCACTGCATGTAGCCAACTGTGAGAATCGGAGCAAAACTTCAATACTGCTCTAAAACTGTTATTTTCCCATATTTTTACATCAGACTAGCATAAGTAGCGTTGCCCGGGTGAAAAATATATTTCTTAATAACCTGACATATATACACAGATGGGCTGCTACCCCTGCCCCCCCCCCCCCCAGCCACGATCTCCTCGGCCGCTGTGCAGTAATATGTACGGCCTATAGTGTGGTGGGGTGTCGAGGCCTAGTACCGTGCAGAGCCTCCGGCCTCGTCTAAATTGCCCACCCGGCTGAGGCTGGGTACCGGGGCCATTACCCCCCCCCCCCCCCCCCCCACGCTACAATAATACTGTCTAATCGCTATAATTTAATTATCTACCGACCCTATAATAGTAATTGCACACATTGGGGTGGCGGGGGAGTGAAGAGGACGTGAAACTTTGATGAATTTACCTCAGAGTCGCGTGGTGGGTGTCGAGGCCTAGTACCGTGCAGAGCCTCCGGCCTCGCCTAAATTGCCCACCCGGCTGAGGCTGGGTACGGGTGCCGTTCCCCCCCCCCCTCCCCCCGCGCTACAATAATACTGTCTAATCGCTATAATTTTATAATCTACCGACCCTATAATAGTAATTGCACACATTGTGGTGGGGGGGAGTGAAGAGAACGTGAAACGTTGATGAATTTACCTCAGAGTTGCGTGTTAATGCGTGCGCATATTTTAAACGGGAATTAAAAATGGCGTCCACCCCGCAGCGAATGCGTCGCTACCCGTTGCCAGGGGCAACCGCCGGACCAATCGTGTCTCGCAAATCCCTCACATTTCGTCCAATGAAACTGCGTATGGTCCGGCGCCACAGACACACACACAGACAGACAGACAGATTTGCGATTTTATATATATAGATTGTTAGGGTTTCTCATCCTACACACGTTATTTTACTTTATCTGATGTTCTCAACACCTATCAATTTTTTTTCTTACTCAAGGTCACTGACTAAATTTTCCCTTGCTCCATTTCTCCTCTTTTTCCACACCGACTTAATTTTTTATCAGGCCTAGCTCTTCCACCTTTCTCCTCATTGGTCTTCCCTGCACCTCTGACTAGCACGGTTAGCAACGACAGTGCGATATAACTTCTTCATACATACATACCCTTGTCCCCTCCAAATGATATATTGCAAAGCAACCTGGCCCTTTCCACATCTAGTTCCTTACATCATACATTATAATACACTCTATTCCAACAATCATATGAACAGATTTATATAAAAATCAGGGACAAAATAAGCGGGATAAAGATTGCATGCCAAAGTGATACCGAAAAGCAGCATTCTGGACTATTCTGGCTGAAAATGAATACACATAGCTCCAGCAAAGCAAGCTGGGTATAACAAGGTTGTGCTTGTGTGTATGCAGCAACCTTGAGAAGGCAGAGCATCTGCGCTCCACCGTGCAGGCTGTCCTGCCTTGCGATATCCTCCAGAACGATCCCCTGCTCGGGTGAGTTCTTACAAAATCAGCACTTCATGCAAGAACATAAAAGCAGTCTAGCAGACTCATTATTTATTGAGATTATTTTGTTGCTTTAAATTTCCACGTAATAAGCATCTTTGTTCAGCTTTTATTTGTGGTCAGGTCGCTTCTGAAAATTGTTTGCTTCTAAACTTTTTCAATGCACACACCTTTATTTGCACTCAAGTAGAACATTTATTATTTTCACCATCCACAACCAGCAGGTCTTAGGAAGGCCTTCATCCAGCAGTGGATTGACAAAATGTCTCTATGCTCCTCCGGGCGTTTTATGGTGCTCGTCTCCACCACATTCACATGGCAGGGACCATCTTTAACAACCACTGACGACTTCACACAAAATGGTACCTATTTTATAACACCTGTAGAGATGATAATTATGCTCTTTGTTTTTTGCGGTAAAGTCACGTAGGTAAAATAAATAAATTAATTAAATCACGACGTTTCGGGCGCAACACAAGCGTCCTTCTTCAGGAGGGGACAACTCAGCGAAAGCACACTGCTTAAGTGACTTAACCGAAAAAAACAAAGAGTATGAATCTTTGCAGTCACGAAAACTTCAAATCTTGAAAGAATGACAATTATGACTTGCCTATGTGAACCCTTGACCCTACAATAAATGAAAGCATGCGCATTGATATACAACATTCTACGTTATGAATAATGACTATTACAATTAGAATAACGATCACCCGATTACCAAGTAGCAAAATTACATTTAGAAAAACACGATACGTATAACGCGTTTAATGGTCGTATTTGCGATCATTTAAGTACTATATGAAAGATGGCAAGACACACCGACTGTAATGGTATAATAATGCTCGCATAGGCACAACGGTGCATATCGTGACACAGTGTTCAAAATGCACAGATTTAGAACTTTAATTTATACCATTTATATCGACAATCATGAGAACATTTTGGCGATCAAAATAGGGATAGTATTATGGAATTTAATTGTAAATCATGATCACGGTTCTCACCTGCTCGCTCAACTTGTGCATAACCATGTTGTGCTGAGCTCGTCGGAACGGGATGACAACGCAAACAAGAAAGCTATTAATTAAAATTATAACTATGTCATTATTTTAACAATAGCAATAGTAGTAATTATTACTTTAAATGTTGGTCTAGCACTAAGAGGGAACCAAAGGGCCACTCCTGCGCCATGACGAGCAGCGATATAAATCCGCCTTTCATTGGACATCGGCTTACGAAACAGCCGCTGTGATTGAACAAGACATTTCCCTGTGTAGCTGGGCTCGACCATTCGTGATTTTACACGTGAGGGGAGGGGGCAGAATGTAGGAATATTATATATTAAAATTAACTCAAAAACACGTAGGCGCAGGGTTGACGGGACATCCTTTGCCGTCCCCCTTCCACAGAAAATTACCCTCTGGGGCAACCGGACGCTGAAACGTGGGAAAGAGAAATAGCATGGCCCACCTGGAAAAAGCAGGTATAGAGAGTTGAAGATCTCTTGGATAAGGAGGGTCATGTGTAAACCAAATTTAAAATCTCACGTCTCCATTTCTTTAGATATCTACAGACCAGAGACACCATAACAAAATCCCATGACCAAAAATCTGGAAGGACCCCGCCCCCCAAACCTTATCACTGGCTGGAAGATCTAAGATCGAAATATACACTCTCAGAGGCTTACCACTTGCTGGGCAGGGTGTGAGTGTTGCTAATCTTTTTACTGGTAGGAACCTCCTGGTTACACCAGCCCACAGGGGATTATTGTGTCCGTCTGTCGTGCATTCAAAAATGGGAGGGGTGGGGCTGGGTGGAGAGGGGAGGGGCTGGGTGGGGAGAGTGGGGAGGGGTGGGGAGGGGAGGGGAGGGTGAGGAGGGGCTGGGTGGGACTGGGTGGGACTGGGTGGGAGGGTGGGGCTGGGTGGGGAGGGGCTGGTCACCCCGTGGTGCCCTTATAAAACTCAACGTTTAACCTACTCACGCCGGCTTGTGCCCGCCCTCACACTCGGCCATATTTGCGGAATACACCACGCCACCGTTGACCCTGCAGGCCATTGACCGAGCAACCCAACGTTCCTACCAGCTCCCTCCGCAGGAATGTTTTTTTTTTTTATTAGAGAGGGGAGTTCATGTTTATTTTCTCTCCCATGCAATTCCCTCAATATTTTTCATAGGGCACCAATGCGGATTTTTAAACGTGCTTTATTGGCGACAGAAAGGACAATAACTTGATCCAGAAAACAATCTTAACAAGATTTGGAATTTTTAACTATGAGTTGATTCATTATGCACTATTGAAACACTATGCAGGAGGATGTGAACCAACTGTGGTGGATAATAATTAATTTAAAACCAAATACAACCAATTCTTCAAAACTCTCGACAACAGTAACAGCACACATTTGAATTACCCTGTAGTTCACCAGCTTAACAAAGTGCCCCCGCATTTTGACAATCACAAAACACTGCGGCGACAAAACAGATAGAGAACACCGCAACGACCATTCATGCCAACCATTACACAAGCTCCACTCCCGGATGATGAGGCAAAGCAGCAGAAGCCCCAGGGTATGGAATGGCAGTCTCAGGATTTGATTGGCGCTATCAACAGCGCTCTGAGTGACTCAATTCAGTGGCAGTCCCGGCTTGCACTCACAACAGCACTCGCAGTGACTCCGTGCACCAGCAGCCCTGGGCACCGGCGCAACGACAACTGCAGCAGCACCCATAATGACCCATCGCAAACAGTCACGGTCACTGGGTTGCCGTGTGACAGCAGCTTCTCGCAACAGCCAGGCCGCGGCGAACACTGACCGCCCCGGCCCCAGTGAATGCCCTGGTACACGGGTAACGCTCACTTCAATACACACATTTGGTCCTGCCCTCACAGCCTCTGTCAATCAACTTGGCTCATGCAGCACCTCCCCATTATTACATAAGCCCTGAATTTTTGTTGACCTCACTTTCCACCAATCACACACCGCCTCGTCAACTAATCCTCTCACATCAGGTTAACTGGCCTGCCCTGACTGGCCAACTCATGTCTCACCCCCGGACCAGACAAGACTCTGGCGCCTCGGCTTCCGGAGATGAAGGGGGGTTTGGGGGATTTTCCACCCCCATAACCGGCCACCCCAACTGACCCCAGGGCGACGGCATTTGTCCACACCGTTACACAGGGAAGGTACTGGAACCAGATCAGCAACCAGGAAGCTTTGGAACAGAAGCGTTCCCCAAGAGATCCCACTGCAGAAATGGTGCCAAATCTGGCAAGCTCTGACATCCGGCCCAATGCATGGCACATACATGACAAACGAAAAAAGGGAAAAATTAATGACGACCCCTCCTGGCTGTCCAAGATGCACGCTAGGCACAACCCAAACCTACTTGGATGTGTTCTGGTCATGCCCGTTCATCGAAAAAACATACCCGAAGGTCTTGGCCGCCTTTTAATGATGTATGCAGCACCAATCTCTCTCCCATCAATTGAAACTGCCCTGGTGGGGCTAAAAACCGGGTACCCTTTCAAAACATCAATACGCCATACTCCAAACTTTCAACATCATAGCCAAGAAAAGCATATTGCCTAACTGGAAAGACCATGAACCCAATTCATGTGGACAATGGTGCAACGCTCTGCTTGCCAACGCGTGCCTACCGAACACCTGTCCCACAAACTTAAAGGGGAAACAAATGGAATTTGATATCAGGTGGTCTCCCTACAGAGTTTAAATTTAGAGGAATTGTGGAGAGAGGTGGGATAATGGAGTGGGCAAGGGAGGAAGGGAGGGGCAGAATCCCCCTCCCCCTTGTCAGCTAAGGGGAGATGGACCCAGAATTGAGGAGAGGCTGTCACTCCCACACACAAAACTGCGTGTATATTTTTATGATACAGTATATAGCATGTTCCTCTTACATCTCCCTTCCCACACCCGATATCCCTATAGAATACTGGTTACCTCTTCTCTTGCCCCTCTCTGCAGGTCATGGAACCAAGGCCCCTTTGACTGCATTCTCTCCATACTGTGCCTGGAGGTGGCATGTGTTTCGACGGATCAGTTCGTGGCCGCACTGGGACGCATGTGTAACCTGCTAAGGCCAGGCGGGTGGTTGGTTCTTGGCACAGACCTGGGCGAGACGTTCTACTACGTGGGCTCCAAGCGCTTCCATGTGCTGACCGTGGATCAGGCATGTGTCTTGCATGCAGTGGAAGCAGCAGGCCTTACTGTGCAGCACATGGAGACATATGTGCTGCCTGAGCCACCCCCTGGTGTCTATTTTGACCTTAAGGCCATGGTCTTCCTCAGAGCCCAGAAGATGTAATGGCCTGTGCTGGGATCTTTGATCATGGTGGCAGAGACACACACTTGTTATTTAGAATTGGGATTGGCAGACAAACACATATATCATCCGTATAGCCGTAACAAACTGTGGGGCAAGTGCTGTAAGCGAGGAACTTTGAAGGTCAGCCTGGCACACAAGGGGGTAAGTTGCCAACGCTACACCTGGCCACCTGTATTCACCTAATGACAGTGATGTAACTACATTATTAGCTCAGAGGGTGCTGCAATCGGTCAGGTGGGGCCCCAATAATGTTGTAGTGACATAGAATCGGTCACATAGCAGCATAGCGCTAGCTGCTGGCGGGGAAGGGGATCTGCAGCTTACAGCAGCCCTGACTGATAGCAGACCAGGTGATAGACCAGAGAAGGATCTAGGGGGAAGGTCACTGAAGGGCAAATCAAGAACCCGCTAGTAGGTTCCAGAAAGGGGGCGTGGCCGTGGGCGGAGCCAGGCCACACTGACGGTATTAAGAGGGGTCCCTGTAGGGGACCTCGGGGCTGTCGTGTGGAGTGGGATCCCATCGTGCTGCTGGAGTCTTCGCCGTCGTTTCCGTCTTCACCATTTCGGATTTCGGCGTCGCCAGTCAGGCAGTCTACCAGCTGTCCTGACTGGGATCCGTAGTTCATTTAGTGACGAGTTATAAAGTGTTAACTGTCAGGCTGTGTTAATAAACAGAGTGCCTCCTACTCTTAGTGTCTCCGAGTCTGTCACTATACTTTTGAAAACATATCTCATTGTGGTTTTCAAGGGGGCCCCCAACTTGTAGCTTTGGCCACCAGAGGGGGAAGGCATCCCCTGCCCCCATGCAAGTTACGCTACTGACGAGTGACAATGTATATTCATCGTACCAGGTACTCATCTCAGGCTGAATCGGCCCAGGGAGGAGGCCCAGGACTGGTTCAGATAAAACTGGAGTAACCGGGTTTGTGGTGCGGCGTGCCCACCACTACACTACCGCTCACGGACAGCAATTACTGGGATTGGCAGATAAGACACTTGCACACATATCATCTCGTGTGTAAAATACACATTTGCAAAGGTATTTTGATTACAGTAGAGGGCAGTTTTTGATCGAGACCAACATTGCAGAAATTGATTCCTCAACCCTGTGTTAGGTATTTGAGCTTCTTTTGTATGCATCCTTTTTAAGGGGTTTATCGGTGTACTCCAGTTGTGAGCTTTCATAAATTACTATCAGTATTCATGATTTTTCACATTGCATGGTTGTATTTTATAGAGGGGCACCACGATGACGTTATGTTAACTACCTCGCCTGGTATACAGGAGGTATATGTAGAGTTTTCATGTTCTCCCTCTGGTCGTGTGGATTTTTCTCTGGGTCTTCCTTTGTTTCTCTCATTTAGAAACATGCATTTCGAATATTTGGCTGATATAAATTTCCACATGATAAGCTACTTCGTTAAGCTATATCATGTTTGCCCAGGTAGTTTCTCAAAAATAACTATATGGCTCGGTGGGTCTTACCTAGTCAAATTAAAATTTTTATTGTATACAGGTGACCCCCGACTTATGACGGCATGACTTGCAACTCTTCCCCCCCCCGATTTTCTCTTATAGTTAGACCCCAACAGTAACGACCGAAACTCGTAACTACGACCCCCCAACGACTGCTACCGATCTATGTCATGCGCAGACTCGTCGCCAAATGGTGATGCTTTGCTTTCTGCCATATGGGTATGTACAGTATAGCCCGACAGTCTGCAGCTGTACTTAGAACGCAACTTTATTCGCAACACTCTTCACATTGCAAATTGTCTTCCAATTTGAGCCACCACACTTGGTATGCACTGCTGTTACCTGAGCGTTTAGTATATTTTTATAGGATTTTTAACGCGAAAGAAAATGTCCCCCTCACTCCCACCGAAGGCGTGCGACTTGGCATGGGCCGTCCCCCCCTCACCAAAGGCGTGTGAGTTGGTATGGTCGTGGACGTGTCATAAATAAATAAAGAAAAGGAAGCGCAAAAAATTGCACTAAATCGCTAATTAAACGAATTAAAAGTTGACGGATGTGAAAAAGGAATAGCGCTTGCTCACCGCGGGGCTTACCGCGTGGTACTTGGCTATTTATTATTTTACGTGAACCCCACCGTTGGAGAGGATAGCGCGCAACCACACACAAACCCCGCCACAAACAAACCCCGCCACAAACCCACACACAACTTTTGACTTTTATATATATAGAAGAAGAAGATAGATTTATATTACTGGAAAGTTCTAGAATGTTCTAGAAGTTACTCCAGTTTACTCAGCACTGAATCTATCTGTAATGTTCTGGGAAATAGCTACATTTCAAAATATCACTGTCCTGGTCACAAAAGCAAAGTTTGTGGGGAATAATAGCAATTTTCTGTACTTTTGAGGCATAAGCAATTAGGAAATAACGCTTACTACCCAGGAACAAAAAAAATGTTACACAGTTTCGATTTAAAGCTTTCGTGACTGCAGGAATTCATCTTCTTGGTTCTTTCGGTAAAGTCACGTAGAAGGGAAGTAATAAAATAATAAAAATAAAACATAATAAAATAATTCTCACGACGTTTCGGCCACAACGCAAGCAGCCGTCCTCAGGTGAAGAACATGTCTGTCGATAAGACAGAGTCTAAATGACACGTCTTAGGCTTGGAGTGTCTATTTAAGCTTAGAGTCGTGGCATAAGAAGGCTCAGTTAATCGAGTCTCTCACCTTTCTGAAGAGATGCCGCGACTCTAAGCTTAAATAGACACTCCAAGCCTAAGACGTGTCATTTAGACTCTGTCTTATCGACAGACATGTTCTTCACCTGAGGACGGCTGCTTGCGTTGTGGCCGAAACGTCGTGAGAATTATTTTATTATGTTTTATTTTTATTATTTTATTACTTCCCTTCTACATGACTTTACCGAAAGAACCAAGAAGATGTTACACAGTGTAATAATGTAACTAATATATATTAATAATTACAACACCCTTCAAATATTGTTGTTGGAAAATACAATCAAGTGGTAGTATTTTATAGTCTACTTGTACCTAAAGGCAGCTTTGAGTAGATAGAAGAAACATATATAAAAGCATGTCAAAGAAAAGAACCCTAACCCTTTAAAAAGGCTGTTAGAAAATAGCCATTCAGAGGGATTGTTGAACTCGTCTTTAAAAAGGCTGTTGTTTTAGAACATTATTTTAAAACATTATTTTAAAAGTCTCTGAATATATTACTGTGGTGTACCAAACAAGAGAACAGGCATCTGTCTGTGGCTTTTCCTACCAAGAAATGTCTTCTATACCTGCCTGACACAGAGATAATTATGTTGCTTGAAAAAAACAACTTTTTTTTAATTGGCTGAACAACCAACAAAGGTTTCTGACAAGTCAGTGAAATGACTTGGCCGAGACTCTGCACATAGGCCACACTCCATCGATGGAGAGGAGAAACAAATACCTCGTAAGAGCTGTCGACAGTTTGCATGCCAACGTTAGCAGTATCTACTTCCGTGGATCTAGAAACAGACGGTTTATGGAAAAAAATGAATGGGGGTTTCCTTAATCTTTAAGTATGGATTGGGTCTCTTATATATGGGTTAGTGTATGAAAAATATAGCTTTTGGCATATTTTTTTTTATGTTTTACAAAACCGCGGTGTATTTTTTATAATTGATTTGTCAACGGCTAACTAATCTCTCAACAAACGACGAGATCTTGGTCTCACTAGCTAGCTTTTTTTGCAGTTAATTTGGTTGTAAAGGTAGTTAGCTGGCAAAAATGACAACTAGCTAACTCATTTCTATCAACAAGCTAAATAATATGGGCAGCGAGCTAGGGAAAATGGCCAGCTTGCTAAAAAAATGGGATAGCTAGCTACGGTAAGTCAAATAATGAACGGCTTGCCATAATATGACACCCTTCAATCTGTCCTGTTATGCAGAATGAACTGACTTGTTGATAAATATTGTATCATGTCACAGTATATTGTAGCGTGCCAACCAGTGGCTCCGTTGTACAGAAGCACTGCACTCTCTGAGAGGCTCTCGTTTTAAGCATGCACTGTATGTACCAAGGGGCACCAGGTGTTACGCTCGATGTATGTGTAATATAGTAATTACGGCGGGAGACCACTTGACGGGTAGCACACTTTTATTAACATCTACTTAGCCACAATAACACGTGTAGCCGAGCTACAGCCTACGCTACGCGTTCCAACCCGGCTACACACACACGGGCTCTCCGGCCCCGTAGCTTCCAGGGGAACTCGCAGACCCACCCTAGCTGGGGTATGGGTCCCGACCACTGGGTCCCACAGCCCGGCGCTCACAAGGACGTCCGGCCGCGGGTCCCACGGTCTCGCCTCTGAGCCACACAGGGTCCCGGCCCTTACAAGGACAGCGGGGCTAGGGGTCTCAGGGCCCTATCTCTTCCTCCTCCGTCTGCTGTCTTCACTGGTTACCAACTCCTCGAGTGCTGCTGCACATCGCCCTATATAGCCCTCCGCTCCAGGGGGCGGGGCCTATGCGGACCGTGATGTGGACATCTGCCTGCGGACCGCGATGTAGCCATACCCGACGCGCTCTCACACGATCCCCCCCTGCCAGCACGTACCGCCACTACATCACCCCCCACCACATAGCTCGCAGCCGGCTCGGCTGCTACAAAAAACTCCCTCCCCGTGTGTGCCCCGTAACACCAACAATAACAACAACAACACAACAACATAACACAACACAACAAGAACTCCGCGAATCCCATAACAATCCGAACACGCAACCGCAACAACAACAATTATATGTACATACCGACGAGTGACAACAATAAACTATATACAAGAATGACCCGTACAGCGTCCCTTCATTACCGCTCGCCCCTTGAACGGGACATTAGAACGGACGGAAGGGGAACGCTGCGACGAGTTGACACGGCGGGACCCCCTCTCCACTCCCTTCAGGAAAAGTGTTGTGTCTTAGCACGAGTCCGCCTGGCCGGTCCGTCGTACGGCACCGGACGCGGTTGACCGTCAGGCAGCTCCGGCAGTCCAGGAAGGCACGGAGCAGGCTTCGGAGATCCGCGCGTGCCTTGGGGTTCCGGTTTCCGACGGTCAGCAGCCGTCAGGTCCGCGACACCTGGGAGCGGATCAGGCGGAGACACGTGAGGATCAGGCGGCGACATGTCCCTCCCTGAGTCGATGGCCACATCACATGCTCGGTCGTCACGACATAAAGGAAGGCCATGTGGCACTGCGAAAGGTTTCAGACGGGAGGGGTGAACGTACCAACGGCGTTTTTCCCACTTAATCTGAACGCACTGGGGTCGCGCAACACGCACGACTTCCACAGGTCCCCTCCATGGCCTCAGCAGTTTCGGGGACGTAGCCAACGGCGCATGTGGGCAGTGCAACCAGGCCCTATCGCCTGGTTTCCAATCGTGCGTATACACCTTCCGTGCACGCAATTTCTCGTTAGCGATCTGGCGAGACCTTGAATTCAACCTCGCAGCCTCCCGCGCCTCAGCCAGCTTAGCGATATTAAATTTGATGTGGTCGGCCAATTTAGAATTTGCACGTGGCTCGGAAATCCCCAGCTGGGCATCCATGGGCGGATCGGCCTCTCGACCATACATGAGAAAAAATGGGGAAAAGCCCGTCGCCGCGTGGGGGGCCATCCTATACGCTGCGAGGACTCCAGGTACCTGTAAGTCCCAGTCAACCTGATTGTCGCACACCTGTTGGCACAACATAGAAGTAATCGTTCTGTGGAGACGCTCCACCATTCCATCAGTCTGTGGGTGGTACGGGGAGGTACGCACTTTTTTCGTACCCAACAGGTCGCACACCTCGCGCAACAAAACGCTCGAAAAATGTTTTCCCTGGTCAGTCAGCAAGCGTTCGGGGGCACCCTTGTCCAAAACATAGCCCTGGACAAAGGCGTCCGCCACTGCAGCAGCCGACTGGTTGGCGAGCGGCCATGCCATGGGCCATCGGGTGAAGTATTCCACGCCAACCAGCAGGTACTTGTTACCCCTAGGCGTCGCGGGAAAGGGCCCCAAGATGTCGAGCGTGACCAGTTCGTTCGTGCGCGAGACCTGGATGGACTGTAGCGGCAGATTAGCCGCCACTGGCGGCGGTTTCCTTTGAGCGCACCCCACACACCCCTTGAAGATGTTTGCCACATCGCTCCCCATACCCGGCCAATAATAGTCCCGTTCGAGTAGGGCGAGCGTTTTGTGAAATCCCAAATGCAAGAGTCGTTCGTGAGCAGCTAGAACGACCCTACCCCGCATAGCAGATGGCACAACAAGCGCATGACGCCGGGACATACTGTCCCACTTCATCAGGAGGCCCTGTTTGACCACCCAGGAGCCGACCCCCGTCTCACCCCCCTTGGGACCCTCTGCCTTGCGATGCAACGTGAGTAGGGAGCTGTCGGCCATCTGGAGTCGGCCCCACTCAACAAGAGGCAATGCGAGTAACGAGTCCCCGCACGCGGGAGCGGCGGGGACGTCGACCCGCGGTGCGTCGGTGGCGGCGAGCAGAACTCCCGCGGGGACGGCGACAGGGGGTTTACAACGTGCCGATCCCAAAAGACATGCGCATTCCGAGCGAGGCGACAATCGCGACAAGGCATCCGCATTTGAGTGTCGCAATCCCTTACGGTAAATGGTCGTGAATTGGTAGTCCTGGAGGACCTCCAACCATCGGGATAATTGACCGGTGGGTTGGGCAACCCGCATTGCGTACTGAAGCGCCGCGTGGTCCGTACGAACAGTAAAATGACGGCCGTAGAGATACGGCCTGAATTGCTGGATAAAAAAAACGATCGCCAGCAATTCACGACGGGTCACACAGTAGCGCTGTTCCGCTGGTGACAAAACTCTGCTACCGTAGGCGACCACCCGTTCGACACCCCCGACCACCTGCGAGAGCACTCCCCCGATACCCGTGTTACTGGCATCCGTGTCAAGCAGGAACGGTTGCGTGAAATCGGGGTAACACAAGGGAGGAGCACTCACCAAGGCATCCCGAAGGGAGCAGAACGCGGCCTCCTCCTCCGGCCCCCAGTGAAACCTTACCCCTTTCGCCGTCAAAGCATGTAGGGGCCTGGCTATGGTGGCAAAATGCTCGACAAAATGGCGGTAGTAGGAGGCGAACCCGATGAAGCTGCGGACCTCAGTGACTGAGGTCGGCGTTGGCCACGAGCTGATGCAGTGCGTCTTAGCAGGGTCGGTAGAGATCCCTGAACGGCCGACAATGTGCCCCAAGTACCATACCGATTCCCGAAGCAGGTGGCATTTCCCCGGTTTAAACTTTAACTTAGCGGAACGCATCCTGAGGAACACCCCCCTCAATCGTTGGAGGTGCTCCTCAAAGGTCCGGCTGAAAACGATGATGTCATCGAGGTAAATCAAGCAGGTATCCCATTGGAGACCTGACAAAACCAATTCCATTAGCCTCTGGAACGTCGCGGGAGCAGAATGAAGCCCCATGGGCAATCGATTAAATTGAAACAGGCCTCCCGGTGTCCGGAAAGCGGTTTTTGGTTTCGATTCCTCATCAAGGGGCAATTGCCAAAATCCCGAAAGCAGGTCAAGCGTCGAAAAAAAACGTGCCCCTGCCAAGGCATCCAGAGATTCATCCATTCTGGGGAGAGGATACGCGTCGGCCACTGAGATTTTATTAAGGCGGCGGAAGTCTACACAAAAGCGCAAGGACCCGTCCTGCTTCTTAACAAGCACGATGGGAGCACCCCATTGACTGGAAGAGGGCGAAATGATGTCGGCAGCCAGCATGTCATTAACAGCCGACTGCACATGTTCCTTCTCGGCTGGGCTCAACTGGAAGGGATTCTGCCGAATTGGGGCCGCATCACCCGTCGCTATGTGGTGGCGCAACAGGTCCGTGCAGCCAATATCGTATTTGTGTCTGCTAAACACATCGGAAAATTCGAGTAGCAGGCCCCTCAGCGCTCCCAACTGAACACTAGACAGGGGACTGGAACCCGCACACAACGAGTCCAACCATTGTTGGTTCTCCCCCGATGGAGGATGCGGATCCAGGGTAGAATCAACTTGTGCAACGAGCTGCTCATCCACGGGCACCGGCGCCGCGTGAGCAAGCACGGTGCCCTGTGTAATAACGGCTGGTCGCGACCCCGCGTTCAGAACCATAACGAATGGATCCCTGTCCGCTCGCACCATGGTCTGAGCTACCGCCAAGTCGAGGCCCCCAACAGCATTGTTTGACGGGCCCAACAGAACACCCTGTCCCGCCGCATCCACCCCGAAGGGTTTTCTTAACCGAAGGGGTACCAGCATCTGCGATCCCAGGGGCACGTGCACCGTCTGAGTTGCCAGTGCCTGGACCGTTGCACAAACCGTGCGTAGCTTGGTAGGAATTGCCAAAAATGCAATACGCCGACCCGATGGAAGCTCGATACAGCCCTGATCGACGAGAATTTTAATGGGCATTTTAGCCAAAAAGTCCGTACCCAGTAAACATGGAACTGCCAGGGACGATGAGACCAAAACAGGACCCGCCAATTTAATATCTCCGATACAAATGTTCGCCCGAATCTGGCCGACAATCCCCAAGGAGCCCCCGTTCGCCGCGTAACATGGTATGTCCACCGGGAGTAGGGGTCGACATTGGACGGGGAGGATGTTATAAATAAGGTCCGAAATGATAGTGGCCGATGCACCCGTGTCCACCAGTACCCGGACCTCAACCCCCCCACTTCGGACACCAGTTGTAATATAGTAATTACGGCGGGAGACCACTTGACGGGTAGCACACTTTTATTAACATCTACTTAGCCACAATAACACGTGTAGCCGAACTACAGCCTACGCTACGCGTTCCAACCCGGCTACACACACACGGGCTCTCCGGCCCCGTAGCTTCCAGGGGAACTCGCAGACCTACCCTAGCTGGGGTATGGGTCCCGACCACTGGGTCCCACAGCCCGGCCCTCACAAGGACGTCCGGCCGCGGGTCCCACGGTCTCGCCTCTGAGCCACACAGGGTCCCGGCCCTTACAAGGACAGCAGGGCTAGGGGTCTCAGGGCCCTATCTCTTCCTCCTCCGTCTTATGTCTTCACTGGTTACCAACTCCTCGAGTGCTGCTGCACATCGCCCTATATAGCCCTCCGCTCCAGGGGGCGGGGCCTATGCGGACCGCGATGTGGACATCTGCCTGCGGACCGCAATGTAGCCACACCCGACGTGCTCTCACACGATCCCCCCCTGCCAGCACGTACCGCCACTACATATGCTCCGAGGGACCTGGGGGCCCTAGTGGTCAACTCACACTGTAAGCACCCAGGGGCCCGGGGGCCCTAGTGGTTACCTCATGCTTTAAACACGGAGGGGCCCAGGGACCCTCGCACTGTAGGTGCCGAGGGGCCAGAGGCCCTAGTAGTTAGATCACGCTTTAAGCCCCAGGGGCCTAGTGGCCCTAGTGGTCAGCTTATGTTTTAAACACCAAGGGGTTTGGGGGCCCTCACATTGTAAGCCCCGAGGGGTCTGGGGGGCAGCAGTGGTCAGCTCACGTTTTAAACACCAAGGGGTCTGGGGGCCCCTCACATTGTAAGCACTGAGGGGTCTGGGGGCCCTAATGGTGAGCTCACATTTTAAACACCAAGGTGCCTGGGGGCACTCAAATTGTAAGAGCTGAGGGGTCTGGGGGGCCCTAGTGACTCGCTCACGCTATAAGCACCCAGGGGCCTAGTGGTCAGCTTGCACTGTGCGCACTGAGGGCCCTGGAATTCAAATTCCTTCAGAAGTCTTGGGCCACGCACCGCATGCGGCCTGAGGCTTGGAGGCCCCCTGGCAGTCCGAGGCTCCGGGGCACTGGCCTCAATGGCCCGGTCTATAATCCAGCCTTGCCTACTGCCCTTTCCTCACCCTCCCAGTCACCCCTCACCACCTCACCTACTGCCCTTTCCTCACTGTCCCAGTCATCCCTCATCACCTCACCTACCACCCCTCCCTCACCCACCCAGTCACCCCTCCACCCCTCACCACCTCACCTACTGCCCCACCCTTACCCTCCCAGTCACCCCTCCACCCCTCACCATCTGCCCTTTCCTCACCCTCCCAGTCACCCCTCACCACTCACCTACTGCCCCTCCCTCACCCTCCCAGTCTCCCCTCAACACGCCACATGGCGGGCATATATGCCCATCATAATTTCCTGGCAGTGTCTCAAAACGCAGACCACGATGATGTATGTGAAAACGGAATAGGGAAACACACGACTTACCAACGATATCGTCTTTCAGCTCCCCAACCAAACCCCTTTCTGAGTTCTCGTTTCTCCACGCAAAACTGTGGACTGTGGGGGCACTATCTCCCACACACAATCGAAAGGTAAAAAATACGTACTTTCCAATGGCAGCTGTGTTAGTGGAACAAGGTGTAGTTGTGGTGCTACGACCGCGGAGCAACTCCGCAAGTGCCGCAATTCCCTGCCGGCCCCTGCACAAAACACAAACCCGCACGCAGCGCACTCACGTAGTGCCCTGGCGGGGGATTGCCTGGCACATCGGGTTTTAATCCGAAGAGCCCCTAGAAGGGAAGTCCCACGGTTTCCCAGTGCCAGGAGATTGGCCGACCCTCGCAGAACAGGTTACATTGCGGTGTCCCTAAAATTGGCTTAAACGTGTACGGGCGCAGAAAGGAAAGGTTCACTGGGCCAACCACAATGAGTTACTCACCACATTGGGGGGAGGTCAGAGCGCGGAATATTAAGCAAGAAAAGCGCAAGCCGGCCGCCCTTCCAGACAATGGGCAACGAGGGCCAATGGGTGGCTGACAACACGGAGTACACGATAACAGGGGGGCGGTAACCACAGGTAAGAGCACGATTGGCTGCGCGGGGTGACGTCACCCTGGGCCTTTGAAGTTTAGAGAATAAAATAGGTTCCCTGGGACGATTAGGTCAGTTGTCTTCAACCTCCAGGCCGTCGAGACCCACTGCCGTCATGCCTCTTCGAGCCACTCACAGCATCCGTGTGATGCCAGCGAGTGCTGCTGGAGACAGTGATAGGTTAAGTTTTCTCTCGTTCTTCTCCCTCTGACTCTCCCAGCGTCCGTGGGACACCGTGAGCAAACAAAAGATCCAGGTCCGATTCAACATAGTACATAAAATTCGTGATCTGATCCCATCTGTCAAGGATGCGATCCCTGACATGCAAAACCCCGGTGTCTACAAACTATTCTTAGGTTTTTTCGGTAAAGTCACGTAGGTAAAAAATTAAAATTAATAAAGTTAAATAAAATAAAAATCACGACGTTTCGGAGGCAACACAAGCTTCCGTCTTCAGGTGGAACCGTCACAGCCACGACAGCTGATACAGCTGATACAGCTGTCGTGGCTGTGACGGTTCCACCTGAAGACGGAAGCTTGTGTTGCCTCCGAAACGTCGTGATTTTTATTTTATTTTACTTTTATAAATTTAAATTTTTTTACCTACGTGACTTTACCGAAAAAACCTAAGAATATGAATCCTTGCAGTCACGAAAGCTTCAAATCTAGAAATAGTCTACAAACTATGCTGTGCCTGCGGCAGTAGTTACATCGGGGAAACTAAGCGACATGTCTCAGACCGTGTTCGCGAACACAAGGCGGATCTGAAACACGGTGGGACCAACACATTTGCCGTGGCTGATCATTGTTTTCACGCTGTGGGCACACATGAAATTGATTTCTCCAAGACGAAGGTACTATGCAAACCCACTGGCTATCAACAAAGATTTGTTCGTGAAGCTATCCAGATATATAAGCACAGACAGAATTTCAACCGAGAAGATGGGTACAAACTGAGCAATCATTGGAAGGACGTTATTACCCAGGTAAAGTCATAACTGGCTGTGATGCTTCCATCCTACCTGACTATGTTAGCAGTTATTTCCGACTCTTGAGTTACATTACCTTGTTAAATGTCTTTACATTAACAGGCTAAATGTCTAACATAGCTGCTGATGTTCCCTTTTCCTCGATGCGGCGGTGGCGCTCGTTGTTTAATAGTCTGAATGTCTCTCATTAACACAGCCGCTGCTTCGAGAGCCGTCTCACATTGACATGCTAATCTCTAATCTCGAGCAATACAATGGCTTCTTCAGCACCATAGCCGTGGGGTTACATTAACACAGGCATGTCCAAAGTCCGGCCCGCGGGCCAATCACGGCTCGCGGTCAGATTTCATACGGCCCGCAGCTTCAGTCTTATAATGTGTTATTTATGGCTCACTAGCTCTGTCAGAATAAATAAATCATAAAACTTTAAAGATGTTATTCCTCCTTCCGCCAAACGGTGGCAGCACCATTCTAATGCTCTCTGGCTCTGCATCCGTGCCGAGAACCTTTCTCAAATCATTTCTGCCATGGCTACTGCAAAAAAAAAGTTGACAGTGAGGGCCGCCACTTTCAGGAGCGGTGGGAATTACAATACTTCTTCACTGGAAATCAAGGCAATTGTGTTTGTCTAATTTGTAAAGAGACGGATGCCTTGTTTAAGGATTTCAACGTAAAGAGACACTACGAGACTAAACATGCGACAACATACGACAAGCTAACAGGGAGTGACCGCGCTGAAAAAGTGAAGCAACTCCAGGCTGCTCTGGCATCACAACAGCGATTCTTCACGCGGACCTGTGGGTCGAAGGAAAACATCACCAAAGCCAGCTACGAAGTGGCCATGTTAATAGCTAAACATGGCAAACCTTTTACTGAAAGTGCATTTATCAAAGACTGTGTCATGAAAATGGTGGAGAACATTTGCCCCGAGAAGAAGCAAAAATTTATGAATGTTTGCCTGGCACGCAACACTGTGGCACGGAGAGTTGAGGACATATCGTCAGATATTCAGAGACAACTGGGGGACAGGGGAGTGGCTTTTGATTATTTCTCATCAGCCTGCGATGAAAGCACCAATGCATCTGACACTGCACAACTACTTATTTTTTTAAAGAGGAGTTGATGACAACATGAACGTGACAGAGGAGCTGCTTGACCTCAAAAGCCTTAAAGAGCAAACCAGAGGAACATATTTATTTGTTTCTGTTTGTGAAGCTGTTGATGATATGAAACTACCATGGAGTAAAGTTTCTGGGATCATTACCGATGGTGCACCTGCCATAGCTGGTGAGCGAAGTGGATTGTCCACACTGATCTGCAATAAAGTCAGCGAAGAAGCAGGCAACACTTTTAAACTTCAATGTATCATTCACCAGCAGGCTCTCTGCGCCAAACATCTCAAATTTGACGATGTTGTGAAACTAGTGGCAAAGGCAATCAATTCTATTCGCTCTAAAGCTCTATACCACTGACAGTTTCAGCAGTTCTTGCGTGACATCCAGGCTGAATACGGTGACGTAATATATCACAACGATGTGAGGTGGCTAAGTCGGGGGTCCGCACAGCAGCGATTTTTATCTCTCAAAGAGGAAATTGGACATTTTTTG
Organism: Lethenteron reissneri; assembly: GCF_015708825.2. Classification (NCBI taxonomy): domain Eukaryota; kingdom Metazoa; phylum Chordata; class Hyperoartia; order Petromyzontiformes; family Petromyzontidae; genus Lethenteron; species Lethenteron reissneri. Next base: position 1,002,827 of record NC_083840.1, read on the forward strand.
GGTGAGAAGGGACAACCAGTGGAAGAACTGTCCGATCCTGTATGGCTGGCAAATCTGGCTTTTTTGTTTGACATAACGAAGCATCTGAATGCGCTGAATGTTAATCTTCAAGGAAAAGATGCAGTGGTGAGCCAGCTATACGCTCACATCAAGGCCTTTGGAACCAAACTGCAACTTTTCCAAAGACACTTGTCCCAAACAGAGTCCTGCACCGCGCACTTCCCAGCTTTGAAAGAGGTCATTGACAGTTTCCCACAGGACAACATCGGTGCACAAATGAAGAGTTATGCAACAGCTATCACATCTCTTTCTGTGGAATTTAACAAACGCTTTCGGGACTTTGCAGTTATTGAAAAGGACATGTTGCTTTTCTCTTCTCCCTTCTCGTTGGACCCTGATGATACTCCTCCACAGCTGCAGCTGGAGCTCATTGAGTTGCAGTGTGACGATAAGTGCCGCGGAAAACACCAGCAGTGTTCTCTTGTTAACTTTTATCAGCAGCTGGACAAAAGCAGGTTTCCAGAAATGCGGTCATTCGCTAAGAAAATGCTGAGCTTATTCGGCTCCACATATTTGTGTGAGCAAACATTCTCAGTCATGAACTTAAAACAGAACCAATTGAGGTCAATGATGAGTGACTCCCACTTGCATGACATTTTACGCATCTCAACCACTGCCCTCAAGCCAGACCTGGTCTCTTTACTGAAATCTAGATCTCAGTATCACCCTTCTCATTAGTATCAGCAAGTTATCTGTTCCTTGATCAATCTGAAATTGAGTGTTTTGAACGGTAACATCTGTCACTATTAACAGTGAAAAGCCTAAAGCACACTAATGCACTTGGACTTATGGCACTTGTTTTATTAAACTCTTGAATAAGATTTGGTTATAACTGTTGATGTTATGTACCTGTAGATGTGACACAAACTATTGTTTTCTGAAAGATCTTGTAAAAGACAAGGGTAAAATTCACTCGTTTTAAAGTTTAATGATAATAGACCACTTTGCATTACTTATAACTCCTGTTTAAAATGTTCATGAGGTAAAGATATTTAACTCATGGAAATTTAAGGTATTCTATACAGTTTGTTCAATGTTATCTGACTGAATGAAAGGCAGAATTGTGTTTTTAGAGTTGTTCACGTCTGCCTGAGTGACTTATATTTGGTTACATTGTCATTTGAAAAATAAAGGTAATTGTGACAATGATAATTGTTGTATAACAGTGTGTGTTTTCACGTAACTTTTGTGGTAAAAAACATGTTGGAAGGAACTATTGGCCCCCGGGCATCTTCACTTTATCAAATTTGGCCCTCTTTGCAAAAAGTTTGGACACCCCTGCATTAACAGATCGTAATGCTAATCTCTAGCAACACAATAGCCGAGATATACCTCGCTCTGCGATCTTACATTTCCTTGAAAATTCCATCTCTAGCCCCGCCCAGTTACCCTTGGGTTGTACCCATGTCAAACCTTTATAACCTATGGCTGCAGTAGATCTCTCGCTATATTTCTTCCTGCCTCAGCAGTCTGCCTGCTGTACTTTTTCACCTGAAGATGATTGCTTATGTTGCGAAGCGTCGTGATTTTTATTATTATTTTTCCTATCTCCTGACTTTACCGAGAGACCCAAAGAGTATACCCTAAAGCATTAAACAAATGCCAAATTGATGGAGAGACCCAGGGGTCTGGTGTGGTAGCCCTACCTAGCCCATGGACTATTTCTGTACAGGGGCTTGAGATGTAATCACATTTAGACGCGATATAACTGCATACACTGACTCGCATCATACACTGGGAGTGTCATGCTGCCAGCTATGGCTGCACGTTTGTTCGTACATGTTATGTATATCCTTTATTGTTAATTTTTAAATTTGAATCGCAGTTCTTATGATTACTGTTGTTACAGTTTTATAGCTTTATTATGGTGATTTCGAAAACATGGTTAAGCCATGTTTCTTGCGGAAGTGCGGAGTTGGCCTGATAACTTTAATCTAAATTGTCTTATGGTTGTTATTGACTTGCATCACACTGGGATTTTTGCACACAGCGTTGTAATACGGTGGGTTTTTTTTGGAAGATTTGCTGGTTTGTCCAGGATGTTTCTGTTGCGCGTCGTCGCTTTAAGATGTTCTCTGTTCATATTTAGTTTGTTGCGGTTGCACCCGACTCAAGAGCCGCATGGCTCACAGGGCTATACCTAATACATGAAACTTGAAAAAACATTGTACTGTCGCGTCCAGCACATTATGCTGCATCGTGTCGCTCAAATGCGACACGTCGCTGCATCTTGTCGCTATGATGCGACGTACGTTATTGCTACATCTTGTCGCTTGCTGGGCAGTGAATGGGGTGGGGGGAGGTCACTTGCAGACAAAGACGGCAGCCTCGGCTGTTGCAGACACGGAGGAGGACACGGAGAAACGGACAACGCAGACAGAGACACAGACAGCGGGGACAGAGACACGGCCGAGCGTAGCGTCAGTCGCGTGTTGTCTGTCTCCGCACCCGGCAGGGCGCGTCCACGGTGAGCCGAGTGTGGCCCGCGGACACGGCGCCGACTCGAGGCCGACTCGCAGTCTCCGTGGAGACGTCGTCGTAGGGAGAGAGACACACAGAGACACACACAGAGACACACACAGTGACACACACAGTGACAGACACAGTGAGACACACAGAGACACACACAGTGACACACACAGTGACAGACACAGTGACACACACAGTGACAGACACAGAGACACACACAGTGACAGACACAGTGAGACACACAGAGACACACAGTGACACACACAGTGACAGACACAGAGACACACACAGTGACAGACACAGTGACACACACAGTGACAGACACAGTGACACACAGTGACACACACAGTGACAGACACAGAGACACACACAGTGACAGACACAGAGACACACACAGTGACACACACAGTGACAGACACAGAGACACACACAGTGACAGACACAGAGACACACACAGTGACAGACACAGAGACACACACAGTGACAGACACAGAGACACACACAGTGACAGACACAGAGACACACACAGTGACAGACACAGAGACACACACAGTGACAGACACAGAGACACACACAGACACAGTGACACACACAGACACAGTGACAGACACAGAGACACAGTGACACACCCAGTGACAGACACAGTGACACACACAGGCACAGAGACACACAGTGACACACAGACACAGGGACACACACAGACACGGTTACACACAGACAAAGAGACACACAGTGACACACAGAGACACACAGAGACACACACAGTGACAGACACAGTAACACAGACACGTACAGAGACACAGAGACAGTGACACACAGACACGTACAGACACACATAGACAGACACAGTAATACACACAGACACGTACAGAGACAGTGACACACGCAGACAGTGACACACACAGACACGTACAGAGACACACAGACACGTACAGAGACACAGTAAAACACACAGACACGTACAGAGACACAGATACATCAACACACTAATACAGATGTAATACAGAAACGTACATTCATACAGAGGGACAGAAACAGTGAGACGGAGAGAGATGAGGATACGAACTCTGAGATTTGTAGAGAGAAAGATAAACGGATACGACATAGCCACAGATACAGACAAACATACACAAAGACAAAACACAGACAACACAGAGAGATAACAGAGAGGCAGCTGTACATGGATTGACTGGAAGTGTTCTTACGAAGAGGGACACGTCTAACGAGGCCGTAGCAGCGCTACGAGAGAGACACGGAGACGAGAGATCTACAGATAGGGCTGTATGGAGATAGAGACACAGACACTGATGCAGTTGTAGATACGGAGAGATAAGAGGCAGGGACACAAAGGAATAGACAGATACAGAGAGACATAGAAAAGCATAGACATTCATTCTCTGACACCGCATAATCGCATACTCCATCGCATACTTAGCATACGCCGACACAGCATATTCTAATTCTAGATTTTAGGTTTTCGTAACGGCAAGGATCCATACTCTTTGGTTTTTTCGGTAAAGTCACGTAGGTAAAATGTATATATTAATATTCTAAGCCTGTGATTAGCAAATGTTATATCACACTACGTCTGAACAGTTATGCTTATTGTTTTACAGCTGCGTTTACATGATGCTCACTGCCGATGGGACGTCGTTAAGTCAGAATAATCAATAACAATTAATCATCTGCCAAAGACGCGGTAATGATATACTCGGGTCACTTGGAAGATGTGCGTCATGAAACTGCAATGAAAAAGCACCAGGGGAGGCAGCTACCACATCTGCCTCACTGAGGGGGCGTGTCTTGAGCCCACGTGATTGACGCTCGCTCTCCACGTTAGCTAGCTCCAGCAAAAAAATTCCAGCGGCTGCAAAAATGGAAAACGTTATATCTAACCTTAAAAATTTCCAAAAATTGGACTTTCAATCAAAGCAGGGAGTGATAAACAATGGAAGACCAATGCCTGAGCTTGAGGATCTACTTCAAACGAAGGGACAGAAAATAACACGGTCGTTTCAAATGGAGTGGTACCAACGAAAAGACTGGCTGTGTGGTTGTGCTACGAGGAATCGCCTCTACTGCTTTCCCTGCCTTCTGTTCTCCACTACTGACAACGTTTGGACTAACGCGGGATTTTGTGATTTGAAAAATCTACCAAGGAGCCTCAACAAACATGAAAAATCGACAACTCACATTCAAAGCCAAATTGCTTTAAAAACGTTTGGAGCTTCAAGGATAGATCTGGCTTTGATTGAACAGCGGAGATTAAATGTCAGCATCCACAATGCTAAGGTAAAGGAAAACCGTGAGGTTTTAAAAGACCTTATTAATGCGACCTGCTTCCTAGCCAAACAAGACTTAGCATTTTGTGGTAACGATGAGAGTGCAAGCACTTCTAATCGTGGCAACTTTGTGGAACTATTACATGCTTTTGCTGAGAAAGATGAAAAGTTAGCAAGACATTTGGAGACATCCACTGTGTTTTCTGGCTTGTCAAACAGAATACAGAACGATTTAATCGAAGCAGTCGGTGATGTAATTAGAAATGATATCAAAGAGGAGATTCATGCAGCCCCATTTGTTGCAGTCGAAGTAGACGAGACAACGGATGTCACAAACAAAGCCCAGGTCTCTGTAATGTTGCGTTATGTCGCTAAAAGTGAGGTGACTTGTGAGGTGAGGGAGGCGTTCTTGGGATTTGATGATGTCGGTGATGACAGACAAGCACCGGCTATTGCTGATTATGTTTTGGGAGTGTTGGGGAAATACAATTGCGTTGAAAAGCTGGTAGCTCAGACTTACGACGGAGCCTCTGTGATGGCATCAGATCTTAATGAGGTGCAGGCCAAGATTAAAGAAAAGGTACCTGAAGCCAGGTTTACCCATTGTTATGCACACAAATTGAACCTGGTGCTCTCTCATTCAGCAAAATGTATGCCTGAGTGTAAAACGTTTTTTAAAACAGTTGAGGGACTTGCGATGTTTTTCAATAAGTCGACCAAGCGCACCCACCTACTGGACGATGTTGTGAAGCGACGTTTACCAAGAGCAGCGCCCACGAGATGGAGCTCAAATTCTAGACTAGTTCAGACAATCAGCATGTACCAATCTGATCTGAGTGCTGTGTTCCGGATTATGAGCGAAAATCCCGATGGTTGGGACAATGACACCCTGATGATGGCCGCCGGATATGATCTCTGGCTGTCAAAAGCATCAACCTGCTTCTTCATAATGACATATGAGGGCATTTTCAATGAAACCGATGCACTCTGTCGTGTGCTGCAGAATAAAGTAATGGACATTGGATTCTGCTGTGCACGAATCCGCAGCACAATGGGAGTTGTGGAACGCCAGAGACAAGAGTTTGACAGTTTCTATGATCGATTCGAGCAGAAATGCGTCACACTTGGCCTGACAGACAATACCCGAAGTAAACAGCCGATCAGAAATGAGAGGAAAATAATGTTTCATAACATTCTGGACAATATCAGTGTTCAAATGAAAGCTAGGTTTGATCATTTCAGTGAGCTAACTTTCCTTGGTTTGGTTGATTGCACGAAATTTTATGAAATGTCACAACATTTCGATGACACCAAACTGCAGAGCCTATCAAAATATGCAAGGTACTTTGACTTTGTTCGACTAAAGGCTGATCTTATCGGATTGTATAGTTCACAAATGGTGAGGAACGAATGCAAATCACCTGGACAGCTCCTCAGCTTTTTGGCCCAGAATGATCTGATGCAGACGGTTCCCGAGGCGACAAAGTTACTCCAGCTGGTGCTCACTATACCAGCTACAACAGCGTCCGTTGAAAGGTCGTTCTCTGCTTTGAAACGACTCAAAACATACAGTCGGAATCGGACTGACCAAGGACGACATTCATCCCTGGCAATCATCTCTATTGAGATGGAGAGACTTTTAAAACTAAAAGAAAATAAAGAGGACTTCTACAACAAAGTCACTGACATATTTGTCCAGAAGGAAAGGCGAATGGACTTCGTAAATAAACAAGTAAAGGTAAGACCACGCAATGTATTTTCATTTGTGTCGAATGAGTATGAATAGTGGAACTGCATTCGCCTATAAAACGTGAATCGAATACGTAACTTACCTGTATGCGGGTGTTGTAAAGAATGCTGATATGAAATATGAAACATACAGCCGCCTAACCAATAGTCATTGTGCAATCTGCCAATTGAATGGTGAATTTAAGCTGCCTCTATCGGGTTCATATGTGTGTAAATCTGGCTCTGACACTAGCCAGTGCCTCCCCAGCCATTGACCTCACCGCACGTCACTGCTCGGACTGTTTGTTTCTCGTTCTTAAAGTCAACAGTTGTGACGATCGCTGCCTCTTGGGAGTGATACAAAATTATGTTAATTATTCAGATCCATATATAGAGTGACGGGGGCATGGCTTTGCCCATATAAGGAATACTGGAATGGGAATCGCCGTTTTTTTTTACGATTAAATGCTCGATTAAACAGGAATCGACCAATTTTTAACGATACCAAGCTTGATCCATGTGTAGCGACTCGCTCAGAGACACAAGGAGTAGGAGGCATGCTATTTATTATCAGACTTCACACGGGTTACAAAGGGGTAACTACAACTCTCAGTCAAGACAACTGGCAGGCTGCCTAACTGACGACGCCGAAAAGGTGTAGACGGTGATGAAGACTTCAGCAGCACGACGGGATCCTACTCCAAGCAACAGCCCCGAGCCTTCGCACAGGATCCTCTTTTATCCTCCCGGCGTGGCCTCGCTCCGCCCCAGCCACGCCCCCCTTGTAGAACCTATTCGCGGGTTCCCGGGCTTACCTCACGTGCCCCCTAACACCTTTCCCTTACATCCCTTTCTCTGACTTATCACGTGACCTGCTGTCAGACAGGGCTGCTGCAACTGCAGATCCCCTTCTCTGCCAGCAACCCGTGCTATGCTAGATAGTGACCCATTCCATGTCACTACACATGCTTGATCCATGCTCGAACATTCTTTTTTAATCGCTTCAGTGATTCCTGTCGTGTGCTTTTCTGGATCTAAAGAAACGATTTGTGGATCAAAAAAGCCTACATTAGTACCGCCCCTTTTACGCTGATTGACTTCCTTCAACATTAAAATAATAATTAATTCGGTCTCGTGTTTTATTCTGCGTGGCACTCGATAATAGTTTTTACTGGCACGTTGCACAGAGCTGCCCGTGGTGCGTGGTGTACACTTGTTGATGCTTACAAAGGCGATCGCACGCTGGTCCCATGCACTTTAAAAATCGTGGTGCTTAACCTTTACTGCAGCCTTGCACCCTTTTGGTTCTCAATCGTTAAAAAATATATAATGTTAATAAATACATGGCTTGATGAAACAAAGTAGTTGTATACTTATGTGCCCGTGCTAAATTTCTTCGGTTATTTACCTTCTAAAATAATCTTACCATATTCTTGGGTCTTTCGGTAAAGCCACATAGATGTATAAAATATCTACGTGGATTTACCCAAAAGACCCAAGAATATGAATTCCTGCAGTCACGAAAGCTTTAAGTCAAGATTTAATCTGACAGGGCTGCCCACCGTGCTAGATCGGGACCAATATCATCGTGAAGTCGCACACGCCGTTAGGCAGCACTAAAGAAGAAGATGTCTCCCCAAGTTAAGAACCACTGGTCTAGATTGAAAACTGTATTTCTTTAGAACTGTTTTTTGTGTTTAGTTAATCCATCGGATGAACTCTGTCCATCCTCGCAGCGGCTTTTGGCAAGCTATCGCACGCTTTCAGATGTGCTTCTTCAGCTGTCTGGAATACCCTTCCGATATTAGGAAGCCACTGGGAGCTATGCACTTTTAAATCGTCTAAATCATCTCGTTTCTTTAGAACGGCGTTTTGTGTTTAGTTTGTCCTCCCCTCCGATTAGCACGGTTGACTACGTACGGTGTGTGAAAGAAGTTCAACATACATGCGGACTAATATTTGTGGACTAACCTGCGATTAATGAACGATAGAGTCCTCAGCAGCAGCCAGCCGTCTACCTCATATGCAGAACAACGCGATTCTCCACAACATGAGTACAATAGGAGCGCCACGGTGGCAAGATGTTTACTACCTTGTCTGGTATGCAGGAGGTCGTGGGTTCGATCTGACCCTGATTATGCATACTGTCTATTTAGAGTTTGAGTGTCTCTCTCTTTCCCCCCGTGGTCGTTTGGGTTTTTTTTCTTCAGGTCTTCCGGTTTTTCCTCTCTACATTTAGAATCAACGTGCGTTTAAGAGTATTTGGCTGCTATAAATGGCCACGTGATGATAAGCCACTTACTTAGTTGAGCTCTCATTTTTGATGGACAGGTCGCTTCTGAAAAAGAGCGACCTGGCTACAAATCATAAAACTTTTTAACTGAAAGACAAAGGTGGCTGATTGTGGTTGCTACTGGCTATGCCAACCCCCTCTTGTGTCATGCTGACTTTCATAAGATCCTCGCTAACAGCACCTGCATTTTCCCCATCAGTCTGCATTTGTGTATGTACAATAGTAAAAAGTGTGTGTGTGTATATATATCTTATTAGATGTTAGAATGTCTGTTTTTTGTTCCCCAGATATCTTCATATATGGAATGTCGGGTCATCAAACAAGAAGACGAAGATAGTCCATGCTCTGGGATGTGTCCTGACTTCACTGTTAAATATGAAGATGCTGCTGGTGAGAAAACACTTTAAAGCCCTTGGCAATAGTCAAATATGAATCATCATTGCAGGAACAACAATTGCTTCTGCTGCTGCAATTGTGATCCCAAATGAGTAATTTACAGGTATGGTGGCAAGGTGTTAACTACCTCACCTGGTATACAGGAGGTAGTGGGTTCGATCCTGACCCTGACGCCTACTATATATTTTTGGAGTTTGTATGCTCTCCCTGTGGTCACATGCATTTTTCTCCGGGTCCTCCGGTTTTCCCCTCCACATTCATTTAGAAACATGCGTTTAGAGTAATGGGCAGCTTTAAATTTCCACGTGATAAACCACTTTGTCGAGCTACCATTTGTGGCCAGGTCGCTTCTGAAAAAGTGATAAAATAAAATAAAAATTTAGTTTAACAGAATTTCGTGACCAATATTATCCATAGGGGTGCGGCATTTGGAGTGTGCGACCTTGTGCGTTAGTATAAATTTCCACGTAGACATTAATATTAATGAAGGGGGGGGGCTCTTTTGCAGTGACATCACGCATGGATGTAGCACTGTGCTGCGTAGATTTATTTTTTACCGTCACTTTCTGTAAATAAACGTCATATTTGAAGCGACTTTGCATGATAAATTATTTAATTCAACCCGACCTTCCTCTGCGTTAGTGTAAAAATCCACCCACTCGTGAATATTAATGAGGGGGGGTGGGCCTCATGTGGAGTGACGTCACACGCGGGACGGAAAGACAGACATTTCTCGGTGATTATAGTAGGTGACTAGCATGTTTTTTTCTTGTGACAAACCTCACTAATTGGTTGTGTTGGGTGGTGGCGGGTTTAATGACACATTTATATTTACACCATTTAATACATCAAAGACAAATGTTAAAGAGAAGCCACAGTGCTACTGTGGTCATGCGACTCAAACTATAGAACCACATCGTAAATCACTGTAGTCTGCGCTCCTTCAACGGAGGAGTAGGAAAACTAAGCAAACATTCTCTAGAAGCCCTCTCATGGACACCAGACCTCGGCATTGACATTCAGCTCCCCGGACACATTGTTCTGAATATTTGAAGTGTTTTTTTTGAGTAACGGTACTTGAAAGCACACATGCAGACACAGGGGTGCAATGAGCTATTTCAACGAAGGAGGTCGGGGCCTATGCATTATCCAACTGGGCCCCCCTCTTTTCTCCCGACTCACTTTTACTGAAATTGCTATGGATGTATTTTTAACCCCCGTATATAATAATATGTAGGCTCTTAACTGTATTATTTTAGTTAGACTGAGTATTGGGGTTTAGAGGAAGACAGTCTCACAGTGAGAGTATTACTAAACATATTTAAAGGTAACAATATTCACAATTAAGTTATCCTGCGTCTTGGTTTTCATGCGCACGTCAGTTAGTAAAAAACCCTGATGGTGTTCAGTCACAAACATCAGCAGTAGCGGCTACTAGATTTTACGCTGTGTGTATTTTTAGGAAATGTTATTTCATTTGTAACTGTTTTATAGGCATGTATGGTTAATTGTTGGAATGAAAAAATATATATTTTACTTGTTTATCTGTTGATTCAGGGGCCCCCCTTGTGACCAACTGGGCCCCTTTACGTCGAATAACGCTGCCACATAACCCACCCCCCCATGATTGCTCACCTGTGCAGACCCACATCAAGGCCATAACTGATCAAATATATATATATTCCCACAACAAGCAAAATGCTGACACATGCCAGGCTGTAACCGATACTATATTTACGCGGCAACTTGTGATGTCATTCATAATAGATTTTTGTGTCAGATCGATTGAGAAAAATGTGTGTCGTGCACCCTCCACCACCAGAGACAGCTTTTTTCATGGCCTTGTCTCAATAAGTTTAAAAAACATTGCATATATTATCAGAACATGTTTGTTTGCATGTTTTGTCACAAGTATGTGGTTAATGCAGACTTGATGCCTTGCAAAAGTTATCTATTTGGTGTTTGAACATCTTAATACCCAGTTTTTTTGCCAGAAGGGGTAAAACCTATTATGTTTAATCATTTGGAATACAGCAAATGACCAGTCTCCGAAGGCAGGGTATCGCTGATGAAGGGCAAGGCACGGGGCCTAGCAACAACAAGCTCAGAAGAATGCTCTCTAAAGAGCCTATTAATATTATTGTTATGCTTGTTTACCCAGGGAAGCCTCGCTGAGTCTCAAGACTCTTTTTCAGGAGGGTTCTGCTAAGTTCTACAGTAGGGGGGGGTGATGTTGTTACCGCTGCTGTGTGTGATCTCAGTTGGACATCGGGGAAAAAGGGCTTCATAGCTCATCGGATTCCTCCAGTATAAATACATATTCTGATTCAATTGCGTAATTTGCAGGTAATTCTTCAGCATTGGGATGTTTTCGCCAATACCAGTTACATTGTGTGGGTTTTGTTTTGTCATGTGCGAAAACCGGAGAACCCAGAGGAAACTGATGTAAAACAGGGGGGAGAGCTTACAAACTTCACATCTAAGATCCCCCATATAGCCTGAACAGATTGTTGGGGCAAGTGCTGTGAGCGAGCAGCTATGAAGACCACCACAGCACACAAGGGGGTGGGAGGCACAATACCATGCCCAGCAACCTTTGTCTCCCCAGTGATTATGTTTACACACCGCACCAGGTACTCATTTGAGGCTGAGTCCACCTAGGGGAGGCCTATGACCAGCTTAGATAATCGTTACCAGTGTTGGCCGTGAGCAGGAATGGATCTCGGGTCGCTAGGTTTGTAGTGTAGCGTGCCAACCGTTACACTACCGCTTCCCACAAACTCGACACACACAAACACTCGCACACACTCGCACACTCTGAAGAAGAGGTGGGAGAATGTATAAACTTCATACAGAAAGATGCCCGATTCCTGGAATTTAACCTAGGCTCTTCTTCGTCTCAGGGATCAGTGTTACCTCCTGCTTCACTCTTGCCACCAACAGTTACATGCACATAGGACAGGCATTCATAGATAATGTTTAAGGGCTGGTATAGGACAGATTCCAATTTTTTTTTTTAAACACCCATAGTTATGTGAAATCATCTGTGACCGCGCTGAACTCATCAGTGATCAAGGCTCAGGCTCGGTCAAATATGGTACCAATATGGTTGCTAATGCAAGTGCTGTTGTGATTTTCAGACGGTTAAATTGCAGGCACAATTAGCTCTTATAAAAGAGGCTTACATCCACATATATATGAGCTCTGAACAAAAAAAACGAAAATCAAGCTGGCGGTTAAAGGAAGTCAAAACACTTGCAACGAATTTGTGCTCTTGAATTTGGCTTTCCCAATGGCATCTGTGGTGGTTTAAATCTACTGCTGTAAATAAATACATAACGTGTGATTAATTGTTTGTTTTTTTAACACCCAAGACTCAAAGGGCTCATTTCGGACAATGTTGAGCATTCTTAACAGGTGGGTTTGTAACTGCCTCGTTTATTTACGTGTAAGTATTTCCACTTGTGAAAGACATTTGTGTGTGTATATATTACAGTTCTAGAATCAACGAATGTTCAAGTTGAAGAAACCAGCGAGAGGCCAGAGGAGATGGGGAATTCCTGCGGACGTGCCTACACGTCGGACCAGAATTTCATTGAGGTGGAGCTGTCGGAGGAGGACATTGCTGAAGGTGAGTCTCTCCCCTTGATCGCAGCGCTGAGAAAAAAAATGCGATCATCCCCTTTGTTTTTATTGCAACCATATTCCCAGACGTTGTGACCATTGGGAGCCGTGCCGCAAGATGAAGACGTTTTTATTACGCGAAACTTATCCCGTTGGTGTGATTAGCGTGCGTCGTGTCAAAGAACGGCCCCAAAATTAAGGCTCAATCCTCATGCGCTCCATTTAAATAGCCCTGTTCTCAAACAACCTTTTGCGACGAAGCTAAATCATTTATACGAACAAGGACTCCCGGGGTTGGACCAACCCAGGAAACAGTGGTCAGCCCTAAATACACTGCAGAAAAGGGGATTGAAATGCGGTCCCCTTATCTTGTATAGATTTATATATCAGTGCCGAATTGCAAGGTGTTTTACAACAGTTATAAAATTGTACCTTAGATAATTGTGGTTGACATAACGGATGAGGTTGTTAAAAGTGGTGATGACGCTATGGTGATAGCAGGACAGGTGGGAGTGGTTAAGGAGCGGTTTGGGTATTGTTAGTGGTTGGGGTAGTGATAGGGGTAGTGATAAGGGTGGGGGTCGTGATAGAGGTTGGGGTTGTGATAAGGGTAGTGATAGGGGTTGGGGTAGTAATAGGGGTTGGGGTAGTGATGGGGGTTGGAGTAGTGATGGGGGTTGGGGTCGTGATGGGGGTTGGGGTATGCCTGGTCATAGCTGGGGGGCAGGGAGTAGCAGTTGCAGGATTGGCTAAGGAGAGAAAATGAGTCACCAGAGCCAGACTTCGGATCACATGATTCAACACTGCCTGTACTGCTGATTTATGGGCAATTTCACTGAGATCCAGCAAGTCTATAGAATAGCTTAATAACATCCATACACACACAAATGCAAACCTAGGGTGTTACCGTTGCTGTTTCTGCTGCTTATTTTTCTCGCATCAATCTTGATTTATTTCTCGCATCAGTTAATTGAACCCTCCCATTTGCATTTTTAACCATGTGTTGCAGACGAAGCAAAATAAATGGAACTCCTGTGCGAGGAGTGCGGGAAGGGAGGAGGATGCGTCAACGCGATGAAAGACAAAGCGGAATGTGCCAGCAAGACCTCGCGAGCCTGCGGGCAGTGCGGGAAGTCGCTCGAAGGCACCACACTGCTCGTGGCGGTCACCTCCGATGGGAGAAAGCACACGTGCGAAGATTGTGGAAAGGCATTTGCAACGTGGTACACCTTAAAAAAACATTCCAGGGTACACAGCGGAGAATGGCCACACGTGTGCATCGAGTGTGGGAAGGGGTTCGCAACTCGCTTTGACTTGGAGAAGCACGCTAAAGTACACACCTGTGAGAAGCTGTACGTGTGCAAGGAGTGCGGGAAGGGCTTTGCAAGCGCGCCCATTTAGAGGCGCACTCCGTCTCGCACACGGGCGAGTGGCGGCATGTGTGCAAGGAGTGCGGCAAGGGCTTTGCGCAATGTTCAGACTGAGAGAGGCACACGAGGACGCAAACGGACGAGAAGCCGCACGTTTGCAAGGAGTGTGGCAAGGAGTTTTCACGGATCTACACTTTAAAGAGACATTCGGTAACGCACGCCCTAGAATGAAACTTTGAATCGAATTTTTGTTGGTGTTGAAAGCAATGGTGATTGTTTTTTTTATCCGCTGCTCCTGCCCCATCGTATACTCTTAAATAACATGTTTATTATTATGCGTCTTTACCATGGAGAGCCTCACTGAGTCTCAATATTTTTGAGGGATGGTCTTGCTGTTTTTTTCATAACATCCTGATTGAGTAAATTTGCAAGTCATTTGTTTTGCATCTGGATATTTATCCAATAGTTGTTATGTTTACATCGTCTCCTAGCTATGGGGAGGAAATATTGTAACCCAAAGGAATCCTATGCGGAACAGTAAAACTAAATACAAACTCCACCATAGAAAGGTGGGCAAGCCAGAGAATCGAAGCTCGGGACATGAGGCAAAATCGCTACCACTGCACAAAACCTGTGAAATGACAGTCGAGCCTACATGTGGTGTGAGTGGACAGTAATACTATATCTCGGTATGGTTTCTTCGATTTGCGTGAGTTCCCTGTTCCGCGTGGTTCATCTTTCCATTCGTAGTAAATATTAACGCTTGGTTTTGTTCATGGTTCCTTTATCAGCGCCTGTCGTTACACGTTTAAAACAAATCTAGTTTACTTTGGCTTGCAGTGCACTGTGGAATAAAGCTTCAGAAATTAATAATGTATGTATAGTGGAGGTGTCCTCCCTCCCCCCCACATACGTCAATTAGATTGATAATTTTTCTTTAATACGTAGAATTATTACCTTATTTGGTTCAGGCTTCCTTTGTTTCGTTACAATGATTTTTTTTAAAATTCTGAATAAAAATTGTTAGTTGAAAAAAACGGTAGGAAATGCAAGTTTTGTCATTAGTCCATTATACGGACTGTACGGACTGTGTGGTCAACTACGCTTTGGTTTGTACGCATAGTACGTTCCACCACACGGGAAGGCAAAGGCTCCTACTGCCCCTCCCTCACCCTCCCAGTCACCCCTCCACCCCTCACCACCTCACCTACTGCCCCTCCCTTACCCTCCCAGTCACCCCTCCACCCCTCACGACTTCATCTACTGCACCTCCCTCACTCTCCCAGTCATCCCTCAACACCTCACCACCTCACTACTCACCTATTGCCCCTCCCTGACCATCCCATTCACCCCTCAACACGCCACATGGCGGGCATAAATGCCCGTCATAATGTCCTGGCAGTGACTCAAAACGCAGACCACGATGATGTATGTGAAAACGGAATAGGGAAACACGACTTACCAACGATATCGCCTTTCAACTCCCCAACCAAACCCCTTTCTGAATTCTCGTTTCTCCACGCAAAACTGTGGACTGTGGGGGCACTATCTCTCACACACAATCGAAAGGTAAAAGATAGTACTTTCCAACGGCAGCTGTGTTAGTGGAACAAGGTGCAGTGCACGGTGTCATCTACTACCCATCAAGAGAGACCCATTGAATGGTGGCACCAAAGCATTTCACTGGCTTTATGACTTGGGTTGTTGAACGATAACCGGTAACCGTTTTCAAAATCGATCACAGGTTCCGAAAGTTGGGGAGCCATTAATCGTTTCTGGTGGGATATCTCATGGAATTTTATTAACGAAGGAATGCACTGATTTGGTGGTTACATCACAGAAGGGTCTCTAGCAAAGAAAGCTCTATAGCAGTGGATTCTCAACCCTTGTTTGGGTACTGTACCCCCCTTGTTGAATTTTTTTTCAACCGAGTGCACCCCCCCTTGCCTGACCTAATGTGGTTCTGAGAAATAAATGTGTAGGGGACTGCGAAGAGAAAGTGTTAAATTGTACAAGTTGAGTGATTGGGAACAGGTGGCCGAGAGCTGCATAAAGGAGACAGCGAAATGTACACGTTGAGATATCGTGGGGTGAAGGGCAGTGTCCAATAGGAGCGGGGCCGATAGGGTATATAAGGATTAGAGGTCGACCGAAATTCGGTTTCGCTTTCGGCACCGAAAGTTGGCAAATGGCCTCTTTCGGCATACTTTCGGTTTCGGCCGAAAGTAAATTTTTTACTTTTGGTTTTGGCCGAAAGTAAATTTTTTACTTTCGGTCTGGTTTCGGTTTCGGCCGAAACTGATATTGACTTTCGGTCATCATTCGTAAACCGAAGATCTATTTTTAGAATATAACGCTAGTGCTACATCTATCACTGCCTATCGGCTGGTCAGTCGGCGCTAGGCAATCCTATGTAATAGGCTGTAAACACACACGTCAGCAGCAGCAGCTTGGGAGCGAGGTTACAGCCGGAACCATGGTCTGCTAATGTATATACGACCGGTTAACAGACGGCAGCCTGTCTGGCTGAATGCGGAAAAACTGTTGTTTCTTAACTACAACATTCGTTTGTTTGGATATAATTACTAAGTAAGGAACACCTAAAGATTTGATATTTAGTGACTCTTACTGCAGGCTCTGAATGATTAGTTCTAGATTTCTTTTTAATTAAAGTAGCATTGCATCATGACATATTTCATAAATGTTGTGTTCGGTAACTTCGGTTATATACCTTTAGGTCTCGGTCGAAAGTGTAGTTAAAGTTTCGGCTTCGGTTTCGGCCGAAAGTGTAGTTAAACTTTCGGTTTCGGCCGAAAGTGAAGTTAAAGTTTCGGCTTCGGTTTCGGCCGAAACCAGAAATTCTATTTCGGTCAGCCTCTAATAAGGATATAAGGAGAGTGAGGCCAGCAGTCTGGGTGCTTGCCTAGGGACCTACAAGCTACAAGGTGGAAGACATCAGGGCTGACTGTTCACGGAGTGACGAGGTGGAAACCATCGGACCTGACTGATCACGGAGTTCTAAATACAATATTCTTTAGAAATAAAGACTTCACCTTTTTAAAATGGACGTCTCCAAGGAGCTTATTTAAAAATGTATAGATTATGAACATTAATATATTAACCAATTATCCATTTCGTGAGGTATTCCTAACAAGCTAGTAACTGTAGTGCTAAAGAGGAAAGAGAGGTGACGTCATCGGGAGAGGCAGGGCGATCAGGGCGCTTATTGGAGAGGAACAGAGGAGGGTGGACGCGTGCGGCATGAACCCGCGTGAAATAAAGAAAAGTGGCAACTCTCAATCTTCGTCTGATGGACTCTCTACAACTGGTGACAGCAGTGGGATAACAAGATGCCTCAATGCGGCAACAAGAAGCACACCAACAGAAATCCCAGCAAAGAAGGGGAAGAACATAACACTACTCCTAGCGCCCTGGCCGGCCGTGATCCGGATATGGCATGGTCTGTAGACGGGGTCGGAACGACTCCCCAAATCGTGAGAAGATGGCGGGGCAGCAAGGAGTGACACATCGGAGGGCCCTTGACCCCGCGAGAGGAGGTCCTTTGCGGGAGGACAGGGTGGCTGCTAACCTGGCGACGCCGCCCTTGGCGTTCACAGCGGCTACTCCTCTCGCACGAGCAGGAAGCCCTAATGCGGGGATGCCACAGGCAACAGCGACAGCCGGGGTGGTCTCCGCCCAGGATGGACCACTGGAGACGACAGTGCCAGAGACGGAGGAGCCAGCGCCACCAATGGGTGAGAGGACGGCACCACGATTGGCGGGACCCATCCTCACCGGGCCTGCAGGTCCATCGGAGGCTCCACAATCGCCACCGATAGTGCCGAGACCATAAAGAGATGAGGAAGAGTCCCCTCAGGAGGGGGGGGGGAATCACTCTTCGTGGGGCCGACACCGCTAGCCATTGGAACAGAAATGGCACGAAATCCCCTAGGTCACGGTAATGGCCACTGAGCTTTAGCGGTAGAGCATTGGAACTGCATGGGGAGGCACTGGGACAATAGTCATAGGCGCGCGGCAGCCGTGGCCCAGGCTGCGACTTTTATTCCACCTATGAGATTGATCCGACGACGAAGATAGGGCACCGATCGACCATGCAGGTTAGGCCACGTTGAGAAGTTTGTGGCTAAAGGAGGGGACTGGGGAGCATTTGTTCGCAGAATCGAGGTGGCGTATACTTATTTTGAATGGATGGAGCCTGAGGCACTGAAGGCTCTCCCCACGATACTTAGCGATGATGCTTTAATAATTTATTCCTCCATCCCGGCAAAAAAAGAGAACACCCTGAAAGCCGCTTATCAAGAGATGGCTGGGATTGTTGACCCGCCATCCAGAGCAAAAAGACGATTCCAAAACCATCAGTGCGAAGAAGGGTAATCAGCCTTGGCCTATAGAAGCGCTCTCATGGCTCTGGTACAGGCTGCTTTCCCGGACCTGGAGGCGGGGGCCCTGGACTTTATGTTTGCTGACCATATGTTAACTCTTGCACAGGCCTAAACAATAGTTTTTCCAGTCACTTATGAGGACGAGCAGACCTCCTTGTGGATTGCGAAGAGTATACATGCCCATGAGGAGGTCATGAGGCCACAACGTGTGGTCGCGCAAACAGTGGACCCATCATCCCATCAAGGACTGGAGAAGGTTTGGAAAAAAGGGAACATGGGAGAAGATGCCGAACCAGAAATGGATGCGGTGCTGCTCGGGGAGGAGATGTTGGCAGCTGTGAGGGGGACATACCGGGGACCGGCGCAGAAAACTTCTCATTTAATGCCCCGGGGACTTGGAGCATCCAGCCAGATCTGGGATCTGGTGACCTTCCATCGATGTGGTCACACGGGCCAGATCGCACATGGATGTTGCACCGATCCTGCCCAACTGGGGCTGCCCTCACTCCAACAGCCGTTCTCCAGCCCTGCGTACAACCAGCAGGTGAGTCGCGGCACCCCAGACACCTCGGCAGTTCCCATTGCAGACCTCACACACACAACGACTGTCAATCAACCTGCTACTTCTCGACGATCACAGCCACCCTCGTACATATGCAATTTTTCACCATAACGGTGGCTGGCTTCGGGTAGGCTCGGTGGGGGAAATTGAGGTCTGGATGCTGGTAGATACGGGAGCGTGGGCGATTATTATCTCCCTGCACGTTTTTTATATGCTTCCCCACCGGGCCCCAGTGCTTGCATCCCATACAATTATCATACGTAGTGGAAAATGGGGGACGCATTGGGGATTTTTGGGCAGCTGGAGACCCAAATTCAGGTGGGAGAACTGGTCATATCTGACCCTGTACTTGTCTCCAGCACGTTGACGGTTCCCGTTTGCTGGGAACAGACTATTTGAACCAGCTCCCTATAAAAATTGTGACGGACCAAGGGTGCATTGAAATGCTGTCAGGGGAACGTCTATATTTCTTATGTCTGGACAATGGTACCCGGACGTCAGCTCAGGTGCAAGCAGTTGCGAAAGAGCTGCTCACGGTATCTCCAGCAGCTCAAATCTGAATTCCCCTTCGATATCACACACCTCTGGTGATGGCTCGACCAGACACACCCATATTGGTGTCACCGGTGATGGCGATCATGGATCAACATGCCTTAGCAGGAGCGGACACCATCCTATGTCGCTTCCAAAAATTGTTTATTCAAGGTTTAAACAAGGCAACTATGCCTGTCACAATACATGGGGGAACAGTTTTAGCACATGTGTAATAAAGGTCGTTGAGGCGACTTCTGGAATCCGGTCTTTTATTAAACTTGCATTACAGCTTTCCTTCACGCTGCTGACAGGCAGCGTGAGAGGGATAGAGAGAAAGACGCGCCGCCACGTGGCAACCCGGAGCCCCGCTCACGCGTGTCCCCTTCCTCTGTTCGTTCCCGTTCTAACCACGTGTCGTTCGTCTCCACCCCTATTTAATACCCGGGTCACGTGGTACATTTCCACCAATCCTGGTTAGCCTTCATGGAATATTCCAGGCTCCCTCGTAGGCTCCCGGGACCACGCCCCTGACTCATCTCCCCATTGGCTGTGGCCAAAGCCAGCAGAACCAATCCTCTACTTACAGCTGTCACCTTACCATTATGTCAGGGCCACGCCCCTAGGCTTCCCCCCATTGGCTATAGACCAGGACCGGCAGAGCCAATCATCATGACGAGTTGTGATACGTCAGTGAGCCGGATATATCCTCACATTACACATGTACAGCCCATGCCAGCAAGGGGCAGAGGATTCTAGGCAGGAAAAATGGTGGATGGAACTGATCCTGCAAATGAGGAGGCCATGCTCTGGCTGGAAGCCATGACAGCGCATGATGATAACTTGTCCGAGTTACAGCGTCAGGCTCTTCGGACATTGTTAAAATATTTTGAAGATATTTTTAATTTGTGGCACACTCATTTAATGTCCCATCACATAAAGACAGGAAACGCACCACCCATCCGCCAGAATCAATATCGCATGGGGCCGGGCCGAAACGTCGTGAGAATTATTTTATGTTTTATTTTTATTATTGTATTACTTCCCTTCTACGTGACTTTACCGAAAGAACCAAGAAGATGAATCCCTGCAGTCACGAAAGCTTTAAATCGAAATTTAAAACTCAAGCCTTGCAAATTCCACCTTGCACAGCCCTCTGTCAAAAATTTGCTGCACATAGCTCAACAGGGGTAGCTATTGATCCCGTGTTAGGGAATGGCCCACTCCCGTATCCTTACCAGATATTAGAAGATGTATAGGCTGTTTCCTATTACCACAGATTCGTACAGTATTTCACGGCTATTGTAAAACTCCTACACGTACTTGCAGCTAAGCGGCAGAAATTCCAATGGGGTACTGAAGAGGACAGGGCTTTTAAAAATCTGCGGACACTCCTTACGGAGGTGCCACCATTGGCATACCCAGATCTTTCATTGCCCTTGATGCTGGATACGGATGCGAGCGATGTAGGGATTGGGGCATCCTATTCCAGGTGCAGTCGGGCAGAGAGGTGGTAATTGCATATGGCAGCCAGGTACTGTCATTGGCCGAACAATGCTACCGCCTAATGAGGAGAGAACTCCTGGCCATTGTGCATTTTGTACGGCAATTTTCGCCCATACCTATGCTGACCAAAATTTGCTATGCAAACTGACCACTCACCACTGCAATACTCGTTATGTATCGACCAAACATCTGGTCAATGGCCAGGGGGATTGACAGGCTGCAAGAATTGTCCTATGAGGTGGTCCATAAAAAGGGGGTGCGCCACACCATTGCGGATGCGTTATTGCGTCTGCGTTTTTCCATTGTTGCAATGTCCTGGTGAAATCGTTCGCCATGCTCATCGCTCACTGCTCCGCAGTTCGGTGGGGAAAAATCTAGATGAGTGCAAAAAAATTATCTTTAGTGACGTGTTCTAACCAAGGCTTTTGTATGCCTTGAAGAGGTTTTCCACCAACTCCCTGTATTTGACTGTTTTTTTGTTTCCGAGAAAATTTGTTGCCACTAACTGGAAGGCTTTCCATGCCATCTTTTCCTTACCACGCAGTGCACTTTCAAATGCATCATCTCAAAAAGTTCACGAATCTGAGGACTAACAAAGACACATTCCTTTATCTTAGCTTTACTTTACCTTGGAGATTTTCCACGGAGGTACTTGAAAGCTGCTTGTGTTTTGTCCATGGCTTTGACAAAGTTCTTCATCAGACCCAGCTTGATCTGTAAGGGTGGTAACAAAATCTTCCTTGATTCAAAAAGTGGTGGATACTGAACACTTTTCCTCCCAGGCTCCAATGCCTGTCGGAGTGGCCAATCTATCTTGATGTAGTGGGAAAATTCAGGTGGGAGAACTGGTCATATCTGACCCTGTACTTGTCTCCAGCACGTTGACGGTTCCCGTTTGCTGGGAACAGACTATTTGAACCAGCTCCCTATAAAAATTGTGACGGACCAAGGGTGCATTGAAATGCTGTCAGGGGAACGTCTATATTTCTTATGTCTGGACAATGGTACCCGGACGTCAGCTCAGGTGCAAGCAGTTGCGAAAGAGCTGCTCACGGTATCTCCAGCAGCTCAAATCTGAATTCCCCTTCGATATCACACACCTCTGGTGATGGCTCGACCAGACACAACCATATTGGTGTCACCGGTGATGGCGATCATGGATCGACATGCCTTAGCAGGAGCGGACACCATCCTATGTCGCTTCCAAAAATTGTTTATACGGGTACGCAAGCTTGTGTTGCAATCGAAACGTCGTAGTATGCTATTATTTAATTTATTATTTTATCTTTATACGTGACTTTACCGAAAGAACCAAAGAATAATTCCTGCAGTCACGAAAGCTCCAAAATTAAGATTGAACCACTTCTACGGGGAAGTTTTAAGCTTATCTTTTTATCTCTCTCTGTTTTTTTTCTCTCTCTGCCTGTGTCCTCTCTTTGGAATTTTCACACTTAAATTCTAACTTAGCAATCTTTGAAATACATAATCAACCAGGCTATGCGTTAATTGTGTGTTGACCGACTCTCTGTGTTGCATTACATTACATTTCGATATTTTGCTAGGTTATTTAATTTTAGTGTGTCTTTCTCCTAATTTTCAAGCTTGCGTACCGTACCACGTCGTCGTCCACTCATTAACATGCTAATTTTTTCTTTGCCCCCTCCCTCTCTCCGCCCCCGCCCCCTCTCTATATTTAAGGCCTCGTCACAGAGACGATCTCTCTCTCTTTGTGCCGATATGTGTTCTCTCTCTGTGTATCTTTGTGATATCTGTCTGCTTATATGTCTGTCTATAGTTTTCTGGTTAGATTTTTGTTGCTATTTCTTTTATACCTGATGATGATTGCTTGTGTTGCAATCGAAACGTCGTAGTATGCTATTATTTATTTTATTATTTTATCTTTATGCGTGACTTTACCGAAAGAACCAAAGAATAATTCCTGCAGTCACGAAAGCTCCAAAATTAAGATTAAAAGAAAACACGTTTCGGTCGCAACACAAGCATCCGTCTTCAGGTGAGAAATGATCTCCTGTTGTGGCTTTATTAAGGCACGTGAGGGGGGGGGGGAAGGGGGGGAAAGGGGGGGGGGAGTTTTGTCGTGTTGTGGCTGCAGGAGTTCACGGGGGAGAGGGGTGGAGGGTTTGTGGCGTGCAGGGATGGGTGGGGCTGGAGAAATTAGCATGTCAATGAGCTTGAATTGTACTTTTGTGAACAAAGCATAACTTCTGCTATGTTTGAGGTGAAGTTACTTGTGCATCACAAAAGCGCAGTATAACCACTATGCTCTTTGGTTCTTTCGGTAAAGTCACGTAGTTAATGACTTTACCGAAAGAACCAAAGAGTGTGGATTCCTGCAGTCACAAAAGCTTCAAATCAAGATTATAACCATTATGGTTAAGAAAGCCAAATACCTTTATTTTGGCTGCAAAATTGGAGATCAGGACAAGATGTGGGCAGAACCAACACGTCGGCGGTGGTGGATCATTGTTTCAACGCTGTGGGCACACATGCCATTGTTTTCTCCGAGACCAAGGTACTCTGCAAACCTTCGGGCCTCTATCAAAGGTTTGTTCATGAAGCCATCCCGATATATAAACATAGCCGTAACTTCAACCGAGAAGATGGATACAAATTGAGCAATCATTGGAAGGATGTTATTAACCAGGTAAAACCTTAACTGCTTTATGGTGTTGCCTTCATAACCGCATCTCCAGTTTTTTCAGCCTCCCACTCCCAGCCCCGCCCACTTCCCCCTCCCCCCGGCATTTTGCCTTGCTCGTCTTCTAATCCCTCTAGCAGCGCTCCACCCCCCGCCACACTACACCCCCCTCTCTATCTCTCCTTCCTTACTCCTCCCCCCTCTCTTACCTATATAGCCTCTTGTCACGGCAGCCCTTTTGCCCACTTCAGCAATTGTTTCTTGCTGTGGTTGTCCCACCTGATGACGGACGCTTGTGTTGCGCCCGAAACGTGATTTAATTTATTGTATTTTATACCTACGTGACTTTACCGAAAGAACCAAAGAGTATGGATCCCTGCAGTCACGAAAACTTCAAATCTAGATTTTCAGTTTACTTTCGGTTTCGGCCGAAATCAGAAATTCAGTTTCGGTCGGACTCTAGGTTCGACCAGGGGCGGTTTCTTCATTAGAGCGATTGGGCGACGCACCACCAATGTCATTCAACCACAGAGTCACGCTAGCCGTCACTGTGCCTCTGGATATAGTCCAATCAGCGTCATGCTACGTTCTGTGGAGTACCGCCTCTTTTTGGGCGATTTCCCTCCAGCTGAGAATCGCCCCGAGTGGCCCCATAGACTTACATTCAAAGATGTTTTTTTTCGAACGGGAGCGCTGCAATGCATTCTCTATGGCTTCCGGGAGGGCTCGCCCAACGTGCTAACGTCATCATACGTGCTTACGTCATCATACGTAAGCACGTTTCATCCAATAATATAATTTGTCGCCACCTAGTGGAATCTTTAATAAAATAAACTTGAGTGGTTTGTTTTAATAGTGAGTATAGAAACAAACAAGATGTATTGTAAGAGTCACTTTATTTTTCATTAATATTAAAGAAGTGAAGTTGCCTTTACATGCTTAAGCTGTTAATTTATCCATTGCATGGGTGGACCTTATCCTTATCAATCATCCAGACATTTGCCCCCCCTGAGAGATTTTGCAGGAGCCGCCACTGGGTTCGACTGAACCCCATTGGCGCCTTGTGAGGTCGAAGACAGACGGACCACTTTATGCGGTCCTTGTTAGGCAAATATCCATGTATCTCCATTCCTCGCCCCAGGCAGTGTGTGGGTATCCCTCATAATCGGAGTCTTTGGGTTGTGGTAATGCCCACACTGGGCGTCGGGACTACAGATGCACGCGGGTGGAGGCTTGAAGATGTTCTCAATCTGCCTTTCTTTCCACTGTAGTTGATCCTTCACTGTCTTTTCTTTTTCTCTTCTGCTAATCAGTGTCTTTGCGCTCTTCATTCACTCCAATTTACGGAAAGATCCAATCATAATGATATAGGTGATGACATCTTATGATAGTAAATTATGGATGACTGTATTTATACTGCTTGTCCACAAGCTGTAAAGCAACACATCAAAAACTGGACAATACTTATTTACTTAGATCATAATTACTAATTTTATGTAAGTATGTTAAATATTGATTAATAATCCGAATTTTTATTTTATTCAGAATCAATAAAAAAAATACAGATATATCGTATCCTGTGACTGTTCGTTATAAAGTATATATTTTTTTGTATTGCCAATTTCTTTTTCAAGAGAGAATGAAGCTTTTAAAAACAAGTTAGGAGTCGAAAGGATGAATTGGGAACTATTGCAGGAACAAAATAACTGTAATTCATTCCAAGAGACTTCTCTACAATAGTTTAATTCAAAATGTCGCAAACAAAATGTAAAAGAAATTGTGTGAATTTGAAAGCAACATATTTTTTTTGTTTTATATTTTTATTATTTTATTATTTCCCTTCTACGTGACTTTACCGAAAGAACCAAGAATATGAATCTCTGCAGTCACTAAAGCTTTAAATCAGCAATATACATCAACTCGCATCTTATAATTTAAAAATATATATTTAAAAAAATATTTTATTAAATGTGGCCAAATGGGTTGAGATATGCACATGCTGTTTGTTCTTATGTACAAAAGGACATTCCCAAACGTATCTTGCCCATGCGTTTAAAAGCCACTGGCTTCAACAAATTATTCCAGTCGGGACAATAGCACCACATACCACAATATGCCCCATCGTGTGCTCAAAATAGGCCGCTCTGGGTTATCTTAATTATTAAGCGAGCAGAATTAGAATCTTTTTTTAGACTAAAAATTGTATTCATACTTGAGGAATCCGATGAGCTGTGAAGCTCTTTTTCACAGATGGCCAGCAGCAGAGCAAATACATTTCAACATTTGCAATGTTAACATATGCATTCTTACTCTTTGGTTCTTTCGGTAAAGTCAAGTAGGTTTATTTTATTTTATACCTACGTGACTTTACCGAAATAACCAAAGAGTATGCATTCCTGCAGCCACGAAAGCTTCAAATCAAGATATGCATTCTTGTTTGGCATAACCTAAAGCATTTAACAAATGCCAAATTGATGGAGAGACCCAGGAGTGTGGCGTGGTAGCCCGACCTCGTCCATGGACTATTTCTGTACAGCGGCATGAAATGTAATCGCATTTAGACTCCATATAACTCCACATTGCGCTGTCACATCAAGCACCTTACGCTGCATCGTGTCGCTGAGATGCGACGTACGTTGTTGCTGCATCTTGTCGCTTGCTGGGCAGTGAATAGGGCGAGGGGGGGAGGTCACTTGCAGACAGAGACACAGCAGCCTCGGCTGTTGCAGACACGGGGAAGGACACGGAGACACGGACAACGCAGAGACAGAGACACGGAGAGCGGGGACAGAGACACGGAGAGCGGGGACAGAGACACGGCCGAGCGTAGCGTCAGTCGCGTGTTGTCTGTCTCCGCAGCCGGCAGGGCGCGTCCACGGTGAGCCGAGTGGGGCCCGCGGACACGGCGCCGACTCGAGGCCGACTCGCAGTCTCCGTGTAGACGTCGTCGTAGGGAGAGAGACACACAGAGACACACACAGACACACACAGTGAGACACACAGAGACAGACACAGAGACATACACAGACACAGTGACACACACAGACACAGTGACACACACAGACACAGAGACATACACAGACACAGAGACACACACAGTGAGACACACAGACACAGAGACATACACAGACACAGAGACATACACAGACACAGTGACACACACAGACACAGTGACACACACAGACACAGTGACACACACATACACACACAGACACAGTGACACACACAGAGACAGACACAGTGACACACACAGACACAGTGACACACACAGAGACAGACACAGTGAGACACACAGTGAGACACACAGAGACACACACAGTGACAGACACAGTGAGAGACACAGTGAGACACAGAGACACAGACACAGTGACACACACAGACACAGTGACACACACAGACACACACAGACACACACAGACACAGAGACACACACAGAGACACACACAGTGACAGACACAGAGACACACACAGTGACACAGTGACACACACAGTGACACACACAGAGACACACACAGTGACAGACACAGTGAGACACAGAGACACAGACACAGTGACACACACAGACACACACAGACACAGTGACACACACAGACACACACAGACACAAAGACACACACAGAGACACACACAGTGACAGACACAGACACACACAGTGACACAGTGACACACACAGTGACACACACAGAGACACACACAGTGACAGACACAGTGAGACACAGAGACACAGACACAGTGACACACACAGACACACACAGACACAGAGACACACACAGAGACACACACAGTGACAGACACAGAGACACACACAGTGACACAGTGACACACACAGTGACACACACAGAGACACACACAGTGACAGACACAGTGAGACACAGACACAGTGACACACACAGACACACACAGACACAGTGACACACACAGACACACACAGACACACACACAGAGACACACACAGTGACAGACACAGAGACACACACAGTGACACAGTGACACACACAGTGACACACACAGAGACACACACAGTGACAGACACAGTGAGACACAGACACAGTGACACACACAGACACACACAGACACAGTGACACACACAGACACACACAGACACACACACAGAGACACACACAGTGACAGACACAGAGACACACACAGTGACACAGTGACACACACAGTGACACACACAGAGACACACACAGTGACAGACACAGTGAGACACAGAGACACAGACACAGTGACACACACAGACACAGTGACACACACAGACACACACAGACACAGAGACACACACAGAGACACACACAGTGACAGACACAGTGACACACACAGTGACACACACAGACACAGAGACAGACACAGTGACACACACAGACACAGTGACACACACAGTGACAGACACAGTGACACACACACACAGTGACACACACAGACACACACAGTAACACACAGTGACACACACAGACACGTACAGAGACACACACAGTGACACACAGAGACACACACAGTGACAGACACAGTGACACACACAGACACAGTGACACACACAGTGACACACAGACACAGTGACACACAGACACGTACAGAGACACAGAGACAGATACAGTAACACACAGACACGTACAGAGACGGAGAGACACACAGAGAGACACAGTAACACACAGACACGTACAGAGACATAGAGACAAACAGTAACACACACAGACACGTAAAGAGACATAGAGAGACACAGTAACACACAGACACGTACAGAGACACAGTAATACACACAGACACGTACAGAGACACAGAGAGAGAGAAACAGTAACACACAGACGCGTACAGAGACAGAGAGAGACACAGTAATACACATAGACAAGTACAGAGACAATAATACACACAGACACGTACAGAGACACCTAGAGAGACAAACAGTAATACACAGACACGTACAGAGACAGTAATACACAGA
Organism: Lethenteron reissneri; assembly: GCF_015708825.2. Classification (NCBI taxonomy): domain Eukaryota; kingdom Metazoa; phylum Chordata; class Hyperoartia; order Petromyzontiformes; family Petromyzontidae; genus Lethenteron; species Lethenteron reissneri. The sequence continues at coordinate 1,031,652 of NC_083840.1, forward strand.
CACGTACAGAGAAACACAGATACATAAACACACTAATACAGATGTAATACAGAAACGTACAGAGATCCGTAGACATTCATACAGAGGGACAGAAACAGTGAGACGGAGAGAGACGAGTATACGAACTCTTGAGATTTGTAGATAGAAAGATACACAGATAAGACATAGCCACAGATACAGACAGAGATACACAAAGGGGCCGTCCATAAATGACGTCACGCACCCAAGGGGGGGGGGGTGTCAGCCACATTAAATACGCACTACAATGACAATAGTTTAAAGCGATTGAAGCATGTTTTATTTTTGGGGGAGGGGGGGCAGAGAGACAGATGTACATGGATTGACTGGAATACCGGAACGGAAATCGACGTTTTTTTAAAACGATTCAATGCTCGATTAAACGGGAATCGACGGGGTTTTAACGATACCAAGCTTAATCCATGCTTGATCCATGCTCGAACATTTTTGGAATCGCTACAGTGATTCCTGCGGCGTGCTTTTCTGGGTCTAAAGAGACGATTTGTGGATCAAAAAAGCCCATATTAGTAACGCCCCTTTGACGCTGATTGGCTTGCTTCAACATTAACATAATTAATCATTAATTCGGTCGCGTGTTTTATTCTGCGTGGTGCTCGATAAAAATGTTCACTGGCACGTTGAACAGAGCTGCCCCCGGCCGCGTCGCGATCCCCGGCCCCGTTGCGATCCCCGGCCCCCGACCAGGACGGTGGAGCCCGGACGGGACGGCATCACTCGCCTGGTCCCGGCGGGTTCCAGGTGGAGTTGGCTGTCTCCGGCTCCGTGCTGCATCCTCTCGCCACATGCCCCTCTCAGCGCGGTGTTATAGAGGCTGCTGCCAGCGGCGTGGCGGCTGGTCGAGCCCCTGGTATCTCTGCTCCGCCAGCCCCCGGATCGCCGCGTAGACCTCCTGCAGCAATGGCTCCGGCTCAGACGCTGGAGGTCCGATCCCAGCTGCCACATAGGCAGCCTGCGGCGACGGTGCAGGTTCGGCGATTGGCGTCGCTGGTCCCGGTAGCGCCGCGGTAATTGCCCGGCTGCTCCCCTCCGCCGCGCCAGCCACCTGGCCCACGGGTAGTGCCCGGCCCATGACCTGTTAATGAGCTTGTAGGATCCGGGCGGCCCACAGCGAGGTACGTTCTTCTGGCGTCACCACCGGCATTACAATGCCGGCGCGGCAAGCGTAGGCAATGTGGTGCTCAACCACGAGGTTCTCGAGCGCCTCGTCAGCCAGGTGAGGGAAAGCCCTCCTCTCCAACACGAGCAGCGCACCCCTGTAGGCTAAAGGGGGCTCTCTATCCCCCCGCTGGTGGTCCTGGAACCGTCTACAGGCGCCCTCAGCTGGGCAGTAGATCTCCCCCAAAGCCTCGTAGGCTGCCTGTAGCGTGGTCTTGGAAGGTGTAAGAGGCGAGCGCATCGTCATCTAGAACGGATGGCAATGCTCATAGCGCCTCTTCATCCGACCATTCGAGAGCGTGGATGGCAGCCTCGAATCGGCGGACGAACGCCTCCCAATCACCTCCCTCGGCCACGAATTTTTCGAATGGCCCCAGCCGGCGCGCCCTGCTCCCCCTGTTGGGTGTTTAGCCCTGGCGGCTTTGGCCGGAGCAGCGGCGGTGGCTGGCGTGACGAGGCTGGTTGCGGCTCATGCCCGGCTGGCTGATCGGCCTCCAGGTCCCGTGGCGCCTCCTCCCGTAGTACGAGTGGGAGAGGGGGTCCCGGCGCCGGCGGGCCCCCCATAGGGAGCGGACGCAGTAGCTCCTGGAGTGCCTTCTCCACGCAGGCCATGCGGTCCTCCATGGGGTCCTCCATGGGGTTCTCCATGGGGTCCGGGCCCCCTGCTGCTGCTCCTGGTAGCAGGCGCCCTTGTTGCCCTGGACGTGGAGGATCCACGGCCCCTGCTTCCTCTTCTGTTGACTCTCTTCCGCGGAGGTTCTTCCTTGTAGCCATTGTCGATCCCACCGCTGCCACCAGATGTAAAGGAGAGCCGACACAAGGTTGCAGGGGGTTCGTCTTTTATTCCTTCTCCCAGTCCACACTCGTCCCCAGCCTTCTCGATACGGTTCCCACCAATTCTCCCTCTTTTTCCCGCCCGTTCTCTCTTATATCTCCTCACCTGCTCCTTCCCCTGTCACCGTCCCACTCCCCCTTCCTTTTGGTGGGAATCCTTCCCCTGACATCCCTTACACTGCACCTTTTGGCGTCCTCTGGTCTGACACCGTTTTGAGACTAGGCTCAAAAGAAAGCTGTCTCTGGTGTGGACCAATCAGTTTCAAAGACAATGCATATATTATCAGAGTATGTTTTTTGTTTGCATTATGACCACAAGTATTGTGGTTAATGCAGACATGATTCCTTGTGAAAGGTTTCAGTTTGGTGTTTTAACATCTCAACACCTGTTTTGTTGCCAGAAAAAAAGGGGAAAATATATTCTCACAAGTTCAACATGCATGCGTACTAATATTTGTGGACTAATCTGCGATTAATGAACGATAGCAGTCCTCAGCAGCAGCCAGGCGTCTGCCTCATATGCAAAACAAGACGATTCCCTACAACATGAGTACAATAGGAACGCCACGGTGGCAAGACGTTAACTACCTCGTCTGGTATGCAGGAGGTCTTGGGTTCGATCCCAATCCTGACAATGCATGCTGTCTATTTAGAGTTTGTGTCTCTCTCTTTCCCCCCGTGGTCGTTTGGGTTTTTTTCTTCGGGTCTTCCGGTTTTTCCTCTTTACATTTAGAATCTTTATATTTAGAATCAACGTGCGTTTAAGGGTATTTGGCTGCTATAAATTTCCACGTGATGATAAGCCACTTACTTGAGCTATCATTTTTGATAGGTCGCTTCTGAAAAAGAGCGATCTGGCTACAAATCATAAAACTATCTAGATTTGAAGCTTTTGTGACTGCAGGAATCCATACTGTCTGGTTCTTTTGGTAAAGTCACGTAGGTATAAAATAAAATTAAAATAAATCACGACGTTTCGATTGCAACATAAGCAATCATCATCAGGTGGGAAAACCACAGCAATAATTTTTTTTGCTGAAGTGGGAGAGAGATGCCGTGGTAAGAGGTTATATAGGTAAGAGAGGGGGGAGGGGGAAGTGAGGGGGGTAGGGGGAGGGGAGCGTTGCGTGGACGCTAGGAGAGGGACGTGATGCTGGACGGGGGGGGGGGGTAGTGAGCGGGACTGGAAGTGGGAGGCTGAGAGAGCTGGGGATGTGCAGGAGGAGGGGGTAGCAACAACCACGCCACTGCAGCAACAATGCCAATGCAGCAGCAATGCCAAACGCTGGGGATGCAATTAACTCGGCAAAATAGACTAGTGCCCGGCAAATATGATGGAACAACCATAAACAGTTAATGTTTTACCTGGTTAATAACATCCTTCCAATAATTGCTCAATTTGTATCCATCTTCTTGGTTGAAGTTATCTCTATGTTTATATATCTGGATGGCTTCATGAACAAACCTTTAATAGTAGCCCAAAGGTTTGCAGAGTACCTTGGTCTCGGAAAAAACAATATCATGAGAGCCCACAGTGTTATAGCAATGGTCAGCTACGGCAGAGGAATTGGTTCTGCCGTGTTTCAGATCTGCCTTGTGCTCGCGGACATGGTCCGAGAAATGTCGTTTTGTTTCCCCAATGTAACAGCCACCGTAGGTGCAACTTAGTTTGTAGACTCCAGGATATTGCATGTCAGGAATGACATCCTTCACAGATGGGATTAGATCACGGATTTTGTGTATTGTACTGAATCGGACCTGGATCTTGTGTTTGTTTAAGATTTTGGAAATCTTTTGGTCACACCTGCTATGTATGGTAACGTGATGGTTTTGATCGGCTTCTCAGGGGGTTTCTCCATGGTTGGAAAAACAGCTTTGCGAATAATGCGGTCTGAGCACCCATTCATCTTGAGGGCCTGGTGTATGTGTTCCAGCTAACTGGCTAGGTGGTGTTGGTTGGAAATGCAATGGGCCCTATGGTGTAGTGTTTTGATGATGGAATTCTTCTGTTCCGGATGGTGGTGGGAATCAGGTTTCAGATAGAAATCTGTGTGGGTGGCTTTCCTGTAGACAGAGTGTCCCAATGAGCCATCAAGTCTCTTCTCAAATAAAACATCCAGGAAGGGTAGCTTACCATTCTTCTCTACTTCCATGGTGAATTTAATGGATGGTCTATTTTAACTGAGAGACAAAAGGTGGCCGATTGTGGTTGCTGCTAGCTATGCCACCCCCTCTTGTGTCGTGCCGACTTTCATAAGATCCTCGCTAACAGCACCTGCATTTGCCCCATCAGTCTGCATTTGCGCATGTACAATAGTAAACGTGTGTGTGTATATACATCTAATTAGATCTTAGAATGTCTGTTTTTTGTTCCTCAGATGTCCTCATATATGGAATGTCCGGTCATCAAACAAGAAGACAAAGAGAGTGCATGCTCTGGGATGTGTCCTGACTTGACTGTTAAATACGAAGATGCTGCTGGTGAGAAAACACTTTAAAGCCCTTGGCAATAGTCAAAATATGAATCATCATTGCAGGAACAACAATTGCTGCTGCTGCAATTGTGATCCCAAATGAGTAATTTGCAGGAATAGTGGCAAGGTGTTAACTACCTCACCTGGTATACAGGAAGGTAGTGGGTTCGATCCTGACCCTGACGCCTACTATATATTTTTGGAGTTTGCGTGTTCTCCCCGTGGTCACATGCATTTTTCTCCGGGTCCTCTGATTTTCCCTCCACATTTCAAAACATGCGTTCAGAGTATTTGGTTGCTATAAATTTTCACGTGATAAACCACTTCGTTGAGCTACCATTTGTAGCCAGGTTGCTTCTGAAAATATGGTATATAGCTCAGTGGACCTTACCCGGTAAAATAAAAAAGCATTTATGTATTTTGATAATTGGTTTTTTACCCTTCTATCTGGCAACAAACTGACACCTTTTTTTTACAAGGAGTTATGTTTACATAGACCACAATACCTGCGGTCATAATGCAAACAAAAACATAACTCTGATAATGTGCACTGTCCTTGAAGTTGATTGGTCCACACCCGAGACAGCTTGCCTTAGAGCCTAGTCTCACATGGCTTGGACCAGATGACGCCAAAAGGCGCACAACTCAAAGACAATGCACCATCAGAGTATGAGAGCTCGGGGTAAGCATTTACATCATTGGAACCTCATTTGCCAGTAAAAAATATGATAATTGTTTTTTTACCCTTCTATCTGGCAACAAAACTGACACCTATTTTATTACAAGGAGTCATGTTTACATAGACCACAATACCTGCGGTCATAATGCAAACAAAAAAATAACTCTGATAATGTGCACTGTCCTTGAAGTTGATTGGTCCACACCCGAGACAGCTTTCCTTAGAGCCTAGTCTCACATGGGTTGGACCAGATGACGCCAAAAGTCGCACAACTCAAAGACAATGCACCATCAGAGTATGAGAGCTCGGTGTAAGAATTTACACCATTGGAACCTCATTTGCTAGTAGAAAATATAATTGGTTTTTTACCCTTCTATCTGGCAACAAAACTGACACCTTTTTTTACAAGGAGTCATGTTTACATAGACCACAATACCTGCGGTCATAATGCAAACAAAAAACATAACTCTGATAATGTGCACTGTCCTTGAAGTTGATTGGTCCACACCCGAGACAGCTTTCCTTAGAGCCTAGTCTCACATGGGTTGGACCAGATGACGCCAAAAGGCGCACAACTCAAAGACAATGCACCATCAGGGTGCGCCTTTTGGCCTCATCTGGTCCAACCCATGTGATCACGTAAATATAACTAGCATGGTTTTTTTAAAAGTGACAAACCTTACTAATTGGTTGTGTCGGGTGGTGGTGGGTTTAATGACACATTCATATTTGCACCATTTAACCCAAATAAAACCTCTTATAGTTTTATACATCAAAGACAAATGTTAAAGAGAAGCCACAGTGCTACTGTGGTCATGCGACTAAAACTATGAACCACATCGTAAATCACTGTTGTCTGCACTCCTTCAACGGAGGAGTGGAAAACTAAGCAAACATTCTCTAGAAGCCCTCTCATGGACACCAGACCTCGGCATTGACATTCAGCTCCCCGGACACATTGCCAGATGCAGTCATAGAATTGCAGAAGCAAAGTGACATGAATTGTCTAACTATATTTTGCTCAAACACCAGAGATTTTTTTCCTGAATAAGCAGACGATCCTTTCTGTTCTGAATAGTTGAAGTGTCTTTTTTGAGTAACGGTACTTGAAAGCACACATGCAGACAGACACGGGTGCAACAAACTATTTCAACAGAGGAGGGGGGGGGCTACGCAAGATCCAACTGTGGACCCCCTCCTTTCTCCTGACTCATTTTTACTGAAATTGCTACGGATGGTTTTTAACCCTGTGTATAATAATATGTAGGCTCTAACTACATTATTGTGTATTGAGATTTAGATGAAGACAGTCTGCAAGTGAGAGTATTACTAAAAATATTTAAAGGTAACAATATTCACAATTAAGTTATCCTGCGTCTTGGTTTTCATGCACATGTTAGTTAGTAAGAAACCCTGATGGTGTTCAGTCACAAACATCAGCAGTAGCGGCTACTAGATTTTATGCCGTGTGTATTTTTCGGAAATATTTTTTCATTTGTAACTATGTTTTATAGACATTTATGGTTAATTGTTGGAATGAAAAAAAATATATTTTACTTGTTTATCTGTTGATTCGGGGGCCCCCCTTGTGACCAACTGGGACCCTTTGCGTCGAATAACGCTGCCACATAATCCCCCCCCCCCCCCATGATTGCTCACCTGTGCAGACCCACATCAAGGCCATAACTGATCAAAAATATATAAATATATATTCCCACAACAAGCAAAATGCTGACACACGCCAGGGTTGTAACCGATACAATATTTACGCGACAACTCGTGATGTCATTCATAATAGATTTTTGGGTCAGATCGCTTGATAAAAATGTGTGTCGTGCACCCTCCAACACCTGAGACAGCCAATTAATAATGCTATCACGTGGTTGAACAAACGAGCCAGCTTGTTACTGCTTCAGCACCCCACCGGTGTGTGGTTGGAGAGCGATCCACACAGACATTGAACAGTTGGCTACGGACCTTTTAGCTGGTAGTGACAGCCAGCATCATCGGGCAGTTGCCAAAATTGGCAACTGATACATGTGAACTGTTCTCCAACACACCAGTGTGCAGAAGCAGTAATAAAATGGCACGTTTGTTCATCCGCACAGCACTCGACAACAACTGTGATGAACAGGCTGGAGGTTAAAGTGAAATCGTCGCCGTTGTTCAGATTCTAGATTTGAAGCTTTCGTGACTGCAAGGATTCATACTCTTAGGTTTTTCGGTAAAGTCACGTAGGGAAAAAATAAATAATTTTAAATAATAGAAATAATAATAGAAATAAAATAATAAATCACGACACAAGTCTCCGTCATCAGGTGGGACCGTCACAGCTAGATTCACTTATTATTTCTATTATTTTGAATTTTTTACCTACGTGACTTTACCGAAAACCTAAGAGTATGTTGTTCAGATTACCTAAAACAACAAAATCGGTCCAGACCAGCACATGAGTTTAACGGTTCTGCTTTTAAATACATATTTGCTACTTCACTGGAATTGAAAGCACAAGTCCAACTATGGCAACACATTGATAATTCCAATTATTAATGGGTGGAACGTCCCTCTCCAACCTGTGTGGCTGCCTTTTTATGTAATAGAATAGTTGCCCATCAAAGTCCGTGGTGTATTTTCTAAATTACAGCTCTAGATCTGAATATCGTTAAGGTTGAAGAAGGCAGCGATTATTCAGAGGGGACAGCGGATTTCCACGATGGACGTCCGGCCACTCCAGAACTGAACTTGACCACCAAGGTGGAGGTGTGGGCGGACGACGTAAAAAAATTCATCCAGGTGGAGTTGTTGGAGGAGGACACTGGTCAAGGTGATTCTCCGTTTGAGTGCATCGTCGACCAACGTGCATAATGTGCAGCCTGTACACACGATCCACTCGCACCAAATGCGCACCGCACTAATTGCACACAAACACACAAAAACTTTCACTACTCTTCCCGCCGACTGGACAGCGCGTACATGAAGAATGCTCTCTAAAGAGCCTATTAATATTATTTTTGTTATGCTTGTTTACCCAGGAAAGCCTCGCTGAGTCTCAAGACTCTTTTACAGGAGGGTTGTGCTAAGTTCTACAGTAGGGGGGGGATGATGTTGTTACTGCTGCTGTGTGTGATCTCAGTTGGACATTGGTGAAAAAGGGCTTCATAGCTGATCGGATTCCTCCAGTATAAATACATATTTAGATTCAATTGTGTAATTTTCAGGTACATTTTTCAGCATTGGGATGTTTTGGCCAATACCAGTTGCATTGTGTGGGTTTTGTTTTGTCATGTGCGAAAACCGGAGCTCTAGATCTGCCACCAACAGTTACTTGCACGTAGGACAGGCATTCATAGAGAATGTTTAGAGCTGGTATAGGACAGATTCCAATTTTTTTTTTAAATACCCATAGCCAGGTGAAGTCATCTGTGACCGCGCTGAACTCATCAGTGATCAAGGCTCAGGCTCGGTCAAATATGGCACCAATATGGTTGCTAATGGAAGTGCTGTTGTGTTTTTCAGACGGTTAAATTGCAGGCACAATTAGCTCTTATAAAAGAGGCTTACATCCACATATATATGAGCTCTGAACAAAAAAAAACGAGAATCAAGCTGGCAACGAATTTGTGCTCTTGAATTTGGCTTTCTAAATGGCATCTGTGCTGGTTTAAATCTACTGCTGTAAATAAATACATGACGTGTGATTAATTGTTTTTTTTAACACCCAAGACTCAAAGGGCTCTTCTTGGACAATGTTTATCATTCTTAACAGGAGGGTTTGTAACTGCCTCGTATATTTACATGTAAGTATTTCCACTTGTGAAAGACATTTGTGTGGGTATTTTACAGTTCTAGAGTCAACGACGGTTCAAGTTGAAGAAACCAGTGAGAGGCCAGAGGAGATGGGGAATTCCTGCGGACGTGCTGACACGTCGGACCGGAATTTCATTGAGGTGGAGCTGTCGGAGGAGGACATTGCTGAAGGTGAGTCTTTACCCTTGATCGCATCGTTGAGAAAAAAAATGCGATCATCCCCTATTGTTTTTATTGCAACCATATGCCCAGACGTTGCGACCATTGGGAGCCGTGCCACAAGACGAAGACGTTTTTCTTACGCAAAACTTATCCCGTCAGTGTGATTAGCGTGCTTCGTGTCAAAGAACGGTTCCAAAATTAAGGCTCATTCCTCGTGCGCTCCATTTAGATAGCCCTGTTCTCAAACAACCTTTGGTGACGAAGCTAAATCATTTATAAGAACAAGGACTCCTGTGGTTGGACCAACCCAGGAAACAGTGGTCAGCCCTAAATACACTGCAGAAAAGGGGATGGAAATGTGGTCCCCTTATCTTATGTAGATTTATATAGCAGTGCCATAATGCAAGGTGTTTTACAACAGTTGTAAAATTGTACCTTAGATGATAGTGGTTGACATAAAGGATGAGGTTGTTAAAAGTGGTGATGGAGCTATGGTGCCAGCAGGACAGGTGGGAGTGGTTAAGGAGTGGTTGGGGTAGTGATTTGGGTTAGTGATAGGGGTGGGGGTAGTGATAGAGGTTGGGGTAATGGCAATGGTAGTGATAGGGGTTGGTGCAGTGATGCGGGTTGGGGTAGTGATGGGGGTTGGGGTAGTGATGGGGGTTGGGGTAGGCCTGGACATAGCTGGGGGTCAGGGAGTAGCAGTCGCAGGATTGGCTAGGGAGAGGAAATGAGTCACCAGAGCCAGACTTCGGATCACATGATCCAACACTGCCCGTACCGCTGATTCATGGGAAATATCACCGAGATCCAGCAAGCCTCCAATGATGCTATAGATTAGCTTAATAACCTCCATATACAAGCAAATGCAAACCTAAGGTGTTACCATTGCTGTTTCTGCTGCTTATTTTTCTCGCATCACTTAGTTGAACCCTCCCATTTGCATTTTTAACCATGTCTGGCATACGAAGCAAAGGAAATGGAACTCCTGTGTGAGGAGTGCGGGAAGGGAGGAGGATGCGTCAACGCGATGAAAGACAAAGCGGAATGTGCCAGCAAGACCTCGCGAGCCTGCGGGCAGTGCGGGAAGTCGCTCGAAGGCACCACACTGCTCGTGGCGGTCGCCGCCGATGGGAGAAAGCACACGTGCGAAGAGTGTGGGAAGGCATTTGCAACGCGGTACACCTTAAAAAAACATTCCAGGATACACAGCGGAGAGTGGCCACACGTGTGTATCGAGTGTGGGAAGGGGTTCGCAACTCGCTTTGACTTGGAGAAGCACGCTAAAGTACACACCGGTGAGAAGCCACACTTGTGCAAAGAGTGCGGGAAGGGCTTTGCACATCGCTACAATTTGGAAACGCACTCCATATCGCACACCGGCGAGTGGCCGCACGTGTGCAAGGAGTGCGGGAAGGGCTTTAGGCAGCGTTCCGACTTGGAGACGCACACAAGGACGCACACCGGTGAGAAGCCGTACGTGTGCAAGGAGTGCGGCAAGGGCTTTGCGAGACGCGCCCACTTAGAGGCGCACTTCATCTCGCACACGGGCAAGTGGCGGCATGTGTGCAAGGAGTGCGGTAAGGGCTTCGCACAGCGGTCCGATTTGGACAGGCACATGAGAACGCACACGGGCGAGTGGCCCTTTGTGTGCAAGGAGTGCGGCAAGGGATTTGCGCAATGTTCAGACTTGGAGAGGCACACGAGGACGCACACGGGCGAGAAACCACACGTTTGCAAGGAGTGCGGCAAGGAGTTTTCACGGATCTACACTTTAAAGAGACATTCGGTAACGCACGCCCAAGAATGAAATTTGAAATCAATTTTTGTTGATGTTTAAAGCAATGGTGATTGTTTTTTTTTTATCCAATGCTCCTGCCCCATTGTATACTCTTAAAGAACGTATGTTTAATTATTATGCGTCTTTACCCTGGAGAGCCTCACTGAGTCTCAATATTTTGAGGGATGGTCGTGCCGTTTTTTTCATAACAGGGAGTGATTTTTCTCATCCTGATTGAGTCAATTTGCAAGTCATTTGTATTGAATCTGAATATTTATCCAATAGCTGTTACGCTTATATAGTTTCCTAGCTATGGGGAGGAAATATTGTAACCCAAAGGAATCCTATGCGTAACAGTAAAACAAAATACAAACTCCACCTAAAGAAAGGTGGGCAAGCCAGGGACTCGAAGCTCGGGACATGAGGCACAATCACGACCGCTGCACCAAACCTGTGTAATGACAGTCGAGCCGACATGTGGTGTGAGTGGACTAGTGGCCATGGGAGGTAATGACAAGAGTTTCAGCTGTGAGTGCGAAGCGACTGGTGGCTACGGGAATGATCGATAAGGGAGTGCGGTCAGGTGACGGAAGAGGACGGTAAAATTTGCTGGTGGAGCGATTGTCCAGTCAGCGAGACGGTTCGGGAAGGGGGGCTTGGCCTTGGTCTGTAAATATGGAGATTGCGCGGGAGACTTGGCTGTTGCAGTAGGATTTCCACCTGTCCAAGTGAACGTGTCTTCAATAAAGAACCATCTCAAGAATGATGTGTTAAGTTGTCTTTACACCTGTATTCAGAATGTAATGGTCCTTGCTCTTAGAGTGCAGGTAACTCTTATATGCATGTACGTTATACTTCATTCGCACCGTACATAGCCAACTGTGCTAATTGCAGGTGCGGAGGAAGGACAACACACTAAACACAAAAAGCAGTTCTAAAGAAATTAGTTTTCAATCTAGATTTAAAAGTGCATAGCTCCAGTGGCTTCCTAATATCAGAAGGAAGAGCGTTCCAGACGACCGCAGTAGCGCCTCTGAAACCGTGCGATGTGGTGGCCATCTTTGTTCGATGAGAAGACAAAAGGTGCTGCAAGGATGACCGGAGTTCACATGCTGGTTTATGCTCCTTTTCAAGTTTCATTTATTTGGTATCGCCCTGTGAGCCATGCGGCTCTTAAGTCGGGTGCAACCGCAACAAACAAAATATGAACACAGAACATATTAAAGCGACGACGCGTAACAGAAACATCCTGGAATAAACCAGCAAATATTAAAAAAAAAAGTATTTAAACGTTGTGTGCAAAAATCCCAATGTGGTGCAAGTCAACAATAAAAACCATAACACAATTTAGATTAACCATATGTTTTCGAATCACCAAAATAAAGCTATAAAACAATGTAACAACAGTAATCATAGGAAGTGTGATTCAAATTAAACAATAAACGATATACATAACACGTACGACCAAACTTGCAGCCATAGCTGGCAGCATGACAATCCCAGTGTATGATGTGTGAGTGAGTAAGCCTATGATGAGTGAGTCGGTGTATGATGTGTAAGTCAGTGTCGGCCCCCTCTGCTCGCGCCTCTCGCCCACCACAAACGGCCCCGCCAGCCGCTGGGAGCGCGCGCCTCAGGCGGCCATTTTTTTTTCTTCACGGCCTCCCCCCCCCCCGGCCCCGTCGGCTCCCTCGGCTCCCCCGGCCCCCTCACAAACGGCCCCGCAAGGTATTGTTCTTCATTTGTGACAAACACTTTGTGTGTAATGAGTCTGTGTTGGGGTCCCCCAAATATATGTCGTGGGTAGGGACTGGAAAGTTGGTACTTATAACGAAACAATGTATAACGGGGAATTTTCCCCCATGAGAATTATGTGGGGAGGGGGGGGGGATAGGGACTGTGAAAGCTTCAAAATCATTGCCCATGCAGCGCAAAATGGGGCAATTTCTACCATAAGAAACAATGGAATAAGATTGGGATAGGGACCGTAACTTAGGGACATGTGTTTCATACCTAGCAACCAAGATATGTACTGTACATTTACAGTACCTGTACTATACTGTACAACAATGTACACATTTATAACCTTTTAACAGCATTTACACTTAACAAACGATTGAAAACCATTTTTATGAGCATTACGAAGCAGCCCTGTACACTTTAAACGTTGTCCTTTTTAATAGGAAACGTATCCGTGACATTTTAAACCAATGACCCAAACCTAAAACCATTTTTAGTGTAAAAAAAGCACAGAATCTTAAGCATAATTTTATAACGATTTTACCCTATCCTGTCTCTGGTGTGGACCAATCAGTTTCAAAGACTGCATATATTATCAGAGTATTTTTTTGGCATTCTGACCACAAGTATTGTGGTTAATGCAGACATGATTTCTTGTAAAAGGTTTCAGTTTGGTGTTTTAACAACTTTACACCTGTTTTGTTGCCAGAAAAAAGGGGAAAACCTATTCTCAGGTTTTACCTTAACCTACAATTCTTATTATCTTACCTTGAGGAGTGGATGAGTTGTGCTTGATTGGCTTGATTGGAGGTGGAGTGAGAGGATTAGGCCAATTACAATGAGCACTCGCTACGCACAACATGAGAGAACACAATGGGACTGAGAAGCAGCAGACAGGATGCTGAGGATAGATGCTAAGAGAGCGGTGCACGCGCAAAATGTGAATTATACATTTTATATACTAAGCTAAACTGAGTCAAAACCACATTGTTGGGGGGAAATTTGACGTTAGGTTCCTCAAAACTGATGTGAGTACGAAACAACATATCGCACCGACGTTTATCAGGAACTCCCTGTATCCAGATTTTTTTAAAATTTGGCCCCTAGCGCACGAGCATGCATACCTGCTTCACCACCGTCATCCATGCCTAGCTATAGCAACAAGCAAATATTGTCACCAATATCATAACCTGGTAAGCCAGGTGATTACCCAAAAACTATCAGCCATTATCCCTCCTTCATATTGATTAAGTGAACGCCCTTATAACGGCTAAGCCCCCCATCTTTCAGGCCATGATCCCAAAGGAACAGGTTCTGGATATGAGCAGGTTATTAGGTGGCCTCCATAGGACGTGTCGGTTTACTGGGGTGCGACGGTGGCAAGATGTTTAATTACCCCGCCTGGTGACCTGCGGTGACGTCATAGCCGAGTGACCAGCACTGAACGAACCTCTCTAACCACTACTGTAAATCAACAACCCCATTTGTTCACTACACATTTTTTTTCTCTTTAGCCGATTTCTTTCTTTCTTAGCTCCAGGAGCTAAGGTGGGGGGAGGGGGTTGCTTGTTTTTTTACCTTTTGGGGCAATTTATAAACTTTCCAGGGCCTTTAGTGCGCAACTCGAGTCTGCCCTCATAGCTATGCTAGCGGGTTTCCTCCCTGTAACCTTGTGCTTCATGGCGGACAGGTCCCTAGGGAAATAGTTCAATAATTCCCTGTCAATGGGAGACCAGAGACCTTCCTGGGAGGAACGCGGGAACTTCTACAAAGCCTCCTGGACAAGACAGAGGAAAACACCGCCCTTTTCCGGGTTCTCAATCAGAAATTAAGTGGGGTGAGTGGGAAGGTGAAGAGGCAGGAAGCCATGATGATGACCCTTCAATCCTCACTTGAGGAACGGGGTGATGAGGTCAAGTCGCACGAAGCTAGACTGCTGGAGCTCGAAGAAGCCTATAACAAGCTAGATTTAAGGGGAGGGAGCGTCAACTTAAAGCCTTTGGCCTCCCGGAGGGAGCAGAGGGCAGTGCTGCCCAAGAAGCCCTCATCTACATTCAGAAGCATTTTTGCCGATGCTCAAAAAACCTAGAATCTCCTGGTATGCAGCCTGTTAAGTCTGAATGGATAGCGCAGGTTTAGCAGGTTGGAAGGAGAGGTGGAGAGGACCTGATGGAGTCTAGCAACGTAAGGCTTCGCCCCCTGATGATCTTGCTTGCAATATGTCATGGTACCTCCGAGGTGCTGTAGACAGCGAGGGCAGCGGGAAGAAAGGGCATTCTACTGAAGGCCAACCGAGCTGTCAGACCTGGTCGATCCTGTGCAGGCCAACTACTAAACCTCACACAGCACATCGAAGATGGCTACCAACAGAAGATGATCACCGGCACACCGTTTATTGATCTATTTGCTGCATATGAGACTGGTCAACGCCAACATTTCATCCACAAGCTGTACCTCATGACTGGCGACCCAGACCTTAACCAGACCATGTGTAGCCTGCTAGAGAACAGACGCTTCTACGTGGAAATAAACGGGCAGAAAAGTAGATGGTGTTCCAAAAAGAACGGCTTGCCACAAGGCAGTGTGCTCCCCCCACTTTTATTCAATATTTACACCAACGATCAGGCACTTCCTGCTGAATGTCAGCGGTTCATCGATATGCTGATGACCTCTGTATCACCACACACCAGAGGAATTTCGAGAACACAGAGAAGATTCTGGAGAGGGCACTGCACGAGATGTCAAGATACTACCTGAATAATCATCTTAAACCCAACCCAAGTAAACCCCAAATCTGTGCCTTCCACCTGAGAAACTGGGATGCAGAGTGACACCTAAATGTCACCTGGAGAGACCAGAGCCTCGAGCACTGGAGTCAGCCAGTGTACCTCGGGGTAACACTGGATCATATACTCAGCTACAAAAAGCGCACTTTAAATACCATAGCCAAGGTCAACACACGAAACAACATTCCCACGCAAATTCAAAGTGGGGAGCACATATATCCACTCTACGCACCACTCCTTAGCAATTTGTTTCTTTGTGGCTGAATATGCATGCTCTACCTGAGGACGCTCAACCCACCGTAAACATGTCGACTCCGCCCTAAATGACACATGCACAATCGTAACAGGGTGCCTGAGAACCACCCCTGTTCCCTGCCTATATGCACTATCTCATATAGTGCCCCTTAACATCAGGAGGAGGGTAGCAGGTGACCACGACTGGCAAATCGTAGAATGGGACATCCATCATCCGATATATGGCCATCAGCCACACACTGTCGTCTCTTATCGAGAAAAAAGCATCTTGTGCTCCACTGTACCACTGACCACATCACCATAATCTGATAGAACTTCCCTCTAGCAAAAAGAATTGGAAAAAACCAAGTGACAAAACTTCTGAATGGAGCTAGTGAGGAATCATCCCCAGTGAGGAACTCGCATCTGGCTCCAATTCCAAATGGCTCACGGCAGAGCCTAAACAGACTGAGAGTGGGTTTTGGCAGATGCAACTCTCTCATAAATTCATGGGGCTTCTGCGCAACCGAACAATGTGCATGTGTCCTTAGGGCGGTGCACCCATCCCGGGTGCACTGTTCCACGGCCGAGGCCACAGATAGGGGTACTCGGCTGTGAAAGGGGGCCTGCCTTCCCTGAGGACCACTGGAAAAATGGCTTTCTTTTCCCTTCCTGCCTTCACACCTCGGTCATCGCACTCGGAGTTGGATTGAGTGTGGTCGGTGTCCTTTCCTTAACCTCTTTTGACCCCTAGTTCCATTCATTCCCCCTTGCCCCCCACCTCGTTTCCTCACAAGGGGTTCCCTGGGTGTCGTCTGCTCTTGTTTCGGTGCGTCTCTCCCTATCTTTATTCCCTCTATCCCTTTTTTCCTCTCTTTTCCTCCTCATGTTCTCCTTCTTCAATTCCACACCCCCCCCCCCCCTTCCTCTGTTCCCTCCCCCCATTCTTTTATGGTGTCTCTTTATCTCCTGTGGGGTGGTTTGAGCATGGATGGTAGTCAGTAATGTAGTTCTGTTTCACCCCCCTACTGTTGAGCATTGTTATGGAAAGTGAACCAGGTCTGACCTCGAGGGCTACATTGTGGTCTCGCCGGGAGGCCAACAAAGTTTGTTTGCTTCTTTTTGGGCTCAGGGTTCGGCACAAGGTTGTTGGTTTTGTTGTAAGAAGTGAGAGTTCGGAGCTGGATGGTCCCCCACCCCCAAAAAGGAGCGTGTTGTGGGGTATTCATGCAGGGAGGTCGGGGGGAGGAGGCGGTCACTTGGGATTCAGTCGCCTCCCCGCGGGACTTCTGAGGGACAAGTACATTTGGTGCATGTAGGTCCCCTCACTTTTGTCCCTTATTTTCCTCTACCTATATAAAATCTGACGGCCCCACTCGTAGTCCCCATGTGTGAGGCAGTGAGTCCAATTTTCTCCCCATCTATGGACCCAGGAGTATTGAGGCCGGAATTCAGTCCACAACGTTTTTGTATCACCCCCACCCCTCCCCCTTGTTGCAGTCTGGCCCTTGTGCAGGGCTCCAGTTTTGTTAAAAAAAAAACTACCTCGCTTGGTATACAGGAGGTCGTGGGGTTGATCTCGACCTTGACGCCTACTGTATATTTGGAGTTTGCCTGTTCTCCTCCATGGTCTCGTGGATTTTTTTTCCAGGTCTTCCAGTTTTTCCCTTCACATTTACAATCAACATTCATGTATATATTATTGGCTGATATAAATTTATATGCGATAAGCCACTTCGTTGGGCTATCAATTGAGGCTCACGATTGTATCTTTTTAAAGGAGTCTAGCACATGCCTATGGAGTTCCAGAAGGTGATTTTATGAACTAATGAGTCCACACGTATGGAGATCTACAATGGACTGTTGTGTATGTACCCCCTTTTTATTTTTTTTCATATTATTTTTTTTTTTAAGAATTATTCTGCCAACATAGATAATATCGTTGTTTTAATAGACGCGGCCACGTGGGAACGAACACGCCCCCACACTTCCACAGAGGCCCCCACACTACCACAGATGCGCGCACACCTCATTTCAAAGGAAAGAGGACATGAAAGGGGGGGGCAATAAGGTAATAAAACTCCCCTAAATTCACACAAGAGGAACAAGGGAGGGGGGGAATTGCAGGCGGGGGGGGGGGGGGTCAGCAGGACATCGTTGTGTTAAAAAAAAAAAACCACAGAACCAGGCACCATGGAGTAAGAGATAATTATATTCTGAACAAAGATAAGCCGGGATATCAGATTAAATAATCACAAGAAGTCAAATAATAAGTACGGAATTAAAGTAGAAGAGGAATCAAGGGCGGAGAAGGCTCTCAAAATTAACCAAACACAACACCCATGGGAAGCGAGCAACACGGCCGCCTTTGTCTTTCCGAGAGGATCTCCACACACAGGCACCAAGCCAGGAAATGACATTTCCATGAGAGATCGGGTCACGATGAAACATCGTG
This sequence comes from Lethenteron reissneri, assembly GCF_015708825.2. NCBI lineage: Eukaryota > Metazoa > Chordata > Hyperoartia > Petromyzontiformes > Petromyzontidae > Lethenteron > Lethenteron reissneri. The sequence continues at coordinate 1,049,797 of NC_083840.1, forward strand.
AACACGGTTTCGGCATAACCAAGCAGCAAATAAGTCGCATTTCAACTTCCAAACCAAACCAACTTAAGCTGTGTGAGACAAAGGATGTGATCCCAGAGCAAGGGAGGGAATAATTAAGCTCGCTTAACGCGTGGGTTTTCGCGACAAATATTATTCAGTAACAAAACATGGATTCGAATGTTTTTTTTTTATAACTCGACGCGAATCATCGGTCTGGCTAATGGATAACTTCGGCGGCGCCGTCACGAGGCCCCCACCCCCACCCCTTTCTTCCAGAACGACGCACATCTGTGTCTTCAAAGCTAATAAACACACGGACAAACACGCACGCGAAACACACGGACGGACACACACACGGACGCAGATGGTTCAGCCCACATGAGGGTTTTATGACACAGCCTTTGAACAACTCGGGAAGCCGAGTGGAAGTTTCCGATATAAACCGAAGGAAAATCCATACAACAGAGAGATCATCCGGGCCACGAGGGCCTCCTCGTCGCCAGGGCTTTGGCTCCACCAACAGATCTTCACGAGCTCCGGCCTACATCTCATCTCGTCTCCGGGCTAAGGCCCCACCAGAGTTCTCCAGGGCGACAGCCATCTCTCCTCGTCGCCGCCAACGAAGAAGCTCCTGTCATTCAGAATGACGAGGGTCGCGGAGTAGCGACGCGTAGCTACAAGCCGAGGTCTGCACCACCTGAGAAGAATCGCTACCCTGAGTCGCAGAGCTGCGAGTGAAGCCAACAAAGACGCCAACGTCCACCCTGCCACGAACGAAGCATCGCTCCTCGTCAGAGTGACGACCAGCGAACAACCCGCAGGAAAGGCGGAGATCGCTGAACGAGCGCCAACGTGCGCCACCTTGCGCCACCTTGCGCCACCTTGCGCCACCGTGCGCCACCGTGCGACACCGTGCGACACCTTGCGCCACCGTGCGACAACGAGCAACAACGAGCGACACCCAGATCGACCAGCATCAACTAAAACCGACTCTCATCCCGCCGTGGAGAAAAAGAGTCAAAGTCTTCTGAACGAGCGCCGCCGCTCACCTCACAGCGGAGAAAGTCTCAGCTGCCGCTCGCACAGAAAGCAGAGGTCGTATCACTCCCCACATACAGATTCAAGGAGACAGAGGAAATCTTGTCAAACCAGTTTCCTTTGTCCCAGAGTCTCGCCGAAGAGTTAATTAAAACAGAGCCAGATTCGCTCTCGCGCCCACACGCCCTCACCCACCATTGTATCAAACATTCCGTTAAGAGGACTTTTATACTTGCCGATGAATCTATTGACATACTTTCGCCTCTTGGGTAGGAAGTGTGTCATGCTTGTTTTCAAACTCGACCAGTCGCCGATTGTGATCGATACATGGGCGAACTAATGAGATGCCTGGTAGGAAAAGTAGAGGTTACAATTGATAGAAGTGTTTTTAGTCATTCAGTTCGTTAAATGCATAAGTGTTTATTCATTCATTTTAGTCAAATGCATAAGAGTTTCGTTATTCACATTGCATAATTGCATAATTTCACCAATGCATAAGTGTTTATTCATTCACTTTAGTCAAATGCATAAGAGTTCGTTATTCATATTGCATAATTGCATAATTTCGCAACTGCATAAGTTTTGTCGTTCATATTAGTTAATTGCATAATCTTGCCCATGAATTATTGACGCATGTTTGACCTGCATGATAGAATGTCGCGTGCTTGTTAGAATAAAATTGTTATCACAGAAGCATATTGAGTGTTCTTTCCAAGTCCATGCAAAACCATCTTATTCATAAGAGCTGTATCCTGCGATGAGATATGAAAATGGAGACCTAAAATATTATAACACACACTAGGATAATCGGTAAATGAATCTATGATAATCGTGTTATCCTGATTGATAACTCTGGATAAACGAAACTAAGCAAATTATCATAACTGCACACATTAACATAATCGCAAGCCTCCGCATAAATTACTACGATTATCTCCGTGATTATCATAATTTATGCATATAATCACATGCATTATCATAATTTATGCGTATTAATACACACACTATCATAATTAATGCGAATTGCGCATTTTTCGGAAAATTATTAATTTTTATTATTTTCATCAAAATTTCATAACCCGACACATACAACAGGACGAAACCCATTACTTATTTACTCTGCTGCCCGCACTGTCCAAAAACAGTGGGGGAATGTAGTTTTGCCCCTTTTACAATTACCATGTAAATTTTTTACACTCTGGCTTTTCCACCAGTTAATTCGGCCTTCATTTAGAACAAAACAAAAATTAACATTCACAATCACGGAAAAATATTTGACGTAATGTCTGTAGGAACCACCGTCTCATCAGTACAACCGGTGTCAGTTTGTATGTATGTATGTATGTGTAGTGATTGTCCCACACGATCCCTGGGACACGGGGAGCAATAGGATTGGCCAGATCATCCAAAACGGAAAAGAGCTAGAGGGTTGGGTGAGTGCTGGGTGGGACGGTTAGGCCAGGTCAGGGTAAGAGAAGATGATTGGTGGAGATAGAGTGTGACGAGGGCCGGAGCCAGGAAGAGGTTAAAAGAGGGAGGGGGACCGAGAGTTCGGGGCGTTGAGGGAGAGTGAGAATGAAGGTGTGGACCCATGCCATAAAATAAAGACCTTACCTTGGTGACAAAGAAAAGGGCCAGAGTCTTCGTTCATATGAATGCATAATGTTGCATTTATTTCGTACCGTACGTAGCCAACCGTGCTAATTGGAGATGCTGCTGCAATGGTGCCTCGGATGACACCTCCTCCTTGCGATCTTTTCTTCAGCTCAGGAGAGGTGCGACTGTTTTATTAACATGCCTTGTAGGTGTCGGGTCGAATTGAGAGTATTCATGATGCCATGTGTTTCACAGAAGTCGGTAAACTCCCTTGAGGTGAAACAGGAAATTATGCCACTGATAATTCACACGGTTAGCTAAGTACGGTCCGAAAGAAGTTGAACGTACATATGTACAGGTAGTTCGCACTCGTTGATGAAATGTCTACACCTTGAGTATATCTTGAAATGAGATGTCCCAGGTAGGGTCGAGTCAGGTAAACTTAGTAAAATTGTTGGTGATGAAGACGAGCTCGATGTTTCATTGGATACGTCTTGCATGTTGGCCCAGGTGCTTCATGGGTATTACCTCAAATGGGCATCGCCCCGGTGGAATTGTATGCAGTGTCCATGGCTGTCGTCTACTCGGTATTCATGGGTAGCATATTAAAAACCACGAAGCTCTAATCTATGTATAATTATCAACCAAGGCAGACGAGAATACAGCAATTCACATAACTATTTTCAACTTCAGTTTTTTACTTTATTAGGTTAGACCCACTGAGCTATATAGCTATTTCTTAGAAGCGACCTGGCCACAAATGATATCTCAACGAAGTGGCTTATGTGGAAATGTATTTCAGCCAAATATTCTAAACACATGATGATTCTAAATGTGGAGGGGAAGACCCGGAGAAAAACCCACGCGACCACGGAGAGAACATGCAAACTCCAAATATGCATGCATCAGGGTCACGACCAAACCCACGACCTATTGTATACCAGGCGAGGTATTTATCATCTAGCCACCGTAGTGCCTCTATATAAAGTGCAGACATGCAATGTAAAATCATAAATGCTGATCGGAATTTATGAACACACTCAAAGCTGGAATACTCAGATAAACCTGTAAAAAAGATGAAGCTCAAACACCTAACACAGGGGTGAGGAATACATTTCTGCGATGTTGGTCTGGATCAAAGACCTACCCTGAGGCCTGAAGCTGGCTTGCTTGTCGGAAGACGCTTAATTAGAGCACGCACACACCAACGACAAATATCCCTGTATCGCCTTAACAGACTGGTGGGGCAAGTGCTATTAGCGAGTAGCAGCGCTGATGAAACTGAAAGAACAATTTTTTTTACCAGGTAAGGCCCACTGAGTTTTTATAGCTCTTTTTCAAAATCGACCTGGTCGCAAATGATAGCCCAAGTAAGTGGCTAATGTAGCCGGTGTGAGCTTATCTGTGATGAATCGCACATATAATTGTGCACTCTGCTCTGTGTTCCTGAAATTGCTGTGGAGAGTAAGGTGAGATCTTTTAAATGTGTAATAAAGGACTCGACTACGGTATCTGGCTTGGTGTCCTTTATTCGGGTTCGCCTCCTCTTTCCCCACACGGCTCTCTCGCATAGACTCTCCGCTCTGCGGCCGACGCTGTTGTCGCTGCTGTAGCCTCTCTCTCCTTTCTCCAGCAGCCCCGCTGCTGGACTCTTCAGGCAGCCTCTCCGGCTGCTCTCGCTGCAGCCTCTCCGGCTGATGTCTCTCCCTCTCGTAGGCAGCCCCGCTGCTGGTCCTCTCGGGCAGCCGCTCCGGCTGCTCTTGTTACAGCCCCCTCGGCTGCTCCTGGTTCCTCCGGGGTCGGTCACCGCTGGCCGACGGTGCCGACCGTACTCTGTGCATGTGTGGCGATCTCGCCACCCCTAGCTCTCGCCCTGCGTGGCCTCACTCAAGCTCAGTCCTCGATCACTCCCCTCCTCTTCCGGTTTCTCCCCTTTAAGACCTGAACTCTTACCCCCACGTGACGTAACTCCTCCCCCTCGTGACGTCACATCCGGAAGGTCATTTACGCCCGCATTACACCACCCTCCCCCGTAGAGAAAACCCAGCCGTCCTCGGCTGAACAAAACCTCTGACAAGTAATGCGAGCGTAACTGACCCAGACACCCCAAAGGACACGAAGCATGCAATAATTATAACAGTAAGAACAACAACACCACATGAACAAGTAACGAGCGAAACCGACCCAAACACATCAAAGGACACAAAGCATGCAATAAATATAACAGCAAGAACAATAACACAACATGAACAATTAACGAAACGTGAGAGATTTAGAACGTGTGCGGGTCGCCGGCCCGTCCCGGACGGTCAGCGGCCCTCCCGCAGAGCGGGAGCGTGATGGGGTCTTAAGAGCAACAGGCCGCAATCCTCCTGTCGCTGTCGGAGGCCCACCAGCGTCCCGGTCCTGTGTACCCGACGGCTCAGCCACGGAGGTGTCCTGCGATTGTGCTGGCAGCAGGGTTGAAAGGGCTGCGGGGCTCGGAGTTCCCGCAGTCCTGGCAGGCACCCCCCGAGCAGAGCCCCTCCTCACCTGCGGCGTCACGGCCGGTCTGTCTTCAACAGGCACGACAGGCGCTCTTGCAAGATCAACGGACGCAGGCAAGGGTGAGTCGGCAGCAACAGACCCCGGCAAGGCAACATCAGGAGATGACGCATCAGGTAGAGGAGCAACATATGGTTTCAAACACGACGTGTGAACGAACCAGCGACGAGATCCAATCCGAACACGTGCCGACTGCGGGTTGAGAACCTCAATGAGGTGGACGGGCCCTTGCCATGGCTTGTGCAACTTAGGTGAGGTACCTGGCCGCACTTGTGGACAATGGAGCCAGGCCAGGTCCCCAACCTTCCAGGGGCACTCCCCCTTAGAGTGCCGAGCATACCGCTCGTTCCGGGCCTGAGCTTTGGCCGTAGCCACGCGGGCCCCCTCCCGCGCCTCCGTGACCCGGCGAACGGTGTCTCGGATGTAATCTGGAAGTGGCTTACCAGGTCTCCTCACCCCGGTACCCAACTGCACATCCATCGGTGGCACGTTTTCCCGACCATACATGAGGAAAAATGGCGAATATCCTGTAGCCGCATGTGGCGTCATCCGGTACGCCGAAAAGCACCCCAGGGATGTGCAAATCCCAATCCGATTGTTGTTCACTCACCGTGTGGCACAACATGGCGGACAAGGTATGGAGATGTCCGTATTTTCTTAGTCCCAAGAGCTGCGCACACTTCCGCCAACAATTTAGAAGAAAAATTTCGGCCCTGGTCTGTGAGGAGTCTCTCCGGCGCACCCTTGTCCATAACGTACCCAAACCGAAAGGCGTCGGTAATAGTCGCGGCCGATTGGTCGGGCAACGGCCAGGCCATCGGCCAACGGGAGAGATGGTGGGAAGGGTCCCAAAATGTCGAGTGCCACCAATTCATTAACTCGAGACACCTGAATGGACTGTATCGGCGGCACATAAGGATGTTTAGGTGGCTTTCGCCGGGCACAATCTGGACACGCACGCACGTGGCCGACGACATCTGTCGCCATGCCATGCCAAAAATAATGACGTTGCAACGTCAATAAGGTCTTTTGAACACCCAGATGTAAGAGCGTGTCACAATGGAGAGTTCGGATCAATTCGTATCGCAAGGACGCCGGCACTACCAGACGCCAGCGTTCCTGGACGCCTTCCCGCCACATGAGCAGACCATCCCGGAGAGCGGTTTCCGGCACCCCACCCGTACTCGGACTCCCCTTCTCCCCCGCAGACTGCTTCCGTAAGGACAACAACGAATCATCCAACATTTGCTCCCAAATCCACACAGACCGTGGCAGATTCAAAACCCCATCAGTCGGACCCGGCTCCATCGGAGCATCCGGCATCTCGACAGCCAGCACAACCGGCTGAGGGGGAGATTGAATCGGCGCACACCTATGCGTCCCCGACGCGCACGCGCAAGGAGAGCGCTGCGGCAATCTTGAAAGTGCGTCCGCATTGGCGTGGCGCGCCCCCTTCCGATGGTGAATTTGGAAGGAAAATTCTTGCAGAGTGTCCAACCAACGCGCCAACTGGCCGGATGGCTGGTCCATTTTAAGAGCATACTGCAAGGCCGCATGATCCGAGCGTACAATAAACGAACGACCGTACAGGTACGGTCGAAATTGGCGTAGAAAAAAAACAACAGCCAAAAGTTCCCTGCGAGTGACGCAGTAGCGGGTTTCTGCGGGAGACAAAACCCGACTACCGTACGCCACCACGCGCTCCACACCTCCCTTAGACTGAGACAACACCACGCCAATGCCTGTGTCACTCGCGTCCGTATCAAGAATGAAGGGGTGATCGAAATCCGGATAATCCAACGTCGGCGCCGTTGCCAGTAGATCGCGCAGGCCCTGAAAAGCCGCCTCTTCCGGCGGTCCCCAACCAAATTTTCGTCCCTTACCCGTAAGGAGGTGCAAGGGCCTCGCGATCGTCACAAAATTCGGAACAAATCTCTGATAATATGAGGCAAATCCCAAAAAGCGACGTACATCCCCCACGGTGGCTGGGGTTGGCCAATCCCGGACGCACGCTGTTTTCTCTGGATGCGTAGCAACCCCATCCGCACTCACAATATGCCCCAAATAACGGACGGACCGTTGCAGTAGGTGACGTTTCTTAGGTTTAAATTTCAAATTCGCGGAACGCATCCTCGTGAACACCGACTCCAACCGCCGTAAATGTTCATCAAATGTGCGGCTGAAGACGATAATGTCATCCAAATATATGAGACATGTCTCCCACTGCAACCCCGTCAACACCAGTTCCATCAACCTTTGAAATGTGGCAGGGGCCGCGTTCAGCCCCATCGGGAGACAATTAAACTGAAACAACCCCTGCGGCGTACGAAATGCAGTTTTCTCCCACGAGGGCTCGTCAAGGGGGAGCTGCCAGAATCCCGAAGAGAGATCTAGCGTCGAAAAGAACTTGGCCCCCGAGAAGGCATCGAGGGAGTCGTCCATACGCGGCAGGGGATACGCATCTGCCACCGATATTTTATTCAATTTCCGGAAATCAACACAAAATCGCATTTTGCCGTCCTTTTTCTTGACCAAAACAACAGGCGCGCCCCATGGGCTGTTAGATGGAGATATTATGTCCGCAGCCAACATGTCATCCACTGTCCCCCGAACATGTTCTCGTTCGGCCGGACTCATCCGGTGCGAGTTCAACCGAATAGGGGCAGCGTCCCCTGTGTCAATATGATGGTAAAGCAACGAGGTGCGTCCTAAATCCAAATCGCCGGAGCTAAACACATCCGAATAAGCCAATAACAATTTACGAATCGCACCCCGTTGTTCCTCGGACAGGGAAGAATTTTCCCTACATAAGTCAGCAATCCAGCGATCATCCGAAGCTCCCGACACCGAAACTCCAGCAACCACACCCTGGCTGTGCAGGCAATCCTGAGCCGTAAATGCCGTAGTGGCATGTGCCACAACCGTACCAGCCAGAACACATACGTGCTCGGCACTCGCATTGAGCACCTGCAAAAACGGTTGTTGGTCCGGCTGGACAATGGTCTGCGCCCCAACCAGCGCCAATCCGGCCGTTATGGTGGCGGATGGTGATAACAAGACCCCAACCGCACCACGCCGATCAGGCGGCGGCTTCCGATATCGCAAGGGGATAAGCATCTGCGAGCCAGGTGGAATGTCAACAGATACTTCGGATAACGCCTGCACCTGGGCGGCAGGAACAGGTTGCCCCCAGGGCGACGGCAGAAACGAAATTTTGCGGCCACCCGGCAATTCAATACAATTCTCATTAATTTTAATCAAAATGGGCATCTTAGCCAGAAAATCAGTGCCCAATAAACAAGGAACAGCCAGAGATCTTGAAATTAACACTATTCCCGAGGCCGACACTTCCCCGATAGATATTTTAGCATCCACCTGTCCCACAATGCCCATGCTACCCCCGTTCGCAGCGACGCACGACCCGTATACCGGACGCACGGCCATCGGTGGGATGCCCAGGAGATGGAAAATGACATCCGATATAATGGTCGCGGACGCACCGGAATCAACCAAAATACGCACGTCCACCCCTTGTATAGACCCCGGTACAGTGGACGAACCAGTAGCGGCCGCGACGACCCTCCGTGCCAATTTACGCCACTGCGTCACCGAGCGACACGGCCCTGTCGATGGCCTCTCGTTAATAACAACACCCGGATCGCACGACAACGGTGATGGGTGAGGTGTAAAGCCTTGCCGGGTGTCTGGTGCGCACCGACTTGCCTGTCTTGGAGGTTCCTTCTTTGGCGCGTCCGTTGACGAGGCCTCCTGCTGGGGCGGACCCGGGATACGGGCCCAGCAGTCCCTGGCGTAATGGCCCTTACGCCCGCAGCGGAAGCAGTCAGCGTCGTTGCGCCGCAGCGCAGGCCCCGCGTCCCGACGGCCCCGTGCCGGCGGTGCAGCGCGTGGGACCGGCCTACCACGGCCCGACCATGGACCCGAGGCGGCCGTCAGCTCCTGCATGCTCCCCTCATCCGGCACATATACCACGCCGCGACTTGCTTCCACTGGCGCAGGTTAAACTGTGTGTCCAGACATTTAGCTGCCGCCCGGGACGTCAGCTTCTCGTGGCCACACACCGGCATGGGGATCCCCAGATCCCGGGACAGCTCGAGCATCTTACCCAAGATGAGAGGCTCGAGCAGGTCAGGCTTCGTCTCCGGATATGCGGCCATAGCCAACTCCAGCACCGCACCCCTAAACGCCACCGGCGACTCCTCGGGCGCTCGCTGGCGTTGAGCAAATCGGCAATGAGCATCATCGGGCGGCTCGTAAGCATCCGCCATTTTGTCAAAAACTCCTCGTAATGTTTTCTTCTTTTCGGCCATTATAGAACGAAAGAATCTGACCGACTCGTCATCCAGAAGAGTCGGTAGCACTTCCAAAGCTTCAGCGTCAGTCCACCTTGCAGGCGAAAGCGCTCCAATCACCCCCGATGGAGAATTCTTTAACCGTAGTAAGATGACGACTGCGACTCCTTGGCGCGCCGTCTTCCAGCGATGAATCCTCCGGTGGCAGATTCAAAATGGCGTCGCATCGCGGCGTGGTCAAGATGGCTGCCTCCCGTTGCGGAGAGCACAAAATGGCGGCCTCCCGCCGTTCCTCCCCCGCCACGCCCAAGATGGCGTCTTCGTGCCGCGTGGCTGATGGCGTCGACGGCGAAGGCAAGGCGGCGGCCTGTGGACCACCCTCGGCTCTCCCAAACGCCGTCCTCGGCGTGACGAGGGTACACAACTGCGCCAATATATTCTTGAGCGTCTCAAGCTGCTCTGCCATCTGCGCCCATCGGAAATCCGCGTCCGTTAATGCTGACGGGCCCGCCGACGTGGCGACATCTTGAACCCCCGGACCCGCACTCGCTCCAGCCCGGGTCTCCTCCACCAACGCAGCTGGGTCCATCGCTGGAGGGAGGCCGTCGTCGTCGGATGATGAAGCAGATGAAGGCGTCGGAATATTATTTTTTCTTAGTTGCTTTGACATGCCGTTACACTTCTGACACCAGTGTAATCAAGGACTCGACTACGGTATCTGTCTTGGTGTCCTTTATTCGGGTTCACCTCCTCTTTCCCCACACGGCTCTCTCGCATAGACTTTCCGCTCTGCAGCCGACGCTGTTGTCGCTGCTGTAGCCTCTCTCTCCTTTCTCCAGCAGCCCCGCTGCTGGACTCTTCGGGCAGCCTCTCCGGCTGCTCTCGCTGCAGCCTCTCCGGCTGCTGTCTCTCCCTCTCGTAGGCAGCCCCGCTGCTGGTCCTCTCGGGCAGCCGCTCCGGCTGCTCTCGTTAAAGCCCCCTCGGCTGCTCCTGGTTCCTCCGGGGTCGGTCACCGCTGGCCGACGGTGCCGACCGTACTCTGTGCGTGTGTGGCGATCTCGCCACCCCTAGCTCTCGCCCTGCGTGGCCCCACTCAAGCTCAGTCCTCGATCACTCCCCTCCTCTTCCGGTTTCTCCCCTTTAAGACCTGAACCCTTACCCCCACGTGACGTAACTCCTCCCCCTCGTGACGTCACATCCGGAAGGTCATTTACGCCCGCATTACAAACGTATAAGTGAAGACAATGATGATTAGAGATAAGACTAAGCCTCACGTTTCACAGCTGGCCACGGCCGTGCCCTCGTCGAGGAGGCCGCTTTGGACTGCACCACTCTTCGATTTCAGATTAACATGCTAATCTCTCACATTAACGTAGCCACTTCCGTGACCTCGTCGAAGAGGCCACTTTCCTATCTTACAGTTATATGCTAATTTCTCACATTAACATCACTAGCCCCGCCCACTTTTTTATGACCCTTGGGTGACACCCATTTCAAACCTTTTAAAACAGCCTGCCTCAGCAGCAGACCATGCTTTCCCACCTGATGACGGACGCTTGTGTTGCACCCGAAACGTCGTGATTTATTTTATTTTATACCTACGTGACTTTACCGAAAGAACCAAAGAGTATGGATTCCTGCAGTCACGAAAGCTTCAAATCAAGATTGAACCGCCTCTACGGGGAGGGTTTCCACACATCTGTTAGAGCTTTTAACAGACTGCGAGACAAGAAGGCTCACCTGATTGAGTCTTTAACATTCTCAAGAGATGCCGCGATAACAAGGTAATACCGGTCGCATTTACACTCACATCTGCTGCTGTCACTTCTCCTAACGTTAAACGGATCTTGTTCAAAGCTAGCCTATCGCTAATCTCCGAGAGAATAAGATTGCTCCGATTTGAGCTTGATAATTTAGACAAGACTCTCTTACAATCACACTTAAAATTAACAGATAAGATGTTCACTTCTGATTGGGACCATGCACATAACATGACAGTTTCTTCTGCTACTTCAATGTCAACCAAATGTAAAGTTAACTTGATTGCTAAATTCAACCTCCTGTTAAAAAAGAAGCCAGAGCCACACATGTGAAAGTTAGATGTTAAAAAGATTGTTATCAATCATAGTAACATCCCAATTTCCGACAGCCTAAAATCGGTACTAGCCAAAGGGTTGAATTTCGCAGTCACCCCTAAACACATCCCAGTGGATGATATTATTGCCCAGTTCGACGTGGCCCTCAAAGGCTTGGGACACATCCCGGCAGACAATGCTAGATCTGAAATCGCTGCTATCCTCAAAAACGCTAAGAAACCCATTAGCAACATCAGCAAGGATGAGCGTTTTGAACTCTCTAAATAAAAAAACAGAGATGACATTGTCATCCTCTCAGCCGACAAGGGCAATGCCACTTTCATCATGGATAAAACCACTTACAGCAACAAAATTCAGGACCTTCTTAATGATGGCAGCTATACCAATATCAATAGAGATCCCACCAACCGCCTAGCTACAAAAACCAACAATAGCATCACTAAATCGACTTCTCTAATTGATCAGACCAAGCAGAGTTCCCTAAAACCTTCGGCTGCTAGACCACCCAGATTAAATGGCCTTCCAAAAATCCACAAAGTAGGTACCCTGCTCCGTCCTATTGTCTCCACCATTAACTCACGCACCTACAAACTGGCCCAATTTTTTTCTGAGACCCTGCTTCCTTTCACGGGAAAGTCCACCTCAGCTGTACTTAACTCAGCGCACTTGAATTTTGATTTAAAGCTTTCGTGACTGCAGGGATTCATATTCTTGGTTCTTTCGGTAAAGTCACGTAGAAGGGAAATAATAAAATAATATTAATTTAAAACAATAAAAATTCTCACTACGTTTCGACTGCAACACAATCAATCATCCGGTGTGAAATCCACAGCAAGAAAATTTGAAAAAAAAGCGGTTTTTCCTAACGTCAGTACCAAGGACAGCGATTTGGCAGTTTGCCAAATGGACGAGTCCATCTATGTTTGGAAAAGAGGAGGGGGGAGCAGAAAATGGAATGCGGTCTGAAAGTCACCGGGTCAATTAAGACCCGAAATGGTTTATCAAATCCTTCTAATGATTGCTAAGCCAGAATCCATCTTCTTGGTTGAAATTGTCTCTGTGTTTAGAGGCAGGGTCACAGATACATAGATATATATACAAAAAAATAGACCTAGAGAGAGACTGATTTAGAGAAACAGACACACATTCACACATTAATTAATTATCCAATGGCACCGTATAATTAGTATAACTCCATGACATAATCGGCATAAGCCACCGCCAGATTAGCGTATTCTAACCCTGATTAGCATGTTACATCACACTTGCCAGCTGCAGGTAAATACAGCTTTGTATTGTGCACAGGACGTCGGTGAGACGCCACTGTCAGAAAACTCTCCTAAAGCGTGGTAATGTTTTGTATTCTTGTGTTACTGGGAACTGTTGTATATTCATTTCAACTGTAGTGATCGTTGGCTTTCAAGTGATGCGCGCGTGTTTATTCTGCATGGCGCTTGCTAATAATGTTCAATGTCACCTGCACATTGCTACCGGTGGTGTGTGGTGTACACTTGTTGATGTTTACGAGGGATTGCATGCTGCTGCCATGCACTTTTAAAGTCATCTAGATTAAAAACGAATTTATTTAACTTATTCTAGATTTGAAGTTTTCGTGATTGCAAGGATCCATACTCTTTGGTTCTTTCGGTAAAGTCACGTAGGTGAAATATATATATACAGTGAGGGAAAAAAGTATTTGATCCCCTGCTGATTTTGTACGTTTTCCCACTGACGAAAAAATAACCAGTCTATATTTTAATGGTAGGTTTATTTGAACAGTGAGAGACAGAATAACAACAACAAAATCCAGAAAAACGCATGTCAAAAATGTTATAAATTGATTTGCATTTTAATGAGGGAAATAAGTATTTGACCTCTCTGCAAAACATGACTTAGTACTTGGTGGCAAAACCCTTGTTGGCAATCACAGAGGTCAGACGTTTCTTGTAGTTGGCCACCAGGTTTGCACACATCTCAGGAGGGATTTTGTCCCACTCCTCTTTGCAGATATTCTCTAAGTCATTAAGGTTTCGAGGCTGACGTTTGACAACTCGAACCTTCAGCTCCCTCCATAGATTTTCTATGGGATTAAGGTCTGGAGACTGGCTAGGCCACTCCAGGACCTTAATGTGCTTCTTTTTGAGCCACTCCTTTGTTGACTTGGCCGTGTGTTTTGGGTCATTATCAGGCTGAGGGAAGGAGGTTCTCACCCAAGATTTGACGGTACATGGCCCCGGCCATCGTCCATTTGATGCGGTGAAGTTGTCCTGTCCCCTTAGCAGAAAAACACCCCCAAAGCATAATGTTTCCACCTCCATGTTTGACGGTGGGGATGGTGTTCTTGGGGTCATAGGCAGCATTCCTCCTCCTCCTCCAAACAGGGCGAGTTGAGTTGATGCCAAAGAGCTCCATTTTGGTCTCATTTGACCACAACACTTTCACCCAGTTGTCTTCTGAATCATTCAGATGTTCATTGGCAAACTTCAGACGGGCATGTATATGTGCTTTATTGAGCAGGGGGACCTTGCGGGCGCTGCAGGATTTCAGTCCTTCACGGCGTAGTGTGTTACCAACTGTTTTCTTGGTGACTATGGTCCCAGCTGCCTTGAGATCATTGACAAGATCCTCCTGTGTAGTTGTGGGCTGATTCCTCACCGTTCTCATGATCATTGCAACTCCACGAGGTGAGATATTGCATGGAGCCCCAGGCCGAGGGAGATTGACAGTTATTTTGTGTTTCTTCCATTTGCGAATAATCGCACCATTTGTTGTCACCTTCTCACCAAGCTGCTTGGCGATGGTCTTGTAGCCCATTCCAGCCTTGTGTAGGTCAACAATCTTGTTCCTGACATCCTTGGAGAGCTCTTTGGCCTTGGCCATGGTGGAGAGTTTGGAATCTGATTGATTGGTTGCTTCTGTGAACAGGTGTCTTTTATACAGGTAACAAGCTGAGATTAGGAACACTCCCTTTAAGAGTGTGCTCCTAATCTCAGCTCGTTACCTGTGTAGGACTTGAAATATGGCGCGCTACGCGTTCTCTTGCGCTGTTGCTATGCAAGAGAGCAGTGTAAAGTGGGGGGGTATTTGAGGACGATGTTGTTGCTGAGGCGTGAGGGAGACGCCGTTAAGTGGCATAACAGGTGTTAAGGATAACCGGGGATACAGGCCGGTGATTGGTTAAGAGGGTGAGTGCTTAATGACTAGCGTCGCCCAGGCGGGAATAACAAGGCCACGTGAGGCTGGGGGCCTGGGGGGCGAGGGGTAAAGCGGGGGGTGAGATCATTAATAAGGACTAATTGGTGTGGGGATAAAAGGGACAGCGTAAGAGAGAGATGGGAGTCTTGGTCGGAGTCTTGGTTGAAGCTGGAGCGATGGGGAGCTGGAGTGATGGTGCCCGGGGAATAGAGGAGCAGGAGTAAGTAGGAAGATATGATAGGGGTAACGGTGATAGAGAGAGCAGAGAGTACGGTAACAGTGATAGAGAGAGCAGAGAGTACGGTAACAGTGATAGAGAGAGCAGAGAGTACGGTAACAGTGAAGAGAAGAGCAGAGAGTACGGTAACAGTGGTGGGGAGAGCAGAGAGTACAGTAACAGTGGTAGCCATGCATCTGTAGGGTCTAGAGTAGGGTAGCAGCGGACTATACGGACCTTGAGAGAGACGGAGAGAGAGCGGAGCAGAATCGCGGAGCGAGGGAACGGAGAGACAGGGAGTGTCGTTAAGGACGGACGGTGGAACGGAGAGACGCAGAGCGGTGACGATGAGGAGGTGAACTCTAAGTGTGAATAAACGGAACGGAAAGACATCCGGAGTACGAGTCCTACACCTGTATAAGACACCTGGGAGCCAGAAATCTTTCTGATTGAGAGGGGGTCAAATACTTATTTCCCTCATTAAAATGCAAATCAAATTATAACATTTTTGACATGCGTTTTTCTGGATTTTGTTGTTGTTATTCTGTCTCTCACTGTTCAAATAAACCTACCATTAAAATTATAGACTGATCATTTCTTTGTCAGTGGGCAAACGTACATAATCAGCAGGGGATCAAATGCTTTTTTCCCTCACTGTATAAAAGTAAATTAAATCACGACGTTTCGATTGCAACACAAGCAATCGTCATCAGGTGTGAAAACCACAGCAATAATGTTTTTTACTGAAGTGGGAGAGATGCTGGGGTTAAGGAGGTTATATAAGTCAAAGAGGGTTGGGGGGTAAGGGGAGAGGGGGGCGTCCACGCAACGCCCCCCTCTCCCCTTACCCCCCCCCCACCCCTCTCTGACTTATATAACCTTCATCTTCTTGGTTCTTTCGGTAAAGTCACGTAGAAGGGAAGTAATAAAATAATAAAAATAAAACATAATAAAATAAAATAATTCTCACGACGTTTCGGCTACAACGCAAGCAGCCGTCTTCAGGTGAAGAATGAGACACTACCAAGCTAGGAGCTTATGTATAAGCTGCGTTGGAGGTGGAAGAGCGCCTTAACAAAAAAGAATGTGCATATGAAGAGGAATTTAGCATATTCATGGCAAATGCGTAGGAGGTGGGCGGGGGGGGTTTCAAAGTCATATTATGCCCATGCATTATGCAGGATTAGCAGCACCAAGGGGGGGTGCAGGGATTAGCAGTAACAAAGGAAAGGAATGTTAATGATATGTAGCTGCAGTTACTCAACAACCACGTAGAAAACTAAAGTATAAACTACGTAAAAAAAAAACTAAAGTATAAACTGCATAGCACCATCAGTATACTTAAATATACTCTACAATAAGCTGAGTTACTAACAGCAAGTAATACATTACAATTCTACATCGTAAAAATTATATAACAGGACCCTGCGGGGTGGGCTGGTAGGAATAATACTTAGTACCGGTACAGGGATATCGACCGGGTATAGAGGAGTTAAAGACAAAATTACTGTATTCTAGTGTAACGTTAATTAAAAGTGTTTGTTTTGACAAGAAACGCTGTGAGATTTAAAGACCCCTCACCACCAGCCCTCACCACCAGCCCTCACCACCAGCCCTCACCACCAGCCCTCACCACCAGCCCCCACCACCAGCCCTCACCACCACCCCCCACCACCAGCCCTCACCACCACCCCCCACCACCAGCCCTCACCACCACCCCCCACCACCAGCCCCCACCACCACCCCCCACCACCAGCCCCCACCACCACCCCCCACCACCAGCCCTCACCACCACCCCCCACCACCAGCCCTCACCACCACCCCCCACCACCAGCCCCCACCACCAGCCCCCACCACCAGCCCTCACCACCACCCCCCACCACCAGCCCCCACCACCACCCCCCACCACCAGCCCTCACCACCAGCCCCCACCACCAGCCCCCACCACCAGCCCTCACCACCACCCCCCACCACCAGCCCCCACCACCAGCCCTCACCACCACCCCCCACCACCAGCCCTCACCACCACCCCCCACCACCAGCCCTCAACACCACCCCCCACCACCAGCCCCCACCACCACCCCCCACCACCAGCCCCCACCACCACCCCCCACCACCAGCCCTCACCACCAGCCCCCACCACCAGCCCCCACCACCAGCCCTCACCACCACCCCCCACCACCAGCCCCCACCACCAGCCCTCACCACCACCCCCCACCACCAACCCCCACCACCAGCCCTCACCACCACCCCTCACCACCACCCCCCACCACCACCCCCACCACCAGCCCCCCACCCCCCCACCCCCCCACCACCAGCCCCCACCACCACCCCCACCACCACCACCAGCCCCCACCACCAGCCCTCACCACCACCCCCCACCACCACCCCCCACCACCAGCCCCCACCACCACCCCCCACCACCAGCCCCCACCACCACCCCCCACCACCAGCCCCCACCACCAGCCCCCACCACCAGCCCCCACCACCAGCCCCCACCACCAGCCCTCACCACCACCCCCCACCACCAGCCCCCACCACCAGCCCTCACCACCACCCCCCCACCACCAACCCCCACCACCAGCCCTCACCACCACCCCTCACCACCACCCCCCACCACCACCCCCCACCACCAGCCCCCACCACCACCCCCTACCACCACCACCAGCCCCCACCACCAGCCCTCACCACCACCCCCCACCACCACCCCCCACCACCAGCCCCCACCACCACCCCCCACCACCACCCCCCACCACCACCACCCCCCACCACCACCACCCTCCAACACCACCCCCCACCACCAACCCTCACCACCACCCCCCACCACCACCCCCCACCACCAGCCCCCACAACCACCCCCCACCACCACCCCCCACCACCAGCCCTCACCACCACCCCCCACCACCACCCCTCACCACCAACCCTCACCACCCTAACCCTCACCACCACCCCTCACCACCCTAACCCTCACCACCAACCCTCACCACCACCCCCCACCACCACCCCCACCACCAGCCCCCACAACCACCCCCCACCACCAGCCCCCTCATGATAGCCAGATGGCTTGCAGAGAACCTCTGTCTTGGAGAAGTCAATATCATGTGAGCCCACTGAGTTGTAACAGTGATCTGCCACGGCTGAAGTGTTTGTCCTACCGTGTTTCAGGTCAGCTTTATGTTCACGGATGCGGTCCGAGACATGTCGTTTGGTTTCCCCAATGTAACTGCTACCATAGAGGAAACTTAGTTTGTAGACGCCAGGGTACTGTATGTCTGGAACCACATCTTTAATAGACGGGACCAGATCACGGATTTTATGTATTGTGTTGAATTGGACCTGGATCTTGTGTTTTATCAGGATTTTGGAGATCTTTTTTGTGACCCCAGCAATGTAGGGTAAGGTGATGGTCTTGAAAGGCTCCTCAACGGGATACTTCTTGATGGTTTGAGTGATGGCTTTGCGGATTGTGTAGTCGGAGTAACCATTAGCCTTAAGAGCTTGGCGTACGTGTTTGAGTTCACTGGCAATGTGTTCCTGGTCGGATATGCATTGGGCTCTATGGTATAGAGTCTTGATGAGGGAATTCTTCTGGGATGGATGGTGGTGGGAATCCGGTTTTAGGTAAGCATCCGTATGGGTGGCTTTCCTGTAGACAGAGTAGCTCATTGAACCATCAGGTCTCCTTTTAATTAGGACATCCAAAAAGGGTAGCTTGCCATCTTTTTCGACTTCCATGGTGAATCTGATGGCTGGGTGTATGGAATTGATGTGGTCGAGAAATTGGTCTAGAGCAGGACGGCCATGTGGCCAGATGACAAAAGTGTCATCTACGTACCTCTTCCATAAGGTCGGGCGTAGAGTGGCAGTCTGGATGGCATCAGTCTCAAATTTTTCCATGAAAATGTTGGCTACAACCGGAGATAGGGGGGAGCGCATTGGGGTGCCCTCAGTTTGCTTGTAGAAAGTTCCATTCCAGGTGAAGTATGTATTGGTTAAGCAGTGTCTCACCAGCGGGGGTACCCCAGTATGCAGTCCTTGATGAACCAAGTCTTCAATGATTGCGATGGTGTCAGGTACAGGAACTTTGGTGAATAAGGAAACCACATCAAAACTGACAAGCAGGTCGTCTGGGGACAGGGAAATCCCCTTGATTGTCGATACCAGGTCGGTAGAGTTTAGTACCGCAGAGGTGGTTTTTCCAGTGAAAGGCCGTAGGATTTCAGACAAAAAACGAGCCAGTTTGTATGTGGGGGAGTTGATAGTAGAGACAATGGGACGAAGAGGTGTATCTTCTTTATGTATCTTTGGTAAGCCGTATAATCTTGGTGGCCTGGCTGCAGAAGGTTTCAACGAGAACTGTTTGGTCTGATCAATTAATGCGGTTGAAGCAGAAATGATGATGAAACGTCATGAGAATTATTTTATTATGTTTTATTTTTATTATTTTATTACTTCCCTTCTACGTGACTTTACCGAAAGAACCAAGAAGATGAATCCCTGCAGTCACGAAAGCTTTAAATCGAAAGATGATGGTTCTGCACAGGTATAATGAGCCCTTTAAATCAGTTAGCAAAATCCGCGATGCACTGAGGCCGCGAAACTTGAACCGCGAAGTGGCAAGGGATTACTGTAAAATTCAGATTTTTTCATTGATTCAACACGTGGGTCCGTTACATCACGTTGCGTCGCGTCCTCAAAGCATCAACAACATGAGCTAAACCGGTTATAGAAAGCAGGGGGGTATAAAGATGGGGAGCTGGCCCGCAGCCCCAAACAACCCGGGGCACCACCGGAAGAGGTAAGGTAAGTATTTAAGGGAGAGGGAGTGACAAGCGAAGGGGTGTAACCAAAATGCGTCTAAAATCAAAGAAAAATATTCGAGTCCATCTCTCAGCTAATCTATGAGGGTTGCACCCCTTTATCATCAGTCCCTATCTGCGGACACCTCCATCCAGCAAGCTTATTTCAGATGTATAAGAAGGGACCAACTGGCGTCACATTCTCCCTCCTTTCCCTTAAGCTTATGGCTCATGGGCTCGATACCAACCTGTTAGGAGCGTACTGTAAAGAAGAGTCGACACAAGGTTGCAGGGGGTTCGTACTTTATTGCTTCCCCCAGTCCACACTCGTCCCCAGCCTTCTCTGTCCATTTCCCACCAGTTCTTCCTTCTTTGCCACCAGTTCTCTTTCATATCTCTTTGCCTGCTGCTCCCCCTTCCACACCTCATTTTGGCGGGAATCCTTCCCCTGACATAACCTTACATCACCCCCCACCCCTCACCCGAGAAGAAAAAAAAACGTCCTCGGTTCTGCCTACTCCATCGCCCATTTCATTCTCCTGATGAGCCCCGCCCCCCCCCCCCCCCCCCCCCCCCCCCCCCACTTAGTGACAACAACCCTTAAACCCCCAGCAACCATACAATTGAATATAACACAACATCAATTGAATTGTCTGCCCGGGTCTCCATCCAGAGCCCCGTAACAGCCCGGACATCTACAGACTGCAGATGACCGTGACGGCACCCTCCATCGGAGGCCCTCTCGTCGTGGTCCCCGGTTCAGTGGTACCGGTGTCGCCTTGTCCCATGCTGCCATCTCTCCGGTCGTGACCACCTCTCTGTCAGGCCTCAAAAGGGGCGCTGTAGGTGACAAGGAAACAGGGCACCGAACCCCCTGCAGGTTGGCGAGTGGTGGCCAGCGACCTTGGCCTGGGTAGGGGTGATGATGATGGCTGTGATGATGCAGAGGATGATGGAGGCGATGGAGGTGGAGAGATGTATGGCTTAAGGCGGGTGGGTTGCACAAACCATCGTCGCTTACCCAGTTGGACCTGGACGCACTGAGGTCGGAATGCTGTAACGACCTTGACCGGCCCTTTCTAGGGTGGGTGCAGTTTCGGTGAGAGGCCGACTGGCACCTAAGGACAGTGTAGCCATGCCTGGTCCCCGACTTTAAAGGTCTTGGCTGTCACTGTCCTCTCCCGGCTGTTGACCGTTGTGGCCTCGGCTGCTTGGTGGGCCTCCCTTAAATAAATTAAGGAGACCTTTAGCGCCGTTGGCCATGCGTCGATGCTCGCGGGAATGTCCATCAGCTGCACCTCAATAGGCGGGAAGGGATCTCGTCCATACATCAAGAAAAACGGTGAGAACCCTGTCGCTGTGTGCGGGGCCACCCTGTACGTCGCTAGGACCGACGGGATGTGGAGGTCCCAATCGGAGTGGTTCTCGTCCATCACTTGGGACAGCATGTCCGCTATGGTGCGGTTGAGCCGCTCCAACATCCCATCGGTCTGGGGATGATACAGAGATGTACGGAACTTTTTAGTGCCCAGGATAGAGCCGACATCCTTTAGTAGCTGCAAGGAGAAATTCCTGCCTTGATCCATGAGCAACCACTCCGGTGCCCCCTTATCAAGAACATAGCCCCCCATGAAGGCATCGGCAATGGTCTGTGCCGTTTAGTCCAGGAGGGCCCATGCCATCGGCCACCTCGTGCAGTACTCATCTCCAACCAACAGGTATTTATTTCCCCATGGCATGATCGGCAGCGGTCCCAGGATGTTCAACATGACAAATTTGTGGTGCATGTGTAGTGCTGAACTTTACGCGGACAACTTATTTTTCCATCGTCACTTTATTTTACAAACTCAGCACATTCCACAACCAAGACTTCAGCGCGTTCTCTGCTCGCTCGTCGCGCCCCGCTGGCCTCGCTCGGTCCGTTCCCTCCCTCTCTCTCTCCGTCTCTCTCTCCCCGACTCTCCTCTCTGCTTCGCCTGTCTCGGCTTCGACTGTCTCGCTCTCTCTCGGCTTCTCTGTCTCACTCCGACTGTCTCTCCCTCTCTTCTCCGTCTCACTCTCAACTGTCGCTCTCTCTCGGCTTCTCCGTCTCACTCCGACTGTCTCTCCCTCTCGTCTCCATCTCTCGTGTCTTCTCTGTTCTCGTTCCACTGCTAGCCTATCCTATCTCTCATTTCTTCTTCTTCTCCGTCTCCACTGCTAACCTATTCTATCTCTCATATCTTCTTCTCTATCTCCACTGCTAACCTATTCTATCTCCCATATCCTCTTCTTTTTTGTCTCTACTGCTAACCTATTTTTCTTCTTCTGCTCCGACTGTCTCCGTCCAGCTCCCACCACAACTCCTCGTCTCACTCTCACGCTCCCGTATTTATCCCTGTCATTAATTTCCAATTAACCGGCGTCCCCACCGACGCCCCGCGCCCACGGCCCCCGCCGCAACCTGCTCCCATCCCCAGACTTGCTGGCGCCACCTTGTCCCTGACAACAACAACCGGCCAATCACTGCCCTGCATCCCATAATCACCTAACGAGCCGTCTCTCTCCAGCTGTTATTCCCCAGCAACACCTGCTTGTCCTGATGCGACCCCACTGTCCATAACTCACACGTCCTTACAATTTCCCCCCTTGGCGCGCGTTAATCCACTACACATGCACAAGGGCTCTCGAGTGCCAGACGTGACAATGCGTCCACGTTGGCATGTTTTGTCCTCTTGCGATGCACCATCTGCTTCTTGTATTATTGCAGGCGCTCTATCTACCTAGCCAGCTGACCCGAAGGCTGGTTGATGCGGAGCGAATACTGTAAATCTGCTTATTCAGTGCGGACCATAAATTTGCAACCATACAGGTAGGGTCGAAGTTGCTCCACGAAGGGGACGATCACCAAGAGCTCCCTACATGTGATGCAGTACCGCTGCTCTGCTGATGACAGCACGCGACTGCCATAGGCGATAAGCACCTCCCGACCATGCTGGATTTGTGACAAGACTCTGCCGATGCCTTCATCGCTGGCGTCCATGTCCAGGATAAAGGGGAGGCCGAAATCCAGAAAGGTCAATGGTGATCCGTCTGTCCGATGCGAGCGCAGCTGCTGGAATGCCTCCTTCTCAAGGGGTCCCCAATAAACTTCTGGTTCTCCGCCGTCAACACGTGCAAGGGCTTCACAATGGTTGCAAAGTTGGGTACGAATCGGCAGTAGTAGGACATGAAGCCCACAAACCTGCGTACCTCTTTTCCGGGTCTGTAGCCACTCCAGACTCACTGACAATGTGGCCCAAGTAGCGTACCTACAACCGCATGGGGTGGCACTTCAACGGCTTGAGCTTCAAGTTTGCGTTCCAGAACCGAAGGAATACCTGATGCAATCGGCCAATGTGTTCGTCGAATGATCGGCTGATAACAATGAATTTGTCCAGGTCGATTAGGCACGTATCCCATTGGAGGCCTATTACGGCCAACTCCATTAAACGCTGGAATGTCGCCGGTGCAGTTTGGAGGCCCCTAGGCAGGCAGTTGAACTCACAGCCCCTGCGGTGTCTGGAACACTGTTTTGGGCCAGGAGTCCGCATCCAGTTGGACCTGCCATAAACCGGACAATACATCCAGCGTACTGAAAAATGTTGCTCCTGCCATTGCATCAAGTGAGTCGTCGATACGTGGTATGGGTATATGCATCGGTAAGCATGACGGCATTGAGGTGGTGGAAGTTCACGCAGAATCTCAGTGACCCATCTGACTTCTTCACTAGGACCACCCGTGCCCACCAGGGACTTGAGGATGGGGAAATGATGTCGGCTCACACAATCTCCTGCACCGCTTGTTGAATGTGCTGTTGTGTATATACCCCCTTTTTATTTTTTTTTAAAGAATTATTCTGCCAACATATATAATATCGTTTTTTTTATTGACACGGGGCAACGTGGAACGAACACGCCCCCACACTTCCACAGATGCGCGCATACCTCACCTCAAAGGGCTAGAGGGCATGAAAGAGGGCAATAAAGATCATAAAAACTCCCCTAATTTCACACAAGAGGAACAAGGGAGGGGGGAATGGCAGGCAGAGGGTCAGGATGACATCCTTTCGTTAAAAAGCCTTATAAAAAAAGACCCTTTGATAAATACAAAACCAGGCCACGAAATATATAATTATATTCTTAACAAAGGAAACAACATTGACGACAAAAAGCACAGACGGGTTTTTGAACCATGTTAGATACACAAAGTTACCAACTTAGCCATGAAGATTAAGCAAACAGTATCTATCCTCACTCCAATTGGAAACCAGACTACAGTCTGCACCAGAATCGCGACCCATCATTGTTAATTAAATACTGACATTATTTACCTTTAAAGAATTTCTACACGGCCGGGCCGAAGCATCAAAGAATAATTATGGCATCTATTTCGCTCCAAAACAAAATTCCTAGCCGGGATATCAGATTAGATAATCACAAGAAGTCAAATAATAAGTACGGAATTAAAGTGGATCTTCTAGAGGAGCTAAGGGCGGAGAAGTCTCTCATAAATAACCAAACGCAACATGGCCGTCTTTGTTTTCCTGAAGAGGATCTCCACACCCACACACCAGGGGCCAGGAGATTGCTCCAATAAAGGTTGAAACACGTGCCTCCGAAGATAAATAAATAAGCGCATGCGCCGGGTGCTTCCATCTTTGTCTCCCCGCAACACGGACAGCAAAAATTGCACACGCGAGCAAATAACATTTCCATGGGAGATCGGGTCACGATGAAATACCGCGAACATGGTTACGCATTAACTTGGGTCGCTTGCAATCAACTCACAATGGAACCAAGCAGCAAATAAGTCGCATTTCAACTTCCAAACCAAAACAACTTGAGCTGTGCGAGACAAAAGATATGATTCCTGAGCAAGGGAGGGAATCATTAAGCTCGCTTAACGCGTAGGTTTTCGCGACAAATATTATTCAGAAACAAAAACATGGATTAGAATATTTTTTTTATATAACTCGATGCGAACGCAATCATCGGTCTGGTTAATGGATAACTTAGGTGGCGCCGTCACGAGGCCCCCACCCCTCCTTCCAGAATAATTACACAGCTGTGTCTTCAAAGCTAATAAAAATACGGACTAACACACACGGACGGACACGACACACACGGACGCACAACTTCACCCCCACAGGAAGGTTTTATGACAGCCTTTGAACAACTCGGGAAACTGAGTGGAATTTCCCGATATAAGCCAAGGAAAAATCCATTCAACGCAGATCGTCAGGGGCTCTGGGCCCCATCTCGGCTCCGGGGCTTCGGCTCCACCACCATCTCGTCTCCGGGCTCAAGCCCCACCACAGATCGTCACGGGGCGTCGGCTCCACCTCCTCTCGTCACCGCCAACGAAGAAGTTTTTTTCGTCATCCAGAATGACGAGGTTCGCGGGGTAGCGACGTGCAGCAACAAGCCGAGGTCTGCACCACCTGAGAAGAATCGCTACCCCGAGTCGCCGAGCTGCGAGTGAAGCCAACAAAGACACCAACGTCCACCCTGCCACGAACGAAACATCGCTCCTCGTCAGAGTGACGACCAGCGATCAACCCGCAGGAAAGGCGGAGATCGCCAAGCGAGCAAAGCAGAGAGCGCGAAGCAGTGGAGAAAGCCTGATTGAATGTCTGTGAGGAGGAGGACAGCGCCATCGAATGCGCCGTGTGTTCAATACGCACACCCAGATCAACCAGCATCAACCAAAACCGACTCGTCATCCCGCAGTGGAGAAAGAGAGTCAAAGTCTTCCGAACGAGCGCCGCCGTCAGAGCTGCAGAGAGGCGCCACCGCGCCGTCAGCTACCGAGGACCGCCAAGCGCCGCCGCTCAACTCCCTGCGGAGAAAGTCGCGTCTGCAATCCGCACGGGCTGTGAGAAAATCTCCAAACAGGGTCGTATTGTTTCCACACGCACAGGCTCAAGGAAGCACAGAGAATATCTTGTCAAACCGGTTTCTTTGTCAGAGTCTCGCCGAAGAATTAATTAAAACAGAGCCAGATTCGCTCTCCCACACACACGCCCTCACCCACCATTATATCAAACATTCCGTTGAAAGGATTTTATACTTGCCGATGAATCTATTGACATATACTTTCGCCTCTGGGGTATAATAAGTGCTCTATTACCGCCATACGAAGTGTGTCATGCTTGTTTTCAAACTCGGTCAGTCGCCGATTGTGATCGATACATGAGGAAACTAACGAGATGCCTGGTGAAAGGTAGAGGTTACGATTGTTAGAAGTGTTTTTAGTCATTCAATTTCGTAATTGCATAATCTCGCAAATGCATAAGTTTTTGTCATTCATATTAGTTAATTGCATAATCTTGCTCATGAATTATTGACGCATGTTTGACCTGCATGATAGAATGTCACATGCTTGTTAGAATAAAATTGTTATCACAGAAGCATATCGAGTGTTCCTTCCAAGTCCATGCAAAACTGTCTTATTCTTGAGAACTGTAGCCTGTGATGAGATCTGAAACTGGAGACCTAAAATATCATAACACACTCTAGGATAATTGGTAAATGTTTAATCAATGATAATCGTGTTATCCTGATTGATATAACTCTGGATAAACGAAACTAAGCCTAATTATCATAACTGCACACATTAACATAATCGCAAGCATCCGCATAAATTACTACGATTATCTCCGTGATTATCATAATTTATGCATATAATTACTCGCATTATCATAATTTATGCATATAATTACATACATTAACATAATTAATGCGATTTGCACATTTTTCGGAAAATTATTAATTTTTATTATTTTTATCAAAATTTCATAACACAACATATACAACAGTGCCCTTTTTCAATTGACCTCATTCTATATCTGTTTTGGTGCAGGGGTGCGGCGTCCCCCGTGTTGATGTGGTGCTGCAACAGATGCGTGCGTTCTAGGTCGAACGGTCCCCGGCTGAACACGTCGGAGAACTCCTGCAGTAATGAGTGCAGCTGTTGCTTCTGATCACGCGAAAAATCCAGCTTAGACCCAGCCAACGGGTCCATCTATGAGTTGTCCCCTCTGTTTTCGGACTGGTTGACGCTTCCCACAAGCTCTAGCCCCGTCCCGGGGACTCCTAGTGACAAGGGACTAACGTGGGCCAGATACATTCTCGCCTGAACCGTCGCTGCTATGTTCGAGGTGTTCAGCACTTAAATGAACAGATGCTGGTTCCCCTGGATAAAACTTTCGGTCCCCACCAGTATGTGGCGATCCGTGGCGGCTGGTGCTGGAGACACCAAGACGGGTGAGTCTAGCAGGGCTGTCACGAGGGAAAACCGATATCGCAGCAGTATCTGCATCTGGGCTTCCGGGGGGATGGACACAGACTCACTGACCAGAGCTTGCACGTAAGGTAACCCCCGGTTGGCCCCCTCCGCCTTCAGGAAATGGAGATGTGTTCTCTGGACTTCACCCGCCCTTTGGCCAGATCGATATTCATAGGCATTTGCCTCAAAGTCCGTCCCCAACAGGCAGGGCACGGGCAGCGTTGCGGAGATAAGGATGGATCCTGCTACCGAAATCTGCCCAACCTGTATCGGGGCTTCAACCTGGCCCAGGAAGCCCATACTTCCTCCATTTGCCACGACAAATGTCTTCTTCTTCTTGGTTCTTTCGGTAAAGTCACGTAGAATGGAAATAATAAAATAATAAAAATAAAACATAATAAAATAATTCTCACGACGTTTAAAATTTAAACGTCTTCTTAACAGGGACTTAAAGGCCGATTTTTATCCGGCAGCATCTCGTGCATGGTGCTCGAGATGATTGTGGTCGATACCCCCGTGTCAACCCTGATTTGTGCCGACACTCCCGCGATTGCACCAATTTCTTGACGGGCCCCAACCGGCGTGCCTGTGTAGTGGGTTCGTATTAGGTGCACACACACGCAGCTTGGAGGCAACACTATTTATTAAACGGTAAGTAATATAACACTCTACATGAGGTGGTGACCACCTTCCTCAACTCACTAACACTCTGGAACGCGACACAGACTGGACCAGGCAGGCAACGGCCTGCCTGGCCCAGGACGATGACTCGGGACTTGATGACCAATGATGTCTTTACTTCGGAGTACAGTACAACAGCCTCGCTCTGCGTTCACACCACGCTTATATCTGCTTTGGCGTGGCCGGCTCCGCCCAGGCGTGGCTGGCTCTGTCCAGGCCACGCCTCCCTTCCCCCACCTCTGGGAAGGTCCGGATCCCTCCACCACGTGACCCCCCCAGGCACCCCCTTGGGGCCCCCAGCCCTCGTACGGGCCGACACAGTAGTGACCGTTCTATGTCACTACATCACCCCCCCCCCCCCTGTATAAACACACAGCCGTCCCCGGCTGTAACAAAACTGTGAAACATTGAAAAGGTGTGCCCCCGAACCAGCAACATCAATAAATGACCGGCGACCGATAATAAATACAATCACGTAATATATACAGAATCGACGAGGGTAAAAGGGAACCGCATAGAAAACAGGGAATTAACAACAAATATACATGAAAACTGGCTAACCCACTTACGCTCCAGCACAGCTTCCCTGTGAGAATCACTCGTGCACCGACATGTGAGTGTGGCCATTGGAACGACGGCCGAGGCAATGAGCAAGGAGTCTGAGAGGCATGTAGAGCAGCCAGTCTTCAACGAGTCCATGTGGCCGGGCCTGGGGAACCAGAAGCGGCCCAAAGGGCACGGCCCCTCCGCCCAGGAGTCAAGAACAGGAGGAGCAGGAGTAGCTGACGCATGCTCCACTCCCTCCCCCCCAGTCCGTAGCCGGTCGGCATAACCGGCGACTCCAAGGTGCCAGGTAGATACTGCCTCCTGTGACGAGAAACAATCCCTCCTGAGGCATCACTCAACGAACACTCGCCTCCGCTCTTCGGACATGACAGTCACCCAATAGCACCCACCCCCCGCCTTTCCGACATGGCGTCTCCATCCTAAAACCCGCACATGTCAGCCATATCGGGGGGGGGAATTTACATGTTACCACCCCACCGCCTTTCCGAAGCGGCATCGCAACCAGTAGCACGCGTCGGCCATATCGGGGGGGGGAATTTCCATGTTGCAACCCCACCGCCTTTCCGACGCGGCGTCACAACCAGTACCACGCGTCGGCCATATCGGGGGGGAATTTCCATGTTAGCACCCCACCGCCTTTCCGACGCGGCATCACAACCAGTACCACGCGTCGGCCATATCGGGGGGGAATTTCCATGTTACCACCCAACCGCCTTTCCGACGCGGCGTCACAACCAGTAGCACGCGTCGGCCATATTGGGGGGGAATTTCCATGTTACAACCCCACCGCCTTTCCGATGCGGCGTCACAACCAGTAGCACGCGTCGGCCATATCGGGGGGGATTTTAACCCAGTCTCTCTCCAAGACTCACATCGTAGCATATAGCTGTACCGACCGAGCTGAGACGACCCATCGTTCACTTACTGCACAACATGCACCCTAACAACTGAGGGATACAGTCCCAACGTAACGGGACAACTCCACCTGAACACTACGAATCTCCAGCCCACTTTTTCAATGCTGCCTCGGAATGTCTCACTCTCCGGGCCGTCAGGTCAAGCCATCAGACACAGCATGATGGGACCACACTCTCTGAGCCATGTGAGCGCACAGCCCACTAGGCTAGACAAGCCACGGAGTGTCTCGATCTCCGGGCTGTCAGGTCAAGCTGTCAGACAAAGCATGACGGGACCACACTCTCTGAGCCATGTGAGCGCACAGCCCACTAGGCTAGACAAGCCACGGAGTGTCTCGATCTCCGGGCTGTCAGGTCAAGCCGTCAGACACAGCATGACGGGACCACAATGTTCGTGTTAGACACGCAACTCTCACTGGGCCATCCTGGTCAGGATCTGCGCCCCAGATAAGTGACAGCCAGCACCACAATTCCAAATCCCTGGCAGCATGTCACCATCGCAATTTAACACCATCACAACACATACAATTTTAATTATGATCCCCCACAAAACTGATCCAATGCCTAACAGGTACGCACAATTTGAGACGATCCCGAATATTCAATGGTCACAACAATACACCTCACATCCCGTATCCGTACACATCATCTCCGAGACTCGCATTGCAGCATGCAGCTGTACCAACCGAGTGGAGAGAGCAACGCAATTTGACGGCAATTAACGGAAACGCACCTCCGATCCATGTAGAACACAAGGGGCATTCCCGCACAAAAGACATCATCTGTGCAACAACGGACAGGAACCAACCAGTGAGTTTGAAACAAACCGAACCTGTCATTTCAAAATCCCCTTCAACATTAACCATGGGACTCAGGGCATTCGAATTTTGAGAGCAAAAAAACTAGACACAAACCCCAAGAATCGCCGAATTGATTAATACAGTATATGCAGTATACGAAGTTCGTACAGTCAAACATTTGGCGCAATGCTCCATCAAGTCCCCACATGGCAACACACACAATCAATACTCCAGACAATCCGTACACAGTAAATAATCACAAGCAAGTACCCAACAGTCCATACACTGTTAACAATTTCAAGCAAAGCTCCATACGGTCTGTACCTTGGCAACAATGACGACCAAAGTTTCTTACAGTTACACGTGACTATTATGAGCAAAACTCCATACAGTATACACAATAACAATGGCGATTTTGCAACACAACGATGTAACAACACGAGTCATTAACACGGCAACCTACAGGATATCAACGGAGCTCGGGACACCCAACAAAGAATTAATCATTAACTACACCCAGAAGTTACCGATCTCGACGCCGTAATTAACAACACTGTTACAAGCAGACACCTGCATGGAAGCCCCGTCAATTTATCACGCACACAACCGGACGAACACGCTCCGCAAACCAGCGAGTAAAAAAAACACCCGCGATCGCAACCCGGCACACGCAAGATGGGTGAAGTTATTATTATTTTTCTTGGGGCCGGGTGCTTGTCATGTCACGACTCGCCTGGCGACTGTGAATAGCGGAGGGCGGCAAGGTGGAGCACTGGGACGGCCCGAAGAATCTTTCATGGTGAACACGGCCTGCTCTTGCGAACCCATTCACCTCTCGCGCTCGAGCTTGAAGACTGGAACTCCCCCTCCGCAGGCGTTGATGTCGGCGGGAACGGCATTTCGGCAGCAGGAGTGGCGTTTTGGCGGGAACCGCGTGCCGACCAGCCGCCGAGTTGGCAGGAGCGGTGTTTTGGCGGAAACCGCGCCCCGACCAGCCGCCAAGTTGGCAGGAACGGCGTTTTGGCGGGAACCGCGTCCCGACCAGCCGCCGAGTTGGCAGGAGCGGTGTTTTGGCGGAAACCGCGCCCCGACCAGCCGCCGAGTTGGCGGGAGCAGCGTTTTTGCGGGAACAGCGCCCCGACCAGCCGCCGAGTTGGCAGGAGCGGTGTTTTGGCGGAAACCGCGCCCCGACCAGC
This sequence comes from Lethenteron reissneri, assembly GCF_015708825.2. Classification (NCBI taxonomy): domain Eukaryota; kingdom Metazoa; phylum Chordata; class Hyperoartia; order Petromyzontiformes; family Petromyzontidae; genus Lethenteron; species Lethenteron reissneri. Next base: position 1,081,061 of record NC_083840.1, read on the forward strand.
CGCCAAGTTGGCAGGAACGGCGTTTTGGCGGGAACCGCGTCCCGACCAGCCGCCGAGTTGGCAGGAGCGGTGTTTTGGCGGAAACCGCGCCCCGACCAGCCGCCGAGTTGGCGGGAGCAGCGTTTTTGCGGGAACAGCGCCCCGACCAGCCGCCGAGTTGGTGGGAACAGCGCCACGATCAGCCGCCGAGTTGGCGGCCCCACCGCGTGGCCCGCATGCCCGGGCCTCCCCCGCCAGCCCCCGCAGAGACGACGGTGTCTTCTCCCCGCAGCTCCATCGCTCCGTTCCAGATGGCGGCGAAGCAGCGGTGCGATGCCAGTCCCGCCGCTCCGCGTGCAGCGCCATCTCTCTCTCTCTGTCACCGGGGCTGCCATCCCCGGGGCTGTCCGAAGGATGGTCGTCACACCGTCCCCATCGTACGAAGGCGTCCAGGTGAGTTTTGTATTTGTTTTTCGTGTGCCCATTTTACTTCCCTAGGATAACACCTAGCAATATTTATATTTCCACAACTTCTGACACCAAATGTGTGGGTTCATATTAGGTGCACACACACGCAGCTTGGAGGCAACACTATTTATTAAACGGTAAGTAATATAATACTGTACATGAGGTCGTGACCACCTTCCTCAACTCACTAACACTCTGGAACGCGACACAGACTGGACCAGGCAGGCAACGGCCTGCCTGGCCCAGGACGACGACTCAGGACTTGACGACCGATGATGTCTTCACTTCGGAGTACAGTACAACAGCCTCGCTCTGCGTTCACACCACGCTTATATCTGCTTTGGCGTGGCCGGCTCCGCCCAGGCGTGGCTGGCTCTGTCCAGGCCACGCCTCCCTTCCCCCACCTCTGGGAAGGTCCGGATCTCTCCACCACGTGACCCCCCCAGGCACCCCCTTGGGGCCCCCAGCCCTCGTACGGGCCGACACAGTAGTGACCGTTCTATGTCACTACACCTGTCCTGCCACTTGCTCCCCCCGTTGGGTGTTTAGCCCTGGCAGCTTTGGCGGGAGCGGTGGCAGCAGCTGGAGTGATGGGCTGGTTGTGGCTCATGCAGGGCTGGCTGGTTTGCAGCCATGTCCCGTGGTGCCTCCTCCCGTAGTACGAGTGGGAGAGCGGGTCCCAGCGCCGGCGGCCCCCCATAGGGAGCTGACAATAGTTGCTGGAGCACCCTCTCCACACGGGCCATGCGGGCATCCATGGGGTCCTCCATGGGGTCTGGGTCCCCTGCTGCTGCTACGGGTAGCATGTGCACCACATTTCCTCTTCTCAAATTGGAAGAAAATTTGCAAAGTGAAGAGTGTTGCGAAATAAGTTGTGTTCTAGGTATAGCTGCTTCACGATCTCGGCGTCGCCTAACTGGCGACGCCATAGAAGGTGAAGATGGAGACGATGGCGAAGACTCCAGCAGCACGACAGGATCCCACTCCACACGACAGCCCCGAGGTCCCCTACAGGGACCCCTCTTATACTGTCAGTGTGGCCTGGCTCCGCCCACGGCTACGCCCCCTTTCTGGAACCTACTAGCGGGTTCTTGATCTACCCCTTCCATGACCTTTCCCCTAGATCCCTCTCTGGTTTATCACCTGGCCTGCTATCAGTCAGGGCTGCTGTAAGCTGCAGATCCCCTTCCCTGTCAGCAGCCAGCGCTATGCTGCTACGTAACCGATTCTATGTCACTACAACAGTATTGGGGCCCCACGGACAAATTGCAGCACCATCTGAGCTAATAATGTAGTTACGTCAGTGTCATTAGGTAGATAAAGGTGGCCAGGTGTAGCGTTGGCAACCTACCCCCTTGTGTGCCATACTGACCTTCAAAGTTCCTCGCTTACAGCACTTGCCCCACAGTTTGTTAGGGCCATACGGATGATATTTGTGTTTGTCTGCCAATACCACTTCTAAATAACAAGTGTGTGTCTCTGCCACCATGCTCGAAGATCCCAGCACAGGCCTTTACATCTTCTGGGCTCTGAGGAAGACCATGGCCCTAAGGTCAAACGAGACATCAGGGGGTGGCTCAGGCCACACATATGGCTCTATGTGCTGCACAGTAAGGTCTGCTGCTTCCACTGCACGCAAGACACATGCCTGATCCACGGTCAGCACTTGGAAGCGCTTGGAGCCCACATAGTAGAACGTCTCGCCCAGGTCTGTGGCAAGAACGAGCCACCCGCCTGGCCGTAGCAGGTTACACATGCGTCCCAGTGCGGCCAGGAATTGATCCATCGACACACATGCCGCCTCCAGGCACAGCATGGAGAGAATGCAGTCAAAGGGGCCTTGGTTCCATGACCTGCAGAGAGGGGCGAGGGAAGAGGTAACCAGCATTCTATGGGGAGATCAGGTGCGGGGAGGGGGTGTAAGAGGAACCTCTCCTCAATTCTGGGTCCATCTCCCCTTAGCTGACGAAGGGGGTGGGGGGGATTCTACCCCTCCCTTCCTCCCATGCCCACTCCGTTATCCCGCCTCTCTCCACAATTTATCTAATTTTAAACTCCGGAGGAAGGGGGACCACCTGGTATCAAATTTTCTTTTTTTCCCCCTTTAAGTTTGTGGGACAGGTGCTTGGTAGGCCCGTGTTGGCAAGCAGGGCGTTGCACCATTGTCCCCATGAATTGTGTTCATGGTCTTTCCAGTTAGGCAATATGGTTTTCTTGGCTATGATGTTGAAAGTTTGGAGTATGGCGTGTTGTTGTTTTGAAAGGGTACCCGGTTTCAAGCCCCACCAGGGCAGTTTCAATTGATGGGTGCTGCATACATCATTAAAAGGCGGCCAAGATCTTCTGCTTATAATTTTGCGATGAACGGGCATGACCAGAACACATCAAAGTAGGTTTGGGTTGTGCCTGGGTGCATCTTGGACAGCCAGGAGGGGTCGCCATGAATTTTTCCCTTCTTTCCTTTGTCATGTATGTGCCATACATTGGGCCGGATCTCAGAGCTTGCCAGATTTGGGACCATTTCTGCAGTGAGATCTCTTGTTGAATGCTTCTGTTCCAAAGTTTCCTGATTGCTGATCTGGTTCTAGTACATTCCCTGTGTAACGGTGTGGACAAATGTCGGGGTGGCCGGTTATGGGGGGAAAATCCCCCCCCCCCCATCTCCAGAAGCCTAGGAGCCACAGTCTTCTCTGGACCGGAGGTGGAGCATGAGTTGGCCAGTCAGGGCAGGCCGGTTGACCTGGTGTGAGAGGATTAGTTGACAAGGCGGTGTGTGATTGGTGGAAAGTGACGTCAACAAAAAGTCAGGGCTTATGTAATAATGGGGGGTGCTGCATGAGCCAAGTTGATTGACAGAGGCTGTGAGGGCAGGACCAAATGTGTGTATTGAAGTGAGCGTTACACGTGTACCAGGGCGTTCGCTGGGGCCGGGGCGGTCGGTGTTCGCCGTGTCCTGGCTGTTGCGAGACGCTGCTGTCGCACGGCAACTCGGTGACCGTGACTGTTTTTGCGATGGGTCATTATGGGTGCTGCTGCAGTTGTCGGTGTGCCGGTGCCTGGGGCTGCTGGTGCACTGAGTCGCTGCGAGTGCTGTTGTGAGCGCGATCCGGGACTGCCACTGAATTGAGTCACTCAGAGCGCTGTTGATAGCGCCAATCAAGTCCTGAGACTGCCGTTCCATACCCTGGTGCTTCTGCTGCTTTGCCTCATTATCCGAGAGTGGAGCTTGTGTAATGGTTGGCGTGAACGGTCGTTGCGGTGTTCTCTATCTGTTTTGTCGCCGCAGTGTTTTGTGATTGACAAAATTCGGGGGCACTGTGTTAAGCTGGTGAATTATTGTCAAATATTTAACATTTTATGAAAAGTAAGTTTTTCAAATTGATTTGAAAAATTTTATTTGTTGACAAAATATAGGTCGATATATCGGCAATCGTTGGACTAGGATTCTCGAAAATTGGTATCAGACTCAAAAATCTGGCAATCGGTCACACTTAGCTCTACATCCTCCCGTACTGCTCCATCTCTTCTCCAATGTGGTGGCTGGGCATTCAGGCTACATTATTACCCAGCCAATGCAGCCTTGTCTGCCGGAGGAGCTCACTGACGGGAATGTGTCCAGATCTTTCAAGGATTTGAGCTACTCACACAATCCAGCCTGGTTAAACCCACAAAGACAAATATTCCTCGTATTGCCTGAACACTTGGGGCAAGTGCTAGTCGCAGCCAATCGTCATGCTGGTTTGCCGCATTTGTCGGATGGCTAACAAAATAAGTGCGGATGTTCGTAGTGTGAACGTGAGAGTGTTAGTGTCGGGGACAGTAGATTCCAGTCGTGTTAGTGACAGTAGATCTCAGTACAGTGGTTACAGGCTCCGTTATCGTTTAATCTACTACAGTGGTGTACTCTTTGGTTATTTCGGTAAAGTCACGTAGGTATAAAATAAAATAAATTAAATCACGATGTTTCAATCGCAACACAAGCGACCGTCATCAGGTGGAACAGATACAGCAGGTGAACTGCTGACATAGGAGAAAGAGCTGCTGAGTTTATATCGGATTTTGGTGGGCTCAACCCAATGGTAAGTAAGAGGAGCTAGAAAAGGAATGTGTACGTTAACATACATTTCAGAGCATGTCAATGTGAGAAGGTCCCCAGCCACCGGAGGTGGTGGGAATCCTGTGCCTTGGCTGCCTAACAGATATTTAGCCTAGTGATGTACTCAGAGAGTCCGAAATAACAGCTGAAACAGGTAGGTAGGATGGAAATATCACAGCCAGTTAAAACTTTACTTGGTTAATAACGTCCTTCCAATGATTGCTCAGTTTGTATCCATATTCCCGGTTGAAGTTATGTCTTTGTTTATATATCTGGATGGCTTCATGAACAAACCTTTGATAGTAGCCTGACAGTTTGCAGGGCACCTTGGTCTCGGAAAAAACAATATCATTAGAGCCCACAGCGTTATAGCAGTGATCAGCCACGGCGGAGGAGTTAGTTCTGACGTGTTTCAGATCTGCCTTGTACTCGTTTCCCCAATGTAACAATCACCACAAGTGCAACTTAGTTTGTGGACTCCAGGGTATTGCATGTCAGGAATGACATCCTTCACGGATGGGATTAGATCACGGATTTTGTGTACTGTACTGAATCGGACCTGGATCTTGTGTTTGTTTAAGATTTTGGAAATCTTTTTGGTAACCCCAGCTATGTATAGTAACGTGATGGTTTTGATCGGTGTCTCAGGGGGTTGTTTGTCCATGGTTGGAGAAACAGCTTTGCGGATAATACGGTCCGAAAATCCATTCATCTTAAGGGCCTGGTGTACGTGCTCCAGTTCACTGGCTAGGTGGTGTTGGTTAGAAATTCAATGAGCCCTATGGTGCAGTGTTTTGATGAGGGAATTCTGCTGTGCCGGATGGTGGTGGGAATCAGGTTTCAGATAGGGATCTGTGTGGGTGGCTTTCCTGTAGACAGTGTCCCAAAGAGCCATCAGTTTTTTTTCTCAAACACAACATCCAGGAATGGTAGCTTACCATCCTTCTCCACTTCCATGGTGAATTTGATAGATAGGTGTATGGAGTTAATGTGGTTGAGAAATTGGTTCAATGCTGGCAGGCCATGTGGCCAAATGAGGAAAGTGTCGTCCACATATCTCTTCCACAAGGAAGGACGTAGGGTGGATGTCTGGATGGCATCTGTTTAAAATTTCTCCATGAAAGCATTCGCTATCAATGGTGATATGGGGGGACCCATGAGGGTACCCTCATTTTGTTTGTAGAAAGTACCATTCCAGGTGAAGTAAGTGTTGTTAGGCAGTGCCTAACCAGAGTAGGAACATCAGGGTTCAGTCCATGACGGACTAAATCTTCAATTATTGCACAGTAACCTTCAAAGCTGACGAGAAAATCATCTGGGGACAGTGAAATGTCCTTGATTAGAGAGACCAAGTGAGCTGAGTTATGTACTGCTGAGGTAGTCTTTGCCAGTGAATGGAAGCAAGGTATCAGACAGAAAACGGTATAGTTTGTAGGTAGGTGAGTTGGTCGTGGAAACGATGGGCCAAAGTGAAGTGCCTTCTTTATGGATCTTAGGAAGACCATAGAATGTGGATGGTCGAGCAGCTGAAGGTTTTATGGAGAGCCGTTTGACTGGTTCAATTAGAGAAGTCGAACTGGTAATGATATTGTTGGTTTCTTTAGTCAGGTTGTTAGTAGGATCTTTATTGATTTTTATGTAGCTGCCATCATTGAGAAGGTCCTGGATTTTGTTGTTGTATGTGGTTTAATCCATGATGACAGTGGTGTAGTGTCAGCATCAGTAGATCACCTCGGAGCCTATTCCCAGGTCAATTCAGCTTTACAACCTCTGCAACTCTGCTCAGTCCATGCCCAAGACCTTTCGACCCCTTTAGATCAGTGGTTCTTAAACTGGGGTGCACGCACCCCCTGGGGGTACATGATGCCCTTTCTCGGGGCAAATAATCGAAAACACAAATTAAGCACGGGGATGTAAGTATAACTACTTTGTTTCAAACCTATGGATTTATTTAAAACGAGTGAAGGTTAAGAACCGCTGCTTTACTCACTCCTCTTCACTCCTTGTGGAGCATAAGACCGCAAACAAGCCCACGCCATGCCAGATGGAACCACTGTTTTAGATTAACTTTGTTTGGGCTTTTTGGAGATTCTCCATTTCAGCATTTTAGAGAATATAGCTTTACAATGTGGATGAAATGAGAACTTACCGTGTCAGATGCCAGTTGTTGGATGCATGGACGCGCAGCCAGGGATAGAAGAACACAACCAAAATTTCGCGTTTCACTTATATAGGTGTTTATTCGCACCCCACACTACCATCCTATGTAGGCACATAACAAACATGCAAATGTCAGCTTGATTAATGAGTTCGGCAGGGCATGCTGCAGCGTGCACACCTGCAATGTGTTGTGTTCGGATAGATCGTGCGAGGATAGGCTCAGTTTAGATGGGGACCACACAAAGGTGATGTAAGGATCACGCAATGACGCAGGATCACACCTAATGGAAATAAAAGGCAGAGATAGGGGATAAGAAGAAAGTCTCACGTGCACAGCATGTCACGGCCCAGCAGTATTTAGACGATTCCGAGTACAGGGCACACCCCCATGTTATATCACACTTGGCAGGTGTGAATAAATGCAGCTGCGTGAGTTTTACAGCTGCATTTATATTATGCGCACGACGCTGGTGAGACGTCATTAAGTCGGAATAATCTGCCGTATTCTCGAGTTACTCGCAAACTGCCATTCTTAAACACTTTAGCAATAATCAGAATAATCAATAAGCAATTGATCAATAATCTCTCGAGTAACTCGGAACTTATTGTTGCCCGCTCATAACGTCTGTGATGATCGCTGCCTTTTGAGTGTGTATATATGTAGTGGGCACAAACGGAGACTCAGACACGCGGGCTGGAGGCAACACATTTATTTATCCAACGCGCTAACACAAAGGGGTAACTGCCCTTTACCAGATGCTAACCTAAGTGGGAGTCTTGCTTAATTTACTTGGACGACGTGATCATTTTTGGTCGTACGTTTGACGAACACTTGCAGCGATTGGAGGCAGTGTTCGCCAAAGTGTGCGCCGCGGGCTTGAAATTCAAACCCCAGAAATGCCATCTGCTGCAACCATCGGTGAAGTATTTGGGCCACATTGTGAGTGCGTCAGGTTTGGCCACGGATCCGGAAAAGACTGCTTGTGTCCGGACGTGGCCGACTCCTACATCTGCCGCTGAGGTGCGTAGCTTTGTGGGCTTCGCATCGTACTATAGCCGGTTCATCTGGGATTTTGCGACCATTGCAAAGCCACTGCACGCACTCTCTGCAAAAGAACAGGAATTTCGCTGGGAGAAAGAGGAGGAGGCCGCTTTTGCGGTGCTTCGTACAGCCTTGGCGGACACCGCCTCTGGGGTACCTGGATTTCTCCTGGCCATTCCTCCTCGACACCGATGCCAGCGACACGGGCATCGGGGCTGTCCTGGCTCAGGTTGTCGACAGGGTGAAATAGGTGGTGGCTTATGGTAGCCGCGTTTTGTCCCCCACTTAGCAGCGGTACTGTGTGACCAGGAGAGAGCTGCTGGCCATTGTTTTCTTCGTCCAATTGTACAGGCCATATCTGTATGGTCGCCGGTTTACCGTCCGGACCGACCATGCAGCCCTGCAATATTCCCTCCGAATTTACCAGCCCTCGGGTCAGCTATCCCGCTGGCTCGAAGTGCTCTAGGAGTACCCCTTCGATGTCATCCACAGGAAGGGGACTCTGCATGGGAATGCGGATGGCCTTTCAGAGGGCGAGTGCACCTGCACCCTGGGTTCCAGCCGCTGTAAGGCCCCAGTGGATACTGCGGCCCAGTTGTTCGCATCGGCTGAAGCGGCGCCCGCGCCTGGTGTGGCGTTCCCTGTGGATTTTTGCCTGGGGCTCCCCCGGGAGGTATGGTCCCAGATGCAGATGGAGGATTCTTCTCTGCTGAGGCTGCGATGCCGTGTTGGGACTAAGGCCCGGAGCTCGGCTCCGTCGGCTGCCCCGGAGATCGCCATTCATGACGGCCTCCTCATGCGTTGGGATGCCCAGTTGGAACGATATTATGTGGTGGTGCCCATTGGCTTGCGAGGTAAGTTGACCCGAGCCATTCACGAAAAACGTATGCACCTTCGGCTACCACAAGACCCTGTTGACCCTTAAGCGAGACTACTATTGGCCGGGCGTGGAGGATGATGTGGTGCTCATTTTGAGGGGTTGCCACAACTGTGCGCGGAGGAAGGCCCCAGTTGGTCAGGATCGGGCCCCGCTGCAGTCCATCCAGGTTTCTCGTATAAATGAGCTCGTTGCGCTCGATATTTTAGGGCCCTTCCCTGCATCCCAACGGGGACACAAATACCTCTTAGTGGGGGTGGAATACCTCACACGTTGGCCCATGGCGTGTCCCCTGGTGGACCAATCAGCCTCGTCCATCACGGAGGCATTTGTACAAGGGTATGTTCTTGATAAGGGGGCGCCAGAACGACTCTTAACTGATCAAGGGCGGAATTTTTCTTCATGGTTACTCAAGGAGGTCTGTGACCTCCTTGGGACGAAGAAGGTCCGCACCTCGCCCTACCATCCCGAGTCCGACGGGATGGTAGAACATTTGAACCGCACACTCACGTCTATGTTGTGCCATCACGTGAGCACGTCCCAATCGGACTGGGACCTGTTCATCCCAGGGTTACTGGCCGCGCACAGAATGGCCCCGCATGCCTCGACGGGGTTCTCCCCCTTTTACTTTATGTATGGGAGAGAACCCGAGCCCCCGGTGCTTGTCCAACTGGACCCCGGTGCAGGCTAGAGGGGTTCCTCCATTCATTCCCCTTCCGATGAAGGTTGCGCTTGATCGCCTGTGCGAAGCACGTCAAGCGGCCTTGGAGAACTCGGCCAGTCAACAGGCGACCGCAGAGCACTTGCCTAAACATCAGGCGAGGGGTCGATCATGGGAGGAGGACCAGTTGGCGTGGCTGCACTGCCCTCAGGTGCCAGTGGGCACCTCCCCTAAATTACATCGGCCGTGGCAGGGCCCTGTTGAGGTGGCTGGTGTCCGCCGGCCTAGGTGTGTCCGGATCCGGTTGGGCCGGTGCTACTGGACCGTGCACCCGTCGCGGCTCAAGCGGGTTGTTCTGCCTGCCTTCCTTGATTCATCACCAATTCCGGGACGGCCGGCGGTGGACGCGTCCGTCAGGCTGGATCCTGGGGGTCGGGGGGATGTCACCGTTACCTTGCCCTCCTGTATGCCCCCAGAGCTATCGCCATTGATGCCGCCGTCGGCGGACCCGCCGGGGGAGGTCCTTGTGGAGGCCCAGTCTCCGTCTGGACCACCGCCAGTTACAGGGATGGACCCAGCAGGGAGCGGATCGTCAAGGCAGCGGGGGAAGCGAGAGAGCTACCCAGAGAGAGAGAGAGCTTGGAGCTGTGCAGATGTAGTGGTGATACGCGCTGACAGTAGGGATCGTGTGGCAGCGCGTGGTGATTGGCTGTGTGTCGGTGACGCGCGCTGACGGTGAGGGATCATAGGGCAGCGCGGGGTCATGGGTTATGTGGTGGTGATTGGCTGTGTGTTGGTGACGCGCGCTAACAGGGAGTGATCGTGTGGCAGCGCGGAGCGATTGGTTGTGTGGTGGTAACACGCGCTGGGAAAACGGATCGTAGGAACAGCATGTCGTGATTGGTCGACTAGTGGGTGCTCACATCGCGGTCCGCATAGACTCTGTCTCCTCGGGAGCAGAGGGCTATATAAGGTGGTGCGCGCGGGCGCTCGGGGAGTTGGTGACCAGTGAAGACAGAAGACGGAGAAGGAAGAGGTAGGGCCCTGAGACCCCTAGTCCCGCTGTCCTTGTAAGGGCCGGGACCCTGTGTGGCTCAGAGGCGGGACCTTGGGACCCGGGGCCGGACGTCCGTGTGAGGGCCGGGCCACGGGACCCAATGGTCGTGACCCATACCCAAGCTGGGGTGGGTCTGTAGGTTCCCCTGGGAGCTACGGGGCTGGAGAGCCCGTGTGTGTGTAGCCGGGTGGAATGTGTAGCGTGAGCTGTAGTGTCCACACGTGTTATTGTGGCTAAGGGTGAGCTGTAGTGTCCACACGTGTTGTTGTGGCTAAGGAAGAGCTGTAGTGTACACACGTGTTATTGTGGCTAAGGAAGAGCTGTAGTTGTCCACACGTGTCATTGTGCCCAAGAGAAGAGTTAATAAAGTGTGCTACCCGTCAAGTGATCTCCCGCTGTAATTTACAATACTACAACTGGCATCAGGAGTGAAACAGTCTTTCAGCCATGGATACCAGGAAGACTCATCGGACTCACGAGTGTGACCGGGAGGAAAACCACGACGACTCGGGCCAGCAGGCATCAGGGGGAGAAGAGGAGAAGATGCCGGCGCCACAGGAACCCTCATGGGCGCCCAACGAGCGACGGGGGGCTGATGCCGGACTCCGCGACGCGCACTTCCGCCTGGCAGAACTACTACTCGCCGCGGCGTCCATCCTAACAGAGATCACCGCGTCTGGAGGAGCGAGAACGTCGATGGACATTGAAAGGGCTCGCGTTGCTGATTCCCGCCAAAATGACTTTGAAATTCCCGCCATTTCAGCTGAGCGGCCATCTTTTGGCGGGAACTGCGAGCAACACGTGGTGGGGGTCCTCCAATCTCTGCCGCTCGCGTCATCATCGCGCGCTACGGGCTGCCATCAGCCACCCACCACAGGGGCCGCCATTTTGCATGTCGACGGGGCGGCGCGGGAGAGTCACGAGGCGGAGGACGACATTATTTTCCAGCAGCGTCTTCCCGCGTTGACAGCCTTCAAAGCGGAAGGGGGTGACTGGGGCGCATTCCAGCAAAGATTTCTCGCCCATCAAGAAATGTCAGCCTGGTCCGACGCTACGGCGCTGCGGGCTCTGCCTGCCATGTTGGACGACGACGCACTCCCGGCCTTTGGGGCCGCACCGAGATCGGCCTGCTCCACACTCAAGGCTGCGCTGGGCCTCATGGCCAAGGTGTACGGCCCACCATCGGCCTGCCGCCACCAATTTTATGAACGACGGAAGGCGGACACGGAGACCGCGCTCGCCTACCACACGGCGTTGTTGGCCCTCGCGGATGCCGCGTTCCCTCGTATGGACGAGGAGGGGCAGGACACTATGGTTTTGGAACAACTGCTGAAGTTGGCGCACGACCTGGGGGTCCCCATCAACACAGCCGACGAAGTCGACATATGTTCGTTGCGTGTCGCAACGAGTATCCAGGCGCACGAAGTCCTGAAGCGGAAACAGGTGGTCGTCTGCACTGCTGCCGCGGTCTCAGCTCCGGCCACGGTGGTCACCGAGGCCCAGGTCGTTCACCCACGGGAGGAGGCATTTGCTGCAGCACGATCGGGGGATTGGAGGTCGGGGGGTCGTTCGCCTCTGCGATCGGCCCGCAAGCTGGAGCAACCGAGACCTCCGACGTCCCTCATCACGTGCTACAGCTGCGGCCTTCGGGGCCACGTGGCGTCCGGGTGCCGCGCTCCACGTCAGCGTGCCACGGGATCTCGCCTGGACGACGACCAAGGCCCCAAGTCGTCCCAACTACCCCCGGCAAATCGCGGCACTTCACATGCTCGGCCTACATACACGACACATGGGCCGTCGCTTTGCGGCGGAGGATGGCCGATTGGGGGTCGGGGATTCGGTTCGGAGAGGGGGGTTCGTACGGGGCCGGGGGGACGTTAAATGGTCTGAGTTGGGCCACAGAATAATGGCTGCGTTGGCGGGTTCCTCGGTCGTTACGGGATTCATAGACGGGGTCGAGGTCAGGGTGTTGGTGGACACGGGAGCGTCGGCGACTATAATTTCCGACCTCATTTATAACATTCTCCCCGTCCAATGTCGACCTCTGCTTCTGGTGGACATGCCATTTTACGCTGCAAATGGGGGCTCATTGGGTATTATCGGTCAGATTCGGGCGACCATTTGCATAGGGGATATTAAATTGGCGGGACCTGTTTTCGTCTCCTCTTCCCTAGCGGTTCCTTGTCTGTTGGGCACAGATTTTTTGGCTAAGATGCTTATTAAAATTCTCATGGATCAACGTTGTATTGAGCTGCCATCGGGTCGCCGTATTTCATTTTTGTCTAATCCTACTGAAATACGGACGGCGTGCGCAACGATCCAAGCGCTAGCGACACAGACGGTGCACGTGCCCCCGGGTTCGCAGATGTTGATACCCCTCCGGTTGCGGAAGCCATTGGGTGCAGAGACTGCGGGACAAGGCGTGCTTTTGGGTCCATCGAATAGAGCTGTCGGCGGTCTGGATTTGGCAGTGGCTCAAACGTTGGTTCGGGCTGACGAGGACCCGTTCGTTATGGTTATAAACGCTGGTTCGCGGCCGGCCGGTATTCCGCAGGGCACCGTGCTTGCTCATGCATCACGGGTCTCTGCGGAAGAGCGCCTTATTGCACATGTTGATCCCGTCCCGGCGCAGAAAATTCTACCGGGTGATGACCTTGGATGGGTCGATTCGCTGTGTGCGGACTCCACTGATTTGTCAAGGGTGCAATTGGGTGCGCTGCGTGCTCTGCTCATCGAATTCTCCGATGTGTTCAGCAAGCACAAATATGATATTGGGTGCACGGACCTGTTACGCCACCACATTGAAACAGGTGACGCGGCACCAGTCCGGCAGAATCCCTTCCGGCTGAGTCCTGCCGAGAAGGAACATGTTCAATCGGCCGTCAATGACATGCTGACGGCCGATATCATTTCGCCCTCATCCAGTCCGTGGGGAGCACCTATCGTGCTGGTTAAGAAGCAAGACGGCTCCTTGCGTTTTTGTGTAGATTTCCGTCGCCTTAATAAAATCTCTGTGGCTGACGCATATCCGCTCCCTAGGATGGATGAGTCCCTGGACGCATTGTCCGGGGCACGGTATTTTTCTACGCTTGACTTACTGTCGGGATTCTGGCAGTTGCCACTCGACGATGAGTCTAAACCTAAGACCGCATTCCGGACCCCAGGGGGCCTGTTCCAGTTCAACCGCTTGCCCATGGGGCTCCATTCCGCTCCCGCGACATTTCAGCACCTCATGGAATTGGTTTTGTCGGGTCTGCAATGGGATACTTGCTTAATTTACCTCGACGATGTAATTGTTTTCAGTAAAACTTTTGAGGAACACCTCCAGCGATTGAGAGGGGTGTTCTCGCGGATGCGATCGGCTAAGTTGAAGTTTAAACCGGCGAAATGCCACCTTTTGCGGAAATCCGTAAGGTACTTGGGCCACATTGTCGATTCTTCAGGGATCTCCACTGATCCCGCGAAGACGAACTGTGTCAGTTCATGGCCAACGCCCACGTCGGTTTCTGAGGTCCGCAGCTTCATTGGTTTTGCTTCCTACTACCGCCGATTCGTTGAGCATTTCGCCACCATTGCCAAACCCTTGCACGCTCTAACAGCCAAAGGAGTCAGGTTTCGATGAGGGCCAGAGGAGGAGGCCACGTTCTGCTCCCTCCAGGACGCCTTGGTGGGTGCCCCGCCCTTACGTTACCCTGACTTTACGAGTCCCTTCTTGCTGGATACTGATGCTAGTAACACGGGCATTGGGGGGGTGCTTTCACAGGTCGTTGGGGGAGTTGAACGGGTGGTCGCTTATGGTAGCAGGGTTTTGTCGCCTGCGGAACAGCGCTACTGCGTCACCCGTCGCAAGTTGCTGGCTATTGTTTTTTTTGTACAGCAATTTAGACCTTAATCTCTATGGCCGTCATTTTACGGTCCGGACGGACCACGCGGCGCTTCAGTATTCATTGAGGGTCGCCCAACCCTCAGGCCAATTGTCACGGTGGTTGGAAGTCCTCCAGGACTACCAATTTACGACCACTTACCGTAAGGGGTTGCGCCACACCAACGCGGATGCCCTGTCGCGGTTGTCGCCTCGTCCCGAATGTGCGTGCTTGATGGGGTCGGCGCGCTGTAAACCGCCAGGTGCCGTACCTGAGAGTGAGTTGGTCGCGGCCACGAATGCGCCGATGGTTGATGTTCCCGCTACCCCTGCGGGCGGGGACTCGCTGCTCTCACTGTCTCTCGTTGAGTGGGGCCGACTCTAGATGGCTGACAGCTCCCTGCTCGCATTGCGTCGCAGGGCTGGGGGTCCCGAGGAGGGTCGAAAGCATGCTGGCTCCTGGCTGCTCAAGCAGGGCCTGCTAATGAGATGGGACAATATGTCCCGGCGGCACGCACTCGTCGTGCCTTCCGCTATTCGGAGCAAAGTCGTTCTGGCCGCACACGAGTGCCTCTTGCATTTGGGTGTAAACAAAACGCTCGCTCTGCTCCAGCGTGACTATTATTGGCCGGGGATGGGGAGCGATGTGGTCAATATACTGAAGGGGTGTGTGGATTGCGCCAAACGGAAACCACCGCCCGTTGCGCCGAATCCACCGCTGCAGTCCATTCAGGTCTCGCGCACTAACGAGCTCGTTGCGCTGGATATTTTGGGGCCTTTTCCTGTCACGCCTAGGGGTAACAAGTACCTGTTGGTTGGTGTGGAATACTTTACCCGATGGCCTATGGCATGGCCACTCGCCAACCAGTCGGCGGCGGCCGTAGCAGACGCCTTTGTCCAAGGCTACGTCTTGGTTAAGGGGGCTCCCGAACGCTTGCTGACCGACCAGGGAAAGAATTTTTCGAGCAAATTGCTGCAGGAGGTGTGCGACCTGTTGGGTACAAAAAAGGTGCGTACCTCCCCATACCACCCACAGACTGACGGGATGGTGGAGCGGCTCCACAGAACTTTAACTTCCATGTTGTGCCAGCAGGTGTGCGAGGCACAGGTTGACTGGGACTTGCAGGTCCCGGGGGTCCTCGCCGCGTACAGAATGGCCCTGCAACGGGATTTTCCCCATTTTTTCTGATGTACGGTCGTGAGCCGATCCGCCCATGGAGACTCAGCTGGGACTTTCCGTGCCACGGCCTAATTCCAAGTTGGCTGACCATATTTAATTTAATATTGCGAAACTGGCCGACGCATGGGAGGCCGCACGGCTTAATTCGAGGTCTCGCCAAATCGCCAACGAGCGCTTGCATGCACGGAGGGTATCCGTGCACGATTGGAAACCGGGCGATAGTGCCTGGCTGCATTGCCCTCATGCACCTTTGGCGGATAGTCATGGAGGGTTGGGATCATTACGCTGGAGCGCGCAGGCCCCATTGTTAGGAAGGGTAAGGGATTAATTAGGATTTACGCCGCGCACGCCGCTAACGCCGCTCACTGATTAGCAGATCAAAAGCGCCCGGAACCGCGTGCGCGGGCTCGAGGTGCACGAGCCCATTGTTCAGCGCAGCATCCCTTTGAGGTAGGGAGAATAAATAGGGGGGGCGCAAGGGGGAAAGGGCTCTCTTCTCTCCAGGCCAGCGGACCAGCAGCAGCTCCAGCCAGCGACCCGGACGTCCGTGCGACGCATCGAGGTGCGCTGTTAGCGCAGAGAGCAGCGAACCTCCGCGGGCACCAAACAGTGAGTGGGGAGGTGAAGTAGGGTAGCGTAAGCCAATAAATAGGGAATAGGTACAGGTTTGGGTGGAATAGGCCAGCCTCGTCGACTCACTGATTCAACATCAATTCGCAGGTAGCATATAATAAATCATTAATAGCGAAGCGTGGTCTCGCGTGAGCTTGTCGTGCAGAGTGTCGCGTGGGGAGCTGCGTGTGTGTGCGTGCGTCCACCCCGGGTGCGATACAGGTGCGCGATCCTAACGCGAGTAGTCAGGGGTGAGTGTAGTGCTGCGGCTCGCCTCGGGGGAGCGCTGCGCAGAGCGGCACGAGAGTGGGTGTCGCGTGTGTTCACTCCGTGTGAGATACAGGTGCGCGATCCTAACGCGAGTAGTCAGGGGTGAGTGTAGTGCTGCGGCTCGCCTCGGGGGAGCGCTGCGCAGAGCGGCGCGAGAGTGGGTGTCGCGTGTGTTCACTCCGTGTGTGATACAGGTGCGCGATCGTAACGTGAGTGGAGTTGGAGTGCGCTGAGCGGCGTGTGTGTGGGAGTGCGCATACGTTCGTTACGTGTCGGATACGGATGCGCATTGGTAACGTGCCGCACAGGGCTATAGGCGGGCACACGCTCGCAGTATACGAGAGCTATACGTAGCGGTGTAAAGAGGGGGAGTGTGGCGTTTGATTGATGATGCTGTGCGCACGTATGCTCGCAGCGTGGGGGCGCGGCGCGAGGCTGTAACAGTAGGGGCGTCGCGTTCGAATGCCGGCGAAACCGTAGCGGGTAATAGGGAGGTGGGGTAACGCAAACGGAATAGGGGATGCAGGCGGGAGGGACCCCGGGGGCCAACGGTCCCCACATATTGGTGTCAGAAACGGGACGATCCCCCGCACCCCCAAGGGAAAGAGGCCCCCCAACCCAGATTAAAATCAAATGCACATTTACGGGCAAAGGAATTCCATCATGGAAATCGTTTGCCCGCAGCATCAGGGGGGCTAAAAAGATTAATGGGTGGACAGATGAGGAGGCGTTGCAGCAGTTAGAACTACATTTAGATGGACGGGCAGCTGACTTTGTGGAAGCTTTGCCCGCAAGCGCTCAAACTCATTGGGAGGAACTAATGTGCCAACTCGAAGAGCGCTTCGGCAAGTATGATGAGGAGGAGGCGCAGGCGGCATTAGAGGCACGCCGCCGCCAACCCGGCGAAGATTTACGAGATTACGCCGAGGACGTACGCATGTTGACCCAGCTCGCGTACCCGGAGTACGAGGTAAAAATAATTGAGGACCTCGCCGCCGGGAAGGTCCAGCGATATTTGGCACAAACCTGGTGGTGGCAGCTAAATGTCGACGGTGCACGCCTCTCCTTTGACACCCTCGTCAAGCGTGCGCGCAAATGCGAGAAACTCTCGGGTGAGCGCGCGCAGCCTCGAGGGAGGGGGCGAGAGTGCACCGTAGTGAGCCTACTCTCCGACGAGGAGGAAGAGCCCGCCATCGCAGTAAGGGGACGGGCAAGGGAGCCCCAGAGACCCAGCGAGACCACCCCAGGGTGGGTAGCCGGGTTACAGGCTGGCATAGGAGATATACGCGAGGAAGCGAATAAAAATATGACCAAGCTGCAATCCTCCGTTGAGACCATCCGATCCGAGATGGGGGAACTAGACTCCGCGGTTGGAGGGCTAACTGGAAGGATAGCCCGACTAGAAGCAGAGTATGAGCAGCAGCGCACTGGGGGAGGAGGGAGTGGGCAAAGAGCCCACTACGGAGCTGCCACCCCTCCCCGGGCGTGTTATGTGTGCGATCGGCGAGGGCATCTCAGGAGGGACTGTCCTCAGGTCGCCCGAGCTAGACAAGAGCTAAGGTCAAACACTAAGGCCCCCCTAGAGAGGGGACCACCGGGGGGTGAAATCGACGTAGCCCCGACACAAACAAGCTGTAGTGATAATGGCGAGCGAGTGATCTCCACACAGGTTCCAGCAACAACGCCCACGGAAACGGTGACTCCTGGCGACTGGCTACGGGACCTGGTGGCGGGGATCACGGGGGCCACGTCGCTGGTGGAAGGGGAGGTGAACAGAATGCGTACCCGAATCCTGCTGGACACGGGGGCGGTGGCCTCGCTCGTGAGCGCAGCGCACTGCAGCGCGATCGGGGTCGACGTGCGTCACCTGCAGGCACCGGACCGCGCGCTGCACACGGCGAGCGGAGCCGGAATGGGGCTGCTGGGGAGAGCCACCCTAGAGGTCCGCATAGGCAGCCAGGTGTGCACCCAGGAGTTCTACGTGTCGAGTGCGTTGTGTCACGAGTGTATCGCAGGTACCGACCTCCTAGAACGGTTGGGACTCAACGTGCAACCCCGCCAGCGATGCGCCACCATGGAGAGCAACGGCGAGCGGATACCGTTCCTGGGACGAGAACCAATGCGCCTCCGCTTTGCACCTGTGGCCGCTATTCTGGCGACGGCAGTCACCATCGGCCCGCTCACCGAGATGCTGGTGCCGGTGGCAACATCCCCCACCGACCCCGCACTCCGACCATCAGGGGAGGTAATGCTAACTCCTCACCCGGAGTTGGCAAAACGGTATGGGGTTGTGGGATCCGCCACGTTGGTAAACGCAGATGGGGACCGATTGTTTATGCGGATGTTTAACCCCCACAATACCCCAGCGATACTGCGACGGCGCACCCCGATAGCCACAGTACACCCCCTGCACGCACGCCACTCTAACGACTCGGTGTTCGCACTCTGGGCTGAGGACCCCGGTCGTCCTGAGGGTGAGCAGGACCTAGCCTGGCGAGTCGGCCCGACTCCCCGAGCCGAGGTCGTCCCCCTGCTCGACGCGTTACATGTGCCATGGGCGGATTTACCTAAGGGAGAGGCCGATCGGCTGCGCGAGTTACTGCGAGAGTATGCCGACGTGTTCAGCGAACACGACTCGGACGTGGGTCGGACCGACCTTGTTAAGCACCAAATTGACACCGGTGCAGCCCGACCCATCAAACTCCCTGCGTACCGAGTGGGCGCACCCGAACGCACCCAGATCAAAGAGGCGGTTAGGGACATGCTTCGCGATAACATAATTCAGCCGTCGGCGAGCCCCTGGTCAGCCCCGGTGGTACTAGTAACGAAAAAGGATGGGTCAACCCGGTTCTGCGTCGATTACCGTAAACTGAACGCAGTCACGCTCGGCGACGCCTTCCCCATACCCCGCATCGACGACACTTTTGACAGCCTCGCCGGAGCGCAATATTTTTCCACCCTCGATCTCGCGTCCGGGTACTGGCAGGTGGAGATGGCGGAGGAGGATTGGCCGAAAACCGCCTTCACCACCCCGATGGGACTATTCGAGTTTCGAGTACTCCCGTTCGGACTCACCAATACGCCCGTGACGTTCCAGCGGCTGATGGAGTTGGTGATGCGGGGCTTGCAATGGGAACAGTGCCTGATTTACCTGGATGACGTGATAGTGTTCAGTAGATCTTTGTCTGAGCATTGGTCCAGGTTACGAGAGGTGTTCCAGCGACTGCGAGCGGCTCATCTCAAGCTCAAGCCACGTAAGTGTTACATCGCACAACGCGAGGTGGGGTACCTCGGGCATCGCGTCAGCGAGGCAGGCGTGCGCACCGATCCGGAGAAGGTACGCGCCGTAGTGGAGTGGCCACGGCCAAGGAATCTGACGGAGATCAGATCATTTTTGGGGCTCGCCACCTATTATCGTCGATTTGTAAAGGGATTCAGCGAGATTGCACGCCCCCTCACCCAACTCACCTCCCCTAAGCACCCCTATCAGTGGACGGGGGCCTGCCAGACGGCCTTCACCACTCTTAAAGACCACCTCACCCACGCCCCCACCCTCGCTTTCCCCGATTTTACCACCGATTTTATTTTGGACACCGACGCCTGCAGCAGCGGGCTGGGCGCGGTGTTGTCACAGGTACAGGATGGGACGGAACGAGTCATCGCGTACGCCAGCCGGACCTTGAGTGGGGCCGAGCTGAACTATTGCGTGACCCGCCAAGAGTTGTACGCCGTGATTTTCGCATGTAAGCAGTTCCGGCCGTATTTGTACGGCAGGAGATGTCGCGTACGCACTGACCATTATGCTCTTCAGTTCCTTCTTACCTTCAAGGAGCCGCGGGGGCAGATGGCCCGGTGGTTGGCGCAGTTGCAGGAGTACAACCTGCAAATCGAGTATCGGGCTGGCCGGACGCATGCAAATGCGGACGCCTTGTCGAGGCGGCCCACGGTGTACGCCGAGACAAGGGCGGAGGAGGCCTGCCCGTGTTTCACGGGGGGACGCTGCCGGCAGGCAACGGACCCCCGAGAGGCCGCGGCCACTGACCCCCCCCCCCAGCGAGAGAGAGTGCAGTGTGCGCCACAGAGACCCTCACAGGTGGCACCGAGGATCCCGTCGACCGCCCGGCAAGCGCGGGACCCGCGGCTCGGGACCCGATCGGACGGATCCAGGAGGACGTCAGCTGCGCCTTCCCGGGCCTGAACGACGAGCAGCTGAGACAGACCCAGCAGCGAGATCCCGATCTGGCGGCAGTGGAGGCGGCACTGCGGGAGGAAAAGAGCGCCCTACCAGGACCCTGGAGCGGTTTGTATGCCCGGTTGTGTGTGCAGAACGGAGTGGTACGGGAGTCAACCGAGGCCGGCCAGCCGGGGTGCATCTGTGTTCCTGCCCAGGTGCGACCCCAGCTGCTACGGCTGGTGCATGACCACCCACTCGGGGGCCACGATGGGGAACGACGCACTCGAGAGACCCTGCGTAGCCAGTATCTCTGGCCCAAATTGGCACAAGACGTGGCGGCCTGGGTACAGGGCTGCCGCGCCTGTCAGCAGTGCGGGCCGAAACCGGCACGATACCAGGTACCCCTGAGGCCGTTCCACGTCAGCCGCACGAATCAGCTGGTCGGGATCGATCTACAGGGGCCATTCCCACGATCCCATCGAGGCAACCGGTATAGTCTAGTCGCAGTAGAGTATTTCACCCGCTACCCCGTGGCAGTGGCCATCCCTGATAAAACGGCCTTGGTGGTGGCCCGGGCATTCGTGGAACATTACGTACTCAAGCACGGGATCCCAGAACGAGTCCTCACCGACCAGGGTAGCGAGTTCGAGGCCGAGCTGTTCCAGGCACTGTGCCGAGAATTCAGAATCCAGAAGGACCGAACCACAGCGTACCACCCCCAAGCGAACGGTATGGTAGAGCGCATGAATCAGACCCTAGCGGGGAAACTCAAATGTATGGCGGCCGCAAATCAACGGGATTGGGACGAACACCTCCCCTACGCCCTTTTCGCCTACGCCACCACCGTACACACGTCGACGGGACAAACCCCGTTTTTAATGATGTTCGGCCGTGAGTCTCGTTTACCCGCAGATCTGCTATTCGGCGTCCCTTCCCCCCAGCCGGAGGAGGGAAGCCGCCCCGTGGAACACCTGTTGGAGACCCTGCGAGAAGCCCGAGGCCGAGCATACCCGCAAGGGGAAGCCGCGCATCGGCGGCAGGAACAGGGCACCCGACCCCGCATGGAACCCCCCTTATTCCTGACAGGCGCTAAGGTGTGGCTACACACCCCTCGCGTCGGGGCCGGGCAGGTGGGGAAACTGACGACCTACTGGCGGGGACCCTGGACCGTGGTGCGGCAGATATCCCCCTGGACTGTACTAATTTATGGCGGGGAGAGGGGTCGAGAGACGGTGGTCAATGTCCGCCGCTTAAAACCATGGAAAGCGGCCCCGGTGAGAGAGGACCCCGTCACCCGAAGGCCCCGAAATCCCGGAGTACCCGCACCCCTCGTGTTGGGGGGCCTCGCACACTACATGGGCCCCGCCGGGCCCCCAAGACGCCCCGATCCAGTCCGGAGACGGCGCGGACGACGGCCACTAAACCCTTCCGCTGCTGAGTTTGTGCCCCAGCCCACAGGTGCCGGAGGACGGGGAGAGCCGCTGGAGTGGAGGAGGAGACCGCCGCAGGAGCTACAGAGGACGGAACCACCCGCCCCGAGGCCAGCCACCAGGTCCGGACGGATCCCCCGGACCCCGCAACGTTTCCTCGTGGGCGCGGCCCAAGCGAGGTGCTCCAGTCAACCCGGGACAGGGACTGGCACCTCGGGGGGCTATGTGATGCCGCCGCCACGAAGCCGTTCGGCAGGCGCCCAAATCTCCGACCTCGCCACCACCAAGCAACGGAGCCAACCCCGCGTCCCCCTCACCTCACCTCACACGAACACACCCGCACGCATTTTCCCCCACCCATAGAGCTGGACGGGGAGGTCACCTGGCCGACCGGTTTTTATCCGAGAAACCCTTATCGGGGTTAACTCTCACGGTTTCCGGCGATCAGGGAATTGGACGACCTCCCCCGTGCTACGTTGCGCCGCGGCGCTGCGACCAGCCTTAATATGGTGTGGTCGCGGCATGGGGCATTCGGCCACCGCGGTTGAGGCGCATTTTCCCCCCCACACACACCCCCACGGGTCGACGAGACAGGCGGAGGAGGGAGGGGACAGCATGAATAGCGGGACCGCATGGGCTCTGGCGGATAGTCATGGAGGGTTGGGATCATTACGCTGGAGCGCGCAGGCCCCATTGTTAGAAAGGGTAAGGGATTAATTAGGATTTACGCCGCGCACGCCGCTAACGCCGCTCACTGATTAGCAGATCAAAAGCGCCCGGAACCGCCGTGCGCGGGCTCGAGGTGCACGAGCCCATTGTTCAGCGCAGCATCCCTTTGAGGTAGGGAGAATAAATAGGGGGGGCGCAAGGGGGAAAGGGCTCTCTTCTCTCCAGGCCAGCGGACCAGCAGCAGCTCCAGCCAGCGACCCGGACGTCCGTGCGACGCATCGAGGTGCGCTGTTAGCGCAGAGAGCAGCGAACCTCCGCGGGCACCAAACAGTGAGTGGGGAGGTGAAGTAGGGTAGCGTAAGCCAATAAATAGGGAATAGGTACAGGTTTGGGTGGAATAGGCCAGCCTTGTCGACTCACTGATTCAACATCAATTCGCAGGTAGCATATAATAAATCATTAATAGCGAAGCGTGGTCTCGCGTGATCTTGTCGTGCAGAGTGTCGCGTGGGGAGCTGCGTGTGTGTGCGTGCGTCCACCCCGGGTGCGATACAGGTGCGCGATCCTAACGCGAGTAGTCAGGGGTGAGTGTAGTGCTGCGGCTCGCCTCGGGGGAGCGCTGCGCAGAGCGGCGCGAGAGTGGGTGTCGCGTGTGTTCACTCCGTGAGATACAGGTGCGCGATCCTAACGCGAGTAGTCAGGGGTGAGTGTAGTGCTGCGGCTCGCCTCGGGGGAGCGCTGCGCAGAGCGGCGCAAGAGTGGGTGTCGCGTGTGTTCACTCCGTGTGTGATACAGGTGCGCAATCGTAACGTGAGTGGAGTTGGAGTGCACTGAGCGGCGTGTGTGTGGGAGTGCGCATACGTTCGTTACGTGTCGGATACGGATGCGCATTGGTAACGTGGCGCACAGGGCTATAGGCGGGCACACGCTCGCAGTATACGAGAGCTATACATAGCGGTGTAAAGAGGGGGAGTGTGGCGTTTGATGATGCTGTGCGCACGTATGCTCACAGCGTGGGAGCGCGGCGCGAGGCTGTAACAGTAGGGGCGTCGCGTTCGAATGCCGGCGAAACCGTAGCGGGTAATAGGGAGGTGGGGTAACGTAAACGGAATAGGGGATGCAGGCGGGAGGGACCCCGGGGGCCAACGGCCCCCACAGTTACTCGTCGGTTTGTACATAGTTTGTTCTTGTTACTAGTTAACGTTCAGGTGTTGTGTTGTTGTGTTGTTGTGTTGTGTTGCTGTGTTACATTGTGGTTAATGTTACGGGGCACACTTGGTGAGTGGGGGTTTTTTAAAATCCTTTATATTAAGTTCGCTGCTTGCTTGCGTGCTTGCTTGCTTGCTTACGACCGTGCAAATCTTTCGGTCGTTTTTTAACCCACTTCCCGTGATCCAATCGAGCTGACATTTTCCACACAGACTCGTTGTGCCAGACAATTAATGTTCGTGAAAAAATTCCCAAAATCTTATACTTTTTAGGCAAAAAAAATGTATTTTACATATATTCAAATAGAACTCATTCATCACTTTGGCTGAACGTCACAGTATAAGAGCCCAGAGCATAACCCCTCCATAGGCCGTGGCGGAGTAGCGCAGTTGGTAGTGCCCTCGCTTCCCATGGCAAAGGTCGCGGGATCGATCCCCGCGTCCTCCACAGGCATATATATTTTTTAAATCCTTTATATTAAGTTCGCTGCCACGCATATAAAGGATTTATAGTGAAAAACTTTGTTTTTACGGGTTATACTTATTTGGTTTTTGGCAGCCGGGCCGGCTGCGAGCTATGTGGGAGGGGGTGATGTAGTGGTGATACGCGCTGACAGTAGGGATCGTGTGGCAGCGCGTGGTGATTGGCTGTGTGTCGGTGACGCACGCTGACGGTGAGGGATCATAGGGCAGCGCGGGGTCATGGGTTATGTGGTGGTGATTGGCTGTGTGTTGGTGACGCGCGCTGACAGGGAGTGATCGTGTGGCAGCGCGGGGTGATTGGTTGTGTGGTGGTAACATGCGCTGGGAAAACGGATCGTAGGAACAGCGCATCGTGATTGGTCGACTAGTGGGTGCTCACATCGCGGTCCGCATAGACTCCATCTCCTCGGGAGCGGAGGGCTATATAAGGCGGTGCGCGCAGGCGCTCGGGGAGTTGGTGACCAGTGAAGACAGAAGACGGAGAAGGAAGAGGTAGGGCCCTGAGACCCCTAGTCCCGCTGTCCTTGTAAGGGCCGGGACCCTGTGTGGCTCAGAGGCGGGACCTTGGGACCCGGGGCCGGACGTCCGTGTGAGGGCCGGGCCACGGGACCCAATGGTCGTGACCCATACCCAAGCTGGGTGGGTCTGTTCGTTCCCCTGGGAGCTACGGGGCTGGAGAGCCCGTGTGTGTGTAGCCGGGTGGAACGTGTAGCGTGAGCTGTAGTGTCCACACGTGTTATTGTGGCTAAGGGTGAGCTGTAGTGTCCACACGTGTTATTGTGGCTAAGGAAGAGCTGTAGTGTCCACACGTGTTATTGTGGCTAAGGAAGAGCTGTAGTTGTCCACACGTGTCATTGTGCCCAAGAGAAGAGTTAATAAAGTGTGCTACCCGTCAAGTGGTCTCCCGCTGTAATTTACAATACTACACAGACATTCTGTTAAATAACAGACACCAGTCCAGAGTCGTCGTGGAAGTCGTTTATTACAGCTCTGTGTGAATATTTTTCCTTGAAAAAATACAAAGGTGTTTTAAAAGATAGTGTGTAGTCCTGAAGAGGACTGTAGGACATTTGCAGCTTGGAAGTTTTTCTGGTTGCTTGTGGGGTATATTAATCCAATAGTGTACCCAAAGTTGGTATGGTTTGTTGTTTCCCACAAACTTTCTTGCAGTTATTTGTGTTATGCAGTTGGTAATGTCTTAGAAATCATCGTTATTGAGACCGTGTGTTCCTCCCGATTACACTGTCGAGACTGCAACCACACTGAGACATGATGCATAGCAAGTCTTACTCCCTTGAATCAGTTGTGAGCATTATGCAGCATTGAATAACCATTGTTGCATCCAGGGACCATCTGGGGATGTCCGTACTATGGTTGTCCCTGACCACCCCCCAAAGATGTCAGCTATAAAACAGAGTTGGCCGTCCTCTCGAGCCACAGGGACCACCGACCGTAAAATGGAAAGCACTTTTAAAGGTAATCAAGGGTGCCAAACCACTTTGTTTTTAGAATGTTTTTTGATATTTGGACTTGTTGGGTAGTGGGCAAGACAAATAACTACCACCAATCCGCTCCCGGGATCCTGAATGGGAAACAGACACCACTTTTTATGAGACCAAAGGTGTCGAACAACGTTGCCCTTATGACTACATGGAACAGACAATAACCCCCGATCTACATCCTGAACCAAGAGCAGACCAAACCCGAATTAAGGCCTGAAGGCATTCACCCTTGACCACTCTGCGAAGGTTGCAACAGAAAGGCTTCCAAACCCACAGAGGGGGGGGGGGGGCTCCAGACCCCACGGTTTTGGCCAAGTGCACCGAGAGGTCGCCGACCAAAACAACATTTTCCGAACGGGTTCTGGGACCCCCTGGAACCCCAATCGCTTGTCGGCGTTCGCCATGCCTGGGGTGGTCTGCATTTGCCAGAGTTGGGAGGGGGGGCGATGCTGTCGGGTGGGGCGGCTCGGTGGCCGGGACTGTTGTTGTGGTGGGTCGTTGCGGGTGTGTCAGTGACCGAGACTGCAGTTGCGTTGAGTTGTTCAAAGCGATGTTCATAGCGTCCTGAGACTGCCGCTGTGTTGAGACAATCAGAGCGAATTTCGAAGCGCCAACCAAGTTCTGAGACTGCCGCTGCCGTAAGTCTCACAGAGCGAAATTGTAAGCGCAAACAAAATTCCTGAGACTGCCGTTACATGGGGGAGAAAATGGATTCTAACTCCTCTTTCTCCAATATAAAAAAAAATAGCAACCCACAGAGAGCCCTTCATCCAGCAGTGGATTGATCATGGCTGATGATGGATGTGTGTGCATGTGTGCACGCGCGCACGTGCATCTCTTTCTCAAGTTACACGCCTTATACGGACGGATAGGGTGCCATCATGGAAACGTGGAATTTCGACAATCGCCTTGTGTATTGCTGTTTTTCCCCCTCCTCGGTCACAGCGTGGTCTCTCCTCCTTCCAGGCCATGTCGCGATGAGTTTGTTTGAACAGGGGACGCGTGACGCTTGAGGCTTGACGACTCACCCGGGGGGCACCCTGGCTCACACCAATTATCTAAAAACACTGGCCTGGGACACGTGCGGGAGGTGTGTGTTATGGGTGTCAGTAAGTGTACGCGCACGCATGTGTGTGTGAAGGTAGTGTAACGGTAAATGCGCTGCGCTACCAATACCGGGCGACCCGAGTTCGATTCGCGCTCATGTCCAACACCAGTGGCGATTATCTGAACCAGTCTTGGGCCTCTTTTAGGGTCAACTCGGTCTCAAACAAGTACCTGGTGTGTAAAAACATCGCCACTAAGGAGACAAAGGAGGTCGGGCGTGGTGCTGGCCACCCACCTCCTCGTGTACCGCGCCGGCCTTCAGAGGTGCTCGCAAACAGCACTTGCCCCAACAGTCTGTTAAATCTATGCGGGGGATCGTTGTGTGTGTGTGTGCCCTGAGCGAAATTCTGAGGAAGGGCGGCATTTGTTTGCAGACTGCCCTACATGACATGATCATAACTATCTGAAACACAGGATGCATCATGACTCGTGCATTACATTTAACCAACAGGATGACTCTATCCTGAGGGAACACTTATTCTAGCACCTGGGACAGGAGGTTATACAAGACGATTAACTCATCGGCTTTGTTTGCATCGCTCTACTGATGTTCATCTTCGGTGGGAACGTAAGCAACCACTACCACCACCTGGATCAGAGTGATTGGAAGGCATAGGCCAAATCAGCTCAATAATAAAAGCAGGAGGCTGCTAGACTTCTGTGCAGCCCATGGGCTTGTAATTTACCTACATGCTGTTCCGGCATTGGCACATATACACAGCATCATGGCTCACGCCTGGTCCAAGCAAGAACATCTGTACTAAATAGTGAAAGACCAGCAGATGCGGGCCTATGTCCTTGACACCAGCACCTACCGTGGAGCTTATCTGCCCTCTGACCATCGGCTTATCATCTGTAAGATGTGCCTGCCATTCTTCCACTCAAGTTGTGGGTGTCCATCTGGGAACCCCCTTCAAACCCAAATTAGCCTGGTCTTAGCTAGCCGAGAATAGTTACCAGCAGGAATTTCAACATCGGTTGCAGCTAGAGTAGGTATTGACCCTTCCTCCTAATGCTGAAAGTGAGGTTCAGGAATGTGGTTCATGGAGCTGCAATAGCTGCATTGGGTATGCGGTCCAGACCTCCACAGATACCCTGGCTGAAGGAGGATGGTTGAGAAAAAACGACAGGCCCACACTCGTTTTCTACAACAGCCAACATCGGAGAATGATGAGGCTCACTGCAGCCTTAACTCGGAGGTTCGGAGAGCTGTACAAAGCTGCACGGATGAGTGTGCTTTGCTGAGGAGATGGCATCTGCCTCAGTAGCTCGCAATCGCAAATCACTCTAATGCCATTAAAAAAGTAACTTGCAGTGCCTCATCTATCACATTCCCTAAAGGAAAGAACAGTCATCCGATTTCCAACCGCAAGGAACTGGTCTGCAGGTTTGCAGAGCATTTTTATGAAGTCTTAAAAGAGGCTAATTCCCTCAGCCCAGACATCATGGGGCAAGGTAGGGTCGTCCCTGCTCTAGCTATGGAGCCTCAAATGTTGCTAGAAGCAGCCACCGCTTCTGAGTGGTTGGCTGAGGTACCATCTGTGGAGGGAGTACGAGGGGCGATCCGTAGTCTGACACCAATAAAAGCGCCGGGCAGAGATGATCTCTCAAGAGAAATGCTGAGGGTGGGTGGCGTCTGTGTGCAGACTGCCCTACATGGCATCTTCAGATCTGTCTGGATGCCAAGACAGGTTCCGCAGGATTGGAAGAATGTCCTGGTGGTCCCCCTCTTTAAGAAGGGGGACCGGACAGATTTTAACTACAGGGGCATCTCTCTCCTCAGTGTGCTGGGAAAGGTCCTGGCAAGGATTATTCAACATCGCTTTTCCAGGCACGCCGAGAGAGGCTTGCGGAGCCCCAATGTGGTTCCAGACCAGGGCGGTCCTTTACGGATGCCATATTGTAGTAGTCGGTTTTTACCCTTTTAAACTGGTACAAAACTGACACCTTTATTCAAGGCATCATGTTTGCAATGACCACAACACAAGAAGTCAAAAAAGCAAACAAAAAGAAGCAACTCTGATAATGATAATAATATGCACTGTCCTTGAAGTTGATTGGTCCACACCCGAGACGGCTTTCTTTAGCGCCTAGTCCCCATTGGTGTTGGACCAGATGACACCAGCAGAAGGCGTACAACTCAAACACAGTGCAATAGCAGAGTATTGAGAGCTCATACATATAATATGTGGATGCCATATTCTATGTACGACTGCTACCCCAGAGCTGTAGGGAATTCCAGAATGCCTACATTTCTGCGACAGTTAGAAACATTTAGGCTGGCCTGCCTGCGATCCA
The DNA here is from genome assembly GCF_015708825.2 of Lethenteron reissneri. Lineage (NCBI taxonomy): Eukaryota > Metazoa > Chordata > Hyperoartia > Petromyzontiformes > Petromyzontidae > Lethenteron > Lethenteron reissneri. The sequence goes on from NC_083840.1 coordinate 1,110,196, forward strand.
TCCTGGGTTTAACCAGGCTGCGTTGTGTGAGGAACTCACAAATCCTAGAAAGATCTGGACACTTTTCCATCAGTGAGCTTCCCCGGCAGGTAAGGCTGCGTAAGATGGGTCATGTCGCCCACATGCCCAGCCACTGCATGCCCAAGCAGTTTCTGTTTGACCAGATAGAGGGGGATAAACGGGCGCGGCACGGGCTGGATGTGGAACTGAGTGGACTTGCCGAAGACTGGTCCCAGCGATGTCAAGATATGCCTCTATGGAAGAGGCGCGTGAAGGATGCTACTGGTCAGCTGGAGACAGTCGCAGCAAGTTAGGACTGTAGGAGGTACAGCTGGTGCATTTGCCAGTCATCTCAGTCTTTCAACCCATGGCACCTGGGTCTGTCCTGTGACCGCCTGTCGGCAAGCCTTCGACACTTCACGTGGCCTCAAAGTGCACCTGGCCTGGCACAGTGGCGAATGGCGAGTGTTGTTGTTGCTGTTGTGCGAGCGTTTGGGGAGTGATGGCGTAGTGGCTAGCGTGCTGCGATACCAACCCGGGGCGACCCAAGTTCGATTCACGGCCAATACAAATGACAATTATATAAACCGGTCCTGGGCCTCCCCTAGGTCGACTCAATGAGTGCCTAGTGTGCTGTATAAACATGAGCCACTGGAGAGAGAAAGGCGGCCGGGCGTGGTGTTGGCCAAACACCCACTCGTGTGCCGTGCCGGCCTTCATAGGTTTTACTCGCTAACAGCACTTGCCCCAACAGTCGGTTAAGGCTATACGGAAGATTTTTGTCTTGTCTGTGCGTTGCATCAATGATTGTTAGGATGGCCGTGTCTGTTCGTCCATTTCAACGTTTGATTTGGATTATTTCTTTGTCTGTCTGTGTTCATTTACATGTGTGTGTGTCTGTCGATACAATTGTTTTACGTTGATGTCCGTGTGTCTATGTGTTTGCCTGTCAATTATGTTTTATTTCATTTGTTGATCAATTCTAAAATACCGCGGTACACATAGGACCTTGCCGCGGCGCAGCGGTTGCAAATCACTGCTTTAGAGTACTTTGTTGTTAACTTAAATATTTAGTAATAGGATTTCGTAAGTTTGCACAATGCAATCGTATTCATTGTGGAGGTGCTGTCCATCTTATATACTAAGAACCCCCCCCCCCCCCATCAATTAGCAGATTTTAATTGTAAATGAGAACGCAACATTCCCGTCAAATATCAAAACAAACCTGTAAAACTACGAAAGGTAGATTTTACATTTTTTGCACAAAACGATTGACTGGTGTAAAACTCCTGCAACTTTGCAGACATGTGTTCATTAGCAGCCTGTCATCCTTACAGGGCGCCACAGTGGTGAGATGTTAACTACCTCGCCTGGCATACAGGAAGTCGTGGTTCAATCCCGAACTTTACGCCAATATATTTGGAGTTTGCATGTCTCTCTCTCCCCGTGATCGTGTGGATTTTTTCTCCAGGTCCTCCGGTTTTCCCCTCCACATTTAGAATCAACCTGCGTTTAGAGTATTTGGCTGCTATATATTTCCACTTGATAAGCCACTTCGTTGAGCGATCATTTTTGGCCAGGTCACTTCTGAAAAAAAAGATGTAAAGCTCAGTGGACCTTACCTGGTAAAATAAAATTAAAAGTTTAATTGTGACAGATATATCTCTAGCCTATGCAGCTAACTTCTTAAAAAATACTTCTACTAATGGTCAGCTTTGTTGTTGTTGATAACTATGCACGGTTGCATTGCCAACGGGCTGGGTGGGAGCTTCAGAGTAGATAATAATCTTAGTGCAGTGGTGATTCTTAACCTTTACTGCAGCCTTGCATCCCTTTGGTTCTCAATCATACAAATAATTATGTTAATAAATACATAGGTTTGATGAAACAAAGAAGTTGGACTTGCGTGCCGTGCTTAGTGTTTTCGATTATTTACCTTTTTAAAAAAAATCTGCCCATGTCTCACACCCCCAGAAAGGGCATCTCGCACCCCCAGGGGGTGCGTGCAGGCCATGTTAAGAACCACTGAGTCTTAATTGCATGTACCAAGCCCAACCTCGAATTCCACAAGTGTTGCAGAAATGCAAACGGTGCACATCAGAAGCATTGCTCTGCAGCCACTCTTCCAGTCGTTCAGGTGTTCACTTACCTTCATTCATGTCGTGGTATACGCATACGTGGCACTGGTCGTGTGGGAGGGGTCGACCAAAAAAGAGGATTTAAGAGCGATGCGCCCAGAGTGAGATGTCTTTTAAGCATCTGGCCACGCATCGTTTCTGCCACCACCACCACCGCTGCCACCATCTGACGCTGTAAGTTTTCAATCAATCCACACATACATGCATGCATATGATTTCACTTGCTCAGTTAGGCACGTAACGCAATCGTCCTCCCCACAGACGCTATGAATTGTCATGATTCAGGGGTTGCCATTTGATTCAATAATCTGCTGTCGTCGCTTTGTGAATGTAAAATCCTCTAAGCGGCTGCGCGGTGTTTGATGTGAATAAATTATAACGTGCGTGTGTACGTTGAACTTACTTCGCAGCGTATGTAGACAACCGTGCTGATCTTTTGCCGCGGTGTAGTTGGGAAAGCAACTCTAAACTTGCAATCCAGAGGTGGCCGGTTCGATCTCACGGCGCGGCAATTGAACGTGTCATCTACTTAAACACCCCCTCGCTTCTGTCCACCCAGCAGTGCAAATGTCGCGTGTGATTTGCATAAATTGTGCGTATTCCCACCTTTTTCAAGACGTCTTGTTCAGCGTGGAAGAGTAGGCCAATGTACCTCTCCAGAGGGGGTGATCTCTAGAGCTTCCTCTAGTGAAGCCTTTTTGGCAGCAATGGCGTTTCCAAATAATTACAGGTTTGCCATTTTACCTCTTATACTATGTGTATGTTGAACTTTTTTTGCACCGTACATAGCCCAACCGCGCTAATCGGAAGTGTGATGGAAGGACAATTAAACACAAAAAATCTTGTTAAAGTAATTTTTTTCAAGCTAGATTTAAAAGTGCAGTGTCCCAGTGGCTTATCGATATCGGAAGGAAGAGCATTCCAGACGGCCGCAGAAGCGCATCTGAAAGCGCCGTGATGCGCTGACCGTCGTTGTTCGATGGCCAGCCATAAGCCGCCGCGGGGATGGCCGGAGTTTTCGTGATGATGGTTTATGCTCCTGATGGTAGCGAAATGCGTTGTCGCAGTAGTGGGGCGTTGTTGTTACTGATGCTGTGTGTAATCACTATCGAGTCATTTGCACATGTACTTTTTCAGTATTGGGATGCTTTGGCCAATGTCAGTACATTGTGTTTTAGCTACGCCTGGTATACATGAGGTTGTGCGTTCAATCCCGATCCTGATGCCTGCTGTATATTTGGAGTTTGCATATCCCTCTCCCCGTAGTCGCGCGGATTTTTTCTCCGGGTCCTCCAGTTCCTCCAGTTTTTCCCTCCACATTTAGAATAAACGTGCGTTTAGAGTATTTGGCTGCTATACATTTCCACACGATAAGCCAATTCGTTGAGCTATCATTTGTGGCCAGGTCGCTTCTGAAAAAGAGCTACATAGCTCAGTGGGCCTTTACCTGGTGTAAAATAAAATAAATTGTTTAGTTTTAGAGAGCGAACATGCAAACTACACACACAGAAAGATGTCCCCTGGTCGGGAATTGAATCAAGGTAACGTCCTGCTATGTGGCGCAGATGCTACTACTGCGCCACCCTGCACGCCAGATCATTTATATAGCTAATCGTTTCTCCATTACATTTGTCCATTCGTGCTTTTGTGTCTCTAATCCACTTTTTGAGGTTGGGGGGGGGGGGGTGGAAGCTTATTCTACTGGGTGCTCCAGATGTCGTGTGACCACCGTTTAATTCTCTAAAACGTAATCCTGTCCATAGAGTGTTTTGGGGGGTTAGATCGCGTAAATAAGAATGCGTCGTTAAACCCACCACCACCCAACACAGCCAACTAGTGAAGTTTTCCACATAACAACAATTAAGATTTGTCACAACATTTACAATTCGAGTACGACATTTCGTCGGTAATTGCAACCAGCCTCATCAGGCAACAGCCAGAGTTGTGGAGAAATCCTCCTCCTGTTTCGGTTACTAGAGGGATAAATGCGACGTCGTCACTTGTGAGCCAAACAGGTGCGAGGACCAGAGGGGGACGTTAATTCATATAAATAACAATGGCTATCTAACCAAAAACAACATATATTATGGAAAATATTGTTCGCGAATGGTGACGTGTTAAATTGAAGTAACACTGTATTTTTGTACACGTTCCAAAGGGTATGAACACACAAATTAATAAGCAAAGGAAAAAAAGTTAAAGGTCAAATAATTGGGGGGTAAGGGGGGGGGGGTCACAAGACATCTGAACCACCCTGTACTGTTGCTGTACATAGACTTAGTGAGTGCTTATTTCCTTATCTTCTATGTTTACCAATGCTTTCGATAATGTCAATTTTTTTGTATTAAAGTTTTTTCGTTCGTGAGAGATTGGATGTCACTACATCATTTCCCGCAAAATCACACTCATTTTCATAAAGGCGTCTAAAACATAAAAACATTCAACTTTCTTGCTTAAAGAATTTTAGTGTGGACGGAGCGCGCGAGGGGAGAGCTATTTGGAGCATTGAGCTGGCTAGGCTAGATAAAATGCTAATTCTCTTTTGTCCTAAGGCTATGAATCACCTTTTTTTATTCATTCCAAAAATTCCAAACTGTTCAGATGAAAACCAGAAAAGTGACAATCCTGAGTGATCATTCGTGCAGTCCAGCCTGTCCTTTGCAACAAAGAAGTATACTTAAAATGGGACAACTACTGTACTTGTACAACATTCATCACATGCACGTACCACTTGGAACACGCGTAATAATAGTAATTTTGTGCTTTTTTGGTATTTTTGTCGCAATTCTCATAGTGCAAGGTTATCATCGTGAAGAAAGGCGCTAACGTTTGACAGGTGTAGTGTGCGGACGTTTCAGACTATGTGGATAATGTTGCTACGTGTCATCACATTTCGATAATTTGTGGGTACATTTTTTGTCGAATTTGGTTAAACTTGCGATGATCTGTGACTCGTTTCGAATGATGTCAGGGAATCCTTAACGTCCACTGAATCATACAGCGCGTAGTATTATCTGGTGAACAACACATGACTAATAATCAATCTGCAATTAGCGTGTACGTATAAAAAGCCACTCGGGCACACGAAGGAAAATCAAACGTCCGAATATTTTTTTCTATGCTTGATAATCTGAGAACCTAGTGAACTGATTTGACCCTCTTTATGTAAGTTCTTAGTTTCACGACGCCGAATGATCACAGTTAATGGTAATGACATGACATCTGCTGGTTAGAAAAGGGAAGCACGGCTACAGGCACCGCTAAAACAACATCCAATCTGAAAGGGAGAGGTACCTGGGGGAAAAGTAATGGGCGGGGTTGGCCGAGATGCTCCGGGAACCTTCTCGAAGGTTCCATGATAGGGCGTGGCCAGAGGCGGAGCCGAGCCGCGTCTGGGGAGATATAAGCGGGGACGGAGGAGAACTCGGGGTTCGTGTGTGGAGTCTTGGGTCCGGACTGCGTCTCTGCTCGCCGTCATCTCTCTTTGTCGTCCGGCCACGTGGAAGATCTCCTGTGGCTTCCATCACCCTCCCCGGCACGCCACCAGCCAGCGGCGTGGCCGAGTGCAGACGGTGGAACCACGCCGAGTGATCGGCTGTGTGTGTGTGTAGCCTGTAGAGACGCTAGCACCCAGTGTTGTACTCAGAGTGAGAGATAAGGTTGGCCTGTGTTGTGCCCGTGTAAGACTAAAAGAAGAAGTCCCCTCTACACGACGTGTCACGGAAGTCGCTCATTACAAATGTATAGGCGTGCCTCGCAACATGCCCTGTGGCATGTGATCGGTCCTATATCTCTTTTGCCGTGATTGTAAAAATAGGTTGGCTTAAAAATAACACACGCACATACTTGATGTTAGGGGCCGTCCATAAATGAGGTCACGCACCTGGGGGGGGGGGGGATCAGACATTTGTGACGATGTGTGACGACGGGGGTGGGGTGAGAAATGTGAAGTCACATCACAATGCGCAACTTTAAAAAAATATAGACAATACGTTCTACTTAATTAAATAGACTTTTTAATTAATGTTTTCTCCTACAACATCAGAGTGCAACGCCACATTAAATACGCACTACAATGACAATAGTTTAAAGCGATTTGAAGCGTGTTTTATTGTGGGGGGGGGGGGGCAGAGCTTTGTGAGGTCATATTTGAGGGGGGGGGGGTCTGACTTTTTGTGATGTCGTGTGACGAAGTGGGGGGGGGGGGGGTCACTTCCGTGAGACCGAGGCTGCTTGAAATGGCTGGACAGCTTCACAAACTAGAGGACGCGGGTGGGCCATTGTGATGGCAATGTTTTTTTTCTTTCAAAATTGACCTCCTTTCAGAGAGCATTTGTGTCTCTTAGCAATAGCGACCTGATACACTGCATCAGCCTCCGCACCTCCGATTAGCTCGGTTGGCTACCTGCGTTGCGAAAGAAGTTCAACATACACCCATACACACGACACAGAACACCACATTGCTCAATAACCCCCCCCCCCCCCCCGTATCAGCTCGTTCAGACCTGAATATGGAATCACGTTTATCATTTGTTCAGAAACATACCTCAGAATAAAATATAAATTCCACCAAAATGTTCGAATCTTAACTACCGTAATCATTCTTAAATCAAACAAATAACTGCATGTAGAAATAACGAACAAACAAAAATGACACTTGTTTGTGTGTCTAACTATATTAACAACCAGAGGGCAGTCTGTCTAATCTTCCCCATCGGTTCAGCCCCCTTCACTCACCTCTTCTCCCCTTACCGGCTTCTCCGCCACGGGCGCTACCCTCCTCTGTTGGCCACTCTCAACACTCTAACCAGACACCTGCCACTACTTACCATCTGACAATTTCACCAGATGCCTCACCACTCACCCCACACCGCTGCCAGTCACCCAGCCACCAGACACTCACCTGTGACATCTGACCCTCACCCAGATACCACTCACCAATGCCCACGACGTCACTCACCAGTCATCCACCTGGCCCCTGACCAAACACATCTGATACCTCACCACCCGGTAGACACTCACCAGACACTACGCTGCTGACACTGGACACACCACTCTCCTGAGACTCAGCAGACAGCATTCGCCACTCGCTGACACACTTATATATAAAAAAACGCACCTGGCTCTCCGTAGCAATTTCAGCAACACGTAGCAGAGTGCACAATTACGCGTGCGATTCATCACAGGTAAGCTCACACCGGTTACATTAGCAAGGCGTTTAGTAGTCGATGTGTCAGAAAATAGCAGTGTAATAGCTATTGTCATAGCTATAACCAGACACACACCCATCTCACCCTCCACACAGTGCCGGATGTAGTCTCCAGGGAAAACCTCGCACCCAATTTAAACCATAACATTACTCTCCAAAACACCGGGTGTGCTGAAGCGGTCACACATTTGGCACTCTTGAGTCACGTGTCACTGTTATTCATTGGCCTGGTCGCGTGGTGGAGGGTGTACACGTTTACACGACCTGACCCAGAGGTCGGCAACCTTTAAAAGGAGAAGAGCAATTTTTTTTTTGTCCTTGACTCAAATATTTCTAGAGTCGCATCACATGCAGAGCTACTTGTACATAAACACAGCAGCGATACATCCAGGCGTGCAACTATGGGGGGGCGGTATGCAGTAGCATTATGCTACACATAGGGGGCCCAGTCGGCCACAAGGAGGCCCCGAATTAACAGATAAACAAGTAACAGTTGTTTAAAAAAAAAATTTAATCCAACAATTAACCATAAATGCCAAAAATGTTGACAAAGAAAAAAAAGATTTCATAAAAATACACACAGCGTAAAATATAGTAGCGCTACTGCCGGTGTTGATGACTGAACATCACCAGCATTTTTTGCTAACATGCGCATGAAAGTGCATGTCAGTTATCGTCACCGTGAGACTCTCTTAGGTCTAAACTCAATATACGGTGCAACAAAAATAATATATATAGTTATAGACTACATATTGTATATGGGTTAAAAACCATCCATAGCTATTTCAGTAAAAGCGAGTCGGGACAAAGGAGGGGGGCCCAAAGTCGAATCTTGCATAGCCCACCCGTTGAAATATGCAGTTGGGCCCCTGTATAAAGCAGATGACAAATACATTCTGACTTAAACGAAAGAGGTGCTGGAATAAACTGCGTCTATTTAGTCCCCCCCCCCCCCTTAGTTATTCTTTAACAACACAGTTTGCACATATTGTCGTCACCAAGACAGGAACATTGCGTCTATGGGAAAGTAGGGTCCTATTTAAGACGTGGTTTCAGGGATCGTGTTGTGTCGTAAAAGTGGGGAACGCCCGTGCTACACTTCAGAGTGTAAGGAACCGAATGAAGTGATTTCCGTTTTTTGTATCGGCTTCCCACAAGGGGGAGGCCAAAAGAGCCGCATGCGGCTCCGGAGCCGCAGGTTGCCGACCCCTGACCTCTAATCTGGGCATTTCCGGCACTGTTTTATCCTGGCTCCATTAATGTCTCCCTTCATGCTCATCCTCGGTCTCCTTCAATCACTTCTGCACCCCTCCTTCACCCGTCACAACAAGTGTTCCCCAAGGCTCTGTCCTGGGCCCCCTTTTCTTCTATCTCTACATCTCCCCTCTCGAAACACTCCTCCTTTTACTTCTCCCACCACTTCTTCACCGACGACATCCAAGTATTCTTCTCTTTCTCCACTTTCTCTCCGGACCTCTCTTCCCGCATTTCAGCCTGCCTAACTGCCCTTCAGTCTTGGATGTCGCTTCACTTACTTGCCATAAACCCCTCGAAAACTCAGGTTCTCTTTTTCCTCTGTACCCACCATCACCTTCCCACCCTTCTCACTCACCCCTGTCCCCTCTGCCCACAACCTTGGTGTCCTCTTTGAGTCGTCCCTTTCCCTCGGCTCTCACGTCTCTGCCATCACCCGCACTCGTCGTTTCCACCTTGTCAGCATTCGCAAAATACGCCCTCTCGTCATTCAGTCCACTGCCAAACTACTAATACATTCACTCATCTTCCTTCGGTTAGACTATTGTAACTCTTTCCTACTCGGTCTCCCAGCATATGGATGAATTCCACTACAACAGATCCAAAATGCGTCTCTACGTTTCATTTACAAACTACCACACTGCTCCCACACCTCCACCCTTATAGAAATGCACTTGCTTCCCATCTTCTACCGGTGTCTATTCAAGCTCCTTATGCTGGTATTTAAATCTCTTCATGGCCTTATCCCACCTTACCTCACTTCCCTCATCTCGTTTTATGTCCCCTCCCGCCCCCTCCGCTCTCAATCTCTCCCACTCTTCACCATTCCCCCCTCTCCTTGTGCACAATCACCGTTTCTGCTCCTTTTCCCTACTTGCCCCTTTGTCCTGGAACAAACTTCCCCTCCACATTAAGCAAGCACCCTCCCTCTCTAGTTTCTGTTCCTCTGTCAAGACCACCACCTCTTCTCTCTGGCCCATCCTTCCCTCCATCCCTAGGCACCCCCGTAATTCTGGTACCCACTAACCGCCCTCCCTATACTTCATCCCTATTTAACACATAACTTTTATTTACTCTAATTGTACCACTCATAATCCTTGTAAAGTGCCTTAGATAAAAGCGCCAAATAAAATAAGATAACCCAAAATACTCAATTATGAATCCTATTATTTTAACTGCTATTTGATCCTGGGAATGTTACTGTTAAATTGTTTCATATTTAAACGTTGTAAACAAAGGATGTTATTTAAAGCCAAAGAGTCTCGTATTAAGATATTAATTGTCATCAATTAATCTAGTACATCTGTTTAGCAGGGTTTGCTATGCACGGTTCGAAACATACATATGTAATGAGCGACTTCCGCGACACGTCGTGTAGAGGGTACTCTTCTTTTTTCCATGTACGGGCACAGCACAGGCCAACGGCATCGGCTTCCTCTCCAAGTACACACTTAGCTATTACATTCTACAAACTACACACATGGTTGATCACACGGCGGGTTCCGCCCGTCCGCTCCCGGTCTCGCCGCTGGCTGACGGCGTGCCGGGGAGGGCGGTGGAGCTCCGCAGGAGATCCGCCACGTGGCCGAACGATGGAGAGAGATGACGGCGAGCAGTGACGCAGTCCGGACCCAAGACTCCCCACACCGACCCCGAGTCCTCCTCCGCCTCCGCTTATATTGCCGCAGGCGCGGCTAGGCCCCGACTCCGGTCACGCCCTCTCGTGGAACTTTCTAGCCGGTCCTCAGAGTTTCTCGGCCGGCTCCACTCTTTACCTTTGTCCCAGATACCTCTCCCTTCGGGGATTGGATAATGTTTATAGTGATGCATGTACCCGTGCTTCCCTTTTCCAACCAGTAGATGTCAATATCTCATTACACATACATAAAACGCATTTTCTTGTTCACCTACCTGTAAACCAATGAATCACAGACTTGTACCAGCATGCCCAATGTGTGACTACCACATTTTTGTCCTTTAAAAGATCGACAATAATGGAAGGTCAAAACGTTGCCAAGCGATATGGCCAGGACTATGCTACACACTTCAAAGCGCGGGAGTATTTGGACACGTACTACAATACAACACCGGAGGATTCCCCCAAGAGAGACTTCTTCCCCGAGCTCCTGCAGTTCCTGCATTCAACCTTCAACAATGGTGAAGTATTCAAAAGCCTGTATTCTGAGTCATGGCCCGGCTCAGGCTTGGCTCTGGCTCAAGTGAGCCAAGCTCAAAAAGACATGCTTAGCCCTTTCCCGTTCCAAGACGTCTGCAAGTTGCAGGGTGTGGGTCGTCCATTTCACCCGCTGAATCTCGGAACATGCGAGCAGTTCAGCATTAATTGTATTTAGAGAGGCATAGTAGCGCCGTAGTTGTTAAAGACGTTGTACTCAGCAAAGATAACCATAGCGACATGACCGCCATACTCTATGGCAGCTGGTACCAAACTGTGCCACACGCCTTGTGGGAGCGTCGATACCAATAAAGTTGTTTTATATAAATCTTTCTTCCGGTTCCATTCGTGTATGTGATAGGGATAAAATCGAAGGAAAAAATAATGGACCTGTACGTCATCCGAATTGGAAAGGGTTACCCTCAGCTAGTTCTGAGCATGCGCACAGCCATTCTCAGGATTCCCATTAACGGTGTCTGAGCCAAGCCATGGCTGCGTTGCTCAAATTTCACAACAATTAGCTTTATATCATACATGTCGAAGGTTATACTGAAAATTACTGAATCAAGAATTGAAAGCAAAGCAGATGGGTACATTGCAAAGGGCCAATTTGTTTTTTTGAAAGGGATACGTCTCAAGATAAGCAATTTCAAGAATGAGAACAATCTCTGTAAGGAGCTTGGCATTTACCACAAGTTTACATTTGTTTAATTGATATTGAAAGAGCATTCCATTGAATATCTTGCCTGCCATACTCTAACGATCAGAGTTGACTGGAAAGATAAATGCCTGATTGTATATTTGTACATGGGTCAAATAGCAACAGTACAGATATCTAAAGATTTGAGGATACAATAATTGGATTAGCATTGCGACATGGGTGCACATTATCCCCAACACTTTTCAACAATCATGTCGAGATGATGATATCAGCTTGGGAAAACGTAATGGAAGGAATGATCGTATGACAGTAAGATGAATCATATTTTCATATGACAAGGCTGGCAAATACAGGAGAGTTACAAGTGTCAGTTGCGATGCTAAACGAGGCAGCCATCGAACAAAGACGGTCACTGCATCGCACCTTTTCAGATGCGCTTTTGGACCCGTCTGGAATGCTCTTCCTTCTGATATTAGGAAGCCCTGGAGCTATGCACTTTTAAATCTAGATTGAAAACTAATTTATTTAGAACTGCTTTTTGTGTTTTAGTTTGTTGTCCTTCCCCCGCACCTGAATTAACCCAGTTGGCTATGTACGGTACGAAACAGGTTCAACATACATATGAAATGACGACTTGACACACTTCTCTTGAGATGGCACTTTATTGAAGACACGTTCACTTGACATCAGGCTGAGACCCCACTGCAACAGCCCCGAGTCTCCCACGCATCTCCCTTATATATCAACACGAGGCCACGCCCCCCTTCTCGATCATTCCGGTAGCCACCAGTCACAACTGGTACCCCTGTCATTACCTCCCGTGGCCACTAGTCCCCTCAGATCGCATGCAGGCTCTATTGTCATTACACATACAATTAACTCCAATTGTAACATTTTATCTGGTGGCGCATCTTTATTTAGCTGTTTAAAATTTATCTAATTTTTATTGTTGTTATTATCGAGTCTTCAAAATGACGTTTCCACCATTTTCATCATTTCCGTTGTTTTGCCAGGCGAGATCAGAGGTCAGCGCCTCCTGGACGTTGGATCGGGCCCCACCATTCACCAGGTGCTGAGCGCGTCCGAGTGGTTCCCCGAGATCTACCTCTCCGACTATGCGCAGAGCAACCGGGAAGAGCTGCAGAGCTGGCTCTGTCGCTCCCCCGACGCCTTTGACTGGACGAAGACGATAGAGTTTGTGTGCCGGCTCGAAGGACACAGGTACTGCTGTTCGCTATGCGTGCTCCATGGCGGTTTCTGTGTTGTATGCCCGGATCTTCTCTATTAGCTGCCTGCTAGTAAAATGCTGACCAAAACAATTACATAAAATCCTTGAGAGGTGCAGTGTTTTGTAATAGCCTATTGAAGATATGTCACTCTCTGGAGCGAGCCAACAGATAATAATGTATAGCCCCAAATATCTCAGTGCCATGCCAGATAGAAGGCCAACATTACAACACCATCTTAACATTACAACACCATCTTATTTACACCTTCAATCAGTTTGCACCTCCGATTAGCATGGTTGGCTACGTATGGCGCAAAAGATATTCATACATATGTAGACCAAAAACAGACCACCTACCTCACATGATACACGTGCAGACGGACAGTCCGTAAGTGTGTCAAGGCCTCTGATTGGTGCAGGGAGGCCTCAAAGAGGATTGGCTAAGGACAAGTAATTGAAATGATTGTGAGAGAAATTCAAACATAAAAGGCAGGAAATAAGGGTTGACTGTTGGGGAAACGGTTGACACCCATTGGATGAGGACGGGGATTGGCTGAGGGAAATGGGGGTGAGCGAACCTTCCAGAAAGGGCGTTCGATGGATATAAAAGGGGATAGCACAAGGGGAAGGACGGTTGGAGAGAAGACGAAGTTCGTGCATCAAGAACCGAAGTCTGGGCCTAAAAAAAGTGTTGGTGTCCATAATAAAGGCTCTTAATAAAGTAAGAACATGTGTGGGCGTCATTACACATATGTAGAAGAGTTGGCGACGACTCACTCAGAAACGGAGGTAAGGTTAAGGGCTTTCGCCGTTTATTAAGGGCTACACAACACACGGGGGGGGGGGGGGGGACCACTTCCCAGGGGTTAGGGATCCCGGGCTAGGTCCCACTCGGTCCCGACACAACCGGCTGCCCTGTGCCTGTGGGATCAGCCAACATGGCCGACCGAGTAGCACAGCCACGTCCAGCCCTGATGCTGTACTATCCCCTATTCCTCCCCTCTTGCCCCTGGCTCCCCCCGTTCCACCCTACTTCGACCCTACTCTCCAGCTACGACCCCGCTTACGTCACGGGGTCCCCCCTTTATCCTCGAGGAGCTGTGTCGTCATGTGCGCTGTCCAGTGCACATGACCCCACGTCCCGTGACGCCATCACAGCGCACATGACGCCACTACTCTCTTCTACTCCTCTACACATACATCAAGAAAGTTAGCCAAAAAAGGGAAAATAGGATTAGACCGCATGTGCAAATCCGATGGTATGAGCCGGGGAGCGGATGTGCTAACATTTCAGACAGCTATACCTGGAGATCCCGCTAAATAATGAAACGCATATAATCACAAAAACATGAAATCTACACCAATGTACCGAAATCCCTCGCCAACCGCGGGGGTAGGCAAATCCGCGGTTGGTAAAGTACAGGTGCTTATGGAAAATAGGGGGTTAGGGGAACCACAGCCGCAATCAGACTCGTCATAGCTTAACTAAGTTGCCTGTTTATTCAATAAACACGAACAAAATACAGTAAATTACACGATAACATAATACCACATAAATAAACATGACATTAACTCTACATACCTTTAATATGGAGGGTAGAAGTCCATTATTTCTCCAGCTAAAAAAAACTACCAATTTAACCGGTATTGGCCAAACATCCCAACAGTAAAAAAAATACCTGCAGGTTACACATCGTCCCCTACCCTAAAAACTGAAACATTCCTGAGACTGAGCTTGTCTTGGGTAATTAAGTGGAAATAATTATTATTTGTATTACAACAGAGGTGCAGGGTCTGCAGTTATTTGTATTTAGTAGCAGGTAAAGACATCTCGTTGTCCCTCCTGATGAAATACAAATGTATGCATGTAGCCAACCATGGCACGTAGCCAGCCATCCTAATCGGAGGTACGGGGGAAGAACAACAAACTAAACACAAAAAACAGTGAAAAAACAAGTTTTCATGTTGCTTCAATTAATATATTTTATTAAATCGCCGCTCACAACTCCAAAAACCATGCCGGCTTTAACACGACGATGGTGGTGTCTGCCTGCAGAAAAACGGTAGAGGAGAAATCGGTGCACGTGCGCAAGGCGGTGCGCGCCGTGCTGCCCTGTGACGTCAACCAGGAAGACCCACTGCTCGGGTGAGTTCCTGTACACATCTCAACGCGTGCAGATCAGTGTGGCAATGGTGAGTCATCCTGAAAAAAAAATCAATACATCAGGTAAACTTTATTTGGCATTCGAGAGGCCCAAGTAGACCAAGTGTTCAAATACCCCATCAGTGGGAATCCTTCGGTCAACAATTGTTGGCAACTCAATCCGACCCTCTACCTAATGCAAACTTGACCGCAAGTAATCGTCCATTCACACAATATTAATGGCCTCAACCACTGAAATGCCAACACATTCCCACGAACCTCAACAAACCGGCTCAACGCACGTGCTCCCTTCTTTCAGGAAACTCCTCTCACCTCGCTATAAGCAAATCATCTTTACGGGTCATAGGTCAGCCAAATACATTACTCAGCCCTCACCTCTAACCTCAGGGGAGTCTGTAAACTCCTGCATATCCGCAGAGCCCTTTGGTCCATATTTTACTCCAAAGTCGCTCCCTCAATGGTATCACACAATCCTTCAGCCCCTGTATCCGTTCACTCAGTATCAGCTTTTTTTTTTAGTTGCAGTTGTGAATAATTGCCATATCTGACATTAGTACATCTATTTAACACGTAGGCTTTCGCGACCCATATTATTCATAATAAACTTTTTTGGGTTAGATCGCGTTATTTATAAATATGTAGTAACCCTCCACCACCCGACAAGGCCAAACAGTAAAACAATGTGTCACGTTTACAAAAGACAAATAGTTCACTACTTTAGCCCACCGGTTTGTTGAGTGATTCAACATAATTTTCAAATTTTGAGTACGACGTTTCGCTGGTAATTACATCCAGCATCATCGGGCAATTTGTCAGAATGGTGAAGTCCTCCACTTGCTCCCGGTCTTAAATAGAGCAGCAGGGTGACGTTATCATTTAACCCAATCTGGTGCAGTGATTTGAGGCAGAGAGGGGGAGGGTATTGTAATTATTTTATAGATTGGTAATTATTGAATTGTTATTAATTAGTATGTGTTTCTCCTGTAAGGAATTGTAATACATATTTTATATAATAATAATACGCTTCCAGGCTGCACTAAGCCTGTAGCTTCGGCACTTTACTAACTAATGAACTAGTGTAGCCAAAGATGATCGTGCTCAAGATGGTTTGGTAACAATAAACTACGCCCTCACTGTCCAAGACGGAAGAAAATAGCTCCGCCCCATAGTCCATGACGACCAAACGTAACTCTTTGGTTCTTTCGGTAAAGTCACGTATAAAGATAAAATAAAGCTCCAAATTAAGACCAAACGTAAGTTGTCCCCATAGGAAAACTAAAGCAAACTCCATTCACATTTGTGGGAGTAGACGTGGCTCAAGGCACCCTCGAGGCACCGCCTGTTCATTATTGTTCCACTCCACCATTGTCTAATTACTGAGACGTTCCGCTTTTCCTGTCCACACGATAATGTCTCCGTAGGTCCTGGAGCCAAGGCCCCTTTGACTGCATCATCTCCACGCTGTGCTTTGAGGCAGCGTGCAGATCGATAGGCGATTTCACGGCAGCACTGGGCCACGTTTGCCGCCTCTTGCGGCCCGGGGGATGGTTCATTCTTGCCACGGAGCTGGGCGAGACGTTCTACCACATGGGCTCCGAGATCTTCCATGTGCTGAGCTTGGATGAGACGGTTATCCGGCAAGTTGTAGGCGATGCTGGCCTCATCATACAGCAGTTGGAATTGCATCTTGCGCCTAAGCCATCTCCCGATGATGTCAACGACCACCAGGCCCTGCTCTTCCTGAGAGCCCAGAAGAAGATGTGAGATTCCCGTGCCGGAGTCTATGGTTATGTTGGTTTCTTTCACACACACTTGTAATCTAGACCAGTGGGCCCCACCATTTTCGACCTACAGATCAGTATTTACCCTTGAACAAGATTCACAGACCACCGGTAAAATTTGGCAAAATTAAATGTACCCTTAAAGTGGCATGAGATTTTTTGATTGAAGAGCCATAAAAAATATGAACTGGATTTTAATATAGTTGTACTTATTATATATTAAAGGCTTGTGCAATGGGCGTTAAACAATATGGTGCTTTGTAAAAGAAAATGTATTTCTGCAATAGTTCTGCAGACCACTTCCCACTGCCTTGCAGATGACCAGTGGTCCATAGATAGCACGTTGGGAACCATTGATCTATAGTAGTGGCTCTTAACCTGGGGTGCACGCACCTCTGGGCGTGCGAGACATGGCCAAATTTGTTTAGAAGGCAAATGATCGAAACACAAATGAAGCATGAGCACGTAAATGCAACGTACCTTGTTTCATCAAACCCTATGTATGTATTAACATTATAAAAAAAATTACGATTAAGAACCAAAGTGGTGCAAGGCTGCAGCAAAGGTTAAGAATCCACTGGTCTTATAGAGTATCCACTTACAGGCGAGTTATGTGCATGAAGCTTTGGTACAGGTTTCTCGAACCTTAGTTGGGAATAATATGATTTTGTATGCATGTTTGTTTTTCTCAGGGTTTATCTCAGCAATCTCGTTTTGACGCCGCTAATATCCATCATTTTATTGATTGCTGTTATAGATGTGAATTATATTCCTATTAAAATGATATTGATTTTGAAATTGTGTATCAATAAAATTATTATCAATTACTTTTGTGTGTGTGGGTAAACTCCTCTCCTTATTGATTTGAAGCTTTCGTGACTGCAGGAATCCATACTCTTTGGTTCGTTCAGTAAAGTCACGTAGATAGAAAATGTATTAAAATTAATTAATTAACATTTATTTTCCATGTACGTGACTTTACCGAAAGAACCAAAGAGTATCCTCTCCTTATATATGACAATTCACTAATATCTCCATAAACTCTATTGGCTGTTGTTTACTCCCAATATAACATTCGTATTCTCTAAGGCCTGTTCCATCGAGATCAATAATCCCAAGCACTATTATTAATTATGGATTCCTCACAAAGTATGTAGATTATGTATTATGTTGAACTTCTTTTGGACCAAACTTAGCCAATCCATAATAATCGGAGGTGCGGGGGAAGGACAACAAACTAAACATTAAAAGACGCTCTAAAGAAGATGAGTTTTCAATCTGGATTTAAAAGTGCATAGTTCCAGTGGCTTCCTAATATCTGGAGGAGCATTCCAGACGGCTGCAGAAGCGCATCTAAACACATGTGATACAGTGACCATCTTTGTTTGATGGCCAGCCAAACGCCGCTATGAGGATGACCAGAGTTCACGGGATGGTTTATGCTGTTTGACGAGATCAGCGAGGAATTTTGGATCATTTATGAGAAACACTTTGTATGTAAAGAATGCGACCTTATAACGTCCTAGCGGTAAGTACCCGGCGTTGCCCGGGCGAAAAAGGCAGACACACACATGGACTTACACACAGACATCGACCCACACACATAGAAACACATCGACTTACACGCACACACACACATATGGACTCAAACACACAGACATCGACTTTAGACACACACACACATCGAGTTACACACACATATTGACTCAAACACACACATACATAGACTCACAACAAAAAAAACACCACCAACCGCCATTAGCCACTAGGTGACATCACCACGACGCTTGTGCCAGGCCATGTGCACCTTGAGGCCACGTGAAGTGTCGAATGCCTGCCAGCAGGAGGTCACGGGGAAGACTCAGGTACCACTGGTCGACTGACTGAGATGACCGAGATGACTGGCTGATGCACCACCTGTGCCCCCTACTGTGCCAACTTGTTGTGCTTTAGCCAGCCGGCGCCCCGCTCGTTGTTGTGAGCGTCGCTCCTCCGCCCTCTGTTGTTGTTGGAGAGCGACTGCCTCCAACTGCCGAGTAGCGTCCTTCACGAGCCTCCTCCACAGAGGCCGATCTTGACACCGCTGGTACCAGTCATCGACAAGTCCACTCAGCTCCACATCCTCCTGTACCACGTTACTCCATCTCTTCTCTAGCCCGTGCCGTGCCCATTTAGCCCCCTCGATCCGGCCGAACAAAAGCTGTTAAGGCATGCGGTGACTGGGCATGCGGGCTAAATGACCCAGCCAACGCAGTCTTGGCTGCTGGAGGAGCTTACCGATGGGACTTTGTCCACATATTTCGAGGCTTTGTGAGCTCCTCACAAAATCTAGCGTGGTTAAACCCAGGATGGATTGTAGGCAGGCCAGCCTAAATGTTTCTAACCGGCGAAGATGTTCCATTCGGCGCGTCCACGTTTCGCAAGCGTAAAGAAGGGAGGTAATGACCGTGGCCGAAAAGACCTGAAGCTTCGTGCCGAGTGATAGACCAGGTAGCTTCCACACAGCGTTACGCAACTGATGAAAAGATAATGCTACTCGACTGATTGGGAGTGAGACCTCTGCCGTTAAACCGAAGCCGGTCATGAGTACACTGCCAAGGTATGGGAAACTCTCCACTCTCTCCACAACTGTCCTATCACCAATTGGGAGTTGTGGGGGTGGAGTGTCTGATGGTACAAAATACCCAGGCAGGTGATTAGTTTTGGTGGGGCTGATGGTAAGGCCCCACCTCTTGGTGACAAGCTCCAGGTTTAGCAGCAGCACCTCCTACTCCTCCTCCGAGTGAGCAGCAATTACCAGATCATCGGCATACATAACGTGGTTGAGCAATAGGGAGCCATCCCTTGACCGCACCCGGGCATCGATCAGCCTCCCATTGTATCTGTAGCAGATGGCAATTTTTCTGGTACAGCCATTGAAGGCTTCACGAACGACGTGGTCCAAATATATGTAAAATAATGTGGGAGCGAGAGGACATCCCTGTCGCATCCCAAGGTGTAGAGGGAATGGTTCTGACTCACGGCCACGTAGTTTGACACGGGGCTGCTCACCATCATGAAGGTCCTTATGGACCGTGAGCAGTGGGTCAGGAACTCGGAAAGCCCGAAGAACAACCCAGAGCCCAGGCCTACTGATGGTATCATAGGCCTTGACCAGGTCAATAAAGCACACACATGGACTAACACGCACAAATGGACCTACAGACACGCAAAAAAAAGGACCTACACTAACATGGAACCACGCACACACAGCGACTAAGACACACACACACATGGACTGACAAACACACATATCGACTCACACACAAACACATCGACTCACACACACAAACACATCGACTTACACACACACATATATGGACTCACACACACATAGACATCCACTTCAGATACACACACATGAAGTTACACACACATATCGACGTACACACATACAGCGATTCAGCGTGGAGGCACCACGTACAGTGTACGGTGCGGGCTCCCGATGAGGGAGCGAGAGGAAATGGCAGCCAGACAGGGTTTCGTTGGGGCATGATACGTTGATCTGCCGATACGGTGGCAGCTGGGCGGTCATGTGGCATAAAAGAGCTCTCGGGAGCCTTTGGGAAAGAGCTCGAGAGATCTAGAAGGTGGGCGGGACGAGGGACGGAGCCAGCCCCAACCCAGGCCAATATAACGGGGGCCCCGTGAGGGGCTCGGGTTTTTTCGGGTTGCTGTTAAAGATCCACGTCGGGTTAAAGAAGCCTCTAAGCCACGCGGTCCGGGACCCAGCTTGTGGTCCGGGCCGGGATAGCGAACTGTGTCTAGTTCTGCCGTAGCGTGGCTAGATGGGCATTCAACACCCAAGTGTAGGTTGTGTTACATAATGTTGAGTTGGTGATATAAAGTGTTGCTCCCAAGACAACATCTGCGACTCAGTTGGACTCACTACACAATTTTTAAACCCATTTTAGGGGCATCGCAATGTAACGTGTCCTGCGAGGGTCGGCAAATCTCCTGGCACCAGGAAACCGCGCCATTCTTTTCATCGGTTGCGTAACGCTGTGTGGAAGCAACCTGGTCTGTTGCTCCGCATGAAGCTTCAGGTCTTCTCGGCCAGTCATTACCTCAATCTTGATTTGAAGCTTTCATGACTGCAGGAATCCATACTCTTTGTGTTGCGCCCGAAACGTCGTGATATATTTTATTTTATACCTACGTGACTTTAACAAAAGAACCAAAGAGTATAGTCATTACCTCCCTTCTCTACGCTTGCGAAACGTGGACCCCCTAATGGAACATCTTCGCCGGTTAGAAACATTTAGGCTGGCCTGCCTACGATCAATCCTGGGTTTAACCATGCTGGATTGTGTGAGCTCACAAATCTTTGAAAGATATGGATAAAGTCCCATCAGTGAGCTCCTCCGGCAGTCAAGGCTGCGTTGCCTGGGCCTTGTAGCCCGCATGCCCAGCCACCGCATGCCTAAACAGCTTTTGTTCGGCCGGAATGAGGGGGCTAAACGGGCACGGCACGGGCTAGAGAAGACATGGAGTGATGTGGTACAGGTGGATGTGGAGCTGAGTGGACTTGCCAATGACTGGTACCAGCGGTATCAAGATCGACCTCTGTGGAGGAGGCTCGTGAAGGACCGCTACTGGGCAGTTGGAGACAGTCGCCCTCCAACAACGATGGAGGGTGGAGAAGCGATGCTCACAACAACGAGCAGAGCGCCGGGTGACTAAAGCAAAGCAAGTTGGCACAGTAGGGGGCACAGGTGGTGCATCAGCCAGTCGTCTCAGTCAGTTGACCTGTGGCATCTGGGTCTGCCCCGTGACCTCCTGCCAGCAGGCGTTCGACACTTCCCGTTGCCTCAAGGTGCACATCCTGTCACAAGCGTCGTGGTGATGTCACCGCCACTTTGTGGCGAATGGCAGTTGTTGTTGTTGCTAGAATCACGTGCACATGTGTATGGTTAATCCACAACCTGGATAATCCGCACACGTATAATTGTAGCTCTCAACATGGTACGCCCTTGCATTTTGATTACATATACAGTGAGGGAAAAAAGTATTTGATCCCCTGCTGATATTGTACGTTTGCCCACTGACAAAGAAATGATCAGTCTATAGTTTTAATGGTAGGGTTGTTTGAACAGTGAGAGACAGAACAACAAAATTCAGAAAAACGCATGTCAAAAATGTTGTAAATTGATTTGCATTTTAATGAGGGAAATACGTATTTGACCCCCTCTCAATCAGAAATAATTCTGTCTCCCAGGTGTATTTTATACAGGTAACGAGCTGAGATTAGGAGCATACTCTTAAAGGGAGTGCTCCTAATCTCAGCTTGTTACCTGTATAAAAGACACCTGTTCGTAGAAGCAATCAATCAATCAGATTCCAAACTCTCCACCATGGCCAAGACCAAAGCGCTCTCCAAGGATGTCAGGGACAAGATTGTAGACCTACACAAGGCTGGAATGGGCTACAAGACCATCGCCAAGCAGCTTGGTGAGAAGGTGACAACAGTTGGTGCGATTATTCGCAAATGGAAGAAACACAAAAGAACGGTCAATCTCCCTCCTGGGGCTCCATGCAAGATGTCACCTCGTGGAGTTGCAATGATCATGAGAACGGTGAGGAATCAGCCCAGAACTACACGGGATGATCTTATCAATGATCTCAAGGCAGCTGGGACCATAGTCACCAAGAAAACAGTTGGTAACACACTACGCCGTGAAGGACTGAAATCCTACAGCACCCGCATGGTCCCCCTGCTCAAGAAAGCACATATACATGCCCGTCTGAAGTTTGCCAATGAACATCTGAATGATTCAGAGGACAACTGGGTGAAAGTGTTGTGGTCAGATGAGACCAAAATGGAGCTCTTTGGCATCAACTCAACTCGCCGTGTTTGGAGGAATGCTGCCTATGACCCCAAAAACACCATCCCCACCGTCAAACATGGAGGTGGAAACATTATGCTTTGGGGGTGTTTTTCTGCTAAGGGGACAGGACAACTTCACCGCATCAAAGGGACGATGGACGGGGCCATGTACCGTCAAATCTTGGGTGAGAACCTCCTTCCCTCAGCCAGGGTATTGAAAATGGGTCGTGGATGGGTATTCCAGCATGACAATGACCCAAAACACATGGCCAAGGCAACAAAGGAGTGAGTGGCTCAAGAAGAAGCACATTAATGTCCTGGAGTGGCCTAGCCAGTCTCCAGACCTTAATCCCATAGAAAATCTGTGGAGGGAGCTGAAGGTTCAAGTTGCAAAACGTCAGCCTCGAAACCTTAATGACTTGGAGAAGATCTGCAAAGAGTGGGACAAAATCCCTCCTGAGATGTGTGCAAACCTGGTGGCTAACTACAAGAAACGTCTGACCTCTGTGATTGCCAACACGGGTTTTGCCACCAAGTACTAAGTCATGTTTTGCAGAGGGGTCAAATACTTATTTCCCTCATTAAAATGCAAATCAATTTATAAAATTTTTGATATGCGTTTTTCTGGATTTTTGCTGTTGTTATTCTGTCTTTCACTGTTCAAATAAACCTACCATTAAAATTCTAGACTGATAATTTATTTTTCAGTGGGCAAACGTACAAAATCAGCAGGGGATCAAATACTTGTTTTCCCTCACTGTAGTTAACAGGGCATAGTTGGACAACCGCATTATATGAACATTATGGGGGACCCCGGGGTCCCATAAGCCCCCGGCTTTCACATAAACACATTATGGTGTAAACAAAAACTGTTCTTTTTCACCAATGGGTTTGAAGGATGGTGGCAAGTGTTGTCTTGTTAAACTATGCCTTTAAAACTAAAAACTACTTACCTGCAGTACCTCTATTTAAATACACTATTGAAAAATTATTTACACCTCTCTGTCAATCATCGTGTTTCTCAGTGTGGATTTGTGAACACACTTTGTAAACAGTACATAAAATAGTACGTGTTCATATTATAACAAACGTTTATACCAAGGTTACTCTTATCCGCATTGATACGAGTGGTATGTGGGGACTATGGCTTAACCGTAAAAAAAACGATCTGCACAGATGCATACGGACAAGAAAAGCATTATCAAAAGGAGGATTTAAAGGTGCAACGCATCTCAGTTGTTAAATATCTGCAGGTAATAGGATTGTCATCGATTGATCCTGGCTGCAGAAATTGGTAGGTCACAAATAATAATGAAGATAAGAGATCAGTTTCACTGCATTATGCATACTGTTATGACAAATAGAGGACTTAAGTCGCATAGGCAGTTTGAGCAGCTTTGGATAAGACTTATGACCCTGCCCATACCCGAGCATGGAGTGCATTCGCTTGTTCAGCTCTTCTCGCTGCGCTTGGCCGACATGACGACAGAATGATCCGTGCCAGGTGGGTCACGGCGTTTATGTGCGCGGTGGGACGGAGTCGGCAAAAATAAATGAATTACGATTTTGACTTCCTTTTTATTTGGGACTCCGGGTTCCCGCCATAAGGTTCATATTATAAACAAAGACCTTCACCACTGCTCTAAATTGAGACAAAACTCGGATTCATGGTTTGCACTCCAGAGCATGCATTAATGAATGACTCTTTGAGGTGTAGATCTATGTGAAGCCCTTCCTGCACTCTTGCACACGTGTAGCCTCTTGCCAATGTGTCCTCATGTGTCTCTCTAAATCATAACGCTGCGCAAAGCCCTTTCCACACTAATTGCACGTGTGTGGTCACACGCCGGTGTGCATTCCTGTGTGTCGCTCCAAATTGGAACGCTGCAAGAAGCCCTTCCCGTAGTCCTTGCACACGTGCGGCTTCTTACCGGTGTGCGTTCTCGTGTGTCTCTCTATATCGGAACGATGAGCAAAGCCTTTCCCACACTTGTTGAACACGTGCGGCGTCTCACCCTTGTGCATTCTCACGTGTACTTTTAAACTGGCGTGCATTGTACTCTGGAATGCGTGTTTAAATCAGAACTCGTTGCGAACGCCTCGCCACACTTCTTGCACGTGTCGGCGTGGCTCGCCGCCTTCGAGTGACTCCCCCGCATCGCCTGCAGGGTCGTGAGCTCGTCCCGCTGCATCTCGCTTTGTCCGTCTTTGCTCCACAGGAACGGCCCTTCCTGCACACCTCGCACAAAAACTCTCTTCCTTTGTATTCATCCGTCACGTGTTTATAAAATGCAAAAGCATAGTTAAATTAACTGCTACAAAACTTTACGAAAGACATAATACCGGAACTCCTATTTACATCAGTTATGAGAAACCTTATCGTAAACCAAACTCGAAATATTGCTACAATGTCATAATACTTTCTGTACTCTGGCCCCAGAATTAGTTCTGAAGTGTCATCTTCCATGGGCATTTTATAATATGAAGCTGGATATTGCGTGAAGCTGGTTGTATTCACCAGTGAAACATCGTACTCGAATTATAAGTGTTGTGGGTTTACTCTCCAACATACGGGTGGTGCTGAAGTAGTCATTAATTAGCACGTTTACGTGACAAACCTAATTTTCAGGTGGTGTTGGGTTTAACAACACATGTATATTTTACACGATCTAACCCAAACAAGAACCTTTACTATGGAGTATACATGAGCACGTTAATTCTTCCCTATAATATGACCCCATTAGTAGCACGACTGGTAAAGCAAGACAACTTTGCATTATGTATGCGATGTAATTGAAGCAAACTCACCATTACCAATGTCCTCGCCCGATAACTCCACCTCGATGAAGTTTAATTCTCCAGTGTCAACAGGTCCATGGGAATCCCCTACCTCCTCTGGTTTGTTGTATATATAGGCCTTTTCCCAAAAATATATTAAGAATGATTCTGCCTTTTTTTATAATCGATCGGGGGGAGCATGGGGCACGAAAGGGTGAAGCCCACCTCCACCCCCTCACACCCCAGCTGCCTTGCCACATAAAAGCAACTGCAGGGAGGAGGTCATACAAAGCCATTAAATAATAAAAACCCCGGGGCAAAGGGAGGTTAATATGAATCTGGGAAATCTCCACGGGGCAAAGAACCAAAAGACACGACCTCCACGGACGTTTTGGACAGGTTCCAAACAAATCCTCCAGACCCACTGGCATCTGGAGAAACAGCCTGGTCTCACATCGAAACTTGCTGACACAGCCTTTACACCACCCCCAGTCGGCTCTCCACGGACGGCGAGAGCCACAGGGCAAACGGACATAACAGGCGTTTTTTTAACAACGGTAAAAGTTCGAAACTTAGCGACAAGAATACATCGACATTATAGACTGCCAGTACACTCTCAGATGAAGAACCAGACTGCAGTCTACATTAGTGGCTTTTATTATTACTTATATTACTCTTATTCACGTTATATATGTTTTTCTTATTGTATCTTTTTACATACGTGACTTTACGGAAATAATAAAAAAATATGAATTCCGGCAGTCACGAAAACTTAAGTAAAAACTTAGCTATATTGTCAAACTCAGGATATCAAAATATAACTGGAATAAGAAGCACGGATCCCTGGCGACACAGACGGAGAACAAAGTTTAATAAAAACCCTCGGAATACCTGTGGTAACAACTATGGTACATCACAAATCTTGGTTAAACATAAACCAAATAATAATTATGAAGTATTAGACCTAGGGTAATTTAAAAGACATACAAGGAGAAATAGGTCAATCACACACGACCAAGATAATATGTATTCCACAGGATCACCGCCTCAATAACCGCCTTTGTATTCCAGGAGCCGACACAACACATGGTAGCAATACATTACGTATGAAGGGAGGGCGCCTCCCCTTGAGATAGCAAACACAAACATTTTTTTTCCAAACCACAACGTAAGGGGACAGGAACAAGGCCTTGATGTGACTTAACAGATTACATCAATAAACAGACACACACGCACACCCGATCAAACAGCTGCCCCTATGTGAGGAGGCGAGCCGAGGTGGAAGATTTTCGAATATAACCACGAGCAGGAACCACGCACATCAGTCTTGCAATGGCAAGCTCCGGGGATGGTCCTCGGAATCAACCATGGATGTCGAGTCTTGCAGAGCAGAGGGGCGATGTGTTGCAAGGTGCCGAGTTCAGCGCTGACCAAAGAATGTATCGCTGAAAGTTATTCTACATTCATCCTGATGTTTTGAGTCGCTTGTAGAGTCAAGGATTGTGATCAGTTGTATTATTGTACTAAGCTATCAGAGTTGTGAGAATCCAATTTATGAGTTCTGAGAGTGAGGAGCTGCGACGAGCAGCTCACAGCAGGAGCCCTCCGGGATGAAGGGCGGGGGAGGGGCACCAAGCGAGCATCGCGCAAGCCAGCCGCGACTCACAGGACCTGCTGCAGTCCAGCAGACGTGCGGACTCCGAACCCCGAGCACACACCAGCAAAGGTCGAGTCTACAAGGATCAACAGTGTCGAGTTCTGCAAGTGGTAGGCTCTGGGAATCTGCCCCCGTGACAGGCACATTGATAGGGAGCTCCATCAGCAGAAGCCACGGGTCGTGGAGTTTTCTTTTGTTGTTCGTTTTTTAAATGTCATCATTGAGAGAGGCTGTTGCCAAAAGCTGGTACTCGTAGTATTACCACACGTACCACGTGGGCAAGAGTGTCGGCACTGGCGACCAGCGGACGAGCTGCGAGCGCAATCAGGCACCGTCAGGGGCGAGCATCGTGCCGACTCAGCGGTCATCCAGCAGCAGAGAGGCCTGCAGCTGCCGCCAAGAGAGAGAGCCGTGTGTATGACATGCCCAACACACACACACGACTCGTCGCCCAGCAGGGAACCAAGGCTGAGCCCCCCCCCCCTCCACGGCACGCGCCGCCGCCTCCACCGTGGCCACGTACACTACGTAGCCCCGGTTCTCCCGCTGCACCACCAGGACGGCCGCCAGCCCGGTGTGCACTGCCACCGCGGCAGCAACAGCGTCAGGCGACGTCCCCGACGGTGGGAAACACCGGAATCCATGCTGGTCCGTAAGAGCCTCCGTGCTGCTGGGCTGAGCCATGGTGCTTGCATGGCAGCAGCGCAGCAGCAACAAAAATAATCGCGAAAAAAGTAATAAACCCCACACGAAACAAACACACAACCAAACAAACAACCAGACAGACAGACATACATACAAACAAAACCAACAAACACACAAACAAACACACCAACAACCGACAAGAAAACAAAGAAAACGAACACTCAAACAAACAGACAGACAAACGAACAACCACACGCACAAACAAACACACAAACAAACAAACACTCAACAAACAGACAAACAAACCGAACACCAGTGGTGTTAAACCAGGTAATAAAACAACAAGCAGACAAACAAACAACCAAACAAGCAGACAAACAAACAAACACACAGACAAACAACACAAACAACAGTAGTATTAAAAACTGCTACTACTGCAGGCTGATACACAGGGAGAAAACGCGAGATGATGGTTCGTTTCTCCCCCGTTCACCTCTCTCCAGGCTAGGCTCAGGCTCTCACCTGAGCCCAGGCCTCCATCCGCACACACGTTGGAGCAGGAGCAAACGGCTTTTGCGACCGCACCCTACGGTGGCTGAGAGAGAGCAAGAGAGAGAGAGCGGAGGAGTCATTGTGCAGAAGAGTCATCTGTGTTAGATGACAATAGTGTTGGAGATGGTGTAGCGGTTACCCCAACACCACTAGAGGTTGAAGGCTGCGGAGAATCTTCCCTCGGCTTTTCCTCCGCTTTGAAAAGTCTTGAGAGCGTCAATTGTTTAGCCGTCATTGTTTTCTCCCTGTAGATCTCCCTGTAGCACTTAATTTGTTCACGGACAAGTCTGACCACCTTAGAGCTGCGTTCCGTATTTGGATCATCTTCATCGAAGATAGCGAGACCCTCTTCAATGTGCCGGAATGCTTCCGTATACCTCTTGTTGATTAGAGCGCGGAGAAGCTCAACTTCTGGTTCTGCTTCCTCACCTTCCTCCTGCCTCTGCTACTCCAATGCCAAAATATCTTTATTGGTGAGCTCCTCCTTGTGAGAGTCCAGCAACTCATCCACACTATCCTCTTCCACGTCCTCAAAGCTGACTCGCTTTGCTAGCTGCATGATGTGCTTACGTGTCTTTGACACATCTTTCCCCACGTCGAAGCCGCAGAAATCGTGCACGAACTGAGGGCAAAGTCTACGCCACACTCCATTCATGCAGACACTCGTGACCTCCGTCCATGACTCAGCAATAAACATGATGGCATCTCTGATGGTGAACGACTTCCAAAATTCCCTGACGTTCATCTGGTCATTGCCCGTCGCCTGCACCAGCTTATTGAATGTCTTGCATAGATAATAGGCTTTGAAGGTGGTGATGACACCCTGGTCCATGGGCTGGATTAGAGATGTGGTGTTGGGGGGAAGAAACACAACTTTAATATTTTCAGTTAGATCCTGTATGAATGGTGGATGACTAGGGGCATTGTCGAGGAGTAGGAGAATCTTACAGCTAAGATTATCCTTCTCACAATAGGCCTTCAGCTCTGCCTGAAAGTGGATGGTGAAGTAGTGGCAGAAGATGCCGCCTGTTATCCAACTCCTCGCGTTGGCGTAGTAGTACACAGGCAGCAACTCCTTGACGTACCCCTTCAGTGCTCGAGGATTCTGGGAATGGTACACGATTAACGGCTTCAGCTTGCAATCACCTTCAACGTTGCCCCCTAAAAGCATGGTCACACGGTCCTTTGAAATGTAGGTACGAGACGGCATCCCCTTCCAAAACAGGCCAGTCTCGTCGATATTAAAGACTTCCTTGGGGGAATAACCTCCTTGCTCGATGATCTCCTTCGGGACTTCCGGGAAACTTTCGGCTGCAGTGACATCAGAAGAGGCAGCCTCTCCGGTCATCCTGATATTGTGGTATCCGTACCGCTTTCTAAAGTTACAAAACCATCCGGTACTGGCAGCAAATTCCTTATCGCCTTCTCCCTTTAACTCGTCGTAAAGGCTTCGCACCTTTACTTGTATCGAAAGCATGCTGACTGGGGTGATCTGCTGGTTTTGATGCTCAATCCACGTGCTGAACATCCCATCCATCCTCTCCATTACTGAACTCCTGGCGAATGAGAGCTTGCTTGGAATGCATGTGTAGTGACATAAGAAGGGAGGGGCTGCTGGGGGCTCTGGGACCCTGGGCGGGCCAGGCGCTTGGGCCCCTTGGCGCCAGGCGTGGGTTCCCAGGCGGGTCAGACACTTAAGCCTCTTGGCGCCAGGCGTTGGGTTCCCAGGCGCTTAAGCCCCTTGGCGCCGCCAAAAGAGGGGGGCTGTGTGTGCTTTGTGGGATATCTGGGGGTGCACACGGCCCCACCCCTCGTTGGTGACTAGGCATAAAAGGGGAGTTCCCTGGATGATCAGGGCCAGTCGTAGCTCAAGATCCAAGACCCAAGACCAGCCATCTGAGGACCCTGGGACGCTGCGAGAGCCAGTGGTGGGACTCTGGAACTCCCGACTCTACGACCTTGTGAGGGCGAGGTCCAGAGCGTAGCCGAAGTAGTGTATCTAGGCTGTGTACCTAGGCTGTGTACCTAGGCTGTGTACCTAGGCTGTAACAGAGTAGTTGGACTGTTGGACTGTTGGATTGTAATAAAGAAGTTACCTCTACAAGTGTCTCCGGAACCCGTTACATTTGGCGTCAGAAGTGGCTATGGAGACAAGAAGTAAGCCACGTACCTTCAGTCCTGACGGCGATGTCGAGGAGCAAGCAGCGATGGGGCGGCCAACGCCGGCCGACAGCGACGCTGCACCGCCGGCTGAGCAGCTGTCTGCTCCGCCGATGGTCCCCTCTCCAGCGTCGGGAGCAGGGATGGAGGAGGCGCTGCTTCGCCTCGCAGAGCTGCTCTGCGCCACCGCCTCCCTCCTTGGCGGGATGCGGCGCTCACAGGCGATGGCGGGAGGGAGAGAGGAGGCGCGGCGCTCGCCCGAGCCCGCCGCCGCCATTCTCACCACCGGCGTTCCCCCCGCGGATGTGGGGGATACTTCCGGGAATGACATCACTTCCACCGGAGGAGCAATGACCGCTGGGAGCAACGTCACTTCCAGGCCTAGCGTGGTCCAACCAAACAACGCCGCGTCATCAGCGCTGCGACCTTCACCGCCGGACGACAGCTGGCTTCAACCTAGCATAGCGCGTCATCAGCGCTGCGACCGGACAGTGAGGGCGCCATTCTTACTGCAACCGGCGCCGGGGCCGGCACATCGACCGACACGCCGGTCGCCGCCTTTGCTGCTCTGGCCAAAGGTTGGAGGTCGGGAGACCAGGCCCCTGACACTTCGTCCATTTACGCGCTCCGGATTAATGATTTTTGTTGACATTTTCTTCGTTGTCGTCGGGGAGTCGTGATTGTTGTTGGGTAAACTGTGTGGAGCTTCGCTCGTGAGTGTTGTCAATGTGTGTGCGAAACTTTGCTTGTGATTGTTAACAATGTATGGTTTGTATTGAGCTTTGTTCGTGATTGTTAATGTATAGCTTGTGCTGTCATTGTTAACGATGTATAGACTGTATGGGGCATTTATCTTGAGATGAGACATGCTGCCAAGCATTTGGAATTGTCATGCTGGCTCTCAAATATCTTGGGGTGCAGATCCTGACCAGGATGGCCCAGCGGGTGTTGCGTGTCTAACACGAGAGTTGTGGTCCTGTCATGCTATGGCTGACGGCTTGACCTGACAGAACGGAGATTGAAACACTCCGTGGCATGTCTAGCCTAGTGGGCTGTGTGCTCACATGGCTCGGAGAGTGTGGTCCCGTCATGCTATGGCTGACGGCTTGACCTGACAGCCCGCAGATTGAAACACTCCGTGGCATGTCTAGCCTAGTGGGCTGTGCGCTCACATGGCTCGGAGAGTGTGGTCCCATCATGGAATAGCTGACGGCTTGACCTGACAGCCCGGAGGTTGAGACCCTCCGTGGTGCGTCTGGAGCAGTAGGCTCGCCCTGACGGCCCGGAGATTGAAACACTCCGAGGCGCGTTGAAACAGTGGGCTGGAGATTCGTGGTGTTCAGGTGTAGTTGTCCCGTTACGTTGGGACTGTATCCCTCAGTTGTTAGGGTGCATGTTGTGCAGGGAGTGAACGATGGGTCGTCTCAGCTCGGTCGGTACAGCTATATGCTGCGATGCGAGTCTTGGAGAGAGACTGGGTCGTCTCAGCTCGGTCGGTACAGCTATATGCTGCGATGCGAGTCTTGGAGAGAGACTGGGTCGTCTCAGCTCGGTCGGTACAGCTATATGCTGCGATGCGAGTCTTGGAGAGAGACTGGGTTGAAATTCCCCCCCGATATGGCCGACGTGCGCGGTTTTAAGATGGAGATGCCACGTTGGAAAGGCGGGGGGTGCTAATGGTTGGCATGTAATGTCGGTGGTGGTTCTCATTGAGGGCTGCTGGGACGCAAGCACGGGATGCCTTGGAGATGCAGTTCGCGCGTGCGGCCACCATTTATAGACAGGAGCAGGCAGATTTATTTTGTTTGTGTCATGTCAATTTTATATATATATTTTAAAATGTAGATACTGGAGCAGCCCTGAAGTGCGACTTCTTTGCCCAGTACATTGGTCGGCCCTGAAGTACGACTTCTCGACCCGGGACGTAGACAGACGTCCGGATTAGTGTGTGTAGAGGGATGCTCGACATGTTGGTCTTCGCCTTCTCTCCACCTGACGGATGGGAGGCTGGCAGGGTGGTGTGGAACCCTGCCATCCATGCGGTGGTTGTGCATCCAACGCGTCGGAATCTGTATATTTGTTGTTGTTAATTCCCCGGTTTCTATGCGGATCCCGAGGAGGGCTAGGTGTGCCGCGGGTCATTTGTTCACGTGTCATTGCTTCACCTTTTTGTTGATTGATGCTTGTATATAGTGTAAAGTTGTATAGGTTGGTTATGGTATTTATGGTTGCTTTCTTGTTCTCTTTTCTTTTCCTGTTGAGGCTCGCGTATTTTTTTTCTCTCTCTCCCTTTCGTTAATTTAAACTTTCTAGTTATTGACAGCCGGGATGGCTGGAGGCTACATAGAGGAGGGTAATGTAGTGACATAAGAAGGGAGGGGCTGCTGGGGGCTCTGGGACCCTGGGCGGGCCAGGCACTTGGGCCCCTTGGCGCCAGGCGTGGGTTCCCAGGCGGGTCAGACGCTTAAGCCTCTTGGCGCCAGGCGTTGGGTTCCCAGGCGCTTAAGCCCCTTGGCGCCGCCAAAGGGGGGGGCTGTGTGTGCTTTGTGGGATATCTGGGGGTGCACACGGCCCCACCCCTCGTTGGGGACTAGGCATAAAAGGGGAGCTCCCTGGACGATCAGGGCCAGTCGTAGCTCAAGACCCAAGACCCAAGACCAGCCATCTGAGTACTCTGGGACGCTGCGAGAGCCCGTGGTGGGACTCTGGAACTCCCGACTCTACGACCTTGTGAGGGCGAGGTCCAGAGCGTAGCCGGAGTAGTGTATCTAGGCTGTGTACCTAGGCTGTGTACCTAGGCTGTGTACCTAGGCTGTAACAGAGTAGTTGGACTGTTGGACTGTTGGATTGTAATAAAGAAGTTACCTCTACAAGTGTCTCCGGAACCCGTTACACATGCCCTACTGGGTGTTGCACCCTTTGCACTTTCCTTTATCTTCTCGGCGGAATCACGAATTGTGCGTACGTCGATTCCATCAGGCCCAAGGCACGCTTGATGGAGGCAGTTTTTTCGCCTTGCTCATATCTCTTGATAACGTCAAGCTTCACTTCAAGAGTAATGGCCTTCCGTGGCTTCTTGTGACCAGAGCTTCCCAATGAAGTAGAAGGACGATTTCCTGACATGGTGCAAGGGTGAAACAAAAGCGGTGAACACAGCACAAGTAAACTTGACAGTGTACGATCACAATGAGAGATGCGAGACAAAGAGAAGAGCGCCGCTGGTGTACACGTGGTGAGATGCTGCACAGTATAGCACACTAGTTTTTGTACCATACTAGCTGCTGGCAATGCCATTGTGTCGCGGTGCCAGGCTAGGGTGGGGCGTATGGCGCGTTGCGGATGATGTCATTCCGGAAATTTCATCGCGTATGTCAGGCATGTCCAAAGTCCGGCCTGCGGGCCAATCACGGCCGGCGGTCAGATTTCATACGGCCCGCAGCTTCGGTCTTATAATGTGTTATTTATGGCTCGCTAGCTCTGTCATAATAAATAAATCGTAAAACTTTAAAGATGTAATTCCTCCTTCCACCACATGGTAGCAGCACCATTCTAATGCTCTCTGGCTCTGCATCTGTGCCGCGAACCCTTCTCGAATCATTTCTGCCATGGCGACTGCAAAAAAAAAGAGAAAAGTTGACAGTGAGGGCCGCCGCTTTCAGGAGCGGTGGGAATTACAATACTTCTTCACTGGAAATTGAGGAAATTGTGTTTGTCTAATTTGTAAAGAGACGGTTGCCTTGTTTAAGGATTTCAACGTAAAGAGGTACTACGAGACTAAACATGCTACAACATACGACACGCTAACAGGGAGTGACCGCGCTGAAAAAGTAAAGCAACTTCAAGCTGCTCTGGCATCGCAACAGCGATTCTTCACGCCGGCCTGTGAGTCAAAGGAAAACATCACCAAAGCCAGCTACGAAGTGGCCATGTTAATAGCTAAACATGGCAAACCTTTTACTGAAGGTGCGTTTATCAAAGACTGTGTCATGAAAATGGTGGAGAACATTTGCCCCGAGAAGAAGCAAGAATCTATGAATGTTTGCCTGGCACGCAACACTGTGGCACGGAGAGTTGAGGACATATCGTCAGATATTCAGAGACAACTGGGGGACAGGGGAGTGGCTTTTGATTATTTCTCATTAGCCTGCGATGAAAGCACCAATGCATCTGACACTACACAACTACTTCTTTTCATTAAGAGGAGTTGATGACAACATGAACGTGACAGAGGAGCTGCTTGACCTCAAAAGCCTTAAAGGGCAAACCAGAGGAACAGATGTATTCGTTTCTGTTTGTGAAGCTGTTGATGATATGAAACTACCATGGAGTAAAGTTTCTGGGATCATTACCGATGGTGCATCTGCCATGGCTGGTGAGCGAAGTGGATTGTTCACACTGATCTGCAATAAAGTCAGCGAAGAAGCAGGCAACGCTATTAAACTTCACTGTATCATTCACCAGCAGGCTCTCTGCGCCAAACATCTCAAATTTGACGATGTTATGAAACCAGTGGCAAAGGCAATCAATTCTATTCGCTCTAAAGCTCTATACCACCGACACTTTCAGCAGTTCTTGCGTGACATCCAGGCTGAATACGGTGACGTAATATATCACAACGACGTGAGGTCGCTAAGTCGGGAGTCCGCACGGCAGCGATTTTTCTCTCTCAAAGAGGAAATTGGACATTTTTTGGGTGAGAAGGGACAACCAATGGAAGAACTGTTCGATCCTGTATGGCTGGCAAATCTGGCTTTTTGGTTGACATAACGAAGCATCTGAATGTGCTGAATGTTAATCTTCAAGAGAAAGATGCAGTGGTGAGCCAGCTATATGCTTACATCAAGGCCTTTGAAACCAAACTGCAACTTTTCGAAAAACACTTGTCCCAAACAGAGCCCTGCACCGCACACTTCCCAGCTTTGAAAGAGGTCATTGACAGTTTCCCACAGGACATCGGTGCGTAAATGAAGAGTTATGCAACAGCTATCGCATCACTTTCTGTGGAATTTAACAAATGCTTTCGGGACTCTGCAGTTATTGAAAAGGACATTTTGCTTTTCTCTTCCCCCTTCTCCGTGGACCCTGATGATGCTCCTCCACAGCTGCAGCTGGAGCTCATTGAGCTGCAGTTTGACGATGAGTGCCGCGGGAAACACCAGCAGTGTTCTCTTGTTAACTTTTACCGGCAGCTGGACAAAAGCAGGTTTCCAGAAATGCGGTCATTCGCTAAGAAAATGTTGAGCTTATTCGGCTCCACATATTTGTGTGAGCAAACATTCTCAGTCATGAACTTAAACAAGAACCGATTGAGGTCAAGGATGAGTGACTCCCACTTGCGTGGCATTTTACGCATCTCTACCACTGCCCTCAAGCCAGACCTGGTCTCTTTACTGAAATCTAGATCTCAGTATCACCCTTCTCATTAGTGTCAGCAAGTTATCTGTTCCTTGATCAATCTGAAATTGAGTGTTTTGAACGGTAACATCTGTCACTATTAACAGTGAAAAGCCTAAAGCACACTAATGCACTTGGGCTTATGGCACTTGTTTTATTAAACTCTTGAATAAGATTTGGTTATAACTGTTGATGGTATGTACCTGTAGATGTGACACAAACTCTTGCTTTCTGAAAGATCTTGTAAAAGACAAGGGCAAAATTCACTTGTTTTAAAGTTTAATGATAACAGACCACTTTGCATTACTTATAACTCATGTTTAAAATGTTCATGAGGCAAATATATTTAACTCATGGAAATTTAAGGTATTCTATACAGTTTGTTCAATCTTATCTGACTGAATGAAAGGCAGAATTGTGTTTTTAGAGTTGTTCACGTCTGCCTGAGTGGCTTATATTTGGTTACATTGTCATTTGAAAAATAAAGGTAATTGTGACAATGATAATTGTTTTATAACAGTGTGTGTTTTCGTAACTTTTGTGGTAAAAATGTCGGAAGGAACTATTGACCCCCGGGCATCTTCACTTTATCAAATTTGGCCCTCTTTGCAAAAAGTTTGGACACCCCTGGCGTATGTCAAGAAAATGTCTAAATACAAAGCAGGAGTTATTCCAAAATTGCGTACCACAAAATCATGTAAACTGAGGATTGCCTGTAGTTGCAATATTTTTACAGCAGCGGGAAAAGTTTGATTGATGTGAATTGGCATGGCTCTGCTATCATTCACTTAGTGGACTGAGTCTTCAGCGCGGGAGTAGGAAAGTGTTACTATCACTGAGCACGTGCATCGATCGGTCGATCGTTAGTATTCGTTCTAAATCGAAAGAGTAACAAATCGAAATCGTCAGTTGTGCTACATTTGAGTGATTTATCCAATCATTTATTTTGTGAGTTTTAATTTACGAAACTGTGCAATGAGCAACAACAAAATCGTCAGTTGTGCTTCTCAATGTTCTTAACTTAAACATAATTTATACCTATACTAGTTCATAAAGCCTGTCTTCACCAGGCAAAACCTTTCAATCAATATAATAATTAACCTGATATGATTTTTTTTACTATTTATTTTTATCTATGATCAGACACTAACTACTCCCAAAAATTATATTTTTCTGCAAAAAGAAAAAAAATGACGACGTGATTCAACTTCTTATATTTAAAGATGTACCCATTGGAAACCGCTCAATTTAAAGATTACATAAATTTGTATGAGAAAGAACAAACATGAATTAACTTCATACTCTATGAGGGGAAGCTCCTATCTTTTACAGTTTTCGAATTATTCAGTTTTGAACATTGTAAAATGCATAGCTTTTCATTCAAACCCAATTGAATCCGAAATATCTCAAAAACAGTCAAAGAAAGAACAATGGTTCTTATACGTTTTGGTTCTTTCGGTAAAGTCACGTAGATAGAAAATTAATAAATCACGACGTTTCGATCGCAACACAAGCAACCATCATCAGGTGAAACAAACACAGCAGGATAACTGCTGACGTAGTAGAAAGAGCTGCTGCAACAAGAGTTTATATCAGCTTTTGGTAGGTCCAGTTTATATGGTGGCTCCATGTTGCTTATATAAACCTATCTACGTGACTTTACCGAAAGACCCAAAGAATATGTAAGTCGTTACTCTGCATCTAATACATCAGCCGCCATACGACAAAAAGAAGATGCTATATATTACATGGCATGAATGCATTCAAAAAAATGATAATTTGCACGATAATTGCACGATAAAATCGGCCTGCTGTCATCCCATGGCGGGACAAATAACTGAAATGAGGTTTCGCCGCTTTGTACTGAATCATCCCACGTTATAACCAGCGGGTTCCACATTATAATGAGTACGATCCGCGTTATAGCGGGCGCGTTCCTGAATAAAAGAACCGTGTTATAGCGAAAACGTGTTGTGTGAACACCGCGCGTTAACCGAGTACTTTCCATATATATTTTACCATTTTAACCTTTTATTTGACCAGGTAAGGCCCACTGAGCTATGTAGCTATTTTTTCTCAGAAGCAACCTGGCTATCAGAAATGATAGCAGTTCAACGAATGTGGCTTATCATCATCACGTAGAAATTGACGCCAGCACTTGGCCGCGTGCCAGGCAGGTATTCAAACAGGGAATCCAGCAAGGAAAAGTGATGTTCTTACACAGTGCAGTTTAATGCGAGAGGCAACGTTTCAATGGCCCTTAATCATAGGACACCAAAATTAGGCTTCGATTGAACAGGGCGCGTCATGGCCAGAATATTGGTAGCATTCGACAAATATTACAAACTAGCGGGAGTGAGTTAAACGCAGAGATACTTTGTAAACCCTCAACTCCATCTCACTTCACGCTTCTACACTATGCAGAAGAGCCATTGCACGAAACGTCGCCCATTATATACAGTGTGAAAACTAAATAAGAATTTTTACCCTTTATTTAGGCAATAAAACAGGTGGTCAGTTTAACACGTAGACTTTCGCGACCAATATTATTCATAACAAAGGTGTTTGGGTTAGATCGCATTAGATCACTCTAACCAAAAAAAAGCCGTATAAAAAACAGGTTGTGTTAAGATGTTCAAACACCAAAGACATGCAAACAAACATGCTCTGATTATAATATATTGGCTTTGAAACTAATTGGCCTACACCAGAGATAACCTTCTTTAGGGCCCAGTCTCAACAGTGTCAGACCTGAGAACGCCTGGTCTGACACACTTTGATACTGGCAAAAAAGGTCCCATTTCATACACCGTATGCTTGTTTTTAACTTTTTATGCCGAATGTGTTTAGATTTGTTGTTCACATCTCACGCACAGTAACTAAATGATTTTTACTCTCCAACACACAATCGGTGTGTGCCGAACTAGTAACGAATTTGGCATGTTTTGTTTACGTGACAAACCCCTTACTAATTGGCTGTGGCGGGTTTAACGACGCATTTATATGTACTCGTTCTAACCCAAAACACACCCACACAAAACCCCCTCTTATTATGGATATTGGTCGAGAAAGCCGATGACCGCGTGGCTTAACCCCATCTTGTGCCGCATCTTGTAGCAGAACGCTTCTTGTCTTGTGTCGCATCTTGTCGCTTGAAAGGCAAACAACGTGTGTGGGATGGGGCAAGAGACATGTGGAGACGACACGGATAGACAACACAGACAGACAGCTGACGGGGTGAGAGAGACAACGGAGACGCTGAGAGACACTGACAGTGAGAGACACGCAGTCACTGAGAGACACTGACAGAGAGACACGGAGATACGCACAGAGACATTCGCTCATCGGCTGGTCAGTCGCCTCCTCATCACCCTTCTATCGCTGCTACCGTGGGCTTGGCTTCGACCCCCGTGAGCTCTGCTCACCGATTGAGGTCGTGTCGTCCCCACACTCCGTCGTTCGACCACCCGACTTCTTGCCCGTCCGTCCCCCGGCACTTCCGATTCACACGGTTGGCTATGTGCGGTGCGAAAGAAGGTCAACATACATACACTACATGATACGCTACTATACACAACATTATACACTATACCATACACTACTAAACACTACACTATACACTACTCTAGCCACTACTATACACTACGCACGGACGTACTGCAGATCACAGCGATTTCCATTGACTCGCCGAACCGCCGGTTCTGGTGTTGTGCCGTGAGCGGGAATCGAACTCCTGTGACCAGGTTCGTAGGGAGCAGCGCGCTAACGACTGCACCACCGCTTCCCACAAACATTCACTCACCCACACACAACACTGCAGGTCAAAACACTCATCGTTAAAAAAAAAATCCAAAGCACTTGCAGCACTTTGTAATTACCTCCCATCGTTTTTTTTCTCCTCCTTCCCCTCCCCAAAGCTCTTAACAGCAACAACAATAATAACCTCGCTTAATTCAAGGAGCCGTGTTACAACTCCGTGATAGTTCAGATGGCTTCGTGTGTGAAATCGCCATCGATGAAACCCGTGAATGAAGAGAACGCAAGCATCGAGATGTTTCCCGACTTGACGGTTAAACACGAAGATGCAGATGCCGGTGAGATGCGTTCGCAAGTATTTTCCTGTAATCTTATCATATATTTATATAGCGCCTTAACTAAGGCGCTGCACAGTGAACTAACCGTGGTACAAGGTGGTTGGCGAGATGAGTGAATGGGATATATGTAAAATTAACCCCTTATATGTCAACCCCTTACCTGTCAACCCCATACTTGTCAACCCCTTGCCTGTCAACCCCTTACCTGTCAACCCCTTGCCTGTCAACCCCTTGCCTGTCAACCCCTTGCCTGTCAACCCCTTACCTGTCAACCCCTTACTTGTCATCCCCTTGTCAGCGCCTACCTTATTACAGATCAATTCAGACCTTATTGGTCACCCCGTGCCCTTATAAATGACAACGTTCATCCTACAAATTCCCACCACAGGGGAGAAACACAAACAAATAGGCAAAACTAAGTTTTGCCCGTGTTGAAACGGCTGTACACCGCTTTGGACCTGAAAACTCCATTTCCTCTTCATGAATACGGGGTAAACCCTATGGGTTGACACGGTATGCGTTAGTGCAAGTGGGGAGGACAACAAGGGCAGAAGGAAGGGTGGGGAAAGAGAGAACGAGTGGGGTTTAAGAGAGGAGCCGAAGGTAAGCGAGAGGGAGAGAGAGTGATGATTGGTGTGCAGGGGCAGCTGATGCCAGGGAAGAGGGGGCTAGGAGAGGGAACGAGCGAAGAGGACTGTGCAGCACTGATGAGGTGGAGGAAGAGCAACAGAAAGAGACGGCGAAGATTTAGAACGCCAGAGGAGCGGGGCAGGAACATAAAGTGAGATGCGAGAAGAGAGGTAAGTCAGAGGAGCCCCGGCCGTGGAGAGATGTATAAACTAAGGTAAGGAATTTAAAAAGGCAACGATAATAAGGGGGGAGGACAGTGGAGCTGAACGAGGAGGGGCGATCTGTGGGAATGGAAGGGAAGATTAAAGATCATACGGGCAGCGACGTTTTGAATTTGTTGGGAGTGGTTTGAAGGCATAGGATGGTAGACCGATCGTGAAATAATTTCAATAGTCGAGTCGAATGAAGGTGAGGCAGTCAATAAGGAGTTTGGTGGCAGTGATTGTGATCATCAAACCTCAGTTATTGCAGCACCGATTAAACACGGCGAACCACAAAGTACGGAGTGTCATTTGGTGTTGAGTTACGAGAGGTCTGGCGAAGCGGAGGCTCCTCTTGAAATCGTTCTGTGGAGTCATCTTCCGTGGCCATTCCCTCAGGTGATGACGCGAGGCTCTGCTGACTTTTAGGAGCTCCAGAAAGGGCGTCGCGGTGGTTAGGTGATGTTAACTACCTCGCCTGGTATACAGGAGGTCGTGGGTTCGATCCCGACCCTGACGCCTTCTGTATATTTGGAGTTAGCGTGTCTTTCTCCCCGTGGTTGCGTGGATTTTTCTGTCCGTGTCCTCTGGTTTTTTTCCCTCCACATTTAGAATCAACATCACACGTTTCGAGTGATTTGCCAGCTGTGATCAATTTCCACGTGATGACAATAAGCCCGCTTGGTTGAGCTATCATTTTTGATGACCACGTGGCTTCTAAAAAAGAGCTAGACGGCTCAGTTGGGCCTTACCCTGGTTTTAAAGACGAGAGAGGGGGGACGTTAATTCACCTCGTAATGAACAAGACTTTGCTCGCGTCGTTTTTTTCCCCTAATTGTCCAGCTGTGTTCTCGGTGTGTCACGCCACAAAGGTGTGGCCATTTGCATCACTTGCCTGAGCCAAGCGTGCCCACAACGTAGCACAGATAACTGCAGTGTTGTTCTCCAAAAAGAGGTTTAATTGCATATAAATACAACCAAACTTTTTACCAATGGTTTACACTAAATAAAATCTAAATTCAAATGTTATACAATGATTTACGCGTGTTCATTGGTGGCTGGGCTGAGACCATCAACCTGCTGCTTTTGACAACTGAGTTTTTTCATCGCAGGCTGCTGAAACACAGATTAGACATCCAGGAATGTAGGGGTGTGAGTTCTTGTGCACCTGAATCGCGCCCTTTCAGATGCGCTTTTGCGACCATCTGGAGCGCTCTTTCGATATTAGAAAGCCTCTGGAGCTATGCACTTTTAAATCATTACATTTAAAACGCATTTCTTTAGGACTGCTTTTTGTGTTTAGTTTGCTGCCCTTCCCCCACACCTCCGATTAGCACGGTTGGCTTCATACTGTGCGGAAGAAGTTCAACAAACGTATAGTCTGTTCTATAATACAATAGTTGCTTTCCTGAAGAACACTGCATTATGGAAAAATTGCATTATAATATAGGAGCAAAGCAAAGTCCGCAATAAGACGTGAGATGCGTAACGCAGGTTGAACAAAGACAGAGGCGCGTGGGTAGCATCTAGAAGCATCCAGCAGCATCCCGCCTTGTGTGATGCTATGCCGAGGCACCCATATAACTGCTTATTCCTACTCGGGTGACGTAGTTCTGTTCACTCAATCG
Source organism: Lethenteron reissneri (assembly GCF_015708825.2). Classification (NCBI taxonomy): domain Eukaryota; kingdom Metazoa; phylum Chordata; class Hyperoartia; order Petromyzontiformes; family Petromyzontidae; genus Lethenteron; species Lethenteron reissneri. The sequence goes on from NC_083840.1 coordinate 1,152,408, forward strand.
TCTTGTTTCCAATTCACATCCGCGTTATAAAAAATGTGTTCCCGATAATACATTGATTGTGTTATATCCAATCTCGCATTATAGGAGAACAGACTATACTTACATACATCCAGACACCTCTGTCTGCCAGATTCAGCAACTATTGTCAGTAACAGTTGTTTGTGAACGTACGTGTGCAGGGACAGTTGTGAAGCAAGAAGATGAAGAGAGTCTGGGCACTGATATACTGAGGATTATCGTGAAAACGGAAGTCGAGGAAGATGGTAAGAGCCCTGTCGTATAGGAAGGTGGGGCGATAAACAAGAATCAAAGAACCGAAATAAGGCGGGATATAAAAAATTCTAAGTATAAGGAGGAAACGGCTTTATATCATCAGAATAAGAACATTTATACTGGAGAAATCCGATGAGCTATGAAGCCCTTTTTCACAGATGTCCAGTATCCTATGCATTTTATTGAATTATTTATAATAATTTATTGCATTTTAACATCCAGGCCTCACACAGCTCAACTTGGGCAAATTGATATGCATTAGTGGTCGGATAATGAGCTGACCTTTTGTAACCACCTTGTTTTATATATGTGTATCAGACTTCCCTGTGTAGGTAATACAATAAGTGGATTTTATTTGTAATATATAATTGTGCAGTTCCTAATCCAAAAGCCAGTGAAAGATCAGAGGAAATGAGGGATTATTCTTACATTTGGCTATCAAAATAGCACCTGTGGTGGTGTAAGTTTACTTTGCTGGAAATGTATTACTTCCGATTCAGTGACTTTCAACACTTAAGACTCAAAGGGCATAACCAAACGCAACGTTCTATCATTCTCACGGTGCTCGGGGTAATGGGCTGACCTTTTTAACTGCCTTTTTTGAAAGTACGAGACTGTCCACATATGAAAGACAATGCTGTAAAAACAATGTTTTTTTTATAAATTGCAGTTACGGATCCAAATTCTTTTCAAGTTGAAGATGCCAGTGAGAGACCGGAGGAAACGGGGGATTCCCATGGGCATGCCGACAATCCAGATCAAAATTTCATCGAGGTGGAGTTATCGGACGGGGACGTATGTGATGGTGAGTTTGCTTTGGATCGCATCGCAGAGAAAAAGGCAAAACTTGCCTTGCTTCATCACAGATTATATTCCAGTTGTGTTAATAATGGAGGTTATACAGTAGGCTCTCGATTATCCACACTAATGATGGGGAGGACCACCACGGATCATTCAGAATAGTGGATAATTTAAAAATATAACCATTTACCACGGATCTCTATGCCAAAAACCATGAATATAGATACAAATTATATATTGATCTTGTTTTATTACAAAAGTCCATATAAAAACACTCACTTAAACAGGTTTGAAAAATCCTACCGATCGATGCGCTTGCTTAGTGATAACACTTTCCTGCTCCTGCGCAGAAAGAGTCGGCGCACTAAGTGGATGATAGTAGAGCCACACCAATCAACATCAATCAAACTCCGCCCACTGTTTTAAAGATATTGCAGCTACTGTACTGTAGGGGTGATCACGTGGATTTGGATTAACCTTAGCAACATAATTGTTTGGTTTAAGCACCGCATGACTTATAATAAACATTTCCAAGAATAACAAGGTATAACTGTTTTTTCACGCTTTTTATTAACTGTTGTTGTATCCTCAAATCTTGTAACTCAATTTTTACCCACTTCCCAATGTGGTATCGACTGCAAATTTGATATACTTATGTCATACTGATAACAATACTATATTCTATCATTAAAAATAAAAATACAAATATTTTTAAACATTCTTTTTTATATGTTATGTTTCGGCTTGGGTCTAATTGTCTACGGTCAACTCAAGTTGCCTGTAAATCACCACAGCCCCTTATGTTATGGCAAGCTTCGGGGCCACTTCCTGGAGTCGTGGAGTTCTTCCATTTCTAGTACGGTACATTTAATTAAAGCGTGTTTTCAAATAATTTTTTTTTTATATTATTAGATTATTAATTTGGGCTCAAGAAAAAAATCGGTGAGTTATTAATTTAAGTTATTATCTCAGGTGCGCGGTTAATCTGCAAATCGGATAAACCACACGTGGATAATCGACGGTCTATTGTATCGTGGACAGAGGCAATGTGCTTATAAAACTCTCCCAGCAATTATTTCATATCATGTCCAGAACTCGGCTGCCAGAATCGTATCAAGAATCTCCGACATGTGAAGAAATCCGTCCGGTGTTGGCCTCTCTTCACTGGCTTCCTATGAAGTTCAGAGTTGAATTTAAGATTTCCCCTTGTAATGTGAACGGTTCTCTCACAAAAGTGGACAACCCCGGCATTCTCGCGGCTATGTGTTCCTCGAACACAGCTCCTCCTCCCCATTGGGTGACCGTACCCTCTGTTGTTGCTGCTCCTTGTCCATCGTGCGCTTTTTCCCAGCGTCGTCACAATTCCGGAGATAACAGCGATGTGGTTTTATACTACACATACAGTCTGTTCTACCTATAACGCGGTAGTTGCGTTCCTGAAGAACACCACGTTATGAAAAATCGCGTTATAATAAATAATATAGAATATAGGGGGTAAAGCAAGTCCGCGATAACGCGCGAGATGCGTAACGCAGGCTGAACAAAGACTAAGGCGCCGTGGTTAGAATCTGGAAACATCCAGCAGGATCCTGCCTTGTGCGATGCTACACCGAGGCAGCCGTGCGACCGCTTATTCCTACTCGCGCGACGTAGTTCCGTTCACTCTATCGCGTTATATCCATTTCACTTCTGCCTTATAGAAATGTGTTCCTTAATACATTCATCGTGTTATATCCAATTCGCGTATTGAAAACACGCGTTATAGGAGAACAGACTGTACTATGCTATTTTTTTTACTAGGTAAGGCCCACAACAAAGTGGCTTATCGAAATTTATAGCAGCCAAATATTCTAAATACATATTGATTTTAAATGTTGATGGAAAAACTGGGGGAACCCGGAAAAAAAAAACATGCGACCACAGGGAGAGAGATATGCAAACTCCAAATATACAGCAGCAGGCGTCAAGGTCGGGATCAAACCCACGACCTCCTGAATACCAGACGAGGCAGATAGCATCTTGCTACCTCCTCAAAGTGCATTTATTGCCTCTTGCTTTCAGCTCTCTCAGTTGTCTCCAATACTTCTTCGTTTTTCCTTCCCTTGAGCACTGGTTGATTTATTGTGGTGTATAGCGCCTTGAGTACTTTGCAGAAAGCGCTTTTATAATTGACATTTATTTTTATCATTAATCACATTTAGAAAATGGTCGAGGATGATGCCACGGAACTACTTCTGAGGCCAGTGTACAAGAATGTATTGTCACATCGTAGTACTGTTTGTCCATTTGTTTTTAGACAACGTTTTCTCATAACCGAGTCGATATGTGTTACAACATCCGGCGTCCACACAGTTTTTTCAGCGGTTAATCGAACCTCACATTTGCATTTTATATATATTTTTTTATAAATTCGTGGCAGATGAATCAGAAAGAAGGGGGCTTCTGTGCAAGGCGTGCGGGAAGGGCGGTTCCTCCGGAGCGAAAACGGACAAAGCGAGATGCAGCGGACCGAGTTCACGAACCTGCAGGCGATGCGGGAAGTCACTTGAAGGCGGCGCGCCGCGTGTGGCGACCGTCGCCGCCGGCGGGAGGAGGCACACGTGCAAAGAGTGTGGCAAGGCGTTCTCTACGCGTTCTAATTTAAACACGCATTCCAGAACGCACAGTGGAGGGCGACCACACGTGTGCACGGAGTGTGGGAAGGGATTCTCAACGCACGCCAGTCTGGAGACGCACTTGAGACTGCACAGGGGCGAGAAGCCGCACGTGTGCAAAGAATGCGGGAAGGGCTTTGCGCACCGTTCCAATCTGGGGAAACACGCAAAAACGCACGCTGGCGAGTTGCCGTACGTGTGCAAAGATTGCGGGAAGGGGTTCACGTGGCGCGAGTGTTTGAGGGTGCATTCTGTCATGCACACGGGTCAGTGGCCGCACCTGTGCAAGGCGTGCGGGAAGGGCTTCGCGCAGCGGTCCGACCTAGAGAGGCACGCGAGGACGCACACGGGAGAGAAGCCGCATGTGTGCAAGGAGTGCGGGAAGGGCTTCGCACAGCGCTCCGACCTGGAAAGGCATGCAAGGACGCACACGGGCGAGTGGCCGCACGTGTGCAAGGAGTGTGAGAAGGGATTCGCAAAGCGTTCCGACTTGGAGAGGCACACGAGAGCGCACACCGGCGAGAAGCTGCACGTTTGCAAGGAGTGCGGGAAGGGCTTTACGCGGATCTACACTTTAAAGAGTCACGCAATAACGCATACTCCGGGGTGCAAACCTTGAGTCCGAGTTCTGTCTCCATTGATGTATGTATTTACGTATGTGGAACTTCTTTCGCACCGTGCGTAGCCAACCGTGCTAATCGGATGTGCGGGTAAGAGTGGTGAATCTTATTTGTTTGTATAATACCGTTGTCCAACTGTGTCCTGTTAACTATACGTAATGAGAATGGAATGATTGATTCCCTTGAGAGGCATGTGCAGAGCCGTACCTAGGATACACGGCAAATCGGGGCAACTGCCCCAGGCCCTGCGCTTTGGGGGCCCCCCACCCCCATGGATGGCCCTATGCGCTGGTAACTCTCAATTATCAAAGGGTGCATTATCCGAGTCGCACATTTACACATTATAAGTGCGTTGGTTTTACGAGCCGCTCCGCAACTCGTCGCGGGCCTATTATTCACTGCCCACGTGACCGCACAATATTTATGCAGATAAACTGATTAAGAAACAATAAAAATGTTAATGCCAAATATTACTACTTCATTAACATTTTGTGTGGTTTCGCAATTACGATTTGCATATCATAATTTACATTCGTTTTTTCCGGATTGTCCTCTGACCGCCGTTAACCCCAGACAATCAAGAGTTGACCTGTTACGAATTGAGAAACACGTCTTAAGTCGATAGTGGTCAGGCTATATAGATAACATGGTGGTACAGAGAAAAAACATCTTTAAAGCACGTAACATTGAAAATTATTCCGTCGCGAATTATTTGATGCGTACATCAAGTGTCTCCATATCAGAAGTATTTAGGACCAAATGATTGTTCCTTAAAAGAAGAACGTGGTTCATTGTCAATCTACTGCTGGAATAAGACCTTCCCCAGGCCGTGTGTTATGCTTGGGAGTTTAACCATACTTCACCACGCTAGTTGTGAGGAGGGTAATTAACTGTATATTTTTTTGTATGGTCAAACATTGTAATGGTTTTTTTTACCATGAACGAGTATATTGCATTCACGTGCAGTGTTCATCGAGAAAAAAGCTTCAATGAATCTAAAAAGCCAGCCGTCAATATGGCTGCCAAGTGGCCGAACCCATGTGTTGCTCTGCTCATCTAACTAAAGTTATAATTGCATATACCCTGTCCTAACCAATCTAATTAAATGATATTTAAACACAAATTATATTATGATAGAATCTTTTTAATAACAATTTAATAAGTCCGTTTTAATGTTAAGACTATTCTATCCTACTACCTCGGGTTAGCAACACCTGTACCCTCCACTCCTCATGTACAGGGCTACTCTATTACAAACTTTTTAATTTTACCAGATAAGGCCCACTGAGCTATGGCACTCTTTTTCAGAAGCCAGCTGGCCACAGATAATAGCTCAGCGAACTGGCTCATCACGTGGAAATGTATAACAGCCAAATATTCTAAACACAAGTGATTTTAAATGTGGAGAGATGCACACAACTCCTAATATACAGCAGCATACCAGGCGAGGTAGTTCACATCTCGCTTACTGTGGCGCCCCAAAGTGGTTCAGCCAGCTCGTAACCCCAGGAAACAACAGACCAGTCATGGCAGCCATCCCGATGCCAGCTTAACAAGTTTTTGCGACCAATATTATCCATAATAAATGTTGTTTTGGTTAGATCGTATGCTAGGCACCCAGAAAAACAAGATCAGGGTTACTGAGAGGGCAGCCACACTGCCCAGCCACTGGATTTAAAACTGCCCGCAACCAAATCAACCCACTCTGTAATTCTGCTGTCAACTTCTGAAAGCGGAACGTCATTGACTTGACCTCGAATAGATATTTGGATGGCAGGGTGGCGGTGGTAACACTTGGCAACAAGGTCCTAGTTTGATTCCCGACCTAGCTAGCATCTTTCTCCGTCGAGTTTGTGTTTCTCCCCTTGTTCTGTATGGGTTTCCTCCGGATTTCTCTGGTTTCCTGTCATAGCAGAAGCAACATCACTCCCAACTGCTTACACTTTGGCTGGACTCTACTGTTAAAGAGTCTTGAGACTCTAAGGCTTTCCTATGTAAACAAGCATAATAATAATGAAAACGAAATAGTCTAGATATTGCTAGGTCACGGATTGGAAACTTGCGGCTCTGGAGCCGCATGTGGTGGCTCGTCGGCTGCCCCCCTTGCGGCTCTTTGGCTGCTCCCTTGTGGCTCTTTGACTGCCCCCTTGTGGCTCTTTGGCTGCTCCCCTTGTGGCTCTTTGACTTCCCCCTTGTGGCTCTTTGGCTGCCCCCTTGGGGCTCTTTGGCTGCTCCCCTTGTGGCTCTTTGGTTGCCCCCTTGGGGCTCTTTAACTTCCCCCTTGTGGCTCTTTGGCTGCTCCCCTTGTGGCTCTTTGGTTGCCCCCTTGGGGCTTTTTGACTTCCCCCTTGTGGCTCTTTGGCTGCCCCCTTTGCGGGCAGCCTATTTTTTTTCTTTAAATCTTAACATAAAGATAATGTATTAAATATGGCAGGGTATGGGGTCACTATGGGATGTCTTGGTGACGACAAAATGTACAACAGTCACAAACTGTTATTATTGAAGAATAACACATCACCTATTTTGTTTAAGTTAGAATGTGTTGGTGTTGGTGTCGCCTGCTGTATACCAGCGGCTGTGTTTGTGTACACGCAGCAGCTGTGCGTGTGGTGCAGCTCAACTATTTTTATCAAAGACCAAAACTAAATAAACTGTTCTCCTTCTTTGAAAGGGTTGCCGATCCCAGCGCTGGATAGACAGAGTCAAAAAATAAAACAAGAGTAACGTGGAGATACCGCGTTGGCAGTAGGGGCACAACACATCATCTTGGACCGCCTATTCAAGGTGATAAAACGAGCCACACCTATGGCATCCATACCGTTTTCGAATTATTCATGTTTGAATATCATACAATGCATATTTTTTCTTTCGAAACCGTTTGAATCAGAAACATCTCAAACACAATAAAAGAAAGAACAATGGTCATCATTTGTTGACGACGATTCAACTTCTTATATTTAAAGACGTACCCATCGGAAACCGCTGGATAGTTTAATTTCCAACACACCGGTGGGCTAAAGTAGTAACTAGTTGGCACGTTTTGTTTACATGACAAACCTTACTAATTGACTGTGTCGGGTGGTGGCGGGTTAACGACACATATTTACACGATCTAACCCAAAACAAGTAAACCAGTAAAAACAAAGTTTTTCACTCTAAATCCTTTATATGCGTGGCGGCTAGAGTCCTCTCGTCCTCTGGCTTGAGATGGCTGCCACCTATGGGTCAGATGATTGTCTGCCAGTATTAAGCAATTGGTAATTAAATATTTCATTTGTTTTGCCTAAACAGTGTAAAATTTTGGAAAAACATTTTCACGAACATTATTTGTCTCGCACAACGAGTCTGTGTGCAAAATGTCAGCTCGATTGGATCACGGGAAGTGGGTTATAAAACGACCGAAAGGTTTGCACGGTCGTAAGCAAGCACGCAAGCAAGCAAGCGAACTTAATATAAAGGATTTAAAAATATATTCACCTGTGGAGGACGCGGGGATCGATCCCGCGACCTTTGGCATGGGAAGCGAGGGCGCTATCAACTGCGCTACTCCGCCACGGCCTGTGGAGGGGTTACGCTCTGGGCTCCTACACTGTGACGTTCAGCCAAAGCCATGAATGAGTTCTATTTAAATAAATGTAAAATAAAAAATGTTTTGCCTACAAAGTGTAAAATTTTTGAATTTTTTTTTTCACTAACATTAATTGTCTCGCACAACAAGTCTGTGTGCAAAATGTCAGCTCGATTGGCTCACGGGAAGTGGGTTAAAAAACGACCGAAAGATTTTCACGGTCGTAAGCAAGCAAGCAACCACGCAAGCAAGCGAACTTAATATAAAGGATTTATAAAAGCCCCTTGATTATGCAAAATATTGGTCGCGAAAGCAATACTGCGTGTTAAACTGGTTCTCAGTTATGTTCTGGTGTTGGCCAGGTAAGTTGTGTTTGAGATGAGCTCCCAATGCAGGTATCATATTGAGTCTATACGAATGTTGTCGTGTATTAATTTGAAGATTTTACTCACGAATACGCTTATAATATAATTAAACTGATACATTTTGTACACATGTAGTGTGGTGGAATATGTGGTGCACACTGTTGGCCCAGGGCAACCGAGGACAAACACGTGCGCGTGTGCAACATAACGTTGCACGGGAAAACAGCCACCTAATTTGGGAGAGAAGCAGGTGCAGACCGGGTCGGCCCGGGGTTGCACGCTGACACCGGAGGTGTTGCCAGGGAGACGTGAGTTCAGGGGTAATTGATGGCCTGACAGGCGCTAGCTTGTCTGGCCCTAAAGAAACACAAGGGAGGAGCTGGACAATTGGGAGGGGGATATAAGGACGTGTTTGAGAGCGGAGCGAGAGTTCGTGTTGCGGGGTGCAAGAGAGAGAAGATGTCTCGCCGCTGCCGAGAACGGACCTCAACCCTCACGAGTCGCGGGGTGGGTGATGGTTGATCCCCCCGCCTGGGTCGGACGAGTGAGTGGGTCTGAGGGAACGTAGGCTGCGGGAGCGCTGCTGTGTGAAAGCCTCTGTGTGAGGGCTGCTGGGTGCAAGCCTCTGTGTGAGTGCTGCTGTGTGAAAGCCTCTGTGTGAGGGCTGCTGTGTGCAAGCCTCTGTGTGAGCGCTGCTGTTTGCGGAGCCTTGAGTGCAGAGCTGCTGAGAGCGAGAGCTGCTGTGTGCAGGTTAGCGAGGTGTAGCGTAGATAAGGGTGGGAATTGGTTAACAGAAGTGACCGTAGCGACAGTGATAGAAGTGCCTACAACTGGTGCAAGAATATGCTAATAAAGTGTAAGCAGGTGACCTGTTACAACGTGTCAGTCTGAGTCATTTTACAAGACTACACACACATTAAAGAGTTTCGCTCATCTGAGCCTTACCCAAAGAACCTGTGTTCGAGTCGTCGTTATAGCACACATTATATAGAGCAGTGGTTCTCAACTGTCAGTAAGCAAATCCCTGGGGGTATGTGAGGTGATTTATAAATATCGTGAAATTATATCATATGCGAGAGTCAGTGGTGAATGATCATGTTGTATGAATCTGCCAATATAACCACGATAACATTGTAATCCATTTGGTATAACATAGTATGATATAAAAACCTTTCTAAACGCATTGATCGTAAACAATGTTGGTTTACAAGAGTAATGGGCGCGAACACATTACCTCATGCAAGCGGGGCATACGTAGAAATGTTTTTGTATTCGCTTGCAGTTACTTGCTGGTTAGGATATACCTCACAAAATGGACAATTGGTTAAAAATATATATTGATGATGTTCATTATTCGTTACATGTGTAGTGTAATAGCGCCGGCTGCTGGACAGCAGCAGCAACTGTGTGGACAGATAGTACACACGCCGGTGAGTTTGTGCTGAGGTGTGTTGGCAAGGCGGAGGCACTGGGGCAAGGGTCATAGAGAACCCCATCTGGAAGCCCCTGGGACCTGCTTGTGGGTTCGAGAAGGGAGGCGTGGCCAGGGCGGAGTTAGGCCATGCTGGGAGGATAAAAGGAGCCGAGAGCGGGAGCTCGAGGTGGCCGGTTCTGGGATTGGATTCGTCTCATCGGCGCTGTCGTCCCGTCACCGTCGTCGCTGCCGTCTTCGCTCGATATTGTGCTGTGAAAAAGTAGTTGGCTGTCTCAGTCAGCGCCGTCAGTGTCAGACGGCTAGTGTTGTGTACAGGCTAGGCTGAGCGACCGTAGAGAGTGTGGATGAGACCATGAGGTTCTAAATAAAAATAATCACTGACACTACACATTTATTCCTCAGAACCGTGTAGGGCCAGGCATGGCGGTGGGGGCCGGGGGTGGTACACTGGGTTAAAACTAAATTCAACACGTGGGGTAGAATACAGTAATCCCTCGCCACTTCGCGGTTCAAGTTTCGCGGGCCTCAGTGCATCGCGGATTTTTCGAACTGATTTAAAGGCCTCATTATACCTGTGCAGTAACACCATCATCATCATCATTCATCATCACATTCATCGAACTGCACAGGTCTGTCATCGTCGTCATTGTCATCGTCATTGTCATCGTCATTGTCATCGTCGTCATTACTGGAGTCAAGTCTCAAGATACTACTGTCATTGGTGAGTGTAGAACACCATAATACGTATCGTATGAGAGAGAGTGAATGTATAATATTAAGGTTTTATAATTAAATAGATTTAAGTAAATATATATAAAGTATAAATATACATATTTTAAACAATCTGGTACCCACACACATATACGGAAATTCCTAGGGGGCCAATCCTACTTCGCGGATTTTCACCTATCGCAAGGGGTTCCAGTCCCCATTAACCGCGATAAACTAGGGATCACTGTAGTCGCCAAACAAGGTTGATGAGAGCCACTGCGTGTCTAACACGTCCCCCTCAGTGAGGACACGCCCCCTCAGTGAGGCCATGCCCCCCTCAGTGTGTGAATGTGGCTCTGACACGAGCCAGTGCCTCCCCAGCCATTGACCTCACCGCACGTCACTGCTGTGATGCAGACAATTGCAATGATATCACACAGACGCCACCCTCCCTGAACAGTTCGTTTGGGATCTTGGGATCTTATCTCTGCCCGGCGCTTTTCCTGGTCTCAGACTCTGTATCGCTCCTTGTACTTCCTCAACAGATTGGCACATCAGATAGCCACATACAGTCAACACGAGGGCTGAGGGTGAGATGGTCACACTCAGCAACATACAGACGTACAAAAAAAGACAAAAGATCCCATGTAAAACCTGTAACGGAACTGTTGGGGCAAGTGCTGTTAACGAGCACCTATGAAGACTGGCACGGCACACGAGGGGTGGGTGGCCAGCACCACGCCCGGCCGCCTTTGTCTCCCCCAGTGGCGATGTTTACACACCACACCAGGTACTCATTTGAGGCTGAGTCGCCCTAGAAAAAGCCCAGGACCGGTTCAGATAATCGTCACTCTTGTTGGCCGTGTGTGGGAATCGAACTCGGGTCGCTGGGTTCGTAGCGCAGAGCGCTAACATCTACACTACCGCTACCCATGCACACACATACAAGTCACATACATACACACGCATACACAGAGAAAGATGTAGGGCGAAAGATGGGCACGTTTACAATCTTTAACAGTACATTTTAATGTTCAGGGGGTTAACTGTAGCATTGATTACAGGATACAACACAACCATAAAAAAGTCCTTAAAGTATGTAATCCAGTGTATATGTGTAGGGGTGTTAAAGAGAGGGCCCGTTATGCATGGCAGCCTATGGAAAACAAACACGGTGGGCGGGGCTACGTAAGTGCACGAGGAGGTGCCCTCTACGACGTCCGAGCCAGACACCCTGGGGGGGGCTGGTTCGAACGTTATGATCCCCCGGGGCCCCACCCCTCAGGGAGGGGTTGGGTATAAAAGGGGATGTTTCAAAGGGCTCGGGAGTTATGTTTTAAGCTAAAGGAAGAATACTGAAGACGTCTTAGATAGAGCCCTGGACTCCCCTAGTTCGATGTCCTTTTCAGGGCCGGACAGGACTGAGCCAGCGGCGTGGTCCCGAAAGCCAGAGCCGGTGCTCTTGTAAGAGCTGGTCTGGAACTCCGGGTACCGGGCCCGACTTACCAGTGTCGGGCCAGATAGCCTCCCCTAGCCCATCAGTGGAGGACTCGGGGCTAGGACAGAGTTAGCTAGGGGTGTATCCCGAGTTATACGGGTGAGGGGGCCGATTCCCCCTCGAGTGTTATATGCCCACTGTCGTATTGTGAAATAAATATACGTGTGCCTCAACCTCGGTGTCAAGCGTCCTCACCGGTACTTCAACTGGAGTCAGAAGTAATACGAACATGGACACGCGGAAAACAGCTCGGGCCAAAGTACCGCAGGAGGAAGACACTGCCGAGATCGTCGAGCCCGAGACGGCTCCACAAGACATGGTGCAGCCGGGGCCTGACGCCTTCTTACCGGGGCATCGAAATGAAGAGGGGCCGCAGCCAGACGCGTTACGGCTGGCTCACGGGAGGCTGGCGGAGCTGCTGTATGCCGCTGCCGCCACGCTGGAGACCATCACGCGATTGGGGGCCGGTGATCCACCACGGGGCGAGGCGAGCCAACGACCAGGGCGCCTTCCCGCCATTTCGGAACAGTCGCAATTTGAATTTCCCGCCATCGACGCTACAGCTGTTCAGGGCGTGGCCAGCCTGAACATCCGCTCCGACATCGGCATCGCTGGAGCTGCAGCGTCATCACCGCCGGAGGGTGCGTCATCACAACCGCGACAGGCGATCCCATCGGCCCTTCGCACCGATGCACAGCCGAGTGGTGGTGACAACAACCTGCGGGAGTCTACAACAACCGCTGCGCTACATCAGAGACTGCCCCCGCTGAAGGAGTTCATCGGCGCGGAGGGAGACTGGGCCGGCTTTCGGCGACGTTTCCTCGCCCATCAGGAAATGGCAAAATGGTCGGATGAGGAGGCTCTCTGCGCGCTGCCGGCGCTCCTCGACGGCGACGCGCTCGCCGCCCTCACATCGGCGCCGAGGGAGAAGCGGTCTACGCTTCCGATGGCGCTACAGCTGCTGGGCGGGGTCTATGGACCATCGGCTGAATGCCGACAGCAATTTTACGATCGCAGGCGGGGTGAAAAGGAGTCGCCCCTAGCATACCGGACGAGCCTCCTGGCGATGGCTAAGTCGGCTTTCCCTCGTATGGACGACGACGGCGTGGACGCAATGGTCACGGAGAAAATCCTCCTCCTGGCAGACGACCTTGACATCGCGGTCGTCGCACAGGAGGACGCGGAGATGACATCGCTCCAGGCGGCGCGGCTCCTCCACGCCAACCTCCTGTCACTGCGGCGGAAAGCCAGCAGGGCATCGGCGGGGCGTGCAGTGGCTGCAGCCACCATTCCGACGGAGGAGCTCTACGCCGTCGACCACCAACCGCAACAGGCGACAGGAGCACGGTCGGGCCGGGACGGGCCGGGCCGTTTCAACCGTCCGTCTCCTCCGACGGCGCTCCCGCGGTGTTTCAACTGCGGCGTCCGGGGCCACGTCGCCTCGGGGTGCCACGCTCCTCGACAGCGCGGGACGACACCTCAACGGGACGACGGGCCTCATCACAAGCTCCACCATCATAACCCGGCGAGTCGCGGCACCCCACATGTTTGGCCCACGCACACGCCCGTCACGCACTCAAACACCGCAACGAGAGGGGGGCCGATATCGCGCACCATCGCACCATCACGCACCACTCCGGGTACTCATATCGAACCCGGCCAGTGGTCCGTGCTGGCCGATCGTGTGGTAGCCGCATCGTCGGGGTCGTCGGCCGTTGTGGGGCACATCGACGGGGTTGAAGTGCGCATCCTGGTCGATACGGGAGCATCGGCGACCATTATTTCGGAGTTAATTTACAATATTCTCCCTGTCCGGAGCCGTCCTTTGATGCCTGTTAACGTACCATTCTATGCGGCTAACGGGGGCTCACTTGGCATCATCGGACAAATTCGTGCCCAAATTTGTATTGGGGAAATTAAATTGTCTGGGCCGATTTTTGTTTCCTCCTCGCTGGCGGTTCCGTGCCTGCTGGGGACGGACTTCCTGGCCAAAATGCCGATTAGGATATTAATCGACCAGGGATGTATTGAGCTCCCGTCGGGCAGACGCATGGCGTTTCTGCCATCGCCAGTTACGACTCGGACGGCGTTCGCGACGGTGCCGGCATTCGTAGAGAGAACGGTGCGCGTCCCTCCGGGGGCGCAAATGTTGATTCCTTTGAAACTTCGGCGGCCCTTCGCTAAGGGTATTGGGGCCCAAGGGGTTCTGCTGGGGCCGTCTAGGGCCGGGGTTAGTGGACCTCATTTACTTCCGGCCTAGACCATAGTAAGAGGGGACGGTGAACCCTTCATCGCGGTCCTCAATGTGGGCTCGCAGACGGTGGTGGTCCCACAGGGGACCGTGCTTGCTCACGCAACGCCGGTGCCATGTGAGGAACCCGTCGCAAATCACGTCAGCGTTGTCCCTGCGCCGCGACCGCATTCGGACAGCGATGAAGGGTGGCTCGAGGCGCTATGTGCGGGATCGACGGACCTGTCAGATTCAGAGCGTCAACAACTTAAAACACTACTGCGGGAATTTTCCGACGTTTTTAGTCGGAATAAATACGATTTGGGTTGTACTCACCTGCTGCGTCACCATATTGACACGGGTGACAGCGCGCCAATTCGCCAAAATCCGTTTCGGTTGAGTCCCGCCGAAAAGGACCATGTCAAATCGGCTGTTGATGACATGTTGGCCGCCGACATCATTTCTCCTTCCACCAGCCCTTGGGGAGCGCCGATCGTCCTGGTTAAAAAGCAGGACGGTTCGTTGCGGTTTTGCGTTGATTTCCGGCGCCTTAACAAAATTTCGGTTGCCGACGCATACCCGCTCCCTCGGATGGATGAATCGCTGGACGCCTTGGCGGGAGCGCGATTCTTTTCCACACTGGATTTATTTTCGGGATTCTGGCAGCCTCCTCTGGACGATGATTCAAAGCCTAAAACTGCTTTCCGTACACCGCACGGCCTGTTCCAATTCAACCGGTTGCCGATGGGCTTACACACACGCCGGCAACTTTCCAGCGTTTGATGGAATTGGTTTTGGCTGGATTGCAATGGGAGTCGTGCCTCATTTATTTGGATGACGTTATCGTCTTTGGTAAAACTTTTGACGAACATCTCCAGAGGTTGCGGGCGGTTTTCCTAAAGATGCGGGCTGCTAATTTGAAATTCAAGCCCCAAAAATGCCATTTGTTGCGCGATTCGGTGCGTTATTTGGGGCACATCGTGGGACGCTCAGGTATTGCTACCGATCCCGCCAAAACGCAGTGTGTCAGCTCCTGGCCGACTCCCACCTCGGTGGGAGAGGTCAGGAGTTTCATTGGCTTCGCGTCGTATTACCGACGGTTCGTCGCTGATTTTGCGACAATTGCCAAACCCCTGCACGCTTTAACATCTAAAGGGGTTCGGTTCCACTGGGGTCAAGAGGAGGAGGCTGCTTTCTGCTCCCTTCGGGACGTCCTGGTAAAAGCCCCTGCCTTGGTTTACCCCAATTTTTTTAAGCCCTTTTTGCTCGACACCGATGCGAGCAACACGGGTATTGGGGGTGTGCTTTCCCAGGTGGTTGATGGCATGGAACAGGTGGTCGCATACGGTAGTCGGGTGTTGTCTCCTGCGGAGCAAAGATATTGTGTCACCCGTAGGGAACTGTTGGCAATTGTCTATTTCATCCAACAGTATCGCCCATATCTGTACGGTCGGCATTTCACCGTCCGCACAGATCATGCGGCACTACAGTATGCCCTGCGAGTTCAACAACCATCGGGACAGTTGTCTCGATGGTTGGAGATTCTCCAGGACTTTGATTTTGAAACCACCTACCGTAAGGGCGTTCGCCATACGAATGCGGACGCTCTGTCGCGCATGCCAACCACCTCCGCATGTGCATGCCTCCTGGGGTCGGGACGTTGCAGGCCTTCAGGGGACGCATCGGTTCCGGTCTTGGCAGCCACCGACGACGACGAAACATTAATTACTAATTCGATCGAACAACAGGGAAGAGATTCCCTGTTGGGGTTGCCCGTCACTGAATGGGGGCGCCTCCAGATGGAGGATACCTCCCTCCTCGGGTGGCGTCGTCGCGTCGGGGGTGCTGGGCGGGTGAAGGGTGGTTCTGATGCATGGGAAATGGTGCAAGGTCTGCTGATGCATTGGGACGGGAAATCCCAGCGACATCGGCTGGTGGTCCCTTCTGGGTTGCGAGGCAAGGTGGTGTGGGCCGCGCATGAGCGCCTATTACACCTGGGGACCCAAAAGACTCTTGCCCTGCTACAACTTGATTTTTTTTGGCCTGGCATGACGTGGGATGTTGGGGATTTATTGGGATCATGCCCTCGGTGTGCGCAACGGAAACCGCCGGCGCGGGAGTCTAACCCACCCTTGCAATCGATCAAAGTGTCCAGAATAAATGAGCTTGTCGCGCTGGACATTTTGGGCCCATTTCCCGCCACCCCCAGGGGCAATAGATATTTGTTGACTGGTGTGGAGTATTTTACACGCTGGCCTATGGCCTGGCCCCTTGCAAACCAGTCGGCAGCAGCCATCGTGGAGGCCTTTGTTCAGGGATACGTCCTGGACAAAGGTGCTCCGGAGCGGCTGCTAACCGACCAGGGCAGAAATTTTTCCGGTAAATTACTCAAACAAGTCTGTGAGCTCCTAGGCACGAAGAAAATTCGTACCTCCCCGTATCACCCGCAAACTGACGGGATGGTCGAGCGCCTGCATCGCACCATTACGTCAATGATGTCACAGCAGGTCTCGGACTCGCAGACCGACTGGGACCTGCATATTCAAGGGGTCTTGGCGGCATACCGGATGGCACCCCATGCAGCTACGGGATTTTCCCCCTTTTACCTCATGTACGGTCGCGAACCCGACCCGCCTGTTCGCGCCCAGCTGCAGATCCCCGAGCCGCAAGGGAAAACTAAATTGGCTGACCACGTCAAATTTAATCTGGCCAAATTAACAGAGGCGCGGGATGCTGCAATGCTAAACTCGGACCTCCGTCAAAAGGCGAATGAGCGCCTCAGGCTGGGTCGGGCGCACATGATACAGTGGAAGCCGGGGGACAAGGCATGGCTGCACTGTCCCCAAGTGCCACTGGCAACCTCCTCTAAGCTGGTGCGGCCGTGGCGGGGCCCTGTGGAGGTGGTCGAAGTTTTGCGACCACAGTGCGTGCGCATTAAATGGGGGAAGCGGCGATGGTTCGTGCACCCCTCTAGATTAAAACCCTTCGTTGCGGTACACAAACCCACTTCACACATGCGTGGCCAAACGTGTGGGGGGTCGACCGACTCACTGGGTCCGTCTCCGTCGTTCTCACCTAATGCCTTGCCGGCCGTGCCACCTCCAGGTGCATCAGGACTGACGGGCTCACGCCCGACCACCCCTCCTGGGGATACCGACGGTCGCGCGGCGTCGGATGAGGACTCACTCCGGGACGGACAATTGCCACCTGACGGTCCGCCACCCGGAGTTACCCCGTGTGAGGGGCCCGCTGCAAGGACGCGCGCAAAAATGCGCAGACTGTTATGAGGCCGGAAGATGTGTACATAGGTTGGGTTCATTGTGTGTTGTGTGGGTGGTGTGTTCCCTGCCCATTGAAATGTACATACGTTGGGTTCACCTGGTGTTGTGTGTATGGTGGGTTCCCTGCAAATTGTATATAGGTTGTTTTTTTACGGAATTCGTATTTATTCAAGGGGGGGTGTGTCGGGTTGTTTTCTCTTCTTGCTGTTGCATTTTGTTGTGTTCTTGTTGCTGTTCAAAAATAGTGAGGCACACGCGCGGTCAAGGAGTAAATGCACTTTTATTGTCATTTTTGTATGTTGGCAGCCGGGACGGCTGCAAGCTATGCGGGGGGGGGGGGGGGGGGGGGTGATGTAGGGGTGTTAAAGAGAGGGCCCGTTATGCATGGCAGCCTATGGAAAACAAACACAGTGGGCGGGGCTACGTAGGTGCACGAGGAGGTGCCCTCTACGACGTCCGAGCCAGACACCCTGGGGGGGGGCTGGTTCGAACGTTATGATCCCCCGGGGCCCCACCCCTCAGGGAGGGGTTGGGTATAAAAGGGGATGTTTCAAAGGGCTCGGGAGTTATGTTTTAAGCTAAAGGAAGAAGACTGAAGACGTCTTAGATAGAGCCCTGGACTCCCCTAGTTCGATGTCCTTTTCAGGGCCGGACAGGACTGAGCCAGCGGCGTGGCCTCGAAAGCCAGAGCCGGTGCTCTTGTAAGAGCTGGTCTGGAACTCCGGGTACCGGGCCCGACTTACCAGTGTCGGGCCAGATAGCCTCCCCTAGCCCATCAGTGGAGGACTCGGGGCTAGGACAGAGTTAGCTAGGGGTGTATCCCGAGTTATACGGGTGAGGGGGCCGATACCCCCTCGAGTGTTATATGCCCACTGTCGTATTGTGAAATAAATATACGTGTGCCTCAACCTCGGTGTCAAGCGTCCTCACCGGTACTTCATATGTATAATCCTGCAATGTAAGCTACATGGCAGGTCTTTATTTTTATAATTTTGAGAAAATATGCAAATTAGAACCGGTTCAAACCGTTTTCCGCAACGGTTGTCCACATCCGAACCTTTAAAACTAATTTCGAGTCGTTTAAACCAGTGAATGGTTAAAAATTTTATTTCGGTGCACCCGAACCGCAGCCGAAAACCCATCGGATCAACGCGCCGGTTATCAAAAAATACCTCCAAATACTGCCGCTGCCTGGAACTCCTTCCCGTTAGTTCGTCGACGGAAAACGTCGGCGTGGCGATGAGGTTTTAAAAACCCTATATTAATTTGAATTCGCTAATTTCTCCATGGGGCGTTCGCCCTCTTGTTCCGACGGTGAGCGACTCAAAGAGGCGCGGAGAGGAACCGCGGACGAGCAGGGAGGGAGAGGCCACGCGGTGAGCCGGTGCCAAGAAATTGCCCAAGCCGTGTGGTCCTCTACATGTTAAGGTGTTCATCGGCCAATTAACCCTTTCATTGTTCCGATACGTCTGCAAGTTGCAGGGTGTGTTGGGGGGGGCCGTCCCCGTTTGCCCCCGAGTCTCGGAACGCGCGAGAAGCTCAGCGTTTAAAGAGACGTAGAAGTGAGGCGCCATTGTTTTTAAAAAGCATCAACTAAATGCTAAACTATTTTTTATTTCATACCAGGTAAGGTTCACCGAGCAATATAGCTCTATTTTCAGACGCGACGTGGCCACAAATGATAGTTCAATAAAGTGGCCTATCATGTGGAAATTTACAGCAGCTAAATACTCTAAACGCATGTTGATTCTAAATGTGGAGGGAAAAACCGGAAGACCCTGGAAAAAATCCATGCGACCTCGGGGAGAACATGCAATCTCCAAATATCACAGCAGGCGGCAGGGTCGGGATTGAACCCACGATCTCCTGTATACCAGGCGAGGTGGTTAACATCTCACCACCGTGGAATCCAATCTACTCACCGCAGAGAACCGTAGTGACATGACCACCGCACTACAATAGTTGGCACCAAATTGGTGCCACACGCCCTCCCGCATGGCCTTGTGGGAGTCTCGGTACCGATAAGTTATTTTAGTTTTTCTTCTGTTTTAGTTTTGACGACATACACGTACGTCATCAGAACAGGAAGGGGTTTACGAGTTCTTGGGTGTGGAAGGAGATCGGAGAACTCGGAGAACACTCACGCGTGCGAAGGGGAAACATCTCTATTCCTCATACAGACGTAAGAGGCAGGGTCCACACACGTTACATTGTACCACCTTCTCGCGAGCCAGGGTCCTCTGGTTTTTCCCTCCATATTTAGAAACATGCCTTGAGATGATTTAGATTATTTTGATGCTATAAATGTCCAAATGCATGGCCACTTTGTTGAGCTATAATTTGTGGCCAGGTCGCTTATGAAAAATAAGTTAATACCTCAGTGGTAGGATGGGGATGGTTTAGTTTTATTACATGCTTTTTTTTAACTCACTCTCTGTTGTTGTTGTCGTATCCTCAAATCTTGTAACTCAATTTTAACCCACTTCCCAATGTGGCATCGACTGCAAACTTGGTATACTTATGTCATACTGATGACAATACTATATTCTATCATTAAAAATAAATATTTTTAATCATTTTTTTTTATGTTTCGGCTTGGGTCTAATTGTCTACGGTCAACTCAAGTTGCCTGTAAATCACCACAGCCCCTTACGTTATGGCAAGCCTCGGGGCCACTTCCAGGAGTCGTGGAGTTCTGCCATTACGTACGGTACATTTAATTAAAGCGTGTTTAAAAAAAGTACTTTTAAATATTACTTATTTGTATGTGTTTGGGTGATTTGTTTATCTGTCTTGTACTCCTATCATGTTTTTGTACTGTTTGTTGTTCTAACGTTCTTACTCCGTGCCCCTACTGGGCATCTGTGAACAAGAGCTTTATAGCTCATCGGATTCCTCCAGAATAAATATACTGATTCTGTATGGATCCTACTCAATGTGCACAGGGGGGAGTTTCACAGCATTTGGGAGATTCACCAACCCTCGCCTCCAGTACTGAATTACAAGCGTACATGCCACCACTTTGATGTTTATCACGCAGTAGTAGTAGGAGGCTTTCCCGACCAATATTATTCATAATAAAGGTTGTTTTTGTTTGGATTAGACTACGTAATTCTATTCTGGCAAATCGCCTGACGAGGCTGGTTGTTGTAATCGCCGGTGAAACCTCACGATACTCGAATTGTAAATGTTGTGGGTTTACTCTCCAACACACAACCGGTTAGTGCTGAAGCAGTAACGAACTGGCAAGTTTTGCTTACGCGACAAACCTCACCGATTGGCTGTGGTCGGGTGGTGGCGGGTTTAACAACATTTCTATTTACGTGATCCTTTCGTGAACTTTATTCAACCACAATCAACGTCAACTTGTTCGATAAAAAAAACATGTTGAAATTCCAAGATGAACAAACAACGGAAAGGGGGGGGGGGGGGTACAAAAAACTGCCGACAATAAAACTGATTTGAAAATCGATGATAAAAAAAAAACTTTCGCCGCTGCGTTACACCCAAAAAAAAAGGCAAACTACATGGACGTCGAGGGCTTTCCTCACTCGCCGATGTGCATGCTAAAGAAATGCTTCTTCAGAGCATCGATCTGTAAAAACCCCTTTCCGCAATCCTGGCACATGTACTGCTCCTCGCCGGCGTGCACCTTCGAGTGCTTCTTCAAGTGGGAGGGGATTGCAAAGGCCCTCCCGCAATCTTTGCACACGTGTGGCTTCTCGCCGGTGTGCGTGAGCACGTGCTTCTTCAAGTTGCATGGGAGTGAAAATCCCCGCCCGCACTCGTGGCACACGTGTGGCTTCTCGCCCGTGTGCGTTATCGAGTGCTTCTTGAGATCGGAGCGCTGCGAAAAGCCGCTGCCGCACTCCTTGCACACGTGCGGCTTCTCGCCCGTGTGCGTCAGCGAGTGCATCTTCAGGTGCGAGCTCTGCGAGAAGCCCTTGCCGCAGTCCCGGCACGCGTACGGCCTCTCGCCGGTGTGCGTCCGCGAGTGCGTCTCCAGGTGGAAGCGGTGCGAGAAGCGCTTGCCGCACTGACGGCACTCGTGCGGCCTCTCGCCGGTGTGCGTCCGCGAGTGCGTCTCCAGGTGGAAGCGGTGCGAGAAGCGCTTGCCGCACTGCGGGCACTCGTGCGGCCTCTCGCCCGTGTGCGTCCGCGAGTGCGCCTCCAGATTGGAACGCCGCGAGAAGCCCTTGCCGCACTCCCGGCACACGTGCGGCGCCTCGCCCGTGTGCATTATCGAGTGCTTCTTCAGGTCGGAGGGCTCTGCGAACCCCTTCCCGCACTCGGCGCAGGTGTGCGGCTTCTCGCCGGTGTGCGTCCTGAGGTGCCGGTTTAACCCGTACTGATGCGAGAAGCCCTTGCCGCACTCCAGACACGCGTGCTTTCTCTCGTCGTTGGCGCCCGTCGCGTCACGACCTCCCGACAACTTGTCGTCCGGGTTGGGCGCCTTCCTGGGGGGCGTCGTTTGCAGGCATCTCTCCTCTCCGGCGCTTGTCGCCATCCTGCTCCTCCTCCTACGCCGAATATTGACGCACCACGTGGCGCTGTCGAGCATCTTGCCGCACTTGGCGCAGGCTCGCTGGGTCCGGCAGGAGGCGCGATCCACCTCGCCCACGCTCGTCTGTAGGCACGCGCCAAAGTCCTTCGCGCACTCCTCGCACAGGAGTTCCACTTCCTCGTCTGCGGGAAACGTTTTCGAAAGAAGAAAAACAAACGAACGCGGACGCATTGGTTGGGAGGAATAGAATGTAAATAAAACAGTGAGGGCCTCAGCTGCACGACTCCCCACATGTTTCAAAACGCCCCTGCCGTGATGCCACTAGTGGAGTGCAATTGCAGTGCTTATGAAGATTACTTACAAGTGTTTTATGTCATTAATAAATGCTGGCTAAACTAAAAAATTCAACTAAATCAAATGTTTTCCCCAGGTAAGGCCCCACTGAGCCACGTAGCTCTTTTTCAGAAGCAACCTGGCTATCACATTATGAAAGCCCACCGAAGTGGCTTATCCCGTGGAAATGTATAGCAGCCAAATGCTCTGAATGCGGGATGTTGATTCTAAATGTGGAGGAAAAAACTGGAGGACCCGGAGAAAAATCCACACGACCACAGGGAGAACATGCAATTTTAATATATATAGCAGGCATCAGGGTCGGGATTTAACCCCAAAACCTCCTGTATACCAGGCGAGGGAGTTAACATCTCGCCACTGGTAGTCAGGTAAACAGCCTAGCTCCATGTATAGAATACATTAGCTATTTGGTTTGGTTATACTTAGATGGGAGAGAAGCATTACTACCTCAAAGTGTCTTAATCTAATCGCCCCTCCACGGCTCAACACAACCTCCTGGACTCTTTCGCTTTAGCATGACTGGGATATGACTCGTGGTAGAACAAACAAGAAATTATTTTATCGTCTCTGGAATGCTCTCAGAGGTACTCACCTTGACCATTGTCCTCCTCGAGCAACTCCACCTCGATGAACTGTTTCACATCTTCTGCCCACATCTCCACCTTGATCAGCTTTTGCTCCGGAGTGGATACACATCCACGGGAATCCCCCAGCCCCTGCGGGCTCTCGCTGGCTTCTTCAGCTTTAACAACATTGAAAAAAAAATCACCTCCCATTAGCGCGGTTGGCTACGTACAGTGTGAAAAAAGTTAAACATACAAACATATACAGACTCACACAGAGACCCATAGACTCACACAGAGCCCTATAGACTCACACAGAGACCCGTACACTCACACAGACTCATAGACTCACACAGAGACCCATCGTTTGTTGTCCTTCCCCCGCAACTCCAATTAGCATGGTTAACTACGTATGGTGCGTAAGAAGTTCAACATACCTTCAGTCTGTTCTCCTATAATGCGGTACAGTAGTCCCTCGGTTAATGTTTTTAAAACGTTACACGAAAACTATTGTTAACCGAAATAACTGTTTATCGAATTCACGTATTAGTTGAAAAATAAGTAAAAAGGCTGCAAAAGAGCTGTTTCCACTGCCAAAAAAAAAATACAAACAAAGCCCGTCGAGGTCTAAATGCTCATAAACGGGCATCGCTGATTGGCCGAGGGCGTGGCTCAGCCTCAGTTAACGAGTGCTCGGATTGGCCGAAATTGGCGCTCGCGTGGATATAACCTATCTACGTGACTTTACCAAAAGATCCAAAAATATAAACACGGTACCGTTAGTCAACATTTTAACGTTAGTCAAAACCAGGGGGCCTTTGGGAGGCGAAACGTTAACCGAAAAACCGTAAACCGATTACGTCACTGTTAACCGAGGGACTACTGTAGTTACGTTCCTGAAGAACACCGCGTTATGGAAAAATGGCATTCTAATAATTATTATAGGGGGTAAAGCAGCAGTCCGCGATAACACGTGAGATGCGTAATGCAGACTGAACAAAGACTGAGGCACCATGGGTAGCGTCTAGAAGCATCCAGCAGCATCCCAGTGCCTTATGTGACAATGATGCTACGCTGAGGCAGCTGTACAACCTCTTATTCCTACTCGCATAATAATAGGGTTTTTCCCCTTTTTTCTGGCAACAAAAACTGAAACCTTTTTACAAAGAATCATGTCTGCATTAACCACAATACTTGTGGTCAAAATGCAAACAAAAAACACACTGATAATTAATGCATTGTCCTTGAAACGGATTGGTCCACACCAGAGACGGCTATCTTTTGAGCCTCGTCTCAATTGGTGCTAGACCAGAGGACGCCAAAAGGCATACAGCTCAAAGACAATGCACTATCAAAGTAATAAGGGCTCGGAGTAAGCATCTACATCATTATATTATCAGTGTGATTTTTGTTTGCATTTTGACCACAAGTATTGTGGTTAATGCACACATGATTCCTTGTAAAGAGGTTTAAGTTTTGTTGCCAGAAAAAGGGGAAAACCCCTATTATTATATTTTGGTACTGGCAAAGGAGGTCTAATGATACATTAATCGCGTTATACCTAATTCGCGTTGTCAAAACAACACGCGGCGTTACAGAAGAACGGAATGTACATGCACAATTTATAAAACGCACCGTGGTCTTTGATAGATGGGAGATCTATCGCTTTACACAACAAGGCAATCGCACATGTCAGACAGGCACGTTTTGCCCACAAATATTATAATTCTCATTGTTGCCAAAGTTGGAACGCTCATTCTTGTGCTTTAAAATCCAACCGAAGCAGCGGCAGATATTAATTTGAAACAGTGGGTGTGAAAGGCGCTCGATAAAGATGATAATTATTGTATAATCTCATGTGCTGGCTTGGATAGATCTTGTTTTGTTACCACAGTAGACTCTCGATTATCCGCGCTAATGATGGGGAGGATGGCCGCGGACAATAAAAAATCGCAGATAATCCAAAAATATACATTTTCCGCGGATCTCTATGCAAAAAAAACACTAATATTGGAATATATTATGTTTAAGCTAAGCAAATTGAGTTCGTCATTGCATAGTTTCGTTAATTAAAACTCACAAAATAAATGATCGGATAAATCACTCAAAATGAAGCACAACTGAAGATTTCGATTTGTTACTCTTTCGATTTAGAACGAACGCTCACGATCAACCGAACGATGATGCGTGTGCTCAGCGATAGTAACACTCTCCTGGTCCTGCCCAGTAGAAGATTCCGGCCCACTAAGTCGATAGCAGCGCCACGCCAATCAAAATACAACTCGGCCCACTGTTGTAAAGATATGGTAAATCCTGCACTGTAGGGTAGATCACGTGTATTTAGGATTCACCAGAGCACATATTTGTTCGGTTTAAGCACGTAACTTCATTGGAAGGACGTTATCAACCAGTTTAAGTCATAACTGGTTGTGATGTTCCCTTCCTGCCACCTTCCGATAAGAATTTTATTTATTTATTTTCCCCATGGCTTCGGCTCTCCGATTTCACATTAACAGGTTGAATTTCTTGCGCCAACGTGGCCACCTATGGACGCCGACCTTTACGTCGCGATGGCTCTGCGATCTTACATTAACATACTAATCTCTCACATTAACATAGCCACTCGCGCACTCGTCGCAGATGCCGCTCTCCGATCTTTCATTAACATGCTAATTTCTCACATTAACATCACTAGCCCCGCTCACTTCATTTATGACCCTAGGACTACACCTATTAAACAGTCTGCATTTAGCAGCTTTCCTCCTCTTTCCTCCTGATGACGATCGCTTGTATTGTGATCGAAACGTCGTAGTTTTTTTAAAATTTTGTTTCAACCATTTACGTGACTTTACCAAAAAGACCCAAAGAATACGGTAGTCTCTTGAATATCTATGAGTGGTTTATCCGATTTGCGGATTAACCGAGCACCTGAGATTTTGATGTAAATGAATAGCTCATGGTTTTTCCCTTCAGCCCAAATTTATACACGGACATTCGACTTACGAACTTTCAGAGATATGAACAAACTTGTCTCTATGTCCAGTTGCCTGTTCGGACCGAGAGTCGTAAGTTCAACCGCCACGAAATAGATGGCGGTAGTGGCATCTACGTCTGCCCAACATCAAGAACCAGTGGCATCTTCATCTACAGGAGATTATACAACTTTTGAAGCCATTCCTCGTATTTAGTGTACACGCAGTAAAACGTGTTTGGAATCAACAGGAGTAAAGTTGGACTTACGAACAAATCGGCTTCTGAACAGACCTCTAGAGGATGGTGGTGGGAATCAGGCTTTAGATAGGAATCCGTGTGGGTGGCTTTCCTGTAGACAGAATGTCCCACGAGCCATCAGGTCTCTTCTCGATCAAAAAATCCAGGAATGATACTTGCCATCATTTTCTACTTCTATGGTGAATTTGATGGATGGGTGTATGGAATTGATGTGGTTGAAAAATTGGTCCAGTACTGTATGGCCATGTGACCAGATGATGAACGTGTCTTCTACGTATCTTTTACACAAGGAAGGACGTAGGGTGGATGTCTGGATGGCATCTGTTTCAAATTTCTCCATGAAAACATTCGCTACTACTGGCGACAAGGGAGAACCCATAGGGGTACCTTCATTTTGTTTGTAGAATGTACCATTCCAGGTGAAGTATTGGTAAGGCGGTGCCAGGCACAGGTACCTTGGTGAACAGAGACTACATTGACGATGGGGCTCATTTTACATTATACCCGTTTACATTGACATGCCAATCTCTCACTTTAACGCAGCTGCTGTGCTTGCGTGCGGCGATGGGACTCCTTTCCATCTCTGACCCCTCCTACTTACCCTTGGGTGACACCCACCTCAAACCTATATATAATTTCTTGTTGCAGCAGCCATTTCTTGTTCAGCAGTTCTACTGTTGTATCTTTCCACCTGATGACAATTGCTCGTGTTGTGATCGAAGCGTCGTGATTTATTATTGATGTACTGTGTTAAATCGAACCTGGATCTTGTGTTTGTTCTTGATTTTGGAAATATTTTTGGTGACCCCTGCTATGTATGGCAAGGTGATGATTTTGATTGGGTCCTCAGATGGTTCTTTCCCAACAGTTGGGGTGATAGCCTACGGATTGTGTAGTCTGAATATCCATTCATCTTGAGAGCTTGGTGTACGTGTTCCAATTCACTGGCTAGGTGGTGATGGTCGGAGATGCGTCGAGTTCTATAGTGTAGAGTTTTGATGAGGGAATTCTTCTGGGATGGTGTTGGGAATCAAGTTTTAGGTAGGCATCCGTATGGGTGGCTTTCCTGTAGAAAGAGTGTCCCATTGAGCCATCTGGTCTATTTTCGATTAAAACATCCAAGAATGGTAGCTTGCCATCCTTTTCAACTTCCATGGTGAATTTGATGGCTGGATGTATGGAATTGATGGAGTTGAGAAATTGGTTCAGAGCTGGTCGGCCATGTTGCGAATATAATCGGTTCGTTCTACTGTAGTTTATTTGTTTGTTTGGCCTTCGTCTTACTTTGAACTATAGTTTTTTTTTTCAAAGTTGCTGTAGAAATGCGTTGATGATGTGTAACATCGTATAGGTGTGGGGATGGGAAAAAAAAGCTGAAAGTGATTTGATTTTCTGGGAGGCCCAACTGAAAGTTATTCGCAATTTGCACAAAGTGGGGCAGCCCGTCCTATCAACAGGGGCTTAACGTGACAATCACATGACACTCACCTGACCGTCCAGAGTCATTCACCACTCACCTGACACTCATCAGTCCAACTCACCCAATACCTCACCACTCATCAGATTATACAATACAGTGGGAAGCCCGTTTTGTGATTCATTTTGATGTCAATTTGTCCTGCAATGACAATTCAATTGCGAATATAATCGGTCCGTTCTATAAGTACTCTCACCGGCATCGGCACGTATCGCCGTGAAGTCACGACACGGCCCAGGTTTTGGACGTTCTTCATATTCTTGCTTGACGAGCGGTAATTCAAGGTGTGAAGCCATCTGAGGAACACAAAGGGACATTTAACCGTCTAAACAGACTGCTGTGCACTTTTAAATCGTCTAGATCGAAAACTCATTTATTTAAAACTGCTTCATGTTGTGCATTTAGTTTGTTGTCCTTCCTACTCCCCCCGCACACCTCGGATTGGCGCGGGTTGGCTACTAACGGTGCGAAAGAAGTTCAACCACACACAGAGAGACAAGGTGGCCTGTGGCTTAAAAAAGCTCACAACGGCTGAGCTGGAAACTGCTGAGATTGGCGCAGGTTAGCTACGTACGGTGCGAAAGAAGTTCGACGTACACATACGCAAGCAAGCCAACAATTGGACACGAGCACACACAAACATTATCATGGCCGGCATCACGAAATCTCTACGAGGCACAACACAGCACACCTGTCAACCCCTTATCAGTGCCCTACCTTATTACAGAACAATTCAGACCTTAGTGGTCACCCCGTGCCCTTATAAATCTCAACGTTCATCCTACAAAGTCCCACCACAAGGGAGAAACAGAAATAGCCAAAACAAATATTTTGCCCGTATTGAAATGGCTGTACGCCGCATAGACCTGAAAACTCAAATTTCCCTGTACAAGAATACGGGGCGAACCGTGTGGGTTGACACGGTGTGATACAGGCAAGCTCTGTGCACAAGGTGCCAGTGAACATTATTAGCGAATAGACACACGCGCACCATTCAAGAGACAGCGATCATCACAACTGTTTGACGTTAAAAACGGGCAAAAAGCAGTTCTGAAGATGATTTATCAATCGATTGATTATTCCGACGTAACGGCGTCTCCGCCGTAATAAACACAGCCGAGTGTGATGATGTAGGCTGATTCGCATATTTAGAACTGTATTTATGTTTGCTTGTGTTGATAATTATTGTGCGACGGAGTATGCTGATTTCGGAAGTTGGGTGAGTCAATGGATAGCGCAACTCTCTACAAATCCTCGTTCCGTCTCATTCCGTGTCGTCTCTCTGCGTCTCTCTGTGTCCCATTGTCTATCTGTCTACATGTGCATGCAGTATCCCTGTTTCTGCCGCTATCCATCTTCGTCTCGGTGGCTCCGTGTATCTCTCCAAATCCCCGTTTTGTCTCACTCCGTGTCTCTCTGTGTCTCACTCCGTGTCTCTCTGCATACAGTGGTATCTCTATGTGTGTGTCCCTGTGTTTGTGTCGCTGTGTATATTTGTCTCGGTGGCTCCGTGTCTCTGCGTATCCGTGTCTAAGTCGGTGTGTCTCTCTGCATGTGTCGCCACGTCGTGTCTCTCTCCGCCTCTCTGCGTGTGCCCGTGTCTGTTTCTCTGTCTGTGTCTCTCCGTCTGTCTCTCTCTATGTGTACGTGTCTATGCCTGTGTGTACGTGTCTCTGTGTGTACGTGTCTATGCCTCCGTCCGTGTCTCTGTGTGTGTACGTGTGGTTGTGTACGTATCTGTGTGTGTACGTGTCACTGTGTGTACGTGTCTCTGTATTTGTCTCTGTGTGTACGTGTCACTGTGTGTGTCTTATTTATCCGCCTCTCTTACCGTGTCCTCCTGATTTCTTGTTTGATTCTTTCTCACGGACCCGTCTGGGATAGGAGGGAAGGGCCAGGGAGGCCCCAAATTCGACGCCCAAATTAATCGGCGTGTCTCTCTCCCCGTGTCTCTCTCTCCCCGTGTGTCCCTCTCCCCGTGTCTCTTTGTCCCTCTCCCCGTGTCTCTCTTTCCCCGTGTCTCTCTGTCTCTCTCTCGTGTGTCCCTCTCCCCGTGTCTCTTTGTCCCTCTCCCCGTGTCTCTCTCCCCGTGTCTCTCTCTCCCCGTGTCTCTCTGTCTCTCTCTCTCTCTCGTGTGTCCCTCTCCCCGTGTCTCTTTGTCCCTCTCCCCGTGTCTCTCTCCCCGTGTCTCTCTCTCCCCGTGTCTCTCTGTCTCTCTCTCGTGTGTCCCTCTCCCCGTGTCTCTTTGTCCCTCTCCCCGTGTCTCTCTCCCCGTGTCTCTCTCTCCCCGTGTCTCTCTGTCTCTCTCTCTCTCTCGTGTGTCTCTCTCCCCGTGTCTCTTTGTCCCTCTCCCCGTGTCCCTCTCCCCGTGTCTCTCGCCTGCAGTGACCTCTCCTCCTGGAGCCCGGCAAGCGACAAGATGCAGCGACGGCGGCGAGCGGCAAGATGCAGCGACAAGACGCGGCTGGGTCGGCGACGAGCGGCTGAAGGTCGACACGAGAGAGGCGCGGGGTCGTGGACGCGCCTCGTTGAGACCTTTTGGGAAACAAATCCGATCGTTCACGACAATTGTGAAGAGCAGTAGGAGGTGGAAGGGGGGTGGTGCGTCGCTAAACCTGGTTTATCCGGGATGTTTCTGTTGCGCGTCGTCGCTTTAAGATGTTCTCTGTTCATATTTTTCGATTTAAAGCTTTCGTGACTGCAGGGATTCATGTTCTTGGTTCTTTCGGTAAAGTCACGTAGAAGGGAAATAATAAAATAATAAAAACGAAACAATACCATTTTCACGACGTTTCGACTGCGACACAAGCAATCGTCATCAGGTGTGAAAACCACAGCAAGAAAATTTGCTGTGGTTTTCAAGAAATTTTGCTGTGGTTTTCAAGAAAATTTGCTCTGGGTTTCACACCTGATGATGATTGCTTGTGTTGCAATCGAAACGTCGTGAGAATTTTATTGTTTTATTTTTATTATTTCCCTTTTACGTGACTTAACCGAAAGAACCAAGAATATGTTCATATTTTGTTTGTTGCGGTTGTACCTGAGTCAAGATCCGCATGGCTCACAGGGCTCTACCTAATACGTGAACTTGAAACAGCCGACACGGTCGATTTCGGAACGGTGGCCTACATGGGACCCTGTTGCTTTTTTTGGGGGGGGGGGGGCAGTATCAAAGCATGACAAAAAAAACAAAGAGTATACTTTACGTGTTAAATTTTAGGTGGTGTTAAAATGTTAAAACACCAAATAGCCACACCGGGCACTTGTGGTGAACATGCAACCAGAGACAGCTTTCTTTATGGCCTAGTCCCACCACCGGTGTTAGATCGGAGAACACCAAAAGACGAACAGTGCAAGGACAATGCACTGTCAGGGAATCCGTAGCTCGCGTGAGCGGCTACAACATGGGATACCTTTTTGGCAGTATCAAAGCAGAGAAAAACATCAGAATCTGCTTTACCCTCTCTGGCAATAAAACAGGAGGTGTTAAGCCGTTCACACACCAAATAGAAACCTTTTGCAAGGAGTCAAGGTACCTCATTGACCACACACAGTACTTATTGTGAACATGCAAACAAACGTGCTCTGGTAATATATGGGCATTGCCTTTGAAACTGATTGGTCTACACCAGAGACAGCTTTCTTTATGACCAAGTCTCACCACGAGTGTTAGACCGGAGAATCCTAAAAGGCGAACAGCACGTGGACATACTCTTTGGTTCTTTCGGTAAAGTCACGTAGGTATAGAATAAAATAAATCACGACGTTTCGGGCACAACACAAGCGTCCATCATCAGGTGGGAAAGCATGGTCTGCTGCTGAGGCTGACTGTTTTAAAACAGATGACGGACGCTTGTGTTACGCCCGAAACGTCGTGATTTATCTTATTTTATACCGACGTGACTTTACCGAAAGAACAAAAGAGTATGGATTCCTGCAGTCACGAAAGCTTCAAATCAAGTACAAGGACAATCTTGACTTAAAGCTTTCGTGACTACAGGAATCCATACTCTTTGGTTCTTTCGGTAAAATCACGTAGGTAGAAGAATAATTGATCACGACGTTTCGATCGCAACACTAATCGTCATCAGGTAAAAAGATACAGCAGTAGAACTGCTGAACAAGAAAGGGCTGCTGCAACAATAGATTATAAGCAATCATCAAGTGGGAAAACCACAGCAAGAAAACATTTGCTGAAGTGGGAGAGAGAGCTGCCGTGACTTTACCGAAAGAGCCAAAGAGTATAGTACAAGGACAATGCACTATCAGGGCATTTGCAGCTCTCGTGAGCAGCTATATCATGGGACACATTTTTTGCCATTATTAAAGTCTGAAAAATAAGGGTTTACTCCTTCTGGGAAAAAAAAAATTGGTATTAAGATGTTCAAACACCAAACATTTTCTCTTTGGCTGCTATACATTTCCAAACGATATACCACTTTGTTTAGCTATCATTTTTGGCCATGTCGCTTCTGAAAAATAAGCTAAAAGTTCCGTGGGCTTTACATGGTAAAATCAATATCCATATATAGTAGTGATTTGCTTACCTTTCCAATACTTTTCACTCCTATCGTTTATTTTTTATTGTCATCCGACACTGAGTTGGAGGCAGTCGCCCTCGAGCAACGGAGGGCAGAGGTTCGCGACGCTCACAACAACGAGCGGAGCACCGTGCGGATAAAACGCAGCGGGTTGATTGGCACAGGTGGCGTATCGGACATAAGCAGTGCCGGATTGTGCGGGATCTGTAGCAAATGTTATAAGGGGACCCTAAATAAATAAATATTCAAACATTTTCTTTACTTGCACCCTAAAGTAATTGCAGTTTTTCATTTGCTATACAACCAGATGATACGACAAATCGCTAACCTTAAACACCCAGTCGTTTGTAAAAGTTAAAGGCGGTATAGTACTATAGTAACAGAGCAAGTGCAGAATCACTGACCCGGAACTGATAGCTTGAAAGTATTTAGTGCGGGGGGCCTTGAAAGTACGGGGCCCGTAGCTGCTACATATGTAGCTACTACTACACGTGTAGCTACTACATATGTAGCTACTACTACACGTGTAGCTACTACTACACGTGTAGCGACTTTTGCTCCTGGGATAATCGGGCACTGGACAGAATTCATCCCAATCGGTCAACCCGTGGCACCTGCCAGGGTCTGCGTCGACGGGGACCGCCCGGCTTTCCCGGCATCTTGTCGCTAAAAAAATTATTCCTTTCGTCGCTGCATCTTGTCGCTTGCTGGGCAGTGAATGGGGTGGGGGGAGGTCACTTGCAGAGACACAGCAGCCTCGGCTGTTGCAGACACGGGGCAGGACACGGAGACACGGACAACGCAGACAGAGACACGGAGAGCGGGGACAGAGACACGGAGAGTGGGGACAGAGACACGGACAGCGGGGACAGAGACACGGCCGAGCGTAGCGTCAGTCGCGTGTTGTCTGTCTCCGCACCCGGCAGGGCGCGTCCACGGTGAGCCGAGTGGGGCCCGCGGACACGGCGCCGACTCGAGGCCGACTCGCAGTCTCCGTGGAGACGTCGTCATAGGGAGAGAGACACACACAGAGACACACAAAGTGACACACACAGACACAGTGACACACACAGACACAGTGACAGACACAGTGACATACACAGACACAGTGACACACACAGACACAGTGACACACACAGACACAGTGACACACACATACACACACAGACACGCACAGTGACATACAGACACACAGTGACACACACAGACACGTACAGAGACACACAGTGACACACAGAGACACACACAGTGACACACACAGACACAGTGACGCACAGTGACACACCCAGTGACATACACAGTGACACACACAGACACAGTGACAGACACAGAGACACACACAGACACAGAGACACACACAGACACAGAGACACACAGTGACACACCCAGTGACACACACAGACACAGAGACACACAGTGACACACAGACACAGGGACACACACAGACACGGTGACACACAGACACAGTGACACAGTGACACACAGATACACACAGTGACACAGTGACACACACAGTGACACACACAGACACACACAGTGACACACAGAGACACACACAGTGACACACAGTGACACACACAAACACAGTGACACACACAGACACAGTGACACAGAGACACACACAGTGACACACACAAACACAGTGACACACACAGACACAGTGACACACAGTGATACACACAGACACAGTGACACAGAGACACACACAGAGACACACACAGTGACACACACAAACACAGTGACACACACAGACACAGTGACACACAGTGATACACACAGACACAGTGACACAGAGACACACAGAGACACACACAGTGACACACACAAACACAGTGACACACACAGACACAGTGACAGACACAGAGACACACACAGACACAGAGACACACAGTGACACACCCAGTTACAGACACAGTGACACACACAGACACAGAGACACACAGTGACACACAGACACACACAGTGACACACACAGTGACACACACAGTGACACACACAGACACACACAGTGACACACACAGACACAGAGACACACACAGTGACACACACAGTGACACAGACACAGTGACACACACAGACACAGAGACACACAGTGACACACAGTGACACACAGACACAGGGACACACACAGACACGGTGACACATACAGACACAGGGACACACACAGTGACACACACAGACACACACAGTGACACACAGACATGTACAGGGACACACACAGTGACACACACAGACACAGTGACAGACACAGTGACACAAAGTGACACACACAGACAGTGACACACACAGTGACACACAGACACAGTGACACACACAGACACAGTGACACACAGTGACACACACAGACACGTACAGAGACAGAGTAACACACAGACACGTACAGAGACACATACAAACACAGTACACACACAAGACACGTACAGAGACACATAGACAGACACACAAAGCAATACACACCGAGTAGTACACAGATGTAACACACATGAGACAGACACAAACACAGGGCAATACACACAGATGTAACAGTATTACACACAGACACGTACAGAGACACACGAAGAGACAAACACAGTAACACAGACATGTACACAGACACACAGAGACACAAACAGCAATACACACAAATGTAACACAGAGTGATACAAACAGAATATTACACACAGACACGTACAGAGACATCAACACACTAATGCTGATGTAACACAGACACGTACAGAGACACAGAGAGAGACAAACACAGTAATACACACAGACACGTACAGCGTTATAGACATAGTAATACACAGACACGTACAGAGACACGTAGAGATACAAACACAGAGTAAATACACAGATGTAGCACATAGACACGCACAGAGACGCAGATATATAGACACGGATGTAATACACAGGCGCGTTACAGAGACACACAGAGACAAACAGATGTAATACACGTAGAGAGAGACACACAGAGACACGTAACGCACAGACATACAGAGAGACACGTATACATTCTTACAGAGGGACAGAGTCGGAGCGAGACGCAGAGAGTTGGATTTGGTGGGAGGTAAGAGAGAGAAAGACACATACAGAAACCGACTTAGATACAGAGATTGTAGATAGACGGAGCAACCGGGACAAAGAGACAGCACAGAGAGAGACACAACACGGAGAGACAGCACAGAGAGAGACACAACACGGAGAGACAGCACAGAGAGAGACACGGAGCTGCGCGTGGATTGACTCTGGAGGTGTCGTTCTTGGCCACAGCGAACGCAGCTGATGCAGCAGGAGCGCTGCTAGAGAGACATACATAGACACAGACACAAAGACAAGATACATATAGACACAAAGACAAGATATATTTAGACACAGACACATACATAGACACATAGATAGATAGAGACAGACAGATAGACATATAGACAGATATAGAGACACAGATATACAGAAACACATACATAGAGAGCTATATGGGAATATAGACACAGACACATAGATCTGTATGGGAATATCGACACAGACATCGATACAGAGACGCAGATGCCGTTCTAGATATGGAGACAAGAGACGAGCACACATAGCAATAGATACAGGTACAGAGAGATACAGGTACAGAGAGACACAGACACAGAGAGACATAGACACAGAGAGAGACAGACACAGAGAGACACAGAGAGACATAGACACAGAGAGACAGACACAGAGAGACAGACACACACACATGCAGAGACACATAGACATTCATTCTCCAATTGCACCGCCTAATCGGCATACTCGATCGCATAATTAACATATTCCAACGCGTAATTAGCATCGGCTGTTTGTCTATTTGTTTGTTTCTCCCTTGTGATGGGACTTTGTAGGACGAACGCTGAGATTTATAACGACGCGGGGTGACCAATAAGGTCTGAATTGGTCTGTAATAAGTTTGCACTGATAAGGGGTTGACAGGTTTGCTTTGGTGCAGTGATAACTGTTTAATTTAAACTTATATTCAGGCCTTCAGGGTACCATATCAAGGTTTTAGTCGATCTTTTGGTATATACCATCTGGTTGAAAAACTCCAATGCTTATAAATGAAAAGTTGGTCATACGTAGTGCGGTAAACTTTTAACATTCAGCTGCTATCGGTGAGTCGACAAATATTTTTTTTTATTGTATTGTTAAGTCTTGTGCAACATTAAATATAGCACAACGGTGATAATTATTGAAAGGATTCATTCATCAAGAAAGTGCAATTAAAAAGTCAAGTTCTTGAAGGAATTGAATGGTGACTCGTACTGCATAATTTAAACTATCAAACTATATCATGGGACCTCCTTTGGTGTGGACCAATCAGTTTCAAGGACAATGCATATATTATACTGGTAGGAACCTCCTGGTTACACCAGCCCACAGGAGATTATTGTGTCCGTCCGTCGTGCATCCAAAAATGGGAGAGGTGTGGCTGGGTGGAGAGGGGAGGGTGGGGAGGGGCTGGGTGGGGAGGGGAGGGTGGGGAGGGGCTGGGTGGGGAGGGTGGGGAGGGGCTGGGTGGGGCTGGGTGGGGAGGGGCTGGTCACCCCGTGGTGCCCTTATAAAACTCAACGTTTAACCTACTCACGCCGGCTTGTGCCCGCCTTCACAGTCGGGCATATTTACGGAGTACACCACGCCGCCGTTGACCCTGGCCATTGACCGAGCAACCCAACGTTCCTACCAGCTCCCTCCGCAGGAATGTGTTCAGAGTATGTTTTTTGTTTGCATTCTCACCACAAGCATTGTGGTTAATGCAGACGTGATTCCTTGTAAAAGGTTTCAGTTTGGTGTATATATTTTTGGTTCTTTCGGTAAAGTCACGTAGAAGGGAAATAATAAAATAAAAATAAAACAATAATCATCAGGTGTGAAAACCACAGCAAATTTGATTGCTGTGGTTTTCACACCTGATGATTGCTTGTGTTGCAATCGAAACGTCGTGATAATTTTATTGTTTTACTTTGATTATTTTATTATTTCCCTTCTACGTGACTTTACCGAAAGAACCAAGAAGATGAATCCCTGCAGTCACGAAAGCTTTAAATCGAAATCTTAACACCTGTTTTGTTGCCAGACAAAAAGGGGAAAAACCCTATGTCAAACTATAATTATATCAAACTATAATTATATCAACCTATAATTTTTACTTTACCAGGTAAGGCCCCCACGCTGAGCTACGTAGCTCTTTTTCAGAAGCGACCTGGCCGTTACAAATGATAGCTCAACTAAGTGGCTTATCATCATCGTGTGGAAATGTATCGCAGCCAAATACTCTAAACGCGTGACGTTGATTCTAAATGTGAAGTGGAAAACCGGAAGGACCCGGAGTTAGATCCATGCGTCCACGGAGAGAGAGAAACCGCAAACTCTAAAGGGGCCATCCATAAATGACGTCACGCGATTTTGGAAGATTTTTTTACCCCCCTCTTCCCCATCGTCACACGGCGTCACAAAAAGTCAGACCCCCCCTCAAATATGACGTCACAAAAAAATAATGCTTCAAATCGCTTTAAACTATTGTCATTGTAGTGCGTATTTAATGTGGCGCTGCACTCTGATGTTGTAGGAGAAAACATTTATAAAAAAAAGTCTAATTAAGTAGAACGTTTTGTCTATATTTATTTAAAGTTGCGCATTTTGATGTGACGTCACATTTCTCAACCCCCCCCCCCTCGTCACACATCGTCACAAATGTCTGACCCCCCCCCCTAGGTGCGTGACGTCATTTATGGACGGCCCCAAATATCACAGCAGGCGTCAGGGTCGAGATCGAACCCACGCATGTTGCGTTAACTGTTGTGATCGCTGGCGCGCGTGTTTGTGTTCATTCTGCGTGGCGCTTGCTAATAATGTTCACGCATGTGCTGCTTGTATTGCGTATCGTGTTTTTTTTTCTAAATGCTTATTAGGGATTTCATGATGTTATGCTTACTAATGTTTGTGTACGAATACTCTATTGTTGTCCTAGTGGGGAGCGGTGGTGTAGCGGTTGGTGCGCTACGAACCCAGCAGTCCGAGTTCGATTCCCACTCACGGCCAACACCAGTGACGATTATCTGAACCGGCCCTGGGCCTCCCTTAGGTCGACTCAGCCTCAAATGAGTACCTGGTGCGATGTGTAAATATCGCCATTAGGAAGACAAAGGCGGCCGGGTGTGGTGCT
The DNA here is from genome assembly GCF_015708825.2 of Lethenteron reissneri. Classification (NCBI taxonomy): domain Eukaryota; kingdom Metazoa; phylum Chordata; class Hyperoartia; order Petromyzontiformes; family Petromyzontidae; genus Lethenteron; species Lethenteron reissneri. Next base: position 1,190,677 of record NC_083840.1, read on the forward strand.
AGCCACCCACCCCCTCGTGTGCCATGCTGGCCTTCATAGGTGCTTGCTAACAGCACTTGCCCCAACAGTCTGTTAAGGCTACACAGGGAATCCTTGTCCTTGTTATATATATGATATATATTATATATATGTGTATCTGTGTTTTTGACGTACAATATGCAGTCCCAGCTACGGCAAAAATCTTTGACGAGTGGTATCTGAACCGGTCTCGGACCTCCTTTAGGTTTGCTCTGCCTTAAATGAGTCCCTGGTTGTGGTATGTAAACAGCAGCACCAGAGAGGCAAAGGTGGTCCTGGCCACGCCGCCCTCTCGTGTGCCGTGCCGGCCTTCACAAGTTAAATATACATACAGGGGATCCTCACTAACAGCACCTGCGTTTGCCCCAACAGTCTGTCTTTGTGTATGTACAAAAGTGCACATGCGTATGTGTGTCTGCACATGTCTAATTGGATGTAAACAAAACTTACTTTCGTCCTCAGATGTCTTCGTACGTGGGATTTCCGATCATCAAACAAGAGGATGAAGAAAGTGCAAACTGTGGAGCGTGTCCTGACTTCACGATGAAATGCGAAGATGTCGGTGAGTTCCGTTTGAACCACGACGATTGACAATCAAACATGGATCGTCGTCGCCGGCAGCAGCAAGTTGACACGGAGGCATTTGACTATCGTTGTTGCGATTATTTTATTTACCGTGCGCATCGAGCTTAGCCTGACATGACATGAGCCACACAGCCCCATTTCAAAATAATAATAATTTACAATAGACTCCTGATTATCCCAGGTGCGCGGTTAATCTGCAAATCGGATTAACCGCGCACCTGAGATTTTGACATAAATGAACAACTCATGGGTTTTTCCATTAGCCCAAATGAATAATCTAATCGCAGTGAAACATTGTTCTTCTTGGAAATGTTTATTACAAGTCACACGGTGCTTAAACCATGCAATCATGCGCTTTGGTTAATCCCCTAATCAATTTAATTTACTTAAACATATTTGATACCTATATTAGTGGTTTTTGGCATAGATATCCATGGAAAATGTATATTTTTGGATTATCAGCGATTTTTAATAATAATCCACAGCCGTCCTCCCCGTCATTAGCAAGTATGATCGAGAATCTACCGTATAAGGCGCAAATTTCATCCAGGGATCTCAGAGCACCGTGCACGAAGTTAGGAAATATAAATACTGCAAAGTCCAGAGTCCACTGGTCATACATGGGGAAGTGAAGACCTGCAAGCGAAACAGGTGCGAGTCTTTAGAGAAGAGCTAAGCAGGGTGAGTGAGCTCGCCCATCGAAGCACGCAACGGATAGGCGTGCGTCTGGTCAGAGGATCCATTGAAACTATAAAAAAACTATTCTTGATTTGAAGTTTTCATGACTGCAGGGATCCATACTCATTGGTTCTTTTGGTAAAGTCACGTAGGTATAAAAAAAATTAAATCACGACGTTTCGATTGCAACACAAGCAATCATCATCAGATGGGAAAACCACAGCAATAATTTTTTTTGCTCTCTCCCACTTCAGCAAGACATTTTGTTGCTGTGGTTTTCCCACCTGATGATGATTGCTTGTGTTGCAATTGAAACGTCGCAATTTAATTTATTTTATACCTACATGACTTTACCAAAAGAACCAAAGAGTATAAAAAACTATTTTTTATTTGACCAGGTAAAAAGACCCCACTGAGCTGCTGGCTATCACAAATGATAGCCCAATGATTGTGGCTTGTCACATCACGTGGACATTTATAGCAGCCAAATACTCTTAAACGCAACGTTGATTCTAAATGTGTGGAGGGAAAATCCACATGACCATGGAGAGAAAACGCAAACTCCAAATATACAGAAGGCTTCAGGGTCGGGATCGAACCCACGACCTCTTGTATACCAGGTGAGGCAATTAACATCTTGTCATTGTGGTGCCTCAACAGGCTTCCTGATGTACTGTAGAATATTTCGTAAATGCTGAGGATGAGGTGAGTGGTGAATGTCAAGAAAAATATCACGACGTTTCGATCGCAACACAAGCAATCGTCTCTCACCTGAAGACGATTGCTTGCGTTGCGATCGAAACGCCGTGATATTTTTATTATTTTTCTAGCTACGTGGCTTTACCAAAAGACCCATAGAATAGGTGTTAAGATGTTAAAACACCAAACTGAAACATTTTACAAGGAATCATGTCTGCATTAACCACAATACTTGTGATCAGAATGCAAACAAAAAACGTACTCTGATAATATATGCATTGTCTTTGAAACTGATTGGTCCACACCAGAGACAGATTTATTTTGAGCCTAGTTTCAAAGCGGTGTTAGACCAGAGGATGCCAAAAGGCGTACAGCACAAAGACAAGCATAATCAGAATAATGAGGGCTCGGGGTGAGCATCAGTTTCAAAGACAATGCATATATTATCAGAGTCCGTTTTTTGTTTGCATTCTGACCACAAATATTGTGGTTAATGCAGACATGATTCTTTGCAAAAGGTTTCAGTTTGGTGTTTTAACATCTTAAAACCTGTTTTGTTGCCAGACAAAAGGGGAAAACCTATTCTCATATTTTGGTACTGGCAAAGGAGGTCCCATGATGTAGATGCTCACCCCGAGCCCTCATTAACCTTACTAATTGGCTGTGTGGGGGTGGTGCGGGTTTAACGACACATTTATATTTCCACGATCTAACCCAAAAAAAAACTCTTATGGACAAGCCTCTGAGAGTCCCAACTATGGCAGCGCAATGAGAATTGTAATATTGGTGGGAGAAACATCCCTCTCCGGCCTGTGTTGCGTAATGTAATAAATCTGCCATCCGTCAAACTTACCGTGGTGCATTTTCTGAATTGCAGCTCTAGATGTCAATTCTGTTAAGGCTGAAGAAGCCACCGAGAATCCAGAGGGGATGGCGCATTGCCACGACGGACGTCCGGCCAATCCAAAACAGAACATGACCACCAAGGTGGAGGTGTGGGCGGACGACATAAAAAAGTTCATCCAGGTGGAGTTGTTGGAGGAGGACACTGGTCAAGGTGAGTCTCCGTTTCGAGCGCATCACAGACAAACGTGCGACGTCGTCTTGTGTTACCGTCGATGGTCGCACTCGTTACACGAAAAGTGCTCGCCACAAATGAACCACAGCACCTCGCTGATCTCGTCAAGGAGCATGAGCCATCACGCCAACTCCGGTCATCCTCACAGCAGCGGCTTTTGGCTGGCCATCGAACAGAGGTGGTCGCCGCATCGCACACTTTCAGATGTGCTTCTGCGGCCGTCTGGAATGCTCTTCCGATATTAGGAAGCCGGTGGCGCTATGCACTTTTAAATAATCATCTAGATATTAAAACTCATTTCTTTAGAGCTGTTTTTTGTGTTTAGTTTGTTGTCCGTCCCCCCGCACCTCCGATTAGCACGGTTGGCTATGTACGGTGCGAAAGAAGTTCAGTATGTATACAGACACCTGGCTTCTGTTTAAAACACCAGTAGAGCCAACCGATCTTCGAGAGGAAAAAAAATCACAGTTCATTTGTGGTCATATCAGGCTGCTTACAAGAGGTAAACTAATAGATACTCGTGAATAAAGAATGAGTTTCCCACAGGCAGTCATCCAAACGTTTACAATATTTATAGCTGGGATACGATAGATTGCAACGATATGAGAAACATTGTAGTTAAAGCCAAACATAGCGCGTGTGTCGGGGTACATGGATTGTGAGGAGCGGTGGCACAGCGGTTAACGTGCTGTACTATTAACCAGTGGCGGCTCCTGCAAAATCTCTCAGGGGGGGCAAATGTCTGGATGATTGATAAGGATAAGGTCCACCCATGCAATTGTAGAGGTGTAATTGTGCATGGCCACAGATGTAGAGGTGTAATTGTGCATGGCCACGGATGGCTAACAAACACAAGGGGCGGGGTTACGGCCGTACACAGGGGAGGTGCTCGCACCGACGTCCGCACCTGCATCCCCCACGGGCCCCTCCCGGGGGCCGAGTCCTATAAAAGGTGGTGAGCCGGAGGGCTCGAGGTCGGGATCAGCTTTAACCAGAGAAGACGGAAGACCCGCTAGAATAGGCCCCAGAGCTCCCCTGGCTCGCTGTCCTTGTAAGGGCCGACCAGGGCAAGCCGGTGGCGTGGCCCCGAGAGCCCAGACTGACGAGCCGGTCTGGAGACTCAGGGTGCCGGGATCCCAGCTTGACCAGGGCTGGGATAGGTAGCCTCCCCTAGCTCCGTAGTGGAGGACTTGGGCGTAGGTTAGCGGGGTTAGCTGTTGTGTATCCCTGTAGCCAAGTGAAGGGGACGATACCCCCGTAAGTACTGTGTGCACAAGTTGGTGTAATAAATAAGTGTGCCTCCGACCCTGTCGTCAAGCCTCCTACATACTTACTACATCTGGCGTCAGAAGTAAAACGTTCAACGATGGACACACGAGGGACGACACGTACCAGGGAGTCGGAGATAGAAGACGCCACGGCCGAATCACCACCAGAGATGGCCGGGGTCGGATCGGAGCAGCCGGGGCCGAGTACGCCCGCGCTGCTACGACAGGAAGGGGGGGATGCGTCGGCCGAAGGACTCCGGCTGGCTCACTCCCACCTGGCGGAGCTGCTCTACGCCGCGGCCGCCGCGTTGGAGGAGATCACGCGGCTGGGGGCTGGAGGGGCTGCGCGGGACGACGACAGCAGCCGACGCGCGGCGACGTTTCCCGCCACCCCGACGCGGCTCGCGGTTAAATTTCCCGCCATCACTACAGTGCGAGCAGAGGGCGGGGCCGGCCCGCGTCAGGTGACTGCTGAGGGCCAAGCACAAGCCGTGACGTCATCAGCATCAGCCAGCGCGTCAACATCAGAGCGACCGGCGATGCCATGCTCGCAGCCCGCCCACACTGTATCATCTGCTGGGAGCGACGGAGAGCGATCTGCAGCCACGGACGTCGCGTTACAGCAGCGACTGCCGCCTCTCAAAGAATTCGTGGGCGCGGACGGAGACTGGGGCGGCTTCAAAAGGCGGTTCATCGCTCATCAAGAGATGGCGAACTGGACGGACGCCGAGGCACTACGCGCGCTGCCGGCGATGCTGGACAACGATGCCCTGGCTACCCTCACCTCGGCGCCTAAGGAAAAGCGCGCCACACTGCACCTGGCGCTGCAGCTGCTGTCAGCCGTCTATGGGCCGCCTTCGGACTGCAGGCAGCTGTTCCACGATCGGCATCGGGGCGCCAACGAATCGCCCCTGGCCTTCCGGACGGCTCTCCTGGCCCTGGCGAAGGCAGCTTTTCCAGGGATGGACGAGGAGGGAGTGGACGCCATGGTGGCTGAGAAGCTGCTGCTACTCGCTGATGAGCTGGACGTCAACGTCTTGGCTCAAGACGACGCAGAGATGTCGTCCCTGCTGGTCGCGCGCCACATCCACGGGGGCTTGCGGTCCCTGCGTCGCAAGGCGGCCAAGGGGGTGGCCGGCCATGCCATGGCGGCCACCGCCCTCCCATCGGAGGAGGTCTGCGGGGTGGAGCGGCGGGGGGAATGGAGATCGGCGGCACCACAGGCTCGGAATGGACCGAGCCGCCAGGAGCAGCCCAGGCCATCTGGGGCGCTCACACGCTGCTACAACTGTGGCCTGCAAGGCCACGTTGTGTCAGGATGCCGGGCTCCCCGTCAGCGCGGGGCTACACCTCGTCAGGACGCCACGCCGTCTCCACCCAAGCTCCAGCAGAGAAATACGGCGAGTCGTGGCACCTCACACGTTTGGCCCATGCACACATCCGACACACACTCACGCGCTCAACTAAACAGGGCTCGAAAATCGCCGCCCGTTGCGCGCGATTGTTCTGAAATGCGGCGAGCGCTCCAACCGGGTCAGTGGTCGGAGCTCGCCCATCGTGTCGTTGCTGCATCGGCGGGATCATCGGTTGTGGTCGGTCATATTGATGATGTAGAGGTGCGGATTTTAATTGACACAGGGGCATTGGCGACCATTATATCTGATTTGATTTATAACATCCTTCCCGTTCAAAGTCGTCCCTTGCTCCCTGTTGACGTGCCATACTATGCTGCTAACGGGGGCTCGCTGGGCATTATTGGGCAAATCCGCGCCAAAATTTGCATTGGAGACATTAAATTATCCGGGCCTGTTTTGGTTTCCTCCTCACTCGCGGTTCCGTGCCTGTTGGGGACGGATTTCTTGGCCAAAATGCCCATCCGTATCTTGATTGACCAGGGGTGCATCGAGCTCCCATCGGGCCGACGTGTTACATTTTTGTCTTCCCCCACCACGGAGCGTCGGGCGTTTGCCACCGTGCAGGCGCTCGTGACAAAAACTGTGCGCGTACCCCCGGGGGCTCAGATGCTCGTCCCTCTTAGGTTGCGTCGGCCGTTTGCTGAAGGGGTTGCGGATCGGGGGGTCTTGTTGGGACCATCTCGAGCCGGGGTCAATGGACCCGATTTGCTAGCGGCTCAGACCATGGTGAAAGGGGATGGGGACCCCTTCATTGCAGTCCTTAATGTAGGATCGCGAACGGCCGTGGTTCCTCAAGGGACCGTGCTTGCACACGCAACGCCGGTACCCTATGAGGAACCACTCGTGGGTCAGGTAACCACCGATCCTCCGTCGCGACCGCATTCGGACTGTGATGACGGATGGCTGGATGCGCTTTGCGCGGGATCAGTGGACCTATCCGACTCGCAGCGCGCGCAGCTGCGAGTTCTCCTGAACGAATTTGCTGACGTTTTTAGTCAACACAAATTTGATATTGGTTGTACTAAATTGCTGCGACACCATATTGACACGGGTGACAGCGCGCCAATCCGCCAAAATCCCTTTCGGTTGAGTCCCGCCGAAAAGGATCATGTCAAATCGGCTGTTGATGACATACTAGCCGCCGATATCATTTCCCCTTCCAACAGCCCGTGGGGCGCGCCGATCGTTTTGGTGAAAAAACACGACGGCTCACTGCGGTTTTGTGTCGACTTTCGGCGATTGAACAAAATTTCTGTGGCAGATGCGTACCCGCTTCCTCGAATGGATGAGTCGCTCGATGCCTTGGCGGGGGCGCGATTCTTTTCCACCCTCGATTTACTATCTGGATTCTGGCAGCTTCCTCTGGATGACGAATCAAAACCTAAGACTGCTTTTCGTACACCGCAAGGTCTCTTCCAATTTAACCGCTTGCCGATGGGCTTACATTCTGCGCCGGCAACTTTTCAGCGGTTAATGGAACTGGTCTTGGCAGGCTTGCAATGGGATTCGTGTTTAATTTACTTGGACTATGTCATCGTCTTTAGCAAATCCTTCGAGGAACACCTCCAGAGGTTGCGTGCTGTTTTTCTCAAAATGCGGGCTGCCAATTTAAAATTTAAACCGCAGAAGTGCCATTTGCTCCGCGAATCGGTGCGGTATTTGGGTCACATTGTTGGGCGCTCGGGGATATCCACTGATCCCGCCAAAACGGAATGCGTCAGCTCCTGGCCGACTCCCACCTCGGTGGGAGAGGTCAGGAGTTTCATTGGGTTCGCGTCGTACTATCGACGGTTTGTGGCTGACTTCGCTACGATCGCGAAACCATTGCATGCCTTGACGTCCAAGGGAGTCAGGTTTCATTGGGGGCCGGAGGAGGAGGCTGCTTTTCGCGCCCTCCGGAATGCCCTGGTGGGGGCTCCGCCGTTGAATTACCCCGATTTCTCACAACCCTTCTTGCTCGATACAGATGCAAGTAACACGGGCATCGGGGGCGTGCTGTCCCAGCTCATTGGGGGCGTAGAGCATGTGGTGGCTTACGGTAGTCGGGTACTGTCTCCAGCGGAACAACGGTACTGCGTTACCCGTCGGGAATTATTGGCAATTGTTTATTTCATTCAGCAGTACCGCCCGTATCTGTACGGTCGGCGTTTCACCGTCCGCACAGATCATGCGGCCCTACAGTATGCTCTGCGGGTTCAACAACCATCGGGCCAGTTGTCTCGATGGTTGGAGATTCTCCAAGACTACGACTTTGTCACCACATATCGTAAGGGCGTCCGCCACACGAACGCTGACGCCCTGTCGCGGTTGCCACCCACTTCGGAGTGCGCTTGCCTCTTGGGTTCGGGGCGTTGTAGGCCCCCGAACGTCACCACCGATTCGGTCCTCGTGGCCGCCGCCGATGCGCCTTCGGCTTCGGGTCCTATCGAGCAAGAAGGGAGGGATTCGTTGCTGGGGTTGTCGGTCGCGGAATGGGGACGCCTCCAAATGGAGGACACCTCCCTCCTCGCTCTGCGCCGTTGCGCCGGGGGGGTTGGTCAGGGGGTGGCGAACGTTGACTCATGGGGGTTGTTCCAGGGTCTTTTAATGCACTGGGACGGAAAAACCCGCCGCCAGCGGCTCGTGGTGCCTGCAGCATTAAGGGGTAAGGCGGTATGGGCTGTTCATGAGCGGCTTCTGCACTTGGGGGTTCACAAGACCTTTGCCACGCTCCAGCTCGATTTCTTCTGGCCGGGCATGGCAAAGGACGTGGGGGATCTCCTGGGGTCGTGCACGCAATGCGCGCGGCAGAAGCCACCAGCTAGGGGGTCCAACCCTCCACTGCAGTCCATAAAGGTTTCCCGGGTTAACGAGCTCGTTGCTCTAGACATACTCGGGCCATTTCCCGCTACACCCAGGGGGAATAGGTATTTATTGACAGGGGTCGAATACTTCACGAGATGGCCTATGGCCTGGCCCCTGGCCAACCAGTCGGCAGCAGACATCGCGGAGGCCTTTGTCCAGGGCTATGTCCTCGACAAGGGTGCTCCGGAACGGCTGCTTACTGACCAGGGTAAGAATTTTTCGGGAAAACTCCTCCGCGAGGTGTGCGACCTCTTGGGTACGGAGAAAATTCGGACCTCCCCGTATCACCCACAAACTGACGGGATGGTGGAACGGCTGCATCGGACCATCACGTCTATGCTGTCCCAGCAGGTGTCGGAATCCCAGACAGATTGGGACCTTCGCATAGCCGGTGTGTTGCAGGCCTACAGGATGGCTCCCCATGCGGCCACCGGATTTTCCCCTTTCTTTTTAATGTATGGCCGCGAGGCTAACCCCCCTGTGACGACCCAGCTGAAGCTCTCGGCGCCTCAGGCGAAGTCTACCTTGTCCGAACACGTTAAATTTAACATCAGCAAATTATCTGAGGCGCGGGAAGCGGCCGTGCAAAATTCTGAACTCCGCCAGAGGGCGAACGAGAGGCTTCGGCTGGGGCGGGTACATGTGTTCAAATGGAAACCAGGGGACAGGGCATGGTTGCACTGTCCCCAGGTGCCGCTGGCAACCTCGTCAAAGTTGGTACGGCCGTGGCGGGGGCCAGTGGAGGTTGTACAGGTCTTGCGGCCGCAATGTGTTCGCGTCAAATGGGGGAGGCGTCGGTGGTACGTGCACCCCTCAAGGTTGAAACCGTTCATCGCGCCGCCCCGTGGTTCACACACACACACGCATGGCCAAACGTGTGAGGGTTCCGCCGACTCCCCGACGTCGCTGCTCTCGCCTAACCTGACATCAACTGTTCCGTCTCCAGGTGCAACAGGAGTGACGGGTCCACGCCCGCCAACCCCTCCCAGAGGGGTCGGGGGTCACTCGGCAGCGACGCCAGACTCTCTTGCACCCGGACCGTCAACAACCGCCACTGAGCGTGCCGGGACGGGCCCTTGTGACGGGCCCGCCGCGAGAACGCGCGCCAAAACGCGCAGACTATTGTGAGGTCGGCCGTTGGGGGGCCTTGCGGACAGTGGGGGGGGAGGCGTCCGGAGTGCGTGTATATATGTTGGTTTTGGGGAATGGGGTATTTATTCGGGGGGGTGCGTCGGGTTATTTTTTTTCTCTTCCTGTTGTTGTTCTTGTTATGGTTCTCTTTGTTCTTGTTAAAATTACGCGAGGCACACACACGGTTTTCGGGAGGGATGCACCTTTATTCTGATTTTTTTGCAGCCGGGGACGGCTGCGAGCTGTACTGGGGGGGGTGATGTAGAGGTGTAATTGTGCATGGCCACGGATGTAGAGGTGTAATTGTGCATGGCCACGGATGGCTAACAAACACAAGGGGCGGGGTTACGGCCGTACACAGGGGAGGTGCTCGCACCGACGTCCGCACCTGCATCCCCCACGGGCCCCTCCCGGGGGCCGAGTCCTATAAAAGGTGGTGAGCCGGAGGGCTCGAGGTCGGGATCAGCTTTAACCAGAGAAGACGGAAGACCCGCTAGAATAGGCCCCAGAGCTCCCCTGGCTCGCTGTCCTTGTAAGGGCCGACCAGGGCAAGCCGGTGGCGTGGCCCCGAGAGCCCAGACTGACGAGCCGGTCTGGAGACTCAGGGTGCCGGGATCCCAGCTTGACCAGGGCTGGGATAGGTAGCCTCCCCTAGCTCCGTAGTGGAGGACTTGGGCGTAGGTTAGCGGGGTTAGCTGTTGTGTATCCCTGTAGCCAAGTGAAGGGGACGATACCCCCGTAAGTACTGTGTGTGCACAAGTTGGTGTAATAAATAAGTGTGCCTCCGACCCTGTCGTCAAGCCTCCTACATACTTACTACACAATGAATAAATTAACAGCTAAAGCATGTAAAGGCAACTTCACTTCTTTAATATTAATGAAAAATAAAGTGACTCTTACAATACATCTTGTTTGTTTATATACTCACTATTAAAACAAACCACTCAAGTTTATTTTATTAAAGATTCCAGTAGGTGGTGATAAATTATATTGTTGGATGAAACGTGCTTACGTATGTTGACGTTAGCACGTATGATGACGTAAGCACGTTAGTGCATGCCCTCCCGGAAGCCATAGAGAATGCATTGCAGCGCCCCCGTTCGAAAAAAAACATCTTTGAATGTAAGTCTATGGGGCCACTCGGGGCGATTCTCAGCCGTAGTGAAATCGCCCAAAAAGAGGCGGTACTCCACAGAACGTGACATGACGCTGATTGGACTATATCCAGAGGCTGACAGTGACGGCTAGCGTGACTCTGTGGTTGAATGACATTGGTGGTGCGTCGCCCAATCGCCCTAATGAAGAAACCGCCCCTGCTATTAACCCGGCGACGCGGGTTCAACGCCCGCCAACGGCCTCCAATACCGATGACAATTGTCTTTACTCGTTCCTGGGCCTCCCACTCGGTCGACCCAACCTCAAACGAGTGCCCGGTGGGGTGGTTAGTAAACATCGCCACTCGGGGAGATAAAGGCGTCCGGGCGTGGTGCTGGCCACCCCATGCCGCTCGTGTGCCGAGGCGGCCTTCATAGGTGGCACTGCTACTCGCTAACGCAGCACTTCGGACATGGATAACACTGCCAGTATTACAAGCGACCCGCGTTAGAGTTGGAAAGCACACTCGGGGGAATTAGCTGAACTGCACAAATACCGACTCCTCTTTCCCCAAGCAATATGAAGTTAACGTTAGATTTTTTTGGGGTGGGGGGTGCCATAACTTGACCCCGCAGTATGTACAGTACAGACTGTTCTCCTATAACGCCGCGTGTTTTCATAACAAGTTGTTGCGACACGGATGCGATTTGGATATAACGCGATCGCGTGAACAGAACTACTTCGTGCAAGTAAGAATAAGCGATTGTAATACGACTGAATCGGCTTAGCATCGCACAAGGTGAGATGCTGCTGGATGCTTCGAGATGCTACCCACATACCTCAGTCTTTGTTCGGCCTGCGTACGCATCTCACACCTTATCACGGACTATGCTTTAACCCCTATATTATTTATTATAATTCAATTTTTCCATAGCGCGGTGTTCTTCAGGAACGCAACTCTAGCTGAGTCTGCGGGGTAATGAGCCGTGTTTTATATCAGGGCTTTTTAATTGTAGTAATTTTTTTTAAGTCATCTGTGACCGGGTTTGAAATGACGAGTGATCAGGCTCAGTAAATATGGCACTATATGTTGATTTGAAGCTTTTGTGACTGCAGGTATCCATACTCTTTGGTTCTTTCGGTAAAGTCACGTAGTTAGAAATACAATTTCTAATAAAACATATTTTATTTGTAACTATATGGTTTACTAATGTTTCTCAGACAATCAATTTATACCTCGTAAAATATGTGCACATACATCGGCATTTGGGGTGCCTGTAACAAAAGAGTGAGAATTAAACTGGCGGTGAAAGGAACACACAATGTATCTGGGGCTCTTTTTGCAATTTTTTCATCATCTTGATACTAGATGAAAAAAAAGAATACAGGTGTTAAGATGTTAAAACATTTATTTGTGCTATTCAGGTTGGCTATCTGAACAGCATCTGTGGTGGTTTAAATCTACTTGCTGTATGTAAATAACTCGTGATTAATTAACTGTTAAACACCCAAGCCTCAAATAACTCAACTAATTCAACGTTGATCATTCTTAGCGGTGGTAAGGGCTGATATATGTAACTGGCCATGTTTATTGATGTTTTATAACTCCCATGATTGAAAGACCGTAATACATTTTTTATTATAAATGTGCAGTTCTGGATCCAAATACTTGTCAAGTTGGAGAAGCCAGTGAGAGACCAGAGGGCACGGACGATTCCCATGGATACGTTGACAATTTACACCGAAACTTCATCAAGGTGGAGTCATCAGAGGAGGACGCTGGTGAAGGTGAGAAGATCCCCTTCGGATCACCTCGCAGTCCTTCCGCATCGCCCCTGCCCGCTTTCAGTCGTCTGTTTTTGCCCTTGCTAATTGTGTCTGTAACCCTCATCGTTCTTCTTGTGATGTGATTCCGCCTCTTCTTCATGAGGTTCTCTCTCTTCCTTCGCTCCTTTACATACTTGTGTGGAGCAGTGCAGCTCTGGAGGCAGAACTGCACTGCTACCCAGCGCGTCCGCAGGTGGCGGACAGTGGAAAGACCTTCTGTGAAGGTTGTGTGCGAAATAAGCAGGGGGAAACCCTCACGAATAAGTCGTGTACCAAACAGCTCGAGCACCAACAGGGTGTGGTCAGGAGTGCAGATGGCAATGCTTTTCCTCTTCAAAAGCCACATATACCCTTTGACGATGCTGTGACATGGCGATTATAGGTCGCCATTATAAACACATTCCTGTGGAGGGAGCTGGTAGGAACGTTGGGTTGCTCGGTCAATGGCCAGGGCAACGCAAATATGCCCGACTGAGGGCGGGCACAAGCCGGCGTGACTAGGTTAAACGTTGAGTTTTATAAGGGCACCACGGGGTGACCAGCCCCTCCCCACCCAGCCCCACCCCTCCCACCCCCCACCCTGCCCCACCCTCCCCACCCAGCCCCTCCCCACCCAGCCCCACCCCTCCCCACCCAGCCCCTCCCTGCACGACGGGCGGACGGACAGAATAATCCCCTGTTGGCTGGTGTAACCAGGAGGTTCCTACCAGTATAATCCTCCCTGCCTCCAGCCATGGGGTTAATACGTCCTCAACGGCAGAGTAGGCAGAAGATGTTGAGATCTCTTAACGGCTGTGAAGGCAGATGAAGGCTGCAGCAGAACCACATCTGCGATCGTCTTGGTCTCCTTGCCATTGGATTTATCGTCGCGTTCAGAAGCTGCTGTGTGGAAGCTGCTGTGCAACAGCTTCACAATAAAATAAATCACGCACCGGCGTCTTTCATGGAAGGAACAGCAGCTTCCAGCACATTCAATACAAGTCCTTTGGCAACCAGCTAGTGATGACGGGAGCAGGATTGTGAAGTCTGGAAGCTTCTAGTCGCAAGCTGGCATGAAGGCGGTTGCTACAAGAAGGATGTCTTACACTTGGAGGATACAGAAGTGTGTTTTGGCAGCTGTAACTGTGACTGAGCAGTCCACTTTAGGATCCACTCTGCTCACCTCACATGGGGAAGGGGCTAGAAAATGTGCCCTAAACATAGTCTGTCTCACCCCTTCCCGACTGGATAACCACCTCCAGAGGGATCACCATTGCTGCAGTGAAAACAAAAATTAAAAGCCAAAACATTTAATTTGGGACCTAGAATGTCAGGATCCTTATGGACAAGCCTAAAAACGAACGCCCAGAACGCCGCACCACAATCGTGGCCCGGGAAGTCAGATGGTACAACATTGATGTGGCTGCCCTCAGTGACACTCAGTGAACAAGGGAGGGGCAGCTCAAGGAACACGGAGGTGACTAAACACTCTTCTGGAAAAGGCAGACAGGAAGAACAACGGCGGCTGCACGGAGTTGGTTTCGCCATCAAGAAAGAACCATCGGAATCAGCGAGCGCCTCATGACTCTTCGTCTCAAACTGGTGGGGAGGCGATATTCCACTGTCATCAGCGCATATGTCCCACGCTTGATTCTGATGATGACTCCAATGAAGAATTATACGCTAACCTTGACAAGGTCGTTTATACCATTTCTGTAGGAGACAAACTTATTCGTCTCGATGATTTTAATTCCAGAGTAGGAATGGTTCTTAAGCCTCTGGAATGGAACCATCGGCAAGGAAGGAGTGGGAAAGGTCAATTCCAATGGCATCCTCGTCTTGACTAAATGCATGGAACATGACCTCATCGTCACCGACACCCTGTTCTGCCAGAAAAACAAATACAAAACATCATGGCAACATCCACGATCTAAGCATTGGCACTTGATCGATTGCATAATTATTCATGCCCAGGATCATAAAGATCTCTGCATCACCGAGGCTTTGCTAGAAGCTGATGATTGCTTAACTGATCACCAACTCATCTGCTCAATCACGTCCATTAAAACTGGCTCCCAAGCGATGGCTGCAGTGGAATAAATGCCGACGGAAGATCAACGAGAAGGTCTCAAGAACTCTATTAATACCTGTAAAGAGACACTTGGAGTCTCTACAAAGAAACATCAAGACTGGTTTGATAAGAATGATCAGGAGATCCAACAGTTGATCGATCGCAAACACAAGGTTTTTTGTGCTCGGCAAAATTACACCAATTTCAAGCAAATAGGTTGATTGACCTACAAGCGAAGGCAGCGGTCCAGAGGAGGACCCGTGATATGAAAAACAGATGGCGGGAAGACAAGGTGAAAGAGATCCAACATCTTTCCAACATCCATAATATGCGCGGCTTTTTTAGTGCCACCAGAACCGCCTATGGTCCGAGCACTCAGGGACCAACCCACATGAAGCCTAAGAATGGAGGAGATCTGATCAATGAGAGGGAAGCTGTCAACACTTGCTGGAAGGAGCATTTTGAAAGTCTCTCAACCGAGACTCGTCCGTCGATGAGTGTTTTCCGCTCCATCCCACAACACACAATCAGAAATGAGCTTGGAATCTCCCCAACCCTTGATGAAGTGAGAAAAGCTATCAAGCAGATGAAGAACAATAAGGCATCTGGAGCTGATGGAATACCTGCAGAAATGTTCAAACAAGGGGGAGAGGAGCTCATGTCATTGCTTCCAAGCGCTCATCTTGAAGATTTGGAAATACGAGGAAATCCCAAACGACCTCGGATGCCATTATTGTGACAATCTTTAAGAGATAAATCCAATTGTGGAAATTACAGGGGGATCGCCTTGCTGTCCACTGCAGGAAAGATCATTGCAAGAACTCTCCTGAACCATCTTCTGCCACTTGCTAATTAACTCCTCCCAGAATCCCAATGTGGGTTCAGGCCATCGAGAGGCAAAACTGACATGGTCTTCACTGCCCGTCAGATGCAATAAAAATGTCAGCAACAACACAAACCTCTTTACATGGCCTTCTTTGACCTCACAAAATCCCTTGATTCTGTCAACCGAGAAGCACTCTGGAGGATCCTTCAAAAATATGGATGCCCATTGAAATTTGTCACCATTATTTGGCTGCTGCATGATGGTATGTGAGAAGTGATTCTTAGAAATGGCTCCACCTCAAACCACTCTGAAGTTAACATTGGAGTCAAACAAGGCTGTATCATCGTTACAACACTCTTCTCAAAATTCATTGCCGCGATGCTACAGCTAACTACTGGCAAGCTTCGAGCATGAGTGGAGCTAAACTACAGAATGTTGTTCAACATCAACCGACTTCGATCTAAAACTAAGACCATCCGGGCAGTAGTTGTTGAGCTCCAGTATGCTGACAATGCTTTTGTGTGTGCCCAATCAGAAGCAGATCTTCAGGCAATCGTCAAAACTTTTACTGAAGCGTATGAGAAAATAGGACTGACGCTGAATATTTTAAAGAATAAAGTCCTCCATCAAACAGTTCTCAATGAGCAGTCCCCAGCTCTGGAAAACGTTGAGCATTTTCAATACCTCGGAAGCAGCTTTTGGTCAGTTGAGGAAAAGGGTGTTTGAGGAACGTGACATCAGGTCCAAAACCAAGATCATGGTTTATCAAGCAGTCATAATCTCTACCTAACTGTACGGAGCTGAGACATGGATAATATACAGGAGACATCTCATCAAAGCCATAGAGAAGTGCCATCAACGCTGCCTGCCTAAGATCCTTCAAATCAGGTGGGAAGACAGATGCACTAACATCAGCATCCTCTCGCAAACAAACACCATGAGCATTAAGGCCATGATCATTCGACATCAGCTTCGCTGAGCCGGCCACGTCATCCGTATGCCCAACTCCAGACTCCCGAAGCAAAGAGTCTTCTACACCCAGCTTAGTCGCGGTGTGCGTTCAAGAGGAGGGCAGAGAAAGCACTTCAGGGATGTCCTCAATGCCAACATGAAGAAGTCGATGGTGCACACCAACTCATGTGAGATTCTTGCCCAGGATCAACTCAGCTGGAGACACACACAGAGAGTCTATTTCAAGGATCCGAACATTTTGAAACTCAACGGCATAAACAGGAAGAGTGAAAGCAGGAACGGCGGAAATGGCATGCTGCAGCCTGACTTACTAATCCAGTCCCATCCACCATTCTTTATGCACACGTGTGGCCGAGTTGCAGCAGAATCTGTCAATCTCAGATCGGTCTCTTCAGCCATCTTTGGACCCACAGATAATCCAACTCTTCTATGGAAGACAGTCATCCTTGATTGCGAGGGATAGCCTATGATGATGACATACTTGTAGATTGTACCACGGTGGTGAGAGGGGTGCCACAGTGGCGAGATGTTAACTACCTCGCCTGGTATACAGGAAGTTGTGGGTTTGATACCGACCCTGACGCTGGTATGTTTGGAGTTGCATGTCTCCCTCTTTCCCCGTGGTCGCGTGGATTTTTCTCTGTGTCCTCCAGTTTTTCCCTCCACATTTAGAAATATGCTTTTATCGTATTTGGCTGCTGATATACGTTTCCACGTGATAGGCCACTTCATTGAGCTATTATTGGTGGCCAGGTCGCTTCTGAAAAAGACCCATTTAGCTCAGTGGGCCTTATCTGGTCAAATAGTTAAAGTATTTGAAGTAAGATCATGTCCATTAACTTTTTATTTAACCAAACAGGCAGATTGTGCATAATATGTTTCAGATACTAATATGATTTCCAAGTATTTGTGATGCTCGCATGCATTTTCTTATCTTGTCGATCATAAAAGACACCATTTAACCGAGATGTGCATGTTAAATTGATTGAGGAAGCTATGTTTGTTAAAAATTTATTTTCCTGTAACTGGTAGTATTTGTGTTTTCTTTTTATTTAATAACCCCGCAGCTGTTGAAGGAAAAGGAAGGAGACTTCTGTGCGAGGAGTGCAGGAGGGGCGGTTGCTTCGAAACGACGACGGACGAAGTGGGGCGCATCTGCCAGACCCCGCGAGCCGGCTGCATGCGGTGCGGCAAGACGCTCCACAGTGTCGCCTTGTCATCCATCGGCAGCCGGCAGAGGCCACGCGCCGACGGAAAGGCGACTGTGCCGCAGGTCGTCGATCGCGAAGCGACGAGCGCCGCTGACGGCAGGAAGCACGTGTGCGCGTATTGTGGAAAGGGGTTTTCGCGTAACTACGAGTTGCAGAAGCACGTCAGGACGCACACGGGGGAAAAACCTTACGTGTGCAAAGAGTGCGGGAGGGGGTTCGCGCGGAGTTTCGACTTAAAGACTCACTTCATAGTGCACACCGGCGAGAAGCCGCACGCGTGCAAGGAGTGCGGGGAGCGCTTTGCGCAGCGCTCTCACTTGGAGGCGCACTCCGTGTCGCACACGGGCGAGTGGCCGCACGCGTGCACGGAATGCGGGAAAGGCTTCATGCGGTCGTACGATTTAAAGATCCACTTCAGGATCCACACCGGCGAGAGGTCGCACGTGTGCAAGGAGTGCGGCAAGGGCTTCACGAGGCGTTCAAAATTGGAGGCGCATTCCGCGTCGCACACGGGCGAGTGGCCACACGCGTGCGGCGAGTGCGGGAAGGGCTTTGCGCAGCGCTCCGATCTGGAGAAGCACAAGAGGAAGCACACCGGCGAGAAGCCCCACATCTGCAAGGAGTGCGGGAAGGGCTTCGCGCAGCGCTCCTGCCTAGACAAGCACACCATCACGCACACCGGCGAGAAGCCGCACGTGTGCGGCGATTGCGGGAAGGGGTTCAAGTGGCGCGAGCAATTGGCGGCGCACTCCATCACGCACACGGGCGAGTGGCCGCACGTGTGCAAGGTGTGTGGGAAGGGCTTCGCGCAGCGCTCCAAGTTGGAGGGGCATTCCGTGTCGCACACGGGCGAGTGGAGACACGTGTGCGGCGAGTGCGGGAAGGGCTTCGCGCAGCGCTCCGATCTGGAGAAGCACACGAGGACGCACACGGGCGAGAAGCCGTTCGTGTGCGGCGAGTGCGGGAAGGACTTTGCGCACCGCTATCATCTGGAGAAGCACAAGAACACACACCGGTGAGAGGCCCGTGGGTGTGCGAGGAGTGTGGGAAGAAGGACTTTCCCAGAGTGCGTACGTATGTACGTGTTGTTGAACTTTCGCAACGTACGTAGCCAACCGTGCTAATCAGAGGTACGGGAAGCGATGATTTTAGAGAGGCGTTCCTAGAACTACCCGGTAGAAATCTTGAATTCTGAGGTTTTTCCCATTTGACATTGAAAGCAATGGTTGAATCGGTTTTGTTTTCTCCGGAATACATTTACCGATTTGTGTATTGTGCTCGTGAACGATGTGTATTAATTAGTAGGGATGTATTTAAGACCGCAACAGGAGGATGATGCTGGTTGTAATTACCGGCAAAACCTCACGGTACTCGAATTGTAAATGTCGTGGGTTTACTCTCCAACACACAACCGGTGAGTGCTGAACTAAGTTGGCTGTGTCTGGGTAGTGGTGGTGGTTGTGCTGCTCCCCAATGCATCCTCGTTGGGATTTCATTTGATTTGTACGCATGATGAACTTCGCACTTGATGATTGGCTCACTAGTAACGACATCATATTTATCTCTCTAAGACCAAAACAGGAGGAAGATTTCTCCACAACTCTCTGGCTGTCGCCTGATAAGGCTGGTTGTGATTACCGGCGAAACATCACGGTACTTGAATTGTAAATATTGTGGGTTTACCAGAGGTGGGACAAAGTCATTGTTATGCAAGTCCAAGTCGAGTCTGAAGTCATCAAATTCATGACTCGAGTCTGACTCGAGTCCAAGTCGCATGACTCGAGTCCACACCTCAGAGGTGGGACAAAGTCATTGTTATGCAAGTCCAAGTCGAGTCTGAAGTCATCAAATTCATGACTCGAGTCTGACTCGAGTCCAAGTCACATGACTCGAGTCCACACCTCTGGGGTTTACCCTCCAACATACAACAACCGGTTCATGCTGAACTCGTAAACGAATTGGACACGTTTAGTTTACGTGAGAAACCCTTTACAGATTGGCTGTGTGTAGGGTGGTGGCAAGTTTAACAACACAATTATATTTACGTGATCTAACCCAACACAAAACTATTATTATGGGTAATATTGTTTCAACGTCGATGATTTCAAAATAGACCTTCGTCAGACCCCAACGCACCTTTGGCGGCTCCCACATTGTTGTGGTGAACCTTTTTTGGCAGTATCCAAGATGATGAAAAAAATAAGAATAGGTTTTACTCCGTTCTTGCAATAAAACAGGTGGTCTTAAGATGTTCAAACAGTCTGCATTAATCACACGTACTTGTGGTTGTAAAACTTGCAAACAAAAATGCTCCGATACCATGCATTGTCTGTTCACCTTTTAGTATTCGCTGGTCTAACACTGGTGAGACAAGGCCGTACAATCGGTTTCAAAGACAATGCATACATTATTATGATGTTTATTTACATGTTTTGACAGAAGTATGTGTGGATAATGCAGACTTGATGCCTTGCAAAAAGGTATCTGGTGTTTGATCATCTTAACACCTGATTTATTGCCAGAAGCAGTAAAACTTATTCTTATTTTTTCGTCATCCTACATTGTTCATTGCCCGAGATCCTTCATAACCAACCTGCACATCTCTTCAACACTCCCACATGTTAGACTTTTCCCCCCCCTCCTCCACCCCACCCCTCCCGTGTTCATTAAAATGAAAGAAACGGCCAACCGCTGCGATAGTCCAGCTTTTTAAGCCCTGTAATTGAGGACGCGTATGAATGACCCTGTAAAACATGAGGCGGTTAACTGTGTGTTTATCGTTGGAAGTGTATAGTGCATTGCGCATCGTGAATAGGAAAATATTTTTACTTCATGTGGTGATAAACTGGTGATATCAGAATCATTTCGGTATGAATAGATGTGACATCGGGTGTGTGTTTGTGTGCGCCCCTGAAGTGGAGTGGCGGCGCAGTGATTAGCGCGCTGCACTACGAACCCGGCGACCCGAGTTCGATTCCCGCTCACGGCCAACACCAGTGATAGCCATTATTTGAACCAGTACTGGGTCTCCCCGAGGTCGACTCAGCCTCAAATGAATACCTGGTGCGGTGTGTAAAAACATTGCCACTAGGGAAACAAAGGCGGTCGGGCATGGTGCTGGCCACCCACCCCCTCGTGTGCCGTCCCGACTTTAATAGGTGCTGCTCGCTAACAGCACATGTCCCAACGGTCTGTTCAGGCTGTAACAGGGATCTGCGTCTTTATCTTTTTGCCCATGGAGTGATGCACAGGCCATTTCTCAAGTAGGCTAATATTGGACAGTTTAGAATTCTGTGGATTACTTCCATTGAGATGTTAAATATACGACATGAGCGTCCATTGTCGTGGAAAGTACACAAGATGACAACTAAACAAAAAGTTGCAATTCATACCAAACATAGGTCAACATAGTCAATGTCCAGTAGCCAGTTGACGGCATTCATGACATTGTCCGGCCAGAAGAATCCAATGAGCTATGAGGCAATTTTTTCCCCACAAATATTCAGTAGTAGGGGGCGGGTCAGCGAGTTATAACATTGCTCACATAATCGGTCCGCCCTGTCCCCTCTCCTCCCATCATGCATCCTTTCAAGGAGTCTGGGGTCGGCTAAATAGACAATAAAAAAAGAATACAGTTCTGAGACGGTGAGTATTGACTCTATGTTGTGTTCTGTCATCCGGAGAAGTGGGCGACTCGACAACGGCTGAATACCAGGGGGGTTTGTGAAACACCAAAACGTTACAGACAGTCCCTGGGTTGCGGAAGACCCGAATTACGGAAATCCGACCTTACGGAAATAAATCATGTTACAAAAAATTTAATACGCGGAAATGTTTGTGTTATGTAAGCACAAGTAGTGCAGTGCGGTGAGGTTGTGGCTTCAGTAGGATTAAGCTAACTGTAATTTGTTTATTTTGGGTGGAAAATTGTTCAGTTTCCAACATACGGAAAATTCAGGATACAAATCATTCTTCGGAACCTATCCCTTCCGTAACCCGGGGACTGTCTATACTGTATTTCAAAAGTCCTCTTGGGAAGGGCAATTGTGTACCTGCAATAGCGATCAGAGATTCCCTCCACGTCACAACCTTGCAGATGAATTCCTCAGTCAAATTGTGATAACAGCCGCTTATCATATGTGTAGTGACTGGGAATGTCACTGTGTGGTGCCGGGCCTGCGAGCCCACGGCAGGATGTATACTGTTGTGTATACACCCCGGACACGGGGTGTAGTACCAGCCCTAGTGGGGGCTTGGGTGAGCGCTGGTTAAGCGCGGTGGCACCACGCACAGCGTGCGGTGCGGGCTCCCGTTGAGAAAGCGAGGGAGTGTCATCCAGCTAGGGTTACGTTGGGGGCATGATACTCTGGCTGACCTGGGGACATGTGACCGGATGATACTGGAGGGGAGCCACCGGTGGAGGGGGCTAATGGGTAGTCACATGGTCCGGGAAGAACTCTCGAGAGCCTTTGGGCAAGGGCGAGAGAGATGGAGAAGGTGGGCGGGGCGAGAGGCAGAGCCAGCTTGGCCCGATATCAGGGGGGCCCTGTGAGGGGCTCGGGGTTCTTGCTGTTGGAGAGGCAGGAGATCCACGTCAAGCTTGAAGAAGCCTCCAGCCATGCGGTCCAGAACCCAGCTTGTGGTCTGGACCGGGATCGCGGAACCGTGTCTAGTTCCGCCGTAGAGTGCTTAGTTGGGTGGTCACCACCCGAGAGTATGTTGTGTTAATAGTTTAATAAAACGTGTTGCTCCCTAAGACAATGTCTGCGACTCAGTTGGACTCACTACATATTTAACAATATTTACCATATATAACAAAAAATGTACATGATACATTTTAATATCTAACATGAAACATCAGCCCAAAACATCTGTCGTGCCTCCTACAGCCCTTGATAATACTACGTGAACGAAACAATACGTACTTATACAATTGTAGTGACATCGCGGATGTCACTGTGTGGTGCCGGCCCTAGAGAGGCACGGCGTGCGATGTACATACATCGCGGACATCACGTATGTAGCAACATCGTGTATGTCACTGGGTGATGCCGGTTCGAGCGAGGCACGGCGTGTGATGTATTTACATCGCGGACACCCCATACATGTGGGTGTAGTACCAGCCCTAGAGGGGCTCAGTGAGCGCTGATGGAGAGCACTGAGTGGCACCACGCTCGGCGCACAGTGCTGTCCCCAATAGGAGGGGGTGTGAGAGTGCCGGCCATGAATGGCGTTAATGTAGGCCATGGCACTCTGGTTAACCCTAGAAGGCACGTGATGGGTGAAGTCTACACAGGGGCCCGAAGTGGGGGCTAGGGGTGGTTACGTGTCGAGATCCTGCTAGAGGATTCAAGAAGGTGGTCGTGGCCAAGGGCGGGGCCAGCCACGACCAGTAAGGATATAAACCGGGTCCCCAGAGGGACCGGGGTGCATCATTACTGTTGTTATCCTGAAGATCTGTGTTCTACGTTTTACGTCCGAGAAGAGTCACCAACACGTGGACCTGGACCCAAGCCGGGGTCCCGTCCATTGTAGCTACTCCCAATGTAATTAGTGTAGTTAGCCTGGTGGTCCACCACCATAGGTTGTGATCTGGTAAAGGGGCAGTTACCCCTTTGTGTTGGTATCAATAAATGTGTTGCCTCCAAAGAGTACGTCTGCAACTCAGTTGAATAAACTACACAATGGATAATAAATATGTAATGACCGAGACAACAGACCACTTACCTGACATCGTACATGCGAACGGACAGTCAGGAAGTCAATCAAGGCCTCCGATTGGTACAGGGAGGCCTCAAAGACGATTGGTTAGGATAAGAGATTCAAAGGGATCGGAAGAGGGATTCAAAAGTAAAAGGCGGGAAGGGAGGGTTGACTGTAAGGGCGACGGTTGACAATCGTTGGGCTACCCATAGGTATGCAAAATGTTTTTTTAGGTTCTGATATGCTACACAGGTGAGGTCACACCGGCTCCACTCGTTTCAAGAGAAAGCAACTGAACAGGAGCAACTCACATGAAGGAAGGTTTCCATCACGTTGTCATTGCGACGACTTCGGTCACCAGAGCCGGACCATCGGTCACGTAACCCCAACACTGCCCACGTGGCACGTGGGCAATATCACAGACGTCCACCAAGCCTCTGCACAGGCTATTGCATGGCTATATAACCTCTATATGCAGTAAACAGATACAATGATGTCAATAATTTACAAGACAAATTTCATCCAAAGATCCCAATGTTGCAAATTTCACCTTGCCATACAAAAGAATGACGGATTAAAATTGAACCAGGAACATCGCCCCGAATGATACGATACAGATTGGAAGTTCCTAGCAAGGGAGCTGGCATGGAGGTGTAATGACTTCGGAGACAAGGACTGTAGAGGGTTTATTTATAATATGATCTCTTCACAGCGTCCACTCGATAACACAGACGACTTGACATAATGACGGTTTGACTATATAGCGATGACTGACGATGACAACGATGACAGCGTCGAGCCCGATCCCCACAGTAGCCTAGAACCCCTCTTCTCACCTCCTTTATCCGGCAGCGTGGCCTATGCCCCTGCCCCTGGCCACACCCTCTTTTCGAACTCTCTCGCAGGTTCCTGAAGCTCCCAGATCGTTCCCCTCTTTGTTCCCTGGGCTGGTTATTCCCCCTTGTGGCTGCTAATCGTATGTACTGTCTCTGTTGTTACCACTCGTCTCCTATACTGTCTTTACACCAGTAGTTACCACTCGTGGCCGCTAGTCTACGCACTGTCTCTACAGAGGTATAGGGGGAATGGGAGGTGGGCTATTCAAGCAACTAACCCGGATGTGGCAAGATAAACTGTGATAAGCAGGGAACAATGTGGGATGATGAAAAATAGAATACGTGTTACCGTTTCTGGCAATAAATCAGGTGTTAAGATGTTCAAACACCAAATAAAAACCTTTTTGCAAGGGATCAAGTCTGCATTAACCACACATACTTGTGGTAAAACATGCAAACAAACATGCTCTGATAATGCTTGCATTGTGTTTGAAACTGATTGGCCTACACCGGAGACAGCCTTTTCTATGGCCTTGTCTCACCAGTGTCAGACCAGAGAATGCCATAAGGCGAATAGACAATGCTTATATTATCAGAGCATGTTTGTTTGCAAGTTTTCCCGCACAAGTATGTGTGGTTAAGGGCTAACGTTCGAATAACCTTGCTTCATTCTCAATTGTCAAGTCAGTCCAACTCAAAACTGGACCAGTGGCAGTCCTACGGGTGGTAGCTCAGTCTTACATTCCCTTACCACTTCACGATTAGTTTGTCCTTCCCCCCCCCCACCACCTTTGATTAGCACGGGTTGGCTATGAGTGGTGTGAAAGAAGTTGAACATACATGATGTCAATTCTTACTTTGGCACTAAGTGGGGGGAAGTTGCCAACAGTTTGAATTATGGCTTACTCACATTCTGGCGTGGTGTTCAGTCAAGAGCTCTTCAAATTTCACGAGCTTAGTTTTAGACTGGAAAAGGCATTGGTAGCGTTGCTCTTGGATCTCACGATGATGACACGGAAAGATGTCGCGTATTTCACGGATTGGGAAATAGATAAGCAAAAAATATGCAGAGGGACATTGTGATTTATTGCATTCCCAGTTTAATATTCCTGAAAACAGACTCCACCCGCCCACCCCCTCCCCCCACTACTACCACCCTGCTAATCGACGGTGGCGAGATGTTAACTACCTCGCCAGGCATACAGGAGGTCATGAATTCGATCCCGGCCCTGATGCCTGCTGTATATTTGGAGTTTGCGTCTCTCTCTCCCCGTGGTTGTGTGGATTTTTCGTCGGGTCCTCCGGTTTTTCTCCTCCACATTTAAAATCAACATCACACGTGTAGAGTAGTTTGGCTGCTATAAATGTCCACGCAATGATAAGCCACTTCGTTGAGCTATAATTTGTGATAGGTCGCATCTTAAAAAGAGAAACAGCTCAGTGTGGGCCTTACCTGGTAAAACAAAATAAAAATTGTTGGAACTAATAATTGTAATCCTCTCTTTAAACGACTCTCACTGACGAGATCCAGACATACTTCTGTAATAAAAGACTCGGACGCTTCTCTTTCTGTCCTGTGTCTTTTATTTGGGTTCGATCTCTTTTCTCTCACGGCACTCCCCTATATACTCTTCACTCTGCAGCCCCAGGCTGCTGTCGCTCACGTAGCCCCCTCCTTCCTCTATATACTCTTCGCTCTGCAGCCCCAGGCTGCTGTCGCTCGCGTAGCCCCTCTTAGCAGACCCGCTGCTGTCTCGTCGTGCAGACCCCCGCTGCCAACTCCGCCCTTGCAGACCCGCTGCTCTCTGCAGCCTTCTCGCTGCTCCTGCTGCCCCGGGGTCGGTCACCGCTGGCCGACGGTGCCGATCCTCGGGGTCCGTGTGTGTGGCGATCTCGCCACTCTCTCTCTCACACTCCGCCCTGCGTGACCTCACACTTTCCCAGTCTCCGTTCACTCCCCTACTGCTTCCGGTTTCTCCCCTTATAGACCTGAACCCTCTCCCCCACGTGACGTAACTCCTCCCCCCATGACGTCACTTCCGGGAGGTCGTTTACGCCCGCATTACACCACCCTCCCCCGTAGAGAAAATCCAGCCGACCTCGGCTGAACACAACTCCAACAAGCAATGCGAGCGAACACGACCGAATATAAAAAAGGACACAGAACACGCAATATTATATCGAAAGAACAAGAACACAACACAATAATTAACGAAATGTGAGGGATTTTGAGCGGGTGCGGGTCGCCGGGCCGTCCCGGACGGTCGGCGGCCCTCCCGCCGAGCGGGAACGTGGCAGGGTTTTGAGAGCGACAGGCAGAAGTTCGTCTGTCGCTATTGGAGGCCTGGCAACGTCCCGGTCCCTCAATCTCGAAGGCGCAGCATCAGAGGCGTCCCGCAATCGCGTCCGCGGCGGGGTTGGAAGGGCTGCGGGTATCAAAGGTTCCGCAGCCGTGTTAGGCGCACCCCGAGCTGAGTCTTCCTTCCCCTGCCGCGTCACGGCCGGCTCGTCTGTAAAAGGCACGACAGGCGCTCTTGCAAGGTCAGCAGGCACCGGCAAAGGCGAGTCGGCAGCAACAGACCCCGGCAAGGCAACCTCAGGAGATGATGCATCAGGTCGAGGGGCCACGTATGGTTTCAACCGAGATGTGTGGACGAACCAACGCCGAGATCCGAACCGAACACGCGCCGACTGTGGGTTGGGAACCTCGATGAGGCGAACCGGCCCCTGCCATGGTTTATGTAGCTTAGGAGACAGTGGCGGCTCCTGCAAAATCTCTTAGGGGGGGCAAATGTCTGGATGATTGATAAGGATAAGGTCCTGCCCATGCAATGAATAAATTAACAGCTTAAGCATGTAAAGGCAACTTCACTTCTTTAATATTAATGAAAAATAAAGTGACTCTTACAATACATCTTGTTTGTTTATATACTCACTATTAAAACAAACCACTCAAGTTTATTTTATTAAAGATTCCACTAGGTAGCGATAAATTATATTGTTGGATGAAACGTGCTTACGTATGATGACGTTAGCACGTATGATGACGTAAGCACGTTAGGGCGAGCCCTTCCGGAAGCCATAGATAATGCATTGGAGCGCCCCCGTTCGAAAAAAAACATCTTTCAATGTAAGTCTATGGGACCACTCGGGGCGATTCTCAGCCGGAGTGAAATCGCCCCAAAAGAGGCGGTACTCCACAGAACGTGACATGACGCTGATTGGACTATATCCAGAGGCTGCAGTGACGGCTAGCGTGACTCTGTGGTTGAATGACATTGGTGGTGCGTCGCCCAATCGCCCTAATGAAGAAACCGCCCCTGTTAGGAGAGGTACCTGGCCGCACCTGTGGACAATGAAGCCAGGCCAGGTCCCCCGTTTTCCATGGGCATTCCCCTTTTGAACGTCGCGCACACCTCTCGTTCCGAGCCTGGGCTTTGGCCGTAGCCATGCGGGCACCTTCCCGCGCCACAGTGACTCGGCGAACGGTGTCCTGAATATAATCAGGAAGAGGCTTAGCAGGTCCCCTCGCTCCGGTTCCCAACTGTACATTAATCGGCGGAACGTTTTCACGACCGTACATAAGAAAAAAAGGCGAATATCCTGTAGCCGCGTGCGGCGTCATCCGGTACGCAGAAAGCACCCCAGGGATATGCAAATCCCAATCCGATTGTTTTTCACTAACCGTATGGCACAACATGGCGGACAGAGTCCGATTTAGCCGTTCCACCATACCATCCGTTTGTGGGTGGTAGGGAGACGTCCGAATTTTCTTAGTTCCAAGAGCCGCACACACCTCCCCCAACAATTTAGACGAAAAATTCCGGCCTTGGTCTGTAAGGAGCCTCTCTGGCGCCCCCTTGTCCATAACATACCCAAATAGAAAGGCGTCTGTGATAGACGCCGCTGACTGGTCAGGCAAAGGCCAGGCCATCGGCCAGCGGGAGAGGTACTCCACCCCTACCAACAAATATTTATTTCCCCTAGCGGATGGCGGAAAGGGTCCCAAAATATCTAACGCCACCAACTCATTAACTCGAGACACCTGAATAGATTGTATCGGCGGCACATAAGGATGTTTAGGAGGCTTACGGCGGGCACAATCGGGACACGCACGAACGTGTCCAACGACATCCGTCGTCATGCCGTGCCAATAGTAATCTCGCTGCAGCGTCAAAAGGGTCTTCTGCACCCCTAGATGTAAAAGCGTGTCACAATGCAGAGTCCTAATCAATTCGTACCGCAATGATGCAGGTACAACAAGACGCCAGCGTTCCTGTATCCCTTTCCCTCCACATCAGCAACCCATCACGGAGAGCGGTTTCCGGCACACCCCCCGCACAAGGACCCCCACTCCCCTTCACAGGCCGCTTACGTAACGTCACCAAAGAATCATCCAACATTTGTTCCCGAATCCACACAGACCTCGGGAGATGTAAAATGCCATCAGCCGGTCCCCCATCAGCCGGCCCCGGCTCAAGCGGAGCTTCAGGCACCTCGACTGCCAGCGCGACAAGCTGAGGGGGGTGCTGAATCGGGCCACACCTATGCGTCCCCGACGCACACGCGCAAGGTGATCGCTGCGGCATCCTGGAAAGTGTGTCCGCATTAGCGTGACGCACTCCCTTCTGATGGTGAATTTGGAAGGAAAATTCTTGCAGCGTGTCCAACCACCGCGCCAGCTGGCCGGATGGTTGGTCCACTTTAAGAGCATACTGCAAGGCCGCATGATCCGTGCGAACAATAAACGAACGACCGTACAGGTACGGTCGAAATTGGCGGAGAAAAAAAACTATAGCCAAAAGTTCCCTGCGTATGACGCAGTAGCGGGTTTCAGCGGGAGACAAAACCCGACTACCATACGCCACCACGCGTTCCACACCCCCTTTTGACTGAGACAACACCGCCCCAATGCCCGTGTCACTGGCGTCCGTATCCAGAATGAAGGGATGTGCAAAATCCGGATAATCCAATGTCGGCGCCATAGCCAATAGATCGCGTAGGCCTCGAAACGCCGCCTCCTCTGGCGGTCCCCAAGCAAATTTGTGTCCTTTTCCCGTAAGGAGATGCAAAGGCCTCGCGATCGTAGCAAAATTTGGAACAAACCTCCGATAATATGAGGCGAACCCCAAAAACCGACGCACATCCCCCACCGTGGCAGGGGTTGGCCAGTCACGGACGCACGCAGTTTTGTCCGGATCTGTGGCCACCCCGTCCGCACTAACGATGTGCCCCAGGTAACGCACGGAGTGTTGCAGTAGGTGACATTTCTTAGGCTTAAATTTCAAATTAGCAGAACGCATCCTGGTGAACACAGCCTCCAACCGCGATAAATGCTCGTCAAATGTGCGGCTGAAGACGATAATATCGTCTAAATATATAAGACATGTCTCCCACTGCAACCCCGTTAATACCAACTCCATCAACCTCTGAAAAGTGGCAGGGGCCGCATTCAGCCCCATCGGAAGACAGTTAAATTGGAATAACCCCTGCGGCGTACGGAAAGCAGTCTTTTCTCGCGAGGACTCGTCGAGGGGAAGCTGCCAGAAACCCGAAGAGAGATCTAGCGTTGAAAAGAACTTCGCCCCCGACAAGGCATCGAGAGAGTCGTCCATACGCGGCAGGGGATACGCATCTGCCACCGACACTTTATTTAATTTACGAAAATCTACACAAAAGCGCAATTTGCCATCTTTTTTTTTGACCAAAACAACAGGCGCGCCCCATGGGCTGTTAGACGGAGATATTATGTCCGCAGCCAACATGTCATCCACTGCCCCCCGAACATGCTCTCGCTCAGCCGGACTCATCCGATGCGAGTTTAACCGAATAGGGGCAGCGTCCCCTGTGTCAATGTGATGGTAAAGCAACGAGGTGCGTCCCAAGTCCAAATCATCGGAGCTAAACACATTGGAATAGCTCAATAATAATTTACGAATCACACAACGTTGTTCCCCGGAAAGAGCAGAATTCTCTGCACACAATTCAGCGATCCAGCGATCATCTGCAGCTCCGGGGCCCGAAACACCTCCAACAAAACCCCGGCTGGACAGATCATCCTGAGCTGTAAACGCAGTAGTGGCATGTGCCACAACGGTACCCGCCGGCACACACACGCTTTCGGTACCCGCGTTAAGCACCTGTAAAAACGGCTGCTGGTCTGGCCGGACAATAGTTTGTGCCCCAACCAGCGCTGATCCACCCGTGATAGTGGCGGACGGAGACAACAAAACCCCAATCGCTCCTTGACGACCAGGTACCGGCTTCCGATAACGCAAAGGAATGAGCATCTGTGAGCCAGGTGGAATATCAACAGACACCTCGGACAACGCCTGCACCTGGGCGACAGGAGCAGGTCGCCCCCAGAGCGACGGCAAAAACGCAATTTTACGGCCTTCCGGTAATTCAATGCAGTTCTCATTAATTCTAATTAGAATGGGCATTTTGGCCAGAAAATCGGTCCCCAACAAGCAAGGAACCGCAAGAGACCTCGAAATTAACACAACTCCCGAGGTCGACACTCCCCCGATAGCGATGTTAGCATCCACCTGGCCCACAATGCCCATGCTACCCCCTTTCGCGGCGATGCAGGAAGCGTAAGCCGGACTCACGGCCTCTGGTGGGATGTTCAAGAGATGAAATATTACATCGGAAATAATGGTCGCGGACGCTCCAGAATCTACCAAAATCCGTACGTCCACCCCTTGTATCGACCCAGGTACGGTGGACGAACCGGTAGCGGCCGCGACAACCCGCCGAGCCAACTTACGCCACTGCGTTACCGAGCGACAAGGCGCAGTCAATGGCCTCCCGTAATTAACAACACCCGGATCGCATGACAACGGTGATGAGTGAGGTGTCAAGCCTTGCCGGGTGTCTGTTGCGCACCGACTTGCCTGTGCTGGCGAATCCTTTCTTGGAGCGGCCGCTGTCGAGGCCTCCTGCTAGGGTGGACCCGGAATGCGGGCCCAGCAGTCCCTGGCGTAATGGCCCTTACGGCCGCAGCGGAAACAGTCGATGTCGTTGCGCCTCGCTGCGGGCGCCCCGTCCCGACGCGGCCGTGTCGGCGGCGCAGCCCGCGGCCCCGGCCCACCGCGGCCCGGCCACGGAGCAGTGGCAGCCGACAGCTCCTGCGGGCTCCTGTCGTCCGGCACATAAACTGCCTTCTTGGGGTCCCAACCCAAGGCTCCCCCTTCGACGATGGGCCCCCCCGTCCACGCCGTAACTTGCTTCCACCGGCGCAGGTTGAACTGGGCATCGAGACATTTAGCCGCAGCCCGGGATGTGAGCATCTCGTGACCACACACCGGCATAGGAATGCCGAGATCCCGGGACAACTCCAGCATCTTCCCCAGGATGAGAGATTCCAGCAGGTCAGGCTCCGTCTCCGGGTATGCAGCCATAGCCAGCTCCAGCACCGCGCCCCTATACGCCACCGGAGACTCCTCGGGTGCGCGTTGTCGTTGCACAAACCGGCGATGAGCATCATCCGGTGGCTCGTAAGCGTCTGCCATTTCGTCGAACACACCTCGCAATGTTTTCTTCTTCGCGGCTTTGATAGAGCGAAAGAATCTCACGGACTCGTCATCAAGAAGAGTCGGAAGAACTTCTAATGCTTCGGCGTCAGTCCACCTCGCCGAGCGCACCGCTGCCAAAAATCTGCAGGCGAACGCACTCCAATCGCCCCCGATGGAGAATTCTTTGACAGTCGTTAAGTGACGACTGCGACTCCTTGGCGTGCTCCCTCCAGCCGCTGACTCATCCGGTGGCAGATTCAACATGGCGTCGCAACGTGGTGTCGACAAGGGCCTTCCGCCGCGGAGGGCCCAAAATGGCGGCTTCCCGCCTTTCCTCGTGCACCACGCCCAAGATGGCGTCTTCGTGCCGCGTGGCTGATGGCGTCGACAGCGAAGACAACCCGGGCTCCTGCTGACCGCCAACATCTCCCTCCGACGCCGCTCTCGGCGTGACGAGCTCACACAACTGTGCAAGTACGTTCTTGAGAGTTTCAAGTTGCTCCGCCATCTGGTTCCATCTTAAATCCGCGCCCTTTGGTGCAGACGGGTCTGCCGACGCGGCGACATATTGGACCCCCGGACCCGCACTCGTCCCAGCACGGATGTCCTCCTCAGCCGGAGTCAGGTCCACCGCAGGAGGAAGGTCATCGTCGTCGGAAGATGAAGCCGATGCCGGAGACGGAATATTCTTTTTTCTCAGTTGTTTTGCCATGCCGTTACACTTTTGACACCAGTGTAATAAAAGACTCGGACGCTTCTCTTTCTGTCCTGTGTCTTTTATTTGGGTTCGATCTCTTTTCCCTCACGGCACTCCCCTATATACTCTTCACTCTGCAGCCCCAGGCTGCTGTCGCTCACGTAGCCCCCTCCTTCCTCTATATACTCTTCGCTCTGCAGCCCCAGGCTGCTGTCGCTCGCGTAGCCCCTCTTAGCAGACCCGCTGCTGTCTCGTCGTGCAGACCCCCGCTGCCAACTCCGCCCTTGCAGACCCGCTGCTCTCTGCAGCCTTCTCGCTGCTCCTGCTGCCCCGGGGTCGGTCACCGCTGGCCGACGGTGCCGATCCTCGGGGTCCGTGTGTGTGGCGATCTCGCCACTCTCTCTCTCACACTCCGCCCTGCGTGGCCTCACACTTTCCCAGTCTCCGTTCACTCCCCTACTGCTTCCGGTTTCTCCCCTTATAGACCTGAACCCTCTCCCCCACGTGACGTAACTCCTCCCCCCATGACGTCACTTCCGGGAGGTCGTTTACGCCCGCATTACACTTCTGATGATGGCACATGCGTCCGTACTCCGGCAACTGCTTTTCACACTTTTTCGGCATGAGGCTCGAATTGAGAGGGCCTTCCGGTTGCGAGGTCCTCATGGCGATTCGTGTGAACACCTTCCACAGTCGAACACCTTCCACGTGGCTCCCAGGGAGCCAGCCGCTCGTCGAATTCGAAAACATAAAAAATTGTCTCTTCTTGTTTTAGTTGCCGACCCCCTGGCTTAGCGTTCCGCTATCACCAATTTCGTGCCAAGGTGCATTTGTCAAACTGCATGACGCCCTCAAACCTGCCTTTCACTTTGAGTGTGTCCTGATGTTCCCCTAATCCTTCATCTGAGCTATATAGCTCTTTTTCAGAAGCGATCTGGCCACATATGATCACGTGGAAATAATAGCCAAATACTCTAAACGCGTTTCGTTGATTCTAGATGTGGAGGGGAAAACCAGAGGCCAATGGAGAATAATGCATGTGGCCACGGAGTAACAGAGAGACGTGCAAACTCCAAATATACAACAGGGGTCAGGATCGAACCCACGACCTCCAGTATACCAGGAGAGGTTGTGATGTCTCACGGCAGACAAGTAAGTACGTACTATCAAGCGCCGAGCAGGAACATAGTTTTGCTTTGCCGTGAACCGCTCATGGTAGTGGACGTTGTGCGATGCATTTTGGCCATATCTGTGCGCGCTGACCATGTTGCGTATTGGATCAGCCGGCCGGCCAACCAGCTGGGCACGGTTGTCGTTTTCAACACCACATGCATGATAAGGGCTCGGGTCTTTCCAATGCAGATGCGCTGTCACGAATTCCAACAGGCTTGCACTGTGCCCCTGTCGATGTTGTGAGGTTGGTCCTAACTGACGACGTAATATATTCTCACTCGCCGGTTACTCTTGGAAAGCAACATTGTTTATGATCAATACGTTTGTAAAGGTCTTTTATATTGTTTTAGGTTACCATATGGATTCAAATGTTATTGTAGTTATTTTATTATTGGCAGATTCATGCGTGATTATTTATCAATGACTTTCACGCCTAATATAATTTGCCATATTTGTAGTGCTAATACTTACGCGATCCGGGGGTAGAAATACCCACGGGATCCCAGGTTATTGATAAGATGACGTCATGAAAGAAAGGCAAAAGAAGACGGAGCATGAGAGAGAGGGAACGCCCAGGGAGAGAGTGGTCACATCACTGGATGAGGCGGGATGATCGGGGCGCTTGCGGTGTGAGCTCGTGCAGAAAATAAAGAAGAGTGTGTCTCAATCTTCGTCTGGTGCACTTATTACAACAGGTGGCAGTGGTGGGATTGCGAAGATGCCTCGACGCGGTCACCGAAAGGACCCTGACCGAGACCCCAGCGAAGAAAGAGAAGAATGTGCCTCCACTCCCAGCGCTCCGGATAGCCGTGATCCAGAGACAGCACGGTCTACAGACGGAGTCGGGATGGCTCCCTGAACCGTCAGAAGACGGTAAAATATAGTAGTAGGTTTTTACCCTTTTAAACTGGTACAAAACTGACACCTTTATACAAGGCATCATGTTTGCAATAACCACAACACAAGTAGTCAAAAATGCAAACAAAAAGAAGCAACTCTGATAATGATAATAATATGCACTGTCCTTGAAGTTGATTGGTCCACACCCGAGACGGTTTTCTTTAGACGGTAAAAGGCGAGGAGTGACTCATCTGAGAGCCCTCCACCCCGTGAGAGATGGAGGCCCTGGGCGGACTGAGTCGATCAACTCACGGAGGCGGTAACGCTACTCCTGCAACAGTTGCAGGAACACAAGATGGCTGCTAGCCCGGCGATGGCACCCTTGGCGCCCACGGCAGCTCCTTCTTCTTCTTCTCCCTCGGTTCAAATAGGAAACTCCGAAGCGGGGACGCCACGAGCAACAGCGACGGCCGAGATGGTTGCCGCCCACGATGAAGCTCGGGAGACATTGGCACCGGGGACGGAGGAGCCAGCGCTGTTGACAGGTGAGAGCGCGGCACCACAACCGACGGGATCCACCCTCCCCGGTCTGGTGAGTCCATTGGAGGTTGCAAAACGGGCATTAAAACAAAGGGACGGAGAAGGGCAACCTCCGGAGGGAGGAGAAATAGATTTGGCGGGAACGAAATTGATCGCCGCAATCGGAGCGGAATTGGCGCGACAACGCCAGGCTCAGCGGTAATGGCCACTCCGAGCCCAGATTAAAAGGCTGCAAGAATTCAACTATGAGGTGGTCCATAGACAGGGGTTGCGCCACACCAATGTGGATGCTTTAATTCGCCTACTAGAGGCAGGTACTTGTGTATGTGTTCAGGGGTCACCCAGGTGTAAACCACTCTGACCTGACACGGAGTGCCTCACAGCACCAGTGCACATACGGGAAAGCAAGCCAAGAGGAGTGGCGGCAATTGCAATGGGAGGACGAGACGCTTGAACCCATTCGTACCATCGCTAAATATAGCCCAGAACAAGATCGCCCTCCAACAGCGTTGATATGCATAGAGTATGAAGGGCTGTTGATGCTTTGGGAGATTGACACACAGTCTTGTGTCGTCGTGCCAACCTCTTTTCGCAAAAAGTTACTTTCAGAGGTGCTTTACCACCACCTCATGCATTTAGGGGAGCTGAAAACTACTATTAAGACGCATTATTTTTGGCCAAGCATGATGGCGGATATCCACGCATGGACGGCCTTGTGTAGAATGTGCACGGCGAAAGCCGCGAGCACAACTGATAAAAGTGCCTCTACAATCAATAGAGGTTTCGCGAGTATATTAGGACCCTACTTTGCACCGATAGAGGTCACAAATATCTGCTATGGGTCGAGCAATTCACATGATGACCGGTGGGGTGGCCCCAAGCGGATCAAACCGCAGTCAAGAGCAGAGGCTTTTGTGCATGGATATATTATGGATAAAGGGGTCCCTGAAAAACTTATAACAGACCAGAGTAAAATAAAATCCTCAAAATTAATACAGAAAGTGTGCGACATCCTAGGCACAAAGAAAGTACACACTTCCCCATACCATCCACAAAACGATGCAGTGGTAGAATGCCTAAATCACACCATCACATCCATGCTGTGTCAGGTGGTCAATGACGCTCAGATGGACTGGGACTTACACATAGGCGGGGTCCTGGCGACATATCAGTTGGCCCCGCATGCATCAACAGGATACTTCCCGTTCTACTCGATGTATGGTAGGAAGCCAGATCCTCCCATCGAGTAACAGCTTTTTGACCTCCTAGCTAGAGCTGCGAAATGGCCTATAGCGATGCGACGGGTCATGCAGCAGTGGGAGACGGCGAGGGAAGCGGGGCAAACTTCTGCCCATTCTGCCAATGAACAGGTTTGGCAAAAGGGAGTGACGCCCCTGCCTTTGGAAGTGGGAAATAGTGCGTGACTACACTGCCCAAAGGTATCCTTAAGGACCTCACCCAAACTGCACCGTCCGTGGCAGGGCCCTACTAATGTTGTAGGGATCTTTTAGCCTCAATGTGTACATTTCAAATTGGGGCGTCGGCGATGGTATGTACATCCCACCAGTCTAAAGCCTGACTGGTCAAAACCTGCCACGGCTGTACCAATAGTTTCAGAGGAGGACCCACTACACTTACCAAATACCGAGTCACCACTCTTATGTTTCATTTTGGGTGTAATTGTCCGCGGTTGCTAACATTCTGTAAAGCTTCGCGTGGAGCTATAAAGGACCGTGGCCCCTGGGGTCTGGGGAGCACTTCCTGGGTCATGGAATAAAGGATTGGTCGATGCTGAAGCTTCTCTGCCTCTGATAACAAGTGTGTCCGGGGTCTGCTCTGGCGGGTCAAGACACAATAAGAAACTGGCGACAAGGTTTGATGGACTTGTGCGGCATTATAAACGAAGAAGCTGAAAACTTGGCAAAAGGAATTTACATGTAACGTGAAAATCAAGAGCGAAGTGTGAAAATGCCTCTTCTTACTGGAGCATTCGGCTATTTTTATGAAACAGGGAAGCAATGCAGTGCTTATACAGAACGGTTAGATTTTTTTGTGATAGCCAATGACATTAAGGATAAAGTTAAAGTGGCAACTTTCCTTAGTGTGATGGGAGCTAAAACATTTAGCTTGCTAAGGAATGTGGTGCAGCCTGATAAACCAAGTGACCTGTCATGAGGGCATTGTGAAAACCTTGCAAGCACATTTTGCCCCATGCCACTGGTTATTGCAGAGCGATTCAGGTTTCATAAACGTAACCAAGAGTAATGTGAATATATTACCCAATATGTGATGGTGCTAAAGAGACTGACTGAACATTGTGAGTTTAATGCAACATTGAATGACACTATCCACGATAGACTAGTGTGTGGCCTAAGGAGTGAGTCAATACAGAAGTGCCTACTCACTGAAGATAAACTCACCCTACAAAAAGCAGTAGAGGTGGCTGTATCCATGGAGCTAGCTGAAAAAGAAGCACAGAAGCTCGGGCTGCATTAAGAGTGTACAAGGTAGCAGCAGCAACACAGGATAAACCAAAGAGGAGCACCGAGGAGTGTTACCGATGTGGAAACCAAGATCATTACCCATCTGAATGTTGGGCAAAGGAGCTGAAATGTCGCCATTGTAAAAAAATAAGGGACACATTGAGCGAGCTTGTAAAACCAAGCGAGAGAGACGAGTGAAGGACACCTATAAGGAAAGGTCAGAAAAAGGGAAAACATCCAGCTGGCGTCCTAAGAAGAAATACCTGCATGCTGTACAGCAGGAACAGTCAAGTGATAGTGCCAGAGACTCAGAAGATGAGTCACTAATCAAGGTATTAACAGTAAAAGGAGGCTCTGCGGCCTATGGGGTAACACCATTGTTGGAAGGACAGCCGATTGAGATGAAAATTGACACAGGAGCTGCGGTCTCACTGATGTCAGAAAAATTATTTAAGAAAAGACTAAACCATCTTTCACTGACACATGCAAATCTTATGGTGAAGACGTATACAAGAGAGACCGTTTCCATCGCTGGAAAGGCGGAGGTCCTAGTGGAATTAAACGGACAAAAATCTAGACTTCCCATCTACGTGGTCAAAGGAGACTATCCAGCGCTGATGGGCCGGCCTTGGTTGGAAAAGATTCATCTGGACTGGATGAAGGTGAGCATATTGGCACAAGAAGGAACAGCGCTGCCAGCTTTGTTGAATAGACATGCAGCTATCTTCAAAGATGAACTGGGAAGTATGAAGGGGATTACGGTGAAACTACAGCTCAAGCCAGACTCTAACCCTAAGCACATGAGGGCTAGAAACATTCCCTATGCCCTCAAACCAAAGGTGGATGCCGACTTACAACGGCTGGTCCAGATAGGAGTCTTGGATCCGGTTCCACATAGTGAGTGGGCAACCCCTGTAGTTCTGGTGATAAAGCGTGATGGCTCTGTTCGCATGTGTGGAAATTTCAAGATGACCGTTAATCCGGTACTAAAGGTTGAACAATACCCACTTCCCATCATCGACTAACTGTTTGCTGGGTTGGATGCATGTAGATGAGTCACAGAAGTACCTCATGATTACTACCCACAGAGGACTCTTCAGATATTGCCACTTGCTGTTTGGTATTTCGGTACCCGCATTGTTCCAGAGGGCCATGGATCAGGTTTTGAGTGGTCTTTCTGGGGTACAGTGTTACTTTGATGACATCCGTGTCACAGAAAAAGATGATGAGGAACATCTCCGGAACTTGGAAAAGACTCTAGAAAGACTGGAAGGGTACGGTCTGCGTGTTCGCAAAGAGAACAATTTGACTTTTTCAAGCCTGCTGTGGAGTACTTAGGCCAGGGGTCCTCAAACTACGGCCCGCGGGCCACATGCGGCCCGCTGAGGACATTTATCCGGCCCATGGTCACTAATTGGGCTGCGCTTGTGAGCACTAATTGGGCTGCGCTTGTGAGCACTAATTGGGCTGCGCTGGTGAGCACTAATTGGGCTGCGCTGGTGAGCACTCATTGGGCTGCGCTGGTGAGCACTGATTGGGCTGCGGTGGCGAGCACTGATTTGGCTGCGATGATGAGCACTGATTGAGCTGCGCTGGTGGGCACTGATTGGGCTGCGCTGGTGAGCACTGATTGAGCTGCGGCGGTGGGCACTCATTGGGCCCACCGCACTGCGATCTGTGAACAAAACTGCAGATGTAATTAACTTTTTAATGGCACCCGCACCAGTGTGAGCCTGGGGTAAAAGCAGAGTTCCCCCAATCAGACTGCATTGATGGGCAGTGCAGTTTGTATGTCTCTGTGTGGGCAAAGTTATTGCAGGTATATTGTTTTTGTAGCGCTGTATATATATTGGTATTTTACTAATAGCAATTTTGACTCCCTAGGAAACAATGATGTCAAGAAAGAGAAAAATTGACTCGGAGTGTAGGATATTCAAAGAACAGTGGACTTATGATTACTTTTTCATGCAGTACAAGGAAAGAGATGTGTGTCTGATATGCCAGAATATAGTGTCTGTGTTCAAAGAATACAATTTACGTCGACACTATGAAACTCAACATAAAGATAAATATGATTGTTTGGTCGGAGAAGTGAGAAAAGATAAAATATTAAAACTGAAAAATACATTAACAACTCAACAAAATACTTTTGTGAAGCAGAAGCAGCTAAATATTTCATCACTGCGAGCAAGTTTTCAAGTTGCCAAGCTAATAGCGTGCACTGGCAGACCATTCGTGGAGGGAGAATTTGTTAAAGAATGCCTTTCTGTTGCCAAAGAGATGTGTCCAGAGAAGGCCGATTTGTTTAGTACAGTGAGTCTTTCAGGACCTACAATTACACGGAGGATTGAAGAAATGGGAGACAATTTGCATCAGCATTTGCAAAACTCCACAAAAAAACTTTCCTATTTTTCCTTGGCACTCGACGAAAGCAATGATGTTCGTGATTCTGCACAACTTTTAATTTTTATTCGTGGGACGAATGACTATTTCGAAGTCACAGAAGAGCTTGCTACACTGCAAAGCATCAAAGGAACAACTACAGGAGAGGATATCTATGAAAAGGTTTGCCAAA
Source organism: Lethenteron reissneri (assembly GCF_015708825.2). Taxonomy (NCBI): domain Eukaryota; kingdom Metazoa; phylum Chordata; class Hyperoartia; order Petromyzontiformes; family Petromyzontidae; genus Lethenteron; species Lethenteron reissneri. The sequence goes on from NC_083840.1 coordinate 1,230,738, forward strand.
CTGTGAATGGTTTGGAGCTGAACTGGGCTAAACTAGCCAGTGTGACAACTGATGGTGCTCCTAGCATGGTGGGGTCTAAGAAATGAGTAATTGCTCGCATTAACCAAGAGATGGACAAACATAACCATTCTCATCCAATAGCCATATACAGCCTCATCCACCAACAAGCGCTGTGTAGTAAATCACTGAAGTGGGACTCTGTTATGAAAATTGTGGTATCTTGTGTTAACTTCATTAGAGGTCATGCACTAAACCACAGACAAGTTCAGGAATTTCTGTCGGAGCTAAATGTTGACTATGAAGATGTTCTGTACCACACACAAGTCCGTTGGCTGAGTCGAGGGAGAGTTTTGAAACGTTTCTATGACTTACTTCCACAGATTACAGCTTTTCTGGTTTCAAAAAACAAAGAAGTACCAGAGCTCAATGATGCAGAATGGAAATGGCACCTTGCCTTTCTGACAGATGTAACAGAGCTACTCAACAGTTTCAATGTGCAACTTCAAGGAAAGGGGAAGCTCATCTGTGATATGCAATCACATGTCCAAGCATTTGAAGTAAAATTAGGCCTCCTCATCAAACAAGTGAAGGAGGAAAACTTCTGCCATCTCCCCACAACTCAAAATCTGTTAGCGGAAAAACCATTGGTTGCATTCCCAAACAAAACATGTGTGGATTCACTGTAAAAATTGCAAAAGGAGTTCCAATTTAGATTTAAAGAGCTTCATCTCCATGAATAGGACATACAGCTTTTCCGTAACCCATTTTCTATTGACATTGAAAATGTGGATACAATTTACCAAATGGAACTGGCTGAACTGCAGAATTGTGACTCTCTGAAAGACGCATTCAAGTCAAGCAGCCTTCATAATTTATATGCATCTCTCTCCTCTGAGACATATCCTCATCTCAGGAACCATGCACTCAAAATGGCAACCATCTTTGGCAGCACAAGTCTGTGAACAGACTTTTTCCAGAATGAAACATTTGAAATCTCCAACCAGATCTAGACTAACGGATGCACACTTGCATCACTTGTTACGACTAGCAGTGACAAATATGGAACCGGACATTGACCATCTCATTAGCCAAAAGCAGGCCCATAGTTCCCATTGAAATACTGGCAAGTTTGTTGATTTAACTTTACTTGTTCTTCATTTTAAATATTGTATTTTTCCCGTTTTGTTTCTTCACTTCAAAATAAGATATATGCAGTGTGCATAGGAATTTGTTCATAGTTTTTTTTAACTATAGTCCGGCCCTCCAACGGTCTGAGGGACAGTGAACTGGCCCCCTGTTTAAAAAGTTTGAGGACCCCTGACTTAGGCCATGTGATCGATGCGGAAGGTATCCACACAGCTCCATCGAAGGTAACAGCCATTGCAAAGGCTCCTGTTCCACTGGATGTCAGCCAGCTGCGGTCTTTCCTGGGTCTCCTGAACTACTATGGCAAATTTATTCCACAACTGGCGACACAGCTGAAGCCTTTGCATAGGCTACTTAAAGAGGGCAGACCATGGTCATAGACCAAGGAGTGTGACATTGCTTTCAAGAAGGTATAGCACTGTAAATGGGATGTGTACACTTACCTGCAGGGGCAGACAGGGTCCAGCAGAGGCAGTCGCTATATTCCCAGCCCCAAAGCACAGAAGGGGCTGCGGGGTGTTCTAGGATCCCCCGGAACCCCTCCCAATAGGAGGGGGCGGCGGGGTGTCCTGGGATCCCCCAACCCCCCCCCCCCCCCCCCGGAACTCTCTGGAAGGTAGGCGGGGCTAGGGGCTGACACACCGGACCGGTGTATAAAAGCCGGACCTCTGGAAGGGTCCGGGGCCAGTCCAATACAGAAGCTAGAAGACCAGCTAGCTAGTACCCTGGGACCCCTAGCCCCGCTGCCCTTGTAAGGGCCGGGACTCTGTGGGCCAGTGGTGAGACCCTGGGAATCCCCAGCCCGACGTCCTTGTACGGGCCGGATCCGAGTGAGCCAGTGGTCGGGACCCGCACCTTGGCTGGGTCGGGTCAATTATCTTCAGAATCAAAAAGTTGTATTCCTATCTGTTCAGACAGATATTCACCTTGCTGACAGACAATCGTCCTCTGACTTCCATCTTTGGTCCATACTCGGGAATACCAACTCTAGCAGCGAGCAGACTGCAGCATTGGGCACTCCTCCTGAGTGCCCACAACTATGACATCAAGTTTTGAAGGTCGGAAGAACACACCAACGCTGATGGCTTGTCACACCTTCCTCTGCCAGACTGCCCTAAAAGTAGCGAACGTAAGGTTTTCTACTTCGATATAGTAGAGAACACACCTGTGACTGCTCAACAAATTAAAAGAAAACAAAAGGAGATCCAACACTGTCCAGAGTGTTCGACCGAGTGATTAGAAGTGACTTGCCACGTGTCTCTGATGCACCGCCTGATCTACGGCCTTATCTTTCTTGGGGAAAAGAGTTGACGGTAACGGTGGGATGCCTACTGTGGGGTATGCGTGTCATCATACCACCAAAACTGAGGAAACCTGTCCTGGATGAGCTGCATTCTGGACATTGTGGCATCGTCCGGATGAAAGAGTTAGTGCGTAGTTATTTCTGGTGGCCGGGGCTAGACCAGGATATTGAAGCTACAGCCAGATCCTGCATTTCATGTCAAGTCAACCAAAACACGCCAAGCTTGGCCCCATTGCATCCCTGGGATGGGCCAGCGAGCCCGTGGCAGCGTGTTCAGGACCAGTGGAAGGAACGATGTTGCTGGCTGCTGTTGATGTTTGGACGTTTAGGACTGCCTGAGCAGATTGTCATGGACAATGGGCAATCTTTTCCATCTAAAGAAATGCAGAAATTCCTACAGAACAATGGAATCAAGCACATCCATCTACTAATGGACTGGCAGAGAGAATGGTTCAGACAATCAAACATGCTTTAAAAGCATCCAGAAGGGAGGTACCACTGAAGCAGCGACTCGACACTTTCCTGCTCAAGTATCGCAATACGCCGCATGCGATAACCGGAATGTCCCCTGCTTATCTACTCATGAAAAGACAGCTCCGGACTCGCCTTGATCTATTGAGACCAACACCCACCAGAACGTTGGTCCAAGACAAGCAGCAAGATCAAGTCAATGTACGAGCAAGGCGGTCTAAGGAGAGACAGTTCTCTGTCAGAGATCCTGTCTATGCCCGGAACTACACCACTAAGGAAAAGTGGGTTCCTGCAACGGTTCTTCAAAAGACTGGACCTGTCTCATATAGAGCCAGCACCCAAGACAACCAGACCTGAAGGAGACATGTCGACCAGTTATTTCCTCGTGAACCTGCGGCTACAACCTCTGAAGTAAATACTCCAGCGTTTACCTTCACAAGTGAGCTGACACCATATGGGAACGTCTCAGCACCTACGCCAGTCCCATCTACACCACTGCCAACGGAGACCACTCCTTCGAGTACACCCGAGGCTCAGCCGCAGCCTACATCTACACCTGAGCCTGTTCCGGTGTTGCGGCGCAATCCACCCAGAGAAAGAAAGCTTCCCAGTACGTCATAGTTAGTGCTAACCCTGGAAGCGAGGGGCAGAATAATCCCCTTTGGGTTTAGTGGAATGTTGAGGCAGTCTACCCTCTTTTCCAAGTTAGAGAATGTTATTGTTTGGGTTAATGTGGACATTACCATTAAGGGGGAAGATATGTTATGTTTCGTGTTGGGTGTAATTGTCTGTGGTCCCTAACATTATGTGAAGCTTCGCGTGGAGCTATAAAGGACCACGGCCCCTTGGGTCTGGGGAGCACGTCCCGGGTCGTGGAATAAAGGATTGGTCGATGCTGAAGCTTCTCTGCCTCTGATCTTCATAACAAGTGTGTCCGGGGTCTGCTCTGGCGGGTCATGACACCTACACCTTCACCCCTTCACTCATCTTCATCATCACTGTCGAGGACGGGGAAGCCACTTGCTGCGACGAACCAACCTCAACAAGTCTTGGTTCTTTCGGTAAAGTCACGTAGAAGGGAAGTAATAAAATAATAAAAATAAAACATAATAAAACAATTCTCACGACGTTTCGGCCACAACGCAAGCAGCCGTCCTCAGGCGAAGAATGAAGCAAGAATGAATGGCTTCATTCTTAGCCTGAGGACGGCTGCTTGCGTTGTGGCAGAAACGTCGTGAGAATTGTTTTATTATGTTTTATTTTTATTATTGTATTACTTCCCTTCTACGTGACTTTACCGAAAGAACCAAGAAGATGAATCCCTGCAGTCACGAAAGCTTTAAATCGAAACCTCAACAAGGTTGCCTGTGACCAAGGAGGTGCGGCAGCATCCGACCGAGCCACGGCTATACGGCCCAGTTACCCGGCCACGCGCCAAGGCGATGTTCCCACGGTGATGAACAACCACCACATGCAAAACCACGGAACCGCAGAGTCAAATTACATTGTCGTTTCTTCACGCCGGAGGTTGTCGTCGGTTGTTCGCTTGTTACGGTTGGAAGGTCCGGTTGAACCTTGTGTGTCCCGTATCATCTTACGGGTTACCCGTTTATTACTGTCTTAAAATCTGTTCTGTACACATGCACTCCACACCTATACACACAAAGGGACAGGACTTGGGTTGAGTTCAAAATTGCTTATTAATTGACCAACAAGTTAATATTTTCTCCCTTCCTTCCTACATACTCCCCTGCCGTCAGAATTAACCTTAATCCCTTGGATTCTCACGGGTTGTGTTGAGTCGAGGACGACTTTTTCTTCAGAGGGGGGGGGGGGGGGGGTGATGTGCTAATACTAACGCGATTCGGGATCCCAGGTCATTGTTAAAATGACGCCACAAAGGAAAGGAAAGAGAAGGCGGGGCGAGAGAGAGAGGAAATGCCCAGGGAGATAGGGGGGACGTCACCAGATTGGTGCAATGCAACACAGAGAGTCGGTTAACACACAGTTAACGCATAGCCTGGTTGATTATGTTCTTCCAAAGATTACTAAATAAGTTAAGTGTGAAATATGACAAACAGAGACACACAGAGAGCGAGAAAACAAACTTAAATCCTCTCTATTTAAGGCCTCAACACAGAGGCGCTGTGTCTCTGTGCATCTATGTGCGTGTCTCTCTCTGTGTGTCTCTGTGTTGTCTCTCTCTGCTTGTGTGTCTGTGTGTCTCCGTGTCTGTGTTTTGTCTCTCTCTCAAATTTAACAATCTTTGGAAGAACGTAATCAACCAGGTAGGGTGTTGACTTGTGTTAGCAGACTCTGCATTGTATTTCTAAGTTTTCTAGGTTTGTTTTCTACCTGATGATGATTGCTTGTGTTGCAATCGAAACTTCGTATTCTATTATTTAATTTAATTGGTTTCTACCTGACTTTACCGAAAGAACCAAAGAGTACTCACAATTAAGTTATTGTGCCGTCTGGCTTTCATGTGCGTGTCACTTGCCAAAACATCCTTGTGGTGTTCAGTAACAAACATCAGCAGTAGCGGCTACTAGATTTCACGCTGTGGGTATTTTTTGGAAATATATTTTTCATTTGTTAATGGGTTTTTTTCATTCATGGGTAATTGTTGGAGTTAAAAATTAACATGTACTTATTTTCTTGCTGTGGATTTCACACCTGATGATGATTGCTTGTGTTGCAGTCGAAACGTCATGATAATTTGTATTGTTTTATATTATTTTATTATTACCCTTCTCCATGACTTTACCGAAAGAACCAAGAATATGAATCCCTGCTGTCACGAAAGCTTTAAATAAAAAAAAAATGTTTGTACTTGTTTTTATCTTGTTGATTCAGGGCCCCCCTTGTGGCTAACTGGGCCTCCTATGTGTCGCATAACGCTGCCACATCACCCCCCTCCCTTCCCTATAGTTGCGTACCCTCGGTTGAGAACCACACTGAGACTGTTTTGAGGAACTTTGCTCGGCCTCCATCAATCATTAGCCCTGGGTAGGGTAGGTGGGGGGAGAAGTTAGTGGGGCTGGCTTCAGCCATTGGAGAAAGCTTCCTGGCAAAGCAACCCCACTACCGCTGCAGCCCGAGGACATTCCTGCGCTGGTTTTTTTTTTGCTCTCAGAGAAACTTTTAGGGAGGCAAGAGACGGCAGCTTCCTCCTCGTTCCTGTCCCAGCAGCAGCAGCAACAACAACTTCAACAACGTCATCATCACTATCATCAACCAGAAAAGGTTTGCGTTTAGCAGTTAATGTGTGTGTAATCAAGTGGTCTGGTGGTCTTGGGTTTCATGACGTGATTGCTTAGCCAGGAAGATCTCAAGACTATTTAATCTAACTTATTTATTGAGCTATTTTTATTTTACGAGGTAAGACCCACTGAGTTTTGTAGCTCTTTTTCACAAGCGACCTGGCTATCACAAATGATACATATTTGCTCGTCTTAAGCACGTGACTTGTGTGGTACTCTGCAAGCGCCGCAACCCCCCCCCCCCCCCGGCCAACACACCGAGTACATCCACGCAGCGCACTGGCGTGGGATTGCTTGGCACAAAGGGTTTTAATCGGAAGGGTCCCTAAGAGGAAAGTCCCACAGTTTCCAGGTGCCAGGGGATTGAACGACCCTCGCAAGACAATTTACATCGCGGTGCCCCTGAGTTGGCTTAATATTGTTTGGGGCACAAAAAGGTTACCGGGCCAGCCGCAATGAGTCATTCACGACAATCGGGAGAGGCTTGGGTGGAAAAAGTGAGAAAGGCAGACGATGAGGTCAAGGGAGTGCAGCGCCACGACCCCCCCCCCCTTCCCGACCCCCATACCAAATACACACCCGGATGCGATATATTGTTAATCCAGATTAACAATAGATCGCAGAAGCACCGGCTACCGCGATCCATGTAAGGGCAAAAAAACTAACGGAAAAAGCCGAGCTGTAACCACAGGTAGGCGCACGATTGGCCGCGCGGTACAACGCGACTCCGGGCTTTTGAAGTCTGGGGGATAAAAAGGGGAGCCCGAGGGCCACACGAGAAGTTCAACATCTTGGCCGTCAAGACCCCCCAGCCCGTCCTGCCTTCTCCAGCCGCTCACAGCGTCCGTGTGACGCCAGTGAGGGCCGCTACTAGGCAGTGTGAGGCAAGGCTTTATCGTCCTCTTCCCTCCGCCTCTCACAGCATCTGTGTGACGCCGTGAGTACAGCTACTGGGTACGTGATAGGGCACTTGAGTGAGCAGGAGCATAGATGGTAGGAGGTTAGACTTTTCCCTCGAGATATTCCACCCCGGATAGTGCCGACTGGGCAGCATAATTGAAGGGATTGTGGTTTGCGCCCAGAAAAAAAGTTAGCACAGAGCATAGGTGGTATGGTGTCTGCGATTTCTGTGTGGAGCGACTGCGTGTGCAAGCCGAGTCCTGGGTAGCGGTGGGGGAACATGTGGCGAGAGTGAACGTGCGGTGGTTATCACGGGATAGCTACCATGTTTGCGCGAGTGGGGTAATCGTGCAGGTGTGAGCGCGCTCGCAGCCCCTTTTGTTAGCGGGGCGCGTTAGGAGTTAATCACGTGCAGGTGGAAGTGTGCGGTCCGCGCCACATTGTTAATCGGTCGCCGGTGATAGCGGGGTTCGCGGCCCCTCTGTTAGCGACAGCTGCGGTATGCACCCGTGTGTGTTTTAACCCCGTGCGGCTCTGAGGCCAGCAGCACGAGCATGTCCCTCGGAGAGGGCGCTAGCATGGGGGGCCCCGTTTCTCGGTCGGCGGGGGCCCGGCGCGAGCCTACAGACATGGCAGAGGGAGCGGAACGGGCGGACGTCACGCCCCACCTGCCCAGCGAGGCACACTTGTTATAAACATTTCCAATAATAACACTACATGTGTAGAGGAGTAGAAGAGGGTAGTGGCGTCATGTGCATTGTCCGGTGCGATGGCGTCACGGGACGTGGGGTCATGCGCTCTGGACGGCGCACATGACGACACAGCTCCTCGAGTATAAAGGGGGGACCTCGTGACGTAAGCTAGAGAGTAGGGTCGAAGTAGGGTGGAACGGGGGGAGCCAGGAGCTAAGGGGAGGAATAGGGGATAGCACAGCATCAGGGCTGGACGTGGCTGTGCTCCTCGGTCGGCCGTGTTGGCTGATCCCACGGCCGGCGCAGAGGAGACGGCACAGGGGCAGCCGGCTGTGTCGGGACCCAGTGGGACCGAGCCCGGGACCCCTAACCCCTGGGAAGTAGTTCACCCCCCGTGTGTGGTGTAGCCCTTAAAAACTTACGGCAAAAGCCCTTAACCTTACCTCCGTCTCTGAGTGAGTTGTCGCCAACTCTTCTACACATGTGTAGTGCCTGAGATACGCGCCACACGCTGAAGTCGGTGTAGGCGCGCATGGCGTACAGTGGGAGCAAACGAGATCGAGGTGTTGTTGTTGCTAGGCGTGAGGAGAGGGCAAGAGACGGGTAGGGAGCAAATAAGGACACAGGGTGCTGATTGGCTGGGAGTTGTTGTCGAGATGTGGGGCCACACTGTCTGAGGACGGTAGCAGGTGGCAGGAAGCAATTAAGGACGGAGGGTGCTGATTGGCCAAGAAGTTGTTGTTGTCGCTAAGTGGCGCCGCATTGTCTGGGAAAACACGGCGGGTGCCAGTGGGGGCTAGGGGGCGACGGGCGTCGCGGGGGATGCCACCGATTGATTGGATTAATTGGCTGGGGGATAAAGAGAAGGGGTTTCGAAGCGGACGGGAGTTCGCGGCTGGGAGTGAAGAAGGATGTTAGAGCCGAAGCAGCGGAGCCGGAGGGAGTAGAGAAGTGTACGGTAGCAATAGAGAAGTGTACGGTAGCAATAGAGAAGTGTACGGTAGCAGTAGAGAAGTGTACGGTAGCAGTAGAGAAGTGTACGGTAGCAGTGGAGAAGCAAACGGTAGAAATGGAGAAGCATAAGGTAGAAATGGAGAAGCCAGCAGACGCGGCTGGAGTGTGATGGCAAAGCCAGCAGAGAGCGGCTGGAGAGTAGCGGAGAAGCGGATAAAGATACGGCTGAGTGTGACGGGAGAGCCGATAAGGAAAGGCTGAGTGTGACGGAGAGAGTGGAGAGGAGAGTCGACGGAGGAGTGATGGGGAGCGAGCGAGGCCGGTGGAACGCGGCGAGCGAGCGGAGAACGCGCAGAAGAAACGTTGATCGGTGTTAGCTGGAGGAATGTTGATTGTTATTGGTGAAATAAAGAAAGAGGAAAAGCAAGAAGCTGTCGTGTCAAGTAGAGCACTACACATGTATAACTATTTTTAGATTATACATTTTGGGCTTAAGGGAAAATCCATGAGTTATTAATTTACGTCAAAATCTCGGGTGCACGGTTTATCCGTAAATTGGATATACCGCACGCGGATAATCGGGAGTTCGCCATATATACACACTCATTGCTTGTTGTTAAGAGCTGCAAAAGTACCGTCGACACTTGAAATCGGTGCGAGTGTGGTACACTGAGGTCATGAGGGTATCTAGGAAACCAGAGGGGGGGGGGGTCAGTGAAGGCCTGGTTCACCAGTATTGAACTTAAACTTCTTCCACACCGTGTGTAGCTAACACGTATCTAATCAGAGATGAAATTGAACTGAGCCGACTTGTGACACCACACCTGAACGAGTCTCTCACGAGGAGTGTGAAGCCCCATACGTTAAGATTTGGTGGGTTATTTGCCCTTTTTTCCACGGGGATCACGCCTCCCAAAGCCGCACTGAAACTGTATTCCCGTTTCCCATTACGATCGTCGTCCTCGTCGCTCAACCCCTGTGATTCGGGTCGCGACACATCTCCCCATGCTTCTTTACAATCTTTTCTGTTCCTTTCTTTTCTCCACGATTGCCGTGACGATGTTTCTGAAGCAGAATGGCGGCTCGGGAGGTGACCAGGCGGCAGGGAAAGGAATATGCCACCCACTTCAGCCCGCGCGAGTACATGCGCGCGTACTTCAGCACAGCCCAGGGTGACGCGGGGGAGGGCGAGCTCCTGCCCCAGCTCCTCCAGTTCCTGCACTCGGCCTTCGCCACAGGTTCTCGGAGTCACAAGAATGACGGTCACAACAGCAACGACGACAACAACAAAACAACATCCGCCATTAGCTGTTAAAATGACGGTCATGTCACCACAGTGCTTGTGCCATCCTAGGTGTGCTTTTGAGGATTATCGCGTGAAGCGCGGAAGGCTCGCTGCTGGCAGGAGGTCACGGTACAGTCCCAGGTGGTCTGGGTTGACTGACTGAGACGACTGGCGGATGCACCACCTGTGCTCCCCACCGTGCCAACCCACTGCGTGTTAGCCGTCCGGCGCTCTCCGCTCATTGTTGGGGAACCGCTGTGGCGAGGCGTTAAATCCCTTGCGTAGTATGCAGGAGAGGTCGTGGGCTCCATCCTGATGCATGTTGTATATTTGGAGTTTGCGTGGATTTTTCCCTCCTCAATTAGAATCAATGTGCGTTTAGAGTATTTGACTGCAGAAATTTCCACGTGATAATAAGCCACTTTGTTGAGCTATCATTTGTGGCCAGGTCGCATCTGAAAAAGAGCTACACAGCTCAGTGGGCCTTTACCTGGTGAAATAAAACAGATGTGTAGTTTAGTTTCACGTGAAATTGTCAGGTGGAGTGAGGCATCTTGTGTCATATAGTTTTTAGACACGAGAGGATACACGTGATGCAATAGCGACCCAGGGATCGGACTAGAAGCCACACGTACACTTTAGGCCACGCCCCGAAAGCAGTTTTGGAAAAATACATGTTCACGGGGCCCAAGGTAGGTGCTGAACAGCTGAATATGGAGGGGGCTGAGCAGTGTGTTGGCTACGTATGGTGCGAAAGAAGTTAAACATACATACACTACGCTACTATACACACTGCACTATACACTACACTATACACTACATTTCCATACACTACACTACTATACAGTACACCACTATACTAAATTGATAACTAATTTCTTTAGAACTGCATTTTATGTTTAGTTTGTTGTCCTTCCCCCGCACCTCCAATTAGCACAGTTAACTACGTATGGTGCAAAAGAAGTTCACCGTACACACACACGTACAAACACTCCATGCTTCACTCTGAACGCTTCTTTTATTCTCCTCTCACCGCTTCCAGGCGAGGTGTCAGGCCAGCGTCTCCTGGACGTCGGTTCGGGTCCTACCATCTACCAGGTGCTGAGCGCCTGCGAGAGCTTCCCCGAGATCTACCTCTCCGAGTACGCGCAGAACAACCGGGAAGAGCTCCAAGGCTGGCTCAACCGCTCCCCCGATGCCTTCGACTGGACGAGCGTCGTCCAGTTCGTGTGCCGCCTCGAGGGAAGGAGGCAAGTGCCTCTCTCTCCACCGCGTTCGCGTTGTAGAACCCCCCGAGTACAGGTCAGCCGAGTAGAGCCGTGAGACTCTAGGATGGTGAAGCAGCCGAAAGACGGGGGGCTGCCATGGTGGCTAAGAGGTGTTACCTTGCCTCACCCGGTATACAGAATGTCATGGATTCGATTCAGACCCTGATGCCTGCTGTATATTTGGAGTTTACGTCTCTTTCTCTCTCCATGGTTGCGTGGAATTTTCTCCGGTGTCTTCGGTTTTTTCCTCCGACTTTAGAAACAATGTGCGTTCAGAATATTTGGCTGCTATACATTTTCACTTGATAAGCCACTTCGTTGAGCCATCATTTGTGGCCAGGCCGCTTCTTAACAAAAAGTGACATAGCTCAGGTGTGCTTCTGCAGCCGTCTGGAACGCCCTTCCAATATTAGGAAGACATTGGAGCTGTGCACTCTAAATGTAAATTGGAAACTCATTTCTTTCTAACTGCTTTGTGCTTTTTGTGTCTAGTTTGTTTTCCTTCCTGCGCACCGCCGATCAGCACGTTTGGCTACGTACAGCGCAAAAGAAGTTCAACATACATACAAACCTGGTAAATAAAATTAAATAGTTTAGTTTTTAGTTTAGTTGTTGGGACACTGTCGTCGGGGGCAGAGAGGAGGCAGGCTGGCCCTGCATCGGGCTCTTGTTTGTGTGCGTAACACCGTGGCGTGTGTGCGTGTGTGCGTATGTGAGTAGCGGATGTGAGGAGGAGAAGACGGAGCGTCTACGCAGGGCGGTTCAGGCCGTGCTGCCCTGCGACGTCAACCAGGATGACCTGTTACTCGGGTGAGGCCCCTTCTTGACTAAGCTCAGCTATAATCTACTTTTTTGTTACTTTGCCAGGTAAGGCCCACACTGAGCTGCGTAGCTCTTTTTCAGAAGTGACCTGGCCACAAATGATAGCTCAACGAAGTGGCTTATCAGATGCAAATGTATGGCAACCAAATACTCTAAACACGTGATGTTGATTCTAAATGTTTAGGGAAGAACCGGAGGACCCGGAGAAAAATCCATGCGATCATAGGGAGAGAGATAGAGAGAGAGAGACACGCAAATTCCAAATATACAGCAGGCGTCAGGATTGGGATTGAACCCACGACCTCCTGTATACCAGGTGAGGTAGTTACCATCTCCTGGCCACCATGGCGAGAGATGTTAACAGAATCAGAGGCGGCGGATAGGGGGCGCAACAATGGTAACACTCGTACCTACCAGCAAGAAGAGCCAAGTCCAATATTAATTGCTCACAGCTCTTAGAAAAGTCTTCATTCCCCGTTGGTTTGGAGAAAGCGAAAAACTCTTCCGGAAATGTTATTCCGATCACAAGCAGAAAACTGCAAATGTCTTCCTCGAGTCACTGGACTTGGCATGAAGACAAAGGTGGTGTGAAACGGTGGAGGCGCTTAACTTTACAAAAGCGACCCATAAAGCCTGGAGCCTCCGAAGGATGCTGGGAACAGCAGCCCACGCCAAAATACAAACCTCCACAAGTCAGTCCTGACAACATTGCCGGACAGATAATCGGCATCTCACGAGCACCTATCAATAAAAAACACAGGACGGCAAGTTTAGAAAGAACTCTACCATACTATTGACTGCTGCCAAACAAACCTCCGCTTTCTCCGGTCCTTTCTCAATGGAGGAAGTAGATGTTGATATTGCCCAGATGAAGACCGGTAAAGCATCAGGCCTCGATGGTATTTACCCAGAATTCATCAAGAACTTGGTGCCACGAGCAAGACAATGGCTCGCCTTGTTCCTTACTGATATTCACTCCTCAGGCGTGGGACCATAGGAGTGTAAAGTGGCTAAGATCATAGCCATTCTTAAACCCGGAAAAGACACATTGGAGACCAAAAACTACCGCCCTATCTTCTTCCCTCAGCATTTGCTACAAGTTAATGGAGTGGCTCCTGCTCCAAAGGCTGACGCATATGCTTAATAAGATAGTCCCTACGGAACAAGCCGGATTCCGAACTGGCCGAAATTTCTGCGACCAGGTGCTAGGTTTCGAATGCCAGCTCAAAACAGGAGCAGCATTCATTGAACTCTTCTCAGCATATGATACCGTATGGTGAAAGCGTCTCCTGCTGAAGCTTGCGATGGCCGTGTCTTGCCGCCCGACGATCAGACTCATCCCTGCAATTCTGAGCGACCAATGGTTCACCATCCACCTTGGAGGGGCTGCCAGCAGCCCACGAAGATTGAATAATAGACTCCCGCAGGGATCTGTTCTAGCCCCATTGCTGTTCAATTTCTACACCAGTGACATTCCGGCAACATCCTCCCGTAAGTTCATGTATGCAGATGACATCACACTGGCAACCCAAGCCCGGACAAAAAATGAACACTGGAAAAGTTTTTGAAAAAAATCTCAACAGCTTAGAAGCATACGTCATGAATTGGCGCCGAAAGCAGAACACTTCCAAGAGCGTCGTCTCCATCTTCCACCTGAACAACATGAAAACCACGAAAACATCAAATGTCAACTTCTGTGGAACACCACTAAACACAAGACCACCACCCTCGGTACCTATGAGTTACCCTAGACTGGATGCTAAACTACCGGCACCACCCTGAACAAAGCCAAAATTTTAACAAAAGCATGAGTGAACATTATCCAGAAACTCACGGGAACAAAAGTGGGGAAGCGACGCCTGCACGTTGAAAATATAAACACAGATCTTAGTCCACTCTACAGCGGAGTGCTGTGCTCCAGTGTGGAGTGCCATCGCTCACAATAACCTAGTTAACTTCGAAATTAACACTGCACTTTGTATCATCAGTGGCACCCTGAAGTCCACTCCATTCCCGTGGCCTCTTGTACTGGCGAACATCGCCGCTCCAGCTAACGTCCGACGGGATACTGTGACGATCCGGAAGTACAAAATAGTGGAGAACTTTACTTTACCACTCCACCAAAGAATAAATGAACCCCCACGCCCTAGGCTTAAATCCAGGAAGCCTTTCTGGGTACGCGTCTCTGCTCTGGCAGCTGAAAATAAACACACCGGCACTCGATGGTCTGACGCGTACGCGGCTGCAAATGTGACAAACAATTTTTTTTTTAAGGACCCGACCATGGAAGTTCTGGATTCTCTCACGATCGCTGTGGACCACACTGAACCACGCTCTGATGCAGGTCGGGAGATGTGTGTACACATTGTTCCATATATGGAAAATCAAAGAATCCCCAAACTACTACTATAGTAAAGCCCAACCATGATACACATCACCGACGAGTGTGCCATCCATGTACACCCTGGTGGTAACGCTGCAATCCACACAGTGTCAACTGGTTAAAGAACCATCCAGACATCCACCCTACGTCCTTCCTTGTGGAAGAGATATGTGGATGACACTTTCGTCATTTGGCCACATGGCCTGCCAGCATTGAACCAATTTCTCAACCACATTAATTCCATACACCCATCCATCAAATTCACCATGGAAGTGGAGAAATATGGCAAGCTACCATTCCTGGATGTTTTGTTTGAAAAAAGACCTGATGGCTCTTTGGGACACTCTGTCTACAGGAAAGCCACCCACACAGATTCCTATCTGAAACCTGATTCCCACCACCATCCAGCACAGAAGAATTCCCTTATCAAAACACTACACCATAGGGGCCCACTGCATTTCTGACCAACACCACCTAGCCAGTGAACTGGAACACGTACACCAGGCCCTTAAAATGAATGGATATTCGGACCGCATTATCCGCAAAGCTGTTTCTCCAACCATGGAGAAACAACGCCCTGAGACGCCGATCAAAACCATCACATTATCATACATAGCTGGCGTTACCAAAGATATTTCCAAAATCTTACACAAACACAAGATCCAGGTCCGATTCAGCACAGTACATAAAATCCGTGATCTAATCCCATCTGTGAAGGATGTCATTCCTGACATGCGATACCCTGGAGTCTACAAACTAAGTTGCACCTGTGGTGATTGTTACATTGGGGAAACAAAACGACATGTCTCGGACCGTGTTCATGAGCACAAGGCCGATCTGAAACACGGCAGAACTAATACCTCTGCCGTGACTGACCATTGTTATAACGCTGTGGGCTCTCATGATATTGTTTTTTTTTTAGACCAAGGTGCTCTGCAAACCTTCGGACTACTATCAAAGTTTTGTTCATGAAGCCATCCAGTTATTTAAGCGTAGACATAACTTCACCCGGGAAGATGGATACAGATTGAGCAATCATTGGAAGGATGTTATTAACCAGGTAAAACCATAACTGCTTTTGGCCTGCCTTCATATCTGCATCTCCAGCTTCCTAACCCTCCCACTCCCAGCCCCGCCCACTTCCCCTCCCCACCCTGGCATTTTTTTGCCGTGCTTGTGTCTTAGCTTGTAGCCTCCACTCCCCCTACCCCTTCTCGCTGACTCCTCCCCCTGCTCTTGCCTATATGGCCTCTTGTTGCAGCAGCCCTTTTGCCCACTTCAGCAATTGTTTATTGCTGTGGTTGTCCCACCTGATGACGGACGCTTGTGTTGCGCCCAAAACTTCGTGATTTAATTTATTTTATTTTATACCTACGTGACTTTACCGAAAGAACCAAAGAGTATGGATCCCTGCAGTCACGAAAACTTCAAATCTATATTGGTTAAAGAACCTTAACATCAACTCTCACATCATCAATATAATCTATACAACATCTACTGCCGCCTTGGATTGGTTAAAGGACCTTAACAGTCAACTATGACATCTATACAAACTGTTGCTTACATGCCATACGAAAGAAGAAGTGTGCCACTGCATTGCATGCTTTCAAATGCACTTGTGCGGCAGTCTGGTATGCTCTTCCTTCTGATATTAGGAAGCATCCGGTAGCTATGCACTTTTATATCATCTAGATTGAAACGCATTTCTTTATAACTGCTTTTTGTGGTTAGTTTGTTGTCCTTCCCTTGCACCTCTGATGAGCACCGTGGCTACTTGGAGTGCGAAAGAGGTTCAACATACATGTGTACATTACACGTGGCAATGACTGGTAGTAACGGTGTTAACATCGGCCTCTGTTGAGGCTGATTAGGGACTCTACTGGGTAGTTGGAGGCAGTCGTCCTCCAGCAGCAATGGAGGTCAGAAGGACGACGCTCACAACAACGATTGGAACACCGGGCGGATAAAACGTAGCAAGTTGGCACAATGGGGATTGCAGATGTGCATCTGCCAGTCACCTCAGTCACCTCAGTCAGTTAACGCATGGCACCTGGGCCTGTCCCATGACCTTCTGCCAGTGAGCCTTCGACACTTCACCAGGCCACAAGCCCCGTGGTGACATCACCACGACTTAGTGGCGAACGGCAGTTGTTCTTGTGTAATCTCTATACAGTGTACAAGATTAGTGCTGGATGCAACTGTATTTACAAATATTATTTGTATCTTTCATCCTTACTCATGTGTAGTGAGTCTAACTGAGTCGCAGACATTGTCTTGGGAGCAACACTATTTAGCAACTTCAACATAACATAACACAATCTACACTCGAGTATCGAATTCCCATCTAACCACGCTACGGCAGAACTAGACACGGTTCGCTATCCCGGCCTAGACCACAAGCTGGGTCCCGGACCGCGTTGCTAGAGGCTTCTTTTCCCCGACGTGGATCTTCTTCACACCAGCACACGAAGAACCCCGAGCCCCTCACAGGGCCCCCATTATATCCCCCTGGGCTGGGGCTGGCTCCGCCCTTCGCCCCGCCCACCTTCTAGATCTCTCGAGCTCTTTCTCGAAGGCTCCCGAGAGCTCTTTTAGACCACGTGACCGCCCAGCGGTCCCCGTCCAATGGTGGCACCCCTCCAATATCATCCAGTCACGTGTCAGCAGGTCAACCGGCGTATCATGCCCCAACGTAACCCTGGCTGGCTGACGCTCCCTCTCGCTCCCTCACCGGGAGCCCGCACCGCACACTGCTCGCGGTGCCTCCGCGCTGACCAGCGCTCACCCAAGCCCCGCTAGGGCTGGTACTACGCCCCGCAAGCGGGCTACACATGTCAACACATTATCCTCCATGGCTTCGTAAGCCCGGCACCACACAGTGACAATCACAGTCACTACACATGTATCGATATTATTATTATTATTGAGGGATTGTGCGTTGTCGTGATGTGGTATGGGACTGTTCTTGCTGTTGTTTGTGCTGCCTTGCACAAGCTTGGGAATTGTAAGTACGTACGTATGCTGAACTTATTTTGCGCCGTACATAGCCAACTCTGCAAATCGGAGGTGTGGGACTTGGTGTACTTATGCAATTGGAACTTGTATACTTAGAAGTATATCGTTTTATCGATTTGCTTACCTTTCCTATACTTTGCACTCCGATCGTTATTTTTGTATTGTTTGTTGTTGCAACTTTCTGACCCACCCCTACTGGACATCTGTGAAAAAGAGCTTCATCCACACCTCCAATCAGCACAGTTGGCTACGTACGATCAGGATCTTTATTTAGGACTGCAGATTTTTGCAGTCCTAAATAAAGATCCTGATTCTAATAACCAGGGTTAATCGGGTCGGCAGGTCCACACATATCCCTGACCTCTTCGACTGCGTCCTCTCCACGCTGTGCCTGGAGGCTGCGTGCGACTCGGTCGAAGGCTTCGGCGCTGCGCTGGGCCGGATGTGCGGGCGCCTGCGTCCGGGCGGGTAGCTCGTCATGGCCACTGTGTTGCAGGAGACGTTCTACCGCGTCGGCGTCGAGACCTTCGGGGTGCTGCCCGTGGACGAGGGCAACGTGGTAGACGCCGTGAGGGCGGCGGGGTTGACGGTCTGCCGACTGACCAAGCACGGGGCGCCTGATGTCGCTGGAGGGGAGAGGGCCTCTGACTTCAAGGGGTTGCTCTTAATCGTAGCGCAGAAAAAATAACGTCCGTATTTTTTGTGTTTAATTTAGTTTCCCCCCCCCCCCACGCACCTCCGATTAGCATGGGTAGCTTTGTACGGTGCAAAAGAAGTTCAAACTACATCAACTAATTTCATTAGAACTGCATATTGTGTTTAGTTTGCTGTACTACCCTCGCAACTTCGATTAGCACGGTTGGCTACGTACGGTGCGAAAGAAGTTCAACATACATATGTAGAGTAGTCGGGGACATTACTTCACGCTCACCTTCCGGTGTGATGACGTCACAGGATGTGACGTCCTGCACAGGGGGTGGGGCGATGATGTCATGTTTCCCTGGGGTACTTATTCTAGAGCCCGTGACGTGAGCGTAGTCAGTCGCAGGAGCCCGAGAACGTGAAGGGTGGAAGTTAGACCCAGGGGTAGGGCTGATGGAGTAGAGAGGAACCCAGCACCTAGCGATAGGAGTGGCTGCTTTACCCAGTCGGCCGATGTTGGTTTATCCCTCGGCCGGCGCAGTGGGAAGAGCCCAGGAAGCTAGTTGGGCTTGGGAGCCTAGGACCCCTAACCCTGGGAACAAGTGTATTACCACTTAGCCCATTATTGGCGTAAGCCCCTAATAACCCCTGGCGTACACCCCTAATAAAACCCTGGCGTAAGCCCCTAAAAATATCTGCCTCAGAGTCGTCTTTCCACCGCAACACATACATAAACTAATTTCTTTAGAACTGCTTATACTGGTAGGAACCTCCTGGTTACACCAGCCCACAGGGGATTATTGTGTCCATCCGTCCGTCGTGCATCCAAAAATGGGAGGGGTGTGGCTGGGTGGAGAGGGGGGGTGGGGACGGGCTGAGTGGGGAGGGTGGAGAGGGGCTGGGTGGGGCTGGGTGGGGGGTGGGAGGGGTGGGGCTGGGTGGGGAGGGGCTGGTCACCCTTAAACGTTTAACCTACTCACGCCGGCTTGTGCCTGCCCTCACAGTCGGCGATATTTGCGGAATACACCACGCCGCCGTTGACCCTGGCCATTGACCAAGCAACCCAACGTTCCTACCAGCTCCCTCCGCAGGAATGTGTTTAGTTCGTTGTCCTCGCATTGTAAATGTTGTGGCTTGGCTCCCGAACACACCAGTGTGCTATACTAGTGACTTGCTTGGCATGTTCTGTTTACATGACAACCCTTACTAGTTGGCTGTGTTGAGTGGTGGCTGGTTTTAATGACACATTTATATATGTATGCCTTCTAACCCAAAAAAATCTCTGTTATGTTTGTTGTCCTTCCCCCCGCACCTCTGATTAGTACAGTTGGCTACGTGCAGTGTGAAAGAAGTTCAGTATACATACTGCATGTCAGTCATTGCGCATCTCCTTCATATGGCTCATGTTCATGTAGAGCAACAAGTATGATTTTACATCGGGGTGGTTAATTAACCAGACAATTGCGTCCGGAGTAGCGGAATGTGTCGCTGCGATGCTTCCTTATACATTTGCGAATCGGATCATCGAGTTCCTTGGTCTATCCTGGGTTACCACAGTCGCACACTACAGAGTTACACCATATTTCTGTTTGCACACATTCACCATGGTTTTGTGAACTCCATTCGGCTTTGCAAACAACGTCATCAGGGTTGAAGTTGCATTGTTGAAGGTTGTACGCGTGCATGGGTCCAAAAAGGGGGTTTGCGTGACTTCGAGTGGAATCAGAATCTTTACTTTGGACTGCAGGAGCAATTCCCATGAGCTATGAAACTCTTATTTCACAGGTGTCCAGTATAGGGCAGGGGCTCGGAAAGTTACAACAACAATACAATACAAGCGGTGATGAGGGACGTGATTGAGATCCTAGTGGATGGGGGAGATGTCGGTTTTGTCAGCACACGAGTGAGGACGGGGCTTCATCTCATGTACATGCGTAGTGACACCCGATAGAGTAGCGTCCTCTGGTCTAACACCGTTTGAGATGAAGCTCAAGAGAAAGCTGTCTCTGGTGTGGACCAATCAGTTTCAAGGACAATGCATATATTATCAGAGTATGTTTTTTTTTCATTCCGACCACAAGCATTGTGGTTAATGTAGACATGATTCCTTGTGAAAGGGCTAAGTTTGGTGTTGTCAACATGACTGCTGCTTCTGCTGACTCGCTGTCAGCCAAATGCAAAGCTAATCTGATCTCTAAATTCAACCTCCTATCAAAGAAGAAACCAGAGCCACACATCACAAAGCTGGATGTCAACAAGACCGTTATTAATCAGAGTAACATCCCAATTTCTGACAATTTGAAAACGGTACTGGCCAAAGGACTAAATTTCGCTGTCACCCCTAAACATATACCAGTAGAGGATGTGATTTCTCAGGTTGATGTAGCCCTCAGAGGCATATGACACATCCATGCGGATATAGCAAGAGCTGAAATAGCCACTATCCTTAAGAGCGCTAAGAAACCCATTAGCAACATTAGCAAAAACGAACGCTCTGAACTCGCGAACCTAAAAAAGAGAGATATAGTCATCCTCTCGGCCGACAAGGGCAATGCTACGGTCATCGTGGATAAAGGCTCATATAACAACACAATCCTGGATCTACTCAATGATGGGAGTTACTCCAAAATTAAAAGCGATCCTACTAACAGCCTAACGACAAAATCATCACGAGTTCGACTTCCCTAATCGAACCAACCAAACGTCCCTTCCTAAAATCCTCGGCTGCTAGACCTCCCAGATTCTATGGTCTTCCCAAGATCCATAGAGAAGGCACCCCACTATGGCCCATCGTGTCCATGATCAACTCTCCTACCTACAAACTAGCCCGTTTTCTATCAGATACTCTGCTTCCCTTCACTGGCAAGACTTCTTCAGCAGTACTTAACTCAACCCAATTGGTCTCTATGGTCAAGGACATGACACTATCTCCTGACGATATCCTCGTTAGTTTTGATGTGATATCTCTGTTTACCAAAGTCCCAGTACCTGACACCCTAACAATAATTGAAGACTTGGTCCAACATGGATTGAATTCGGATGTACCTGTACTGGTTAGGCATTGCCTCACCAACACTTATTTTACCTGGAATGGCACCTTCTACAAACAGAATGAAGGTACCCCTATGGGCTCCCCCTTGTCACCAGTGATAGCCAATGTGTTCATGGAAAAGTTTGAATCAGACGCCATCCAGACGTCCACCCTGCGTCCTTCCTTGTGGAAGAGGTATGTGGATGACACTTTCGTCATTTGGCCACATGGCCTCCCAGCATTGAACCACTTCCTGTACCACATAAATTCCAGACACCCATCCATCAGATCCACCATGGAAGTGGAGAAAGATGGCAAACTACCATACTTAGATATTCTGTTTGAGAGGAGACCTGATGGATCCTTGGGACATTCTGTCTACAGGAAAGCCACCCACACAGATTCCTACTTGAAACCTGATTCCCACCAGCACCCGTCTCAAAAGAATTATCTCATCAAAACACTATACCACAGAGCTCATGGCATTTCTGACCAACACCACCTGGCCAGTGAATTAAGACATGTACATCGGGCCCTCAGGATGAACGGATACTCTGACCGCACCATCCGCCAAGCAGTTTCTCCCACCATACAGAAACAGCCACTTGAAACTCCGATCAAAACTATCACGTTGCCATACATAGCAGGCGTGACCAAAAAGATCTCCAAAATTCTAAACGAACATAAGATCCAAGTCCGATTCAGTACAGTACATAAAATACGTGATTTAATTCCATCTGTGAAGGATGTTATTCCTGACTTGCAATACCCTGGAGTCTATAAACTGAGTTGCAGCTGTGGTGATTGTTACATTGGGGAAACGAAACGTCATATCTCTGATCGTGTCCGCGAGCACAAGTCAGATCTGAAACACGGCAAAATTGAGTCTTCTGCCGTTGCCGATCATTGCTACAACGCTGTCGGTTCCCATGAGATTGTCTTTTCCGAGACCAAGGTGCTCTGCAATCCTTCTGGCTACCATCAAAGGTTTGTACACGAAGCCATCCAGATATACAAAACAGACATAACTTCAACCGTGATGATGGGTACAAACTGAGTAATCATTGGAAAGATGTTATTAACCATGTGTAGAGGTGTAATTGCGCATGGTTACGAATGTTGAGGTGTGATTATGCATGGCCACGGATGGCCAACAAACACAAGGGGCGGGGTTACGGCCGTACACAAGGGTGGCGCTCGCACCGACGTCCGAATGTGCGTCCCCCACGGGCCCCCCCTCGGGGGGAGTCCTATAAAAGGTGATGAGCTCGAGGGCTCGAGGTGGGGACTCAGCTTTAACCAGAGAAGACAGAAGACCTGCTAGTGTAGGCCCCAGAGCTCCCCTGGCTCGCTGTCCTTATAAGGGCCGACCAGGGCAAGCCGGTGGCGTGGCCCCGAGAGCCCAGACGAAGCTGGTCTGGTGACTCAGGGAGCCGGGATCCCAGCTTAACCAAGCTGGGACAGATAGCCTCCCCTAGTCCCGTAGTGGAGGAATTGGTATAGGTTAGAGGGGTTAGCTGTCGAGAAATCCCTGTAGCCCAGTGACCTGTAATAACTGTGTTGGTGTAATAAATAAGTGTGCCTCCGATCCTGTCGTCAAGCCTCCATATACTTACTACATCTGGTGTCAGAAGTAAAACGTCCAAACGATGGACACACGAGGGACGACACGTACCAAGGAGTCGGAGATGGAAGACGCCGCGGCCGAATCAACACCAGAGATGGCCGGGGTCGGATCGGAGCAGCCGGGGCCGAGTACGCCCGCGCCGCTACGACAAGAGGGGGGGGATGCGTCGGCTGAAGGACTCCGGCTGGCCCACTCCCGCCTGGCGGAACTGCTCTACGCCGCGGCCGCCGCGTTGGAGGAGATCACGCGGCTGGGGGCTGGAGGGGCAGCGCGGGTCGACGACAGCAGCCGGCGCGCGGCGACGTTTCCCGCCACCCCGACGCGGCTCGCGGTTAAATTTCCCGCCATCTCTACAGTGCGAGCGGACGGCGGGGCCGGCCCGCGTCACGTGACTGCTGAGCGCCAAGCACAAGCCGTGACATCATCAACACCGGCCGGCGCGTCAACATCGGAGCGACCGGCGATGCCATGCGCACAGCCCGCCCACACTGTATCATCGGCGGGGAGCGACGGAGAGCGATCTGCAGCCACGGACGTCGCCTTGCAGCAGCGTCTGCCGCCTCTGAAAGAATTCGTAGGCGCAGACGGAGACTGGGGCGGCTTCAAGAGGCGGTTCATCGCTCATCAAGAGATGGCGAACTGGACGGACGCCGAGGCTCTACGCGCGCTGCCGGCGATGCTGGACAACGACGCTCTGGCTACCCTCACCTCGGCGCCTAGGGAAAAGCGCGCCACTCTACACCTGGCGTTGCAGCTGCTGTCGGCCGTCTATGGGCCGCCTTCGGACTGCAGGCAGCTGTTCCACGATCGGCATCGGGGCGCTAACGAATCGCCCCTGGCCTTCCGGACGGCTCTCCTAGCCCTGGCAAAGGCTGCTTTTCCAAGGATGGACGAGGAAGGAGTGGATGCCATGGTAGCTGAGAAGTTGCTGCTACTCGCTGATGAGCTGGACGTCAACGTCCTGGCTCAAGACGACGCGGAGATGTCGTCCCTGCTGATCGCGCGCCACATACACGGGGGCTTGCGGTCCCTACGTCGGAAGGCGGCAAAGGGAGCGGCCGGCCATGCCATGGCGGCCACCGCCCTCCCGTCGGAGGAGGTCTGCGGGGTGGAGCGGCTAGGGGAATGGAGATCGGCGGCGCCACAGGCTCGGAATGGACCGAGCCGCCAGGAGCAGCCCAGGACATCTGGGGCGCTCACACGCTGCTACAACTGTGGCCTGCAAGGCCACGTTGCGTCAGGATGCCGGGCTCCCCGTCAGCGCGGGGCGACACCTCGCCAGGACGCCACGCCGTCTCCTCCCAAGCTCCAGCAGAGAAATACGGCGAGTCGCGGCACCTCACACGTTTGGCCCACACACACATCCGACACACACTCACGCGCTCAACTAAACAGGGCTCCAAATTCCCCGTCCGTCGCGCGCGATTGTTCGGTAATGCGGCGAGCGCTCCAACCAGGTCAGTGGTCGGAGCTCGCCCATCGTGTCGTTGCTGCGTCGGCGGGATCATCGGTTGTGGTCGGTCACATTGATGGGGTAGAGGTGCGGATTTTAATTGACACAGGGGCATCGGCGACCATTATATCTGATTTGATTTATAACATCCTTCCCATTCAAAGTCGTCCCTTGCTCCCTGTTGACGTGCCATGCTATGCTGCTAACGGGGGCTCGCTGGGAATTATTGGGCAAATCCGCGCCACTATCTGCATCGGAGACATTACATTATCCGGCCCTGTTTTGGTTTCCTCCTCACTCGCGGTTCCGTGCCTGTTGGGGACGGATTTCTTGGCCAAAATGCCCATCCGTATCCTGATTGACCAGGGGTGCATTGAGCTCCCATCGGGCCGACGCGTTACTTTTTTGTCTTCCCCCACCACGGAGCGTCGGGCGTTTGCCACTGTGCAGGCGCTCGTGACAAAAACTGTGCGCGTACCTCCGGGGGCTCAGATGCTCGTCCCTCTTAGGTTGCGTCGGCCGTTTAACGAAGGGGTTGCGGATAGGGGGGTCTTGTTGGGACCATCTCGGGCCGGGGTCAATGGACCCGATTTGCTCGCGGCTCAGACCATGGTGAGAGGGGATGGGGACCCCTTCATTGCAGTTCTTAATGTGGGATCGCGAACGGCCGTGGTTCCTCAAGGGACCGTGCTTGCACACGCAACGCCGGTACCCTATGAGGAACCACTCGTGGGTCAGGTATCCACCGATCCTCCGTCGCGACCGCATTCGGACTGTGATGACGGATGGCTGGATGCGCTTTGCGCGGGTTCAGTGGACCTGTCCGACTCGCAGCGCGCGCAGCTGCGAGTTCTCCTGAGCGAATTTGCTGACGTTTTTAGTCAACACAAATTTGATATTGGTTGTACCAAATTGCTGCGACACCATATTGACACGGGTGACAGCGCGCCAATCCGCCAAAATCCCTTTCGGTTGAGTCCCGCCGAAAAGGATCATGTCAAATCGGCTGTTGATGACATGCTAGCCGCCGATATCATTTCCCCTTCCAACAGTCCGTGGGGCGCGCCGATCGTTTTGGTGAAAAAACACGACGGCTCACTGCGGTTTTGTGTCGACTTTCGCCGTCTGAACAAAATCTCTGTGGCAGATGCGTACCCGCTTCCTCGAATGGATGAGTCGCTCGATGCCTTGGCGGGGGCGCGATTCTTTTCCACCCTCGATTTGCTATCTGGATTCTGGCAGCTTCCTCTGGATGACGAATCAAAACCTAAGACTGCTTTTCGTACGCCGCAAGGTCTCTTCCAATTTAACCGCTTGCCGATGGGTTTACATTCTGCGCCGGCAACTTTTCAGCGGTTAATGGAATTGGTCTTGGCAGGTTTGCAATGGGATTCGTGTTTGATTTACTTAGACGATGTCATCGTCTTTAGCAAATCCTTCGAGGAACACCTCCAGAGGTTGCGTGCTGTTTTTCTCAAAATGCGGGCTGCCAATTTGAAATTTAAACCGCAGAAGTGCCATTTACTCCGCGAATCGGTGCGATATTTGGGTCACATTGTTGGGCGCTCGGGGATATCCACTGATCCCGCCAAAACGGAATGCGTCAGCTCCTGGCCGACTCCCACCTCGGTGGGAGAGGTCAGGAGTTTCATTGGGTTCGCATCGTATTATCGACGATTTGTGGCTGACTTCGCTACGATTGCGAAACCATTACATGCCTTGACGTCCAAGGGAGTCAGGTTTCATTGGGGGCCGGAGGAGGAGGCTGCTTTTCGCGCCCTCCGGAATGCTTTGGTGGGGGCTCCGCCGTTGAATTACCCCGATTTTTCACAACCCTTCTTGCTCGATACTGATGCGAGTAACACGGGCATCGGGGGCGTGCTGTCCCAGCTCATTGGGGGCGTAGAGCATGTGGTGGCTTACGGTAGTCGGGTACTGTCTCCAGCCGAACAGCGGTACTGCGTTACCCGTCGGGAATTATTGGCGATTGTTTATTTTATTCAGCAGTACCGCCCGTATCTGTACGGTCGGCGATTCACCGTCCGTACAGATCATGCGGCACTACAGTACGCCCTGCGGGTTCAACAACCATCGGGCCAGTTGTCTCGATGGTTGGAGATTCTCCAAGACTATGACTTTGTCACCACATATCGTAAGGGTGTCCGCCACACGAACGCTGACGCCCTGTCACGATTGCCACCCACTTCGGAGTGCGCGTGCCTCCTGGGTTCGGGGCGTTGTAGGCCCCCGAACGTCACCACCGATTCGGTCCTCGTGGCCGCTACCGATGCGCCTTCAGCTTCGGGTCCTATCGAGCAAGAAGGGAGGGATTCGTTGCTAGGGTTGTCGGTCGCGGAATGGGGACGCCTCCAAATGGAGGACACCTCCCTCCTCGCTCTGCGCCGTCGCGTCGGGGGGGCTGGTCAGGGGGTGGCGAACGTTGACTCGTGGGGGTTGTTCCAGGGTCTTTTAATGCACTGGGATGGGAAAACCCGCCGCCAGCGGCTCGTGGTGCCTGCAGCATTAAGGGGTAAGGTGGTATGGGCTGTTCATGAGCGGCTTCTGCACTTGGGGGTTCACAAGACCTTTGCCACGCTCCAGCTAGATTTCTTCTGGCCGGGCATGGCAAAGGACGTGGGGGATCTCCTGGGGTCGTGCGCGCAATGCGCGCAGAGGAAGCCACCTGCTAGGGGGTCCAACCCTCCGCTGCAGTCCATAAAGGTTTCCCGGGTTAACGAGCTCGTCGCTCTGGACATACTCGGCCCATTTCCCGCTACGCCCAGGGGCAATAGGTATTTATTAACGGGGGTCGAGTACTTCACGAGATGGCCTATGGCCTGGCCCCTGGCCAACCAGTCGGCAGCGGCCATCGCGGAGGCCTTTGTCCAGGGCTATGTCCTCGACAAGGGTGCTCCGGAACGGCTGCTTACTGACCAGGGTAGGAATTTTTCTGGTAAACTCCTACGCGAGGTGTGCGACCTCTTGGGTACGGAGAAGGTTCGGACCTCTCCGTATCACCCACAAACTGACGGGATGGTGGAACGGCTGCATCGGACCATCTCGTCTATGCTGTCCCAGCAGGTGTCTGTATCCCAGACGGATTGGGACCTTCGTATAGCCGGGGTGTTGCAGGCCTACAGAATGGCTCCCCATGCAGCCACCGGGTTTTCCCCTTTCTTTTTAATATATGGGCGCGAGGCAAACCCCCCTGTGGCGACCCAGCTCAAGCTCTCGGCGCCCCAGGCGAAGTCTAACTTGTCCGAACACGTTTAATTTAACATCAGCAAATTGTCTGAGGCGCGGGAAGCGGCCGCGCAAAATTCTGATCTCCGCCAGAAGGCGAACGAGAGGCTTCGGTTGGGGCGGGTACAGGTGGTCAAATGGAAACCGGGGGACAAGGCGTGGTTGCACTGTCCCCAGGTGCCGCTGGCAACCTCGTCGAAATTGGTACGGCCGTGGCGGGGGCCAGTGGAGGTCGTACAGGTCTTGCGGCCGCAATGTGTTCGCGTCAAGTGGGGGAGGCGCCGGTGGTATGTGCACCCCTCAAGGTTGAAACCATTCATCGCGCCGCCCCGGGGTTCACACGCACACACGCATGGCCAAACGTGTGAGGATTCCGCCGACTCCCCGGCGTCGCTGCGCTCGCCTAACTTGACATCAACTGTTCCGTCCCCAGGTGCAACAGGAGTAACGGGTCCACACCCACCAACCCCTCCCGGAGGGGTCGGGGGTCACTCGGCAGCGACGCCTGATTCTCTTGTACCCGGACCGTCAACAACCGTCACTGAGCGTGCCGGGACGGGCCCTTGTGACGGGCCCGCCGCGAGAACGCGCGCCAAAACGCGCAGACTGTTGTGAGGTCGGCCGTTGGGGGGCCTTGGGGACAATGGGAGGGGTGGCGTCCGGAGTGTGTATATATGTTGGTTTTGGGGTGTTTATTCGGTGGGAGCGCGTCGGGTTATTTTTTTTCTCTCTCTCTCTCTTCCTGTTGTTATTCTTGTTAAGATTCTCTTGTTCTTGTTAAAAATTACGCGAGGCACACACACGGGGTTTTCGCGAGGAATGCACCTTTATTCACGATTTTTTTTTTGCAGCCAGGGACGGCTGCGAGCTGTACAAGGGGGGGGGGGTGATGTAGAGGTGTAATTGCGCATGGTTACGAATGTTGAGGTGTGATTATGCATGGCCACGGATGGCCAACAAACACAAGGGGCGGGGTTACGGCCGTACACAAGGGTGGCGCTCGCACCGACGTCCGAATGTGCATCCCCCACGGGCCCCCCCTCGGGGGGAGTCCTATAAAAGGTGATGAGCTCGAGGGCTCGAGGTCGGGACTCAGCTTTAACCAGAGAAGACGGAAGACCTGCTAGTGTAGGCCCCAGAGCTCCCCTGGCTCGCTGTCCTTATAAGGGCCGACCAGGGCAAGCCGGTGGCGTGGCCCCGAGAGCCCAGACGAAGCTGGTCTGGTGACTCAGGGAGCCGGGATCCCAGCTTAACCAAGCTGGGACAGATAGCCTCCCCTAGTCCCGTAGTGGAGGAATTGGTATAGGTTAGAGGGGTTAGCTGTCGAGAAATCCCTGTAGCCCAGTGACCTGTAATAACTGTGTTGGTGTAATAAATAAGTGTGCCTCCGATCCTGTCGTCAAGCCTCCATATACTTACTACACATGCAAAAATAGATTTAACTGCACATATTTGGACCATCTTATTTGACAGGCACTATTCTACTTTACCGAGTGTTGACATCCCCAGCGTTTAACAGCACTCTGCTCTCCTTTTTTGTATTTGGATTGTCAACCAACATCGGGTAAAATATCAACAAGATGCACCTACTGTTCTCTTTTAGCCCCGCCCACCCCCCCAACACGTTCCACTCATTGGCTTCCACATTCAGCAAACCCCCTCCCCCTTCCCTCCCCCCTTAAACTTGTATTTAAGAGCTTGACTCTTGGAAGTTTGCCTCACTTGAGACAGTAAATCTAGTTGTGACGGTCCCACCTGATGATGGAGATTTCTGTTGCCTCCGAAACTTCGTGATTTATTATTTTATTTCTATTATTTTTTACCTACGTGACTTTACCGAAAAACCTAAGAGTAGGAACCACCTGGTTCCACCAGCCCACAGGGGATTATTGTGTCCGTTCGTCCGTCCGTCCGTCGTGCATCCAAAAATGGGAGGGGTGGGGTTGGGTCGAGAGGGGAGGGGCTGGGTGGGGAGGGGAGGGTGGGGAGGGGCTGGGTGGGGAGGGTGGGGCTGGGTGGGGGGTGGGAGGGGTGGGGCTGGTCACCCCGTGGTGCCCTTATAAAACTCAACGTTTAACCTACTCACGCCGGCTTGTGCCCGCCCTCACAGTCGGCCATATTTGCGGAATACCCCACGCCGCCGCTGACCCTGGCCATTGACCGAGCAACCCGACGTTCCTACCAGCTCCCTCCGCAGGAATGTGTTTTTGGTTGAATAAAAATGGTGACTGTGCAGTCGAATAAAGAATCACTGGTTGAATAATGATTAATAATAAAAGTGTTTTCGGTTAGATTGCGTTATTTATAAATGTGTTGTAACCCTCCACCACAAGACATGGCCAAAAAGTAAAGAATGTGTCACGTTTACAAAAGACAAGTAGTTCATTACTTTAGCCCACCGGTGTGTTGAAGTGTGAATCAACATCATTTACAATTTTTGAGTATGACGTTTCTCTGGTAATTACATCCAGCATCATCGGGCAATTTGCCAGAATGGTGAAGCCCTCCACTTGCTCCCGGTCTTAAATAGACCATCATTTAACCCAATTAGGTGCAGTGATTTGAGGCAGAGAGGGGAAGGGTATTGTAATTATATAATAGACTAGCTTTACTACCCGGCTTCGCCCGAGACTTGGATTCTTGTCTTGGATTAATACACGGCGTGAGGGGGGGGGGGATGCGTGATGTCAGCAGGCACACTGCGTGACGCTGCCGCATGCGGGTGTCATCACAGATGTGACGTCACCGCTCACTTGCCGTGCAAAATATATCCATTATTGCGCCCCCCCCCCCCCCCCCCCAAATAAAATTAAAATCTATTTTTATACTTTTTGCATTGTGTACAGTCTGGATGCTACCCGCATGCCAAATTTCAAGTTTGTCGCATGTCGGGAAGTATGCTAAACATTTCGAACAGACACACATTCACAAATTTATCTTTTTTATATATATAGATTGGTAATTATTCAATTGTTGTTAATTAGTATTTGTTTCCCCTTTAAGGAATTGTAATATATATTGTATTTAATAATACGCTTCCAGGCCGCACTAAGCCTGTATCTGTCAGAGCGATGAAAGTAATTTGTATTTCTCTCAATTTCAATGGATTCTCTAATTAGTATTGGCCAGTAATAATTAGTTTTACACAACACTTCAACGTTATCAAAATCAATTGAGTGTCCTTGTTGATGTTCTGCCACTGCCGACAGTTGTGTTTGAGATAATTTAGTATTTCTTTGTTGTTCTTTTAGTCTTATGCTGATGTTACGTCCCGTCTGACCAATATAGCATCTGCCACATAAACAATTAATCCGATATACACCTTCTGTTAGTAATTTAGGTAATTCGTCTTTAGTGTAAGATACTAGTTTTTGAATTTTGTGTACTGTACTAAATCTTTCTTTAATGTTTTGCTTTTGCAAATCACGGGCTAATTTGTCAGTTACTCCTGAGATATATGGTATTTTGATTGTTTTAACAATCTGATCGCTTTCAGCAGTGTTGCTTTGCGTTCATGATTTGGCATTCAGTGCTCTGTAATGTGAGCATTATTGTAGCCACTCTGCCGTAGTGCTTCTTTAACATGTTTAATCTCTCTCACTAGACTTTCACCATCTGACACTGTTTTAGGCCATTGTATGAGTGTCTTGATAAGAGAGGATTTCTGAGCTGGGTGATGATGTTAATCTGAATTCAGATAGGCATCAGTGTGCGTTCGCTTTCGGTAAACGCTGTGTGTTATTTTGCCATTTAGACCATGTCCAAGCAAAATATCTAGGAACGTGAGTGTGTTACTCACCTCCATTTCCATGGTGAATTGGATGGCCGGGTTTTGTGCATTGAGATGATTTAGAAAATCATTAAGTGTATCTTTACCATGTGGCCAGACAACCAAAGTGTCTTGAACATATCTAAACCAAAAATATGGTTTTAATGTACGAGGCGAGTGCTCTTGTTTCAAAGTTTTCCATGTACAGATTTGCTACAGCAGGAGATAAAGGAGAGCCCATTGCAGCTCTTTCCTTTTGTTTAAAGCAATCACCTCTCCATAAGAAGTGTTATTTAAACAATGGTCAGCGAGTTTCGGGATGTCTTTTGGTAAACCTGTATTCTTTACGAGTGTATCAAGTAATTTAAGCGACTCGTTCACTGGAACCTTTGTGAATAGAGAAATCAAATCAAAACTTACCAGAATATCATTAGGGTGAAGTTTAATATCTTTAATCACATTCACAAGATGTTCTGAATTCCTTACGAATGAAGATGTCCTACCGATGTAGGGCTGTTTTGTTTAGTCATATATGTTGCTAATGTATATGTGGCAGAGCCAATTGTACTGACTATGGGTCGTAATGGGATGCCGGTTTTATGCATCTTTGGTGGCCCATACAGTCTCGGTGGTGTTGAGGCCCTTGGCTTAGTTTGGTTTTGCTCAGTCTTAGGGATTAATGCATTTGCAGTGATTGTAGTAGTCTTACTTTGAAAATTTTAATGTAGGTACTTTCCTCTAGTAAATCTTTAATTGTATTATCATAATCGGCTCGTGACATCACTGCAGTAGTGCGGCTCTTATCAGCTGCCAGGATTTGAATATCTTTATTTAATCGGAGCTCTCTTAAGGCGTTTGCTTCGTTCGAGCTAATATTTTCTTTTGCTACTTTGCTATTCTCAATTATTTTGGCAACCTCGTGTCGAATCATCTCTGCCTCGTTATGTGGAAGGAGTCTTACCGCTGATTCCACCTCAGCAATGATCTCATCCACTGGAATCGTGCGTGGGGTAACGGCAAAGTTAAGGCCTTTGGAAAGGATGGAAATCATGTCACTGGTGAAAACAGTATTAGTTCAGTTCCTTCCGGTTTTGTTTTTAAATTGTTCGTTTTTAGTAGGGAATAGTTTATTATGAAGTCTAGAAATGTATTCATTTGGCTAGTTTTTGTTAGATTAAACACATTATCAGCCGATTGTTGTTATAGTATCAATTATATTCCAATAATGCATGGATACACTATTGCTTATATCTAAGTGCAACTTGCCTTAGAAATTCCGAAATATATGACAATTCACTCCTGTTGTGCTGTATTCTCTCTAATTATAATAATTCGATAGCTTTGTGTAGTAGTTGGTTAGCTTTAGCATACTTTGTGTGATGTTATTTAACTGCGTTTGGTATTACCTTCGAATCTCTGCACCTTTTGAGGAACGCGAGTGAATATATCAATTTCATCCGCTTGATGCGGAGCTTCTCCAATTTCTGGTTTTAAGAAAAGTATCCTCCCCATAGAAGTTAGTCAGTTTAACACGTAGGCTTTCGCGACCAATATTATTCATAACACTGGTCAACACACTTTTTCTGGCATAAGGTATTCCAACGGTTTTAATGTAATTTTGGGGTGCTAATCCAAATCTGGCATCAGTTTTTGTCTATCACATCAGGTTTTTGAGATATCAAATATAGCATTTTCAATAAAAACAGCAAATTTATGCTCATATACGAATAGCTAAACAGACATCCATACAAGATAATATACAATAACTAGATTGACTACCCGGCTTCGCCCGGGTCTTGGATCCACGACGCCAGGCCGCCTTTGTCTCCCCAGTGAGGATGGTCACACACGACACCAGTTATGCGTTTGAGGCTGAGTCTACCTAGGGGAGGCCCAGGTCGGGTTGAAATAATCGTCACCGGTGGTGGCCGTGAGTGGGAATCGGCGTACGTGTTACAAATTGACTAACTTTACTTCATAGCCAGGCTACAGTGTACATTCTAGACTGCCAGTACACGCAGCCAGCTGAATAAGCAGGCTGCAGTCTACATAATAGACGGGCAGTACGCTAAACCAGCTTAATGACTATTTGTACAAATAACATTTAAAGAATCGATTATAATAACCAGGCTACGGTCTACATTATAGACTGCCAGTACACCCACTCAGCTTCATAAGCAGGCTAGAGTGTACATGATAGAGTGGCAGTACGCTCACCGAGCTTAATAAGCAGGCTACAGTCTACATTATAGACTGCCAATACACTCAGGCAATTTAATAAACAGGCTACAGTCGACATTATAGAATGTCAGTACGCTCACCCAGCTTAATGACTATTTGTACAGTGACCATTTAAAGAATAGAATGTTGGCGCGTTGGGTTTAAAAGTAATATTAATTGCACACAATGTGGTGGGGGGGGGGGAGTGAAGAGTATGTGAAAGTTTGATGAATTTACCTCAGAGTAGCGTGGTGGGTGTGGAGGCCTAGTAGCGTGCAGAGCCTCCGGCCTCGCCCAAATTGGCCACCCGGCAGAGGCAGGGTACGGGTGGCGTTCCCCCCCCCCCCCGCGCTACAATAATACTGTGTAATCGCTATTATTTAATTATCTACGGAGCGTATAATAGTAATTGAAGACATTGGGGTGGGAGGGGAGTGAAGAGGACGTGAAACTGTGATGAATTTACCTCAGAGTCGCGTGTTAATGCGTGCGCCTATTTTTAACAGGGAATTAAAAATGGCGAATGCGTCGCTACCCGTTGCCAGGGGCAACGGCCGGACCAATCGTGTGTCGCAATGCAGGGGCAACCGCCGGACCAATCGTGTGTCGCAAATCCCTGACATTTCGTCCAATGAAAGTGCGTATGGTCCGGCGACACACAGACACACAGACAGACAGACAGATTCACGATTTTATATATATAGATAATGAAACAAACATTTAATGAGCCGTAGCACAAAGTTGTGAGAGTGACTGCATATCAATGTGAGTGAATGCATATTACCATGTAAGAATTGAATTGTGAAGATACGAAAAATATGTACAAAAAGGTCATTCACAATAGTGATGTTACATCTGAAAAAACGACCTCTTTGTTTACAATCTCCGATGTACAGCTTGTGGAATGTCTCTCATCAAAGACCAGCAGTAATCTGCCATCATGTTTGAGTCCCGTCAGCCTTGGTAACGTTCTTCCATAACTTTAATGTCTTGATGAAAGCATTCACCTTGCTCTTCGCTCACGTGACCCATGTTCTCTGGAAACTGGGCCAAGTGAATATGTAAGTAGTGAACCTTGATGCTCATTCTACATCCAAGTGCTTGGAAACTCAAGAGCAGCTCCTCCACAATCTCTCGATAGTTGTCCGCTTTCCTGTTCCCAAGGAATTCCGCACCACATCAGAGAATTCATTCCAAGCTCTAGCCTCTGCCGCAGTCATTTTTGTAACAAAGTGTGGATCCCTGATGAGTGTTCTTTTTTGAGGGCCATCAAATATTCCTGCCTTTTTCTTCTCGGCACTGAGACTTGAAAAGGTTGAACATATATAGCTGAAGCAGTCTCCAGTGTGATCAGGAGCTTTGAAGAATTGCTTCATTAACCCAAGTTTTATGTGCATTGGGGGAAATACAATTGTATTCCTATCAACCAGAGGCTCATTCTTGATGTTCTTGTCACCAGGCATCAAACTGATTCTTGGTGGCCAGTTATTTTTAACCCAGTGTTCTAATGTAGCCCTACTCTCCCAGTAGCACAGGAAACAAGGGTATTTGGTGTGACCTCCTTGCTGACCCAGCAGAAAATTAACCATTTTCAAATCAACACAAATTAGCCATCCATGAACATGGTATTCCAATCTATCCAGAACAATCTTGATGTTGGCATACTCTTCATTCATTTTTACAGAGTGTCTTATTGGGATTGAACCATATATATTTCTGTTGTGAAGTAACACACATTTCAAACTCCTTTAACTACTGTCAATAAAAAGTCTCCATTCACTTGAATCATATGCGGGCAGTCCCATATTGAGAAGAAGCCCTTCAACATCTTTACAATAAACAAGTTGACCATCTGAATGGAAGTACTTTCGCAGTGCTGCTTCTCTGTTACGATAAAAGGAGACACTAGTGCCAGGTCTGAGTAGTCCTTTCTCTTGCAGCCTGGAAGCCAACAATTCAGCAGACTGCTTTGGCAAATACAAATCTCTTACAAGATCATTCAATTCAGGCTGACTAAACAGAGACATTTTATCACAATCTGCATCAGATGGCGTATATTCGATCTGAGCATCATCATCTGTAGAAGCAGGTAAATTGAGGGATTCAACATCAATCTCTGGTAGCTCAGTAAATACAGGCACAGGTGTTTCCTCACAGTGCTCAACTGGTCGTCTGGCAGATGGGATATCTGGGTATTGTAAGTGTTGTTTGTTTTTCTTATTGAAACCTTTTACATTGACAAGGCAGAAGTAGCAGTTATCCAAACGGTTGTAGGTTCTCTCCAAACCATTGGCACACCAAACTTCAGCTTAGCATTTTTTCCTTTAGACCATGATCGCAAAGTTTTAACACAGGGATTACACACTTTGTGAGGAGCCCAATTTTTGTCTTGGTCTCCAAGTCGTACTTTAAAGTAGGCAAGATAAACCTTCTTGACAAAGGTATTGATGTTGCGCCTTTGATCCTGCAAAGTGAAGCTGCCACAGATGTAGCAGAAGATATCTGGGTCATTACTGCATTTCCTTCTTTCGGATGTTGTGGCCATTGTTAGATCACGCCCTGCAGAAGAAAAAATATTAAATAAATGTGGATATCTACATAAAATGATATTATAAACACACTATCCTAAAAATAAAGCACCATATTTTAACACTAAAGCAGTCACTGACTCGCAACAACTTCATAAGTTACAGAGTTAATTTCGGGTAAAATCAATGAAAATGGGGTTTGCCGATAGCATAAAAATGAGATGTGATAGAGCAAATCTGAGATCAGATTTGGAATCAGCACCCTGAAATTAGTCTAAAATAGCTGCAAAAGTCCAGGCCAGAAAAAAATAGTTGACCAGTGTAATAAAGTGTTTTTTTGGGTTAGATCGCGTTATTTACAAATGTGTCGTAACTCTCCAACCCTAGCCGACACGGCCAAACAGTAAAAAAATTGTGTCACGTTTACAAAAGACAAATAGTTCACTACCGAATAATGATGCTGACTGGTTTGAATAATGGATGACCAATTGCATGTAGGATGATTACTGTGTGGTAGAAAAGGATAGTGACGGGTTGAATAAAGAATGGATATTATGTGGTTGAATAAAGTATTAGTGACCGTGTGGTTGATTAAAGGATGGTGGTGTTTGCGTGGTTGAATAAAGGATAGGGAGTTTGGTTGGCTAGAATATGACCGGTTGCATAAAGGATGGAGACTGGGATGTTGAATAAAGGATGGTAAAGGATGGTGGTGTTTGCGTGGTTGAATAAAGGATGGCTGCGGTTGATTAAAGGACGGCTGCGGTTGATTAAAGGACGGCGACCTTGGTTGAGGTCCAATAAGGGACGGCGGCTGTGTTGAACCGAGGCAGCGCGCTGCTGGAACGACGAATGCGGTGGGATCGAGGGGGACGACGCAAAATGTTCCTCCTGTAAAGTTGTAA
This sequence comes from Lethenteron reissneri, assembly GCF_015708825.2. Taxonomy (NCBI): domain Eukaryota; kingdom Metazoa; phylum Chordata; class Hyperoartia; order Petromyzontiformes; family Petromyzontidae; genus Lethenteron; species Lethenteron reissneri. The sequence goes on from NC_083840.1 coordinate 1,267,658, forward strand.
CCTGTAGGGGGGTGGGGGTCGAGGTTGCGGGGGGGAGTTGAGTTGGCGGTGGTTGCGGGGGGGGGGGGGTGTTTGGGGTGTTGGGGTTGGTGGTGGTTGGGGAGGTTGGAGGGTGGGGGCGTTGGGGTGGTGGGTTGGGGGGCTTGGGGAGGGGTGAGGGGGTGGGGGGAGTGGGGAGTTGGGGGAGTTGGGGGAGTTGAGGGGTTGGCTGGTGGTTGGGGGGGGGGGGGGGTTGGGGTGTTTGGGGGGGGGGTGTTGGGGTTGGTGGGTTGGGGGGTGAGTGGGTGAGGGGGTGGGGGGCGTTGGGGGGAGTTGGGGTGGGGGGCGTTGGAGGGTTGGGGGGCTTGGGGGTGAGGGGGTTAGGGGGTGGGGCGTTGGGGGGCGTTGGGGTGGGGGGGGCGTTGGGGTGGGGGGGTTGGGGGGCTTGGGGGTGAGGGGGTTAGGGGGTGGGGGGCGTTGGGGGGGGCGTTGGGGGTGGGGGGCGTTGGGGTGGTGGGTTGGGGGCTTGGGGTGAGGGGGTGGGGGGGCGTTGGGGTGGGGGGGTTGGGGGGTTTGGGGGTAGGGGTTAAGGGGGTGGGGGGGGTTGAGGTGGGGGACGTTGGGGTGGGAGGCCACGTGACCGCGCTCCCGCCAATCGGGACGCGCCCGCGGGCGTGCGGCTGTGCGGACGTGGCGCTGGTTTGCTGGCGCGGGAAAACTGACAGTCGACGAAGCAGAGAACGCGACACAGTCCACAGAGAGGGTACTACACACAGTCTACACAGTCTACACACAGTCTACACAGTCTACACACAGTCTACACACAGTCTACACACAGTACACAGTACACACACAGTCTACACACAGTACACACACAGTCTACACACAGTCTACACACAGTCTACACACAGTACACACACAGCTACACACAGTCTACACACAGTCTACACACAGTCTACACACAGTACACACACAGTCTACACACAGTCTACACACAGTACACACAGTATACACACAGTACACACAGTCTACACACAGTACACACAGTCTACACACAGTCTACACACAGTACACACAGTCTACACACAGTACACACAGTCTACACACAGTACACACAGTCTACACACAGTACACCAGTCTACAGAGATACTACACACAGTCTACACACAGCTACACACAGTCTACCACAGTACACACGTCTACACACAGTCCTACACACAGTACACACACAGTCTACACACAGTCTACACACAGTCTACACACATTCTACACACAGTACACACAGCTACACACAGTCTACACACAGTCTACACACAGTACACACAGTCGACACACAGTACACACAGTCTAACACACAGTACACACAGTCTACAACACAGTCTACACACAGGTACACACAGTCACCACAGTCTACACAACAGTTCTACACACAGTACACACAGTCTACACACAGTCTACACACAGTACACACAGTCTACACACAGTCTACACACAGTCTACACACAGTACCACAGTCTACACACAGTACACACCTACACAGTACACACACAGTCTACACACAGTACACACACAGTCTACACACAGTCTACACACAGTCTACACACAGTCTACACACAGTACACACACAGTCTACACACAGTCTACACACAGTCTACACACAGTCTACACACAGTACACACACAGTCTACACACAGTCTACACACAGTACACACAGTCTACACACAGTACACAGTCTACACACAGTACACACAGTACACACAGTCTACACACAGTACACACAGTCTACACACAGTACACACAGTCTACACACAGTACACACAGTCTACAGAGATACTACACACAGTCTACACACAGTCTACACACAGTCTACACCAGTCTACACACAGTACACACAGTCTACACACAGTCTACACACAGTCTACACACAGTACACACACAGTCTACACACAGTCTACACACAGTCTACACACAGTCTACACACAGTACACACAGTCTACACACAGTCTACACACAGTCTACACACAGTACACACAGTCTACACACAGTCTACACACAGTCTACACACAGTACACACAGTCTACACACAGTACACACAGTCTACACACAGTACACACAGTCTACACACAGTCTACACACAGTACACACAGTCTACACAGTACACACAGTCTACACACAGTACACACAGTCTACACACAGTACACACGTCTACAGAGATATACACACAGTCTACACACAGTACACACAGTCTACAGAGATACTACCCAGTACACACAGTCTACACACAGTACACACAGTCTACACACAGTACACACACAGTCTACACACAGTCTACACACAGTCTACACAGTCTACACACAGTACACACACAGTCTACACAGTCTACACACAGTCTACACACAGTCTACACACAGTACACACAGTCTACACACAGTCTACACACAGTCTACACAGTACACACAGTCTACACACAGTACACACAGTCTACACACAGTACACACAGTCTACACACAGTCTACACAGTCTACACACAGTACACACAGTCTACACACAGTACACACAGTCTACACACAGTCTACACAGTCTACACACAGTACACACACAGTCTACACACAGTCTACACACAGTCTACACACAGTACACACAGTCTACACAGTCTACACACAGTCTACACACAGTACACACACAGTCTACACACAGTCTACACACAGTCTACACACAGTACACACAGTCTACACAGTCTACACACAGTCTACACACAGTACACACAGTCTACACACAGTACACACAGTCTACACACAGTACACACAGTCTACAGAGATACTACACACAGTCTACACACAGTACACACAGTCTACACACAGTACACACAGTCTACACACAGTCTACACACAGTCTACAGAGATACTACACACAGTCCACACAGTCTACACACAGTACACACAGTCTACAGAGATACTACACACAGTCTACACACAGTACACACACAGTACACACAGTCTACAGAGATACTACACACAGTCTACAGAGATACTACACACAGTCTACACACAGTCTACACACAGTCTACAGAGATACTACACACAGTCTACACACAGTCTACACACAGTCTACAGAGATACTACACACAGTCTACACACAGTCTACACACAGTACACACACAGTACACACAGTCTACAGAGATACTACACACAGTCTACACACAGTCCACACACAGTACACACAGTCTACACACAGTACACACAGTCTACACACAGTCTACACACAGTACACACAGTCTACACACAGTACACACAGTCTACACACAGTACACACAGACTACACACAGTCCACACAGTCTACACACAGTACACACAGTCTACACACAGTACACACAGTCTACACACAGTACACACAGACTACACACAGTACACACAGTCTACACACAGTACACAGAGATACTACACACAGTCTACACACAGTCTACACAGTCTACACACAGTACACACAGTCTACACACAGTACACACAGTCTACACAGTCTACACACAGTACACACAGTCTACACAGTCTACAGAGATACTACACACAGTCCACACAGTCTACACACAGTACACAGTCTACACAGTCTACACACAGTCTACAGAGATACTACACACAGTCCCACACAGTCTACACACAGTACACAGTCTACACAGTCTACACACAGTCTATACGAGATACTACACCAGTCCACACAGTCTACACACAGTACACACAGTCCACACACAGTCTACACAGTCTACAGAGATACTACACACAGTCTACACAGTCTACACACAGTCTACACACAGTCTGCACACAGTACACACAGTCTACACACAGTCTACACACAGTCCACAGAGAGGGTACACACAGTCTACACACAGTACACACAGTCTACACACAGTACACACAGTCTACACAGTCTACACACAGTCTACACACAGTCCACAGAGAGGGTACACACAGTCTACACACAGTCTACACGGTCTACAGAGATACTACACACAGTCTACACACAGTCCTACACACAGTCTACACACAGTACACACAGTACTACACACAGTCTAACACACAGTCCCACACGAGAGGGTACACACAGTCTACACACAGTCCACAAGATAGGGTACACACAGTCTACACACAGTCTACAGAGATACTACCACACAGTCTAACACGTCTACACACAGTCCTACACACAGTCTACAGAGAGGGTACTACACACCAGTCTACCACAGTCTACCACACAGTCTACACAGATACTACAACACAGTCTATCACACAGTCTACACACAGTCTACAGGAAGTGGTACTACACACAGTCTACACCACAGTCCTACACACAGTCCACAGAGAGGGTACTACCACACAGTCCTACACACAGTCTACACACAGGCCACAGACGAGGGTACTACCCACAGTCCTACACACAGTCTACACAGATACTACACACAGTCTACACAAAGTCTACACAAAGTCCACAGAGAGGTACTACACACAGTCTAACACAGTCTACAGAGAGTCTACACATAGTCTACACACAGTCTACACAGTCTACACACAGTCTACATAGATACTACACAGTCTACACAGATACTACAGAGATACTACACAGGGGACAGAAAGTCTGCAGAGAGGGTACGCCTAACGACACGTGCGCTGCGGTCTGTACGGTCTGTGAGCAGTGCACACACCACGCCATGCCACACCACCAAACCACCACCACCACCACCACACCAATACACCAACACACCACCACACCACACACCACACCACCACACCAACACACCAATACACCAACACACCAATACACCAACACACCACCACACCAACACACCACCACCCCAACACACCAACACACCACCACATCACCACACCAACACATCCAACACACCAACCACACCACACACCACCACACACCAACACACCAACACACCAACACACCACCACACCAACACACCACCACACCACCACATCACCACAACCAACACACCAACCACATCACCAACACCAACACACACCTACACCACCACACCACCACACCCACACCACACACCACCACACACCACCACACCACCACACCAACACACCAACACACCAACACACCACCACACCAACACACCACCACACCAATACACCAACACACCAACACACCACCACACCACCACACCACCACACCAACACACCACCACACCAACACACCACCACACCACCACACCAACACACCACCACACCACCACACCACCACACCAACACACCACCACACCACACTACCAATACACCAACACACCACCACACCAACACACCAACACACCACCACACCAACACACCACCACACCACCACACCAATACACCACCACACCACCACACCAACACACCAACACACACCACACCAACACACCACCACACCAACACACCACCACACCACACCAACCACACCACCAGACACCACACACACCACCACAACACACCACCACACCAACCACACCAACACACCACCACACCACCACACCAACCACACACACCACACCACCACACCACCCAACACACCAACACACCACACACCACCACACCACCACACCAACACACCAACACACCACCACACCAACACACCACCACACAACCACACCACCACACCACCACCCACACACCACCACACCACACACCACCACCACCACACCAACACACCACCACACCAACACACCACCACACCAACACACCACCACACCACCACACCAACACACCACCACGCCATGCCACACCAACACACCACCACACCAACACACCAACACACCACCACACCAACACACCACCACACCACCACACCACCACACCAACACACCAACACACCACCACACCAACACACCCATACACCAACACACCACCACACCAATACACCAACAGGACCACCACACCAACACACCACCACACCACACACCCACCACGCCACCCCACCCACCACCCACCACCATGCACCACCACACACCACCACAACCAACACACCGCCACCACACCCAACCACACCACCACACCAACACACCACCACACCAACACACCAACCACACCACACACCACCACACACCAACCACACCACACACCACCACACCACACACCACCACACCAACACACCACCACAACACACCACACCAATACACCAACACACCACCACACCAACACAACACCACACCACCACACCACCACACCAACACACCAACACACAACCACACCACCAACACCACCACACCAACACACCACACACCAACACACCCAACATACCACCACCCAAACACACAACACACCACCACACCAACACACCACCACACCAACACACCACCACACCAACACACCACCACACCAACACACCAACACACCACCACACCAACACACCACCACACCAACACACCACCACACCACCACACCAACACACCACCACACCAACACACCACCACACCAACACACCACCACACCAACACACCAACACACACCACCACACCACCACGCCATGCCACACCACCACACCAACACACACCACCCAACACACCAACACACCAACACCACCACACCACCAACCAATACACCAACACACCACCACACCAACACACACCACACCACACCACCACACCAACACACCACACACCACCACACCACCACACCAACACACCACCACACCACCACACCACCACACCACACACCAACACACAACACACCACCACACCAACACACCAACACACCACCAACCAACACACCAACACACCACCAAACCAACACACCACACAACCACCACACCACCACACCAACACACCACCACACCAACACACCACCACACCAACACACCAACACACCACCACACCAACACACCAACACACCACCACACCACCACACCAACACACCACCACACCAACACACCACCACACCAACACACCACCACACCACCACACCAACACACCACCACACCACCACACCACCACACCAACACACCAACACACCAACACACCACCACACCACACACCACACACCACCACACCAACACACCAAACACACCACCAAACCAACACACCACACACCACCACACCACCACACCACACACCACCACACCACACAACCACCAACACCCAACACACCACCAACCACAACCAACACACCACCACACCACCACCACCAACAACACACCACCACACCAAACACACCCACCACAACCACACCACCACACCACCACACCAACACACCACCACACCAACACACCAACACGCGTGCACGCCGCGGAGACTTTACGCGAGTTTCAAACGCCGTGCGCGTAACTTTGTATGGAGTTTTTGTTGTTGCGCAGTCTATGTGCAGTCTATACACAGTCTATATATACAGTCTATACATACAGTCTATATATATACAGACTGCATTGGTGTATAAACCCGCTACATTACGGTACTTGCCATGGTATTACACGCAGTGGGTATGAAGGATTCCCACGCAAAGTCTTGGCTGCATTGCAGTTTACACGCCTCTTGCAGTATCTATGGACTGCATGTAGCACACAGTACTTCTACAGTACTTCTACAGTACTTCTACAGGACACAGATCCCCCGTGTAGCCTTAACATTGTAGGGGCAAGTGCTTTCAGCGAGTAGCAGCGGCACACGAGGGGGTGGGTGGCCAGCACCACCGCCTTTGTCTCCCCAGCGGTGATGTTTACGCACCGGGTACTTATTTGAGGCTGAGTCTACCTAGGGGAGGCCCAAGGACCGGTTCAGATAATCGTCACTGGGTGTTGTTGGCCGTGAGCTGGAGTCGAACTCGGGGTCGCCGGGTTCGTAGCGCTAACCGCTGCACCACCGCTCCATACACACAGTACACACACATAGACACACAGTACACACACACACTTACACACACACAGTACACACACACACACTTACACACACACACTTACACACACACAGTACACACACACAGTACACACACAGTACACACACACAGTACACACAGTGCACACAGTACACACACACAGTACACACACAGACACATAGCACACACACACACAGTATACACACACAGTGTACACACACAGTACACACACACTTACACACACAGTACACACACACAGTACACACACAGTATACACACACAGTATACACACACAGTGCACATAGTACATACACACAGTATACACACACACAGTACACACACACAGTACACACACACACAGTACACACACAGTACACACGCTTGACAAACCTGAGTGCAGCAATGAAGCAAATGGACAGACAGTGGTGAGATGTTTGGATATAGAACAAGTGGCCATCATTTGATATCTTACAGAGAGAGGGTCCTTGCAGACATCTGACATTTGCGCCAGCATTGATTGAAAAGTTTTTAAAATATTTTCAGAATGGTAATATTTGTTTATACCAGAGGAATCCGATGAGCTATAAAGCTACTTTTTTCACAGATGTCTGGGAATGTAAACTTAATCTTTTTAAAATGTTACCAGGTAAGCCCTCCACTGAGTTAACTATGTACATCTTTTTCAGAAGCGACCTGCCAATCACAAACGATAGCAAGCTCAGTGAAGTGGCTTATAACGTGAAGATTTACAGCAGCCAGATAACTCTAAACGCCTGACGCTGATCCTAAATGTGGAGCGAATAACCGGGGGATCCGGAGAAAAATCCACGTGACCACGGGAAGAGAGAGACACACAAATACACAGCAGCAGGCGTCAGGGTCGGGATCGAAGCCACGACCTCCTGTATACCAGGCGAGGTAGTTAACATCTCCTTGTCACCCTGATGATGATGGTGAGAGAGAGACACGCAAACTCCCAATATACAGCAGGCGTCAGGGTCGGGTTTGAAGCCATGCCCTCCTGCATACCAGACGAGGTAGTTAACATTCTAGCCACAGTGGCACGATATTAATCCCCCCTGAGGGCACAAATATTTTACTGAAACACCTCTGCTACTGGTGGAACAGGTAATTTGGAGAAACCATACCTGTCAACCCCTAATCAGTGCCCTACCTAATTACAGACCAATTCAGACCTTATTGGTCACCCCGTGCCCTTATACATCTCAACGTTCATCTTACAAAGTCCCATCGCAAGGGAGAAACACGAACAAATAGACATCTTTTTTGCTCATCATTGAAACGGCTGTACGCCGTATGGACCTGAAAACTCTATTTCTCTGAAACAAGAATACGGGGTAAACCGTGTGGGTTGACACAGTATGATTATTCATCCTTGATTCAACCACAGTCACCATCTTTTATTGGACCACAATAAACAACCTTTATTCAGCCCCACAGTCTCGATCCTTCATTCAACTTATGAGTCGGCTGTGCCGCGCTTGTGCGTAGGCGCCGTGGTGATGGAACACACATACACCATCCTTTATTCAAGCCCACAGTCCCTATTCTTTACTCAACGCGTGAGTCGGCTCTGCGTGTGTGCGTAGGCCCCACCGCGGTGGTGATGGGCCGATGGATCTGGAGGAAGCTTTCGTGGTCGTTGGCGCCTGCGGTCCCTACCAGCGCCGTCGCTGTGGCCTGCTGCTGCTCGTGCAGGTGCCAGGACGACAGCGGCGTGGCTCCCACAATCATCGCCGTCATCGTCGTCATCGTTATCATTATCGTTGTCATCGCCATCATCGTCGTCATCGGCATCGTCGTCATCGTTATCGTCATCATCAGCATCATCGTTATCATCGTCATCATCGTTGTCATAGCCGTCGTCATTGTCATCGTCATCATCGTTATCATCGTAATCGTCATCATCGTCGTCATCATCGTCGTCATCATCATCATCATCGTCGTCATCGTCATCATCGTTATCATCGTCATCGTCATCATCGTTATCGTCATCATCGTCATCATCATCATCATCATCGTTATCATCATCGTTGTCATCGCCGTCATTGTCGTCATCGTCGTCATCATCATCGTCATCATCGGCATCGTTATCATCACCCTCACTGTCATCCGTCGTGATCATCTTGATACACCTTTATATTTTACACCTCCGAACTCTACCCCACCTCCATCAGGTTAATCATTAAGAAACAAACGATTTATTTTTTCTTTTACCAGGTAAGGCCCAGCTGAGCTCTTTGTAGCTCTTTTCAGAAGCGGACCCGGCCATCACAAACGATAGCTCAACAGAGAGTGACTTGTCATCATCACGTGGAAATTTATAGCAGTAGCCAAAGACTCTAAACGCGTGGTGACGTTGATTCTAAATGTGGAGGGGAAAAACCGGAGGACCCGGAGAAAAATCCACGCGACCAATGGGGAGAAAGACGCAGCAAACTCCAAATATACAGCAGCAGGCGTCAGGGTCTAGATCGAACCCACGACCTCCTGCGTACCAGGCGAGGTAGTTAACATCTCGCCACTTCGGCACCCAGTTTCTAACTCGCTGTGCCGGATGGAATTCAGCGTAAAGCAGCAATTGATTTAAGTGGTGAGCCCAGCACTCACCGATTCACCCTCCAGTCTCTCGCTCACTCACCGGCGGTCAATCACCTTGTCACTCTTCTATCGCTACTACTGCTACTACCGTGGTTAGCGTTCGCGTGAGCTTCAATCACCGATTCACTCCACCCATGGTGAGCCGAGGACTGGGATGAGCGAGTCGGTGAGTTGCTGTGACCTGCAGCGTGACGGTTGAACACGGTGTCGATGAGATTAAAAAAACAGCCAGTGTCTGGTCGTCCCGAGTCCTCCACGCAGGGTGGAAGAAATGAGCGAGCGAAGTTGTCGGGACCGGTTACTTCGTGGCGAGATGTTAACTCCGTTGCCTGGTACGCAGGAGGTCATGGGTTCGATCCCAACCGTGACGCCTGCTGTACGTTGGGAGTTTGCGGTGTCTCTTCTCCCCCTCTGGTCGCGTGGATTTTTCTCCGGGTCTGCCGGATATTCCCTCCACATTTAGAAACGTGCGTTTAGAGTGTTTGGCTGCGATCAATCTACACGTGAGAAACTACTTCGTTGAGCTATCATTTGTGGCCAGGTCGCTTCTGAAAAAAAATAGTTGATAGCATTGGCACTTCCAATAAGCATGGTTTTGCGATGTACAGTGCGAAAGAATTTCAACATACGTACATACAGAATGAGAGTGCTATGGCTACAGCGCAATAACACGAACCATTGTCCCAAGCTATTGTAAATACGTATGTATGTTGAACGTCTTTCGCACCGTACGTAGCCAATCGTGATAATAAGAGGTGCGGAAGATGAACAACAAACTAAACACACTAAGGAGTTAAATAGAAATGAATTTGTCAATTTAGATTTAAAAGTGCATAGCTCCCAGCGGCTTCCTAAGGGGCCGTCCATAAATGACGTCACGCACCTGGGGGGGGGGGGTCAGACATTTGTGACGATGTGTGACGAGGGGGGGGGGGGTTTGTGAATTGTGACGTCACATCAAAATGCACAACTTGAAATAAATATAGACAACACGTTCTACTTAATTAAATAGACTTTTTAATAAATGTTTTCTCCTACAACATCAGAGTGCAGCGGCACATTAAATACGCACTACAATGACAATAGTTTAAAGCGATTTGAAGCATGTTTTTTTTTTGGGGGGGGGGGGCAGAGCTTTGTGACGTCATATTTGAGGGAGGGGTCTGACTTTTTGTGACGCCGTGTGACGAGGGGGGGGGGGGGGGGCAAAAATCGTCCAAAATTGCGTGACGTCATTTATGAACGGCCCCTAATATCGGAAGGAAAGAGTGTTCCAGACGGCCGCCGATGCGCTTCTGAAAGCGTGCGACGAATGTGTCTTTGTTTCACGGCCAGTCAAAAGAACCGCCGTCGCTGCGAGTGATGACCGGAGTTCGCGTGGCGATGGTTCAACGCCCCTCGACGAGACCAGCGGGCGAGGTAACGCGGTGTTGGGAATCTCCGTGTCCCTCCGCAGGTGTACTTGGCGTTCCAGGCTGTGCTGATTATCCTCATTGGACAAATCCCGTCCGCTGGCCCCACGCGCCCACGCGCCGTCTCCCCGGAGGCCTCCCGCAGGACCTCGCCTCCCTTACAAGCCGCCAACGGCTCTTCTGTAGTCACAGAGGTAACGCGACACAGCTCAGCGGCAAGCCTCAGGGGCACGCCTCAGGGACACGCCTGTTGTGGATCTGTAAATGTTGTGGATTTGCTCTCCAACATACCCCGGGATTAGCACGCACGGTTGGCTACGTATGATGTGAAAGAAGTTCAACATGTGTAGATGCTGCACTGGTCGTCCGTGGTTCCTCCTCCGGGCGCCTCTTGAGTCGTCCTCTCTCTCGCAGAGCGAGTGAATCCTGTGCGGCAGTGGCGGCGGCGGCGCAGTGTTGCGAGTTAAGAATCAGAATCTTTGTTTAGACTGCAGATGTCCAGCAGGGGCACGGGGGTCAGAGGGTTACAAAAACAGTTTAGTGAAGGTAAACGCATCGCTTCACAAATATGTACAAATACAGTTATACCTCGGTATACCACCGCTTTGGAATACGTCGAATTTGGTATACGTCGTGTTTTGACGAGAAAAACACATCTTGGGATACGACGTCTTGCTTGGGATATGACGTACTTGCTAGAACTTGTATGGGTCGGGATGAGTCACCGCGTAGACCCCGTTCACCACTCCTCCCCTCCCTCACCACCATCCTCGTAGGCTATCAACTCCTCTCAGCAAGGTAAAGTGATGTTACTTTTTATTTTTATTTCAATTTATTTTAATTTATGTATGCATTTTAGTAATAAGTAGTGTCTAAATTATTTTAAACAACACCATTAATGTATAATGTCATACAAAATATCATTTCTTATACTCTGGAACGGATTGTTTCCTTTCCGTTTATTTCTTATGGGAAAAATTAGTTTGGTATACGTCATTTTCGGTATAAGTCCTACCTTCTGGAACGAATTAACGACGTATACCGAGGTACCACTGTGAAACTAAACCATATTTTGTTTTCTTGGTTCTTTCGATAAAGTCACGTAGAAGGGAAGTAATAAAATAATAAAAATAAAAACATAATAAAATAATTCTCACGACGTTTCGGCCACAACGCAAGCAGCCGAGAAGATGAATCCCTGCAGTCACGAAAGCTTTAAATCGAAACATATTTTTTTTTACAATATATGAAGGAAACAAAACAATTGTCTGTATTCTTAACAATCCACGGAGATTGCATGAGAGATGTTTTTTTATCTTATTGCATCGTGGTGTGTGGGGAGCGGCAGTGAAGCGGTTAGCGTGCTGCCCTATGAACCCAAGTTCGATTCGTGCTCACAGCCAACACCAGTGACGATTATCCGTACCGGTCCTGGGCTTCCCCTAGGTCGACTCGGCCTCAAATGAGTACCCGGTGCTACGTGTAAACATCGCCGCTAGAGACGTAAAGGCGGCCGTGCGTGGTGCTGGCCAACCACACAGTAGGGGGCACGGGTGGTGCATCAGCCAGTCATCTCAGTCAATCGACCCTTGGCACCTGGGTCTGCCCCGTGACCTCCTGCCAGCGGGCGTTCGACACTTCACGTGGCCTCAAGGTGCACATGGCCTGGCACAAGCGTCGTGGTGACGTCACCGCCACTTAGTGGCGAATGGCGGTTGGTTGGTTGGTGTTTATAGAGGTGGTGTGTATATGTACGTGTGTCTTCTTGGTTCTTTCGGTAAAGTCACGTAGAAGGGAAGTAATAAAATAATAAAAATAAAACAAAATTTTTTTTATTATTTTTATTATTTTATTACTTCCCTTCTACGTGACTTTACCGAAAGAACCAAGAAGATGAATCCCTGCAGTCACGAAAGCTTTAAATCGAAAAAAAATGTACGTGTGTGTGTGTGTGTTTATAGAGGTGTGCGGAGCGGTAGTGTAGTGGTTAGTGCGATGCGCTATGAACCCGGCGACACGGGTTCGATTCCTGCTCACGGCCAACACCAGTGACGATTATCTGAACCGGTTTTGGGCCTCCCCTAGGTCGACTCGGCTTCAAATGAGTACCTGGTGCGGTGTGTAAACATCGTCACTAGGGAGACAAAGGCGGTCGGGCGTGGTGCTGGCCACCCACCCCCTCGTGTACCGTTCCGGCCTTCATAGGTGCTCGATAACAGCACTTGCCCCTAAAGTCTGTTAAGGCTATATGGGGGATCTTTGTTGTTTATAGAGGTGGTGTGTATATGTACGTGTGTGTGTGTTTATAGAGGTGGTGTGTGTATGTACGTGTGTGTATGTGTATAGAGGTGGTGTGTGTATGTACGTGTGTGTGTGTGTATAGAGGTGGTGTGTATATGTACGTGTGTGTGTTTATAGAGGTGGTGTGTGTATGTGTACGTGCGTGCGTATGTGTTTGTGTGCAGTGGGCTCTGGGAGATGACGCTGCCATCCTGGTGGGGCTGGCGTCCTCGCTCTACTTCTGCGGGGTGCTGCTCGGCTCCCTCGTCTTTGGCCAGTGCTCCGACCTGTACGGCAGGAGGCGCGTCTACCTCATCGGTACAGAATACGCACAGAAACGTCGCGTTCTGCTCGCTAACACCTCTTGCTCCCCCCCCCCCCGACAGTTTGTTAAGGCTATGCGGGGGATCTTTGTCTTTGGTTGGATGAGATGTTAACTACCTCGCCTGACGATGCGTGTTTATTTGGAGTTTGCGTGTCGCTCTGTAAACTATGAACTGAACTCTTTTCATTTTACCAGGTAAGGCCCACTGAGCTACCAGGATCTATTTCAGAAGCGACCTGGCCACAAATGGCGGCTCAACAAAGTTGGTTATTGTCGTGTGTATATTTATAGCAGCCAAAGATAATTGTTTTTTTACCCTTCTATCTGGCAACAAAACTGACACCTTTTTCATGTTTGCATAGACCACAATACCTGCAGCCATAATGCAAACAAAAACATAACTCTGATAATCTATGCAAATATGACTCCTTGTAAAAAAGGTGTCAGTTTTGTTGCCAGATAGAAGGGTAAAAAAACTATTATATTTTTTACTGGCAAATGAGGTTCCAATGGAGCAGCCAAAGACTCGATTAATGTATGTTTCTAAACATGGAGGGGAAAAACCGGAGGAGCCGGAGAAAAATCCACGCGATCACGGGGAGAGAGAAATTAAATCTACAAATATGCAGGAGTCAGGGTTGAGATCGAACCCACGACCTCCTGTATACCGGGCAATGGAGTTAACATCTCGCCACCACGAGATAAACGTACCCCCGGATAGCCTTTAACTCTTTAAGGCTACACGGGGTATCTTCATCTTTTTTTGTCCTGCCAGCCTTCGTAGTTGCTACTCTCTCACAGCACTTGACCCACACAGTCTGTTACGGCTACACGGGGGATGTTTGTGTTTTTTTTTGCCGTGCCAGCCTTCCTAGGTTCTGCTTGCTAGACAGCACTTGACCCCAACCGTCTGTTAAAGCTACACGGGGTATCTTTGTCTTTGTATTTGCCATGCCGGCCTTCGTAGTTGCTACTCGCTTACAGCACTTGCCCCCAACAGTCTGCTAAGGGGATCTTCGTCTTTGTGGCGGCGTCGTGGGCGCAGGGCTGCTGGTGGATGTCTTGGGCGGCCTCGCGTCGGCGCTGTCGCCCACGTGGCGCTGGTTCTGCGCGTCGCGACTCGTCGTCGGCGTCGCCAACGGCGGCACCGCCCTCGTCTCCTTCGTCCTCCTCCAGGAGTACGTGGGCTCCGCCTACTGGGGTAGCACCGGTAAGTCGAGCCACCGCGCGCTCGCCACGCCACCCCCCCCCCCGACACACGCAAATTTGTAATGGCGTCGCGGTTGTAAAACGAGCCGGCGAAAACGTTCGCAAAGGGGACCGCATCGTGTGCAAAACTTTTCTGTGGTGCGCTGCCGTGACAGGAGACTACGAGATCCGGCCGTGTGCCACGCGGTGGTGAGTGAACGTTCATTTGTACACGGAGGCTTCCATGGCCAAATATTACGATTCGCAATTGGTCACTTTTTTCGTTACGTTGGTCACTTTTCAGGTTATTTTGGTTACTTTTTTAGTAACTTTTTTGGTTACTTTGGTAACTTTAGAGGTAACCTTTTTGGTAATTTTTTGGTTACTTTAGTTGCTTTGTTTGTTACTTTGGTAAAAAAAATTGGTTACTTCGGTTACTTTTTTGGTAATTTTTGGTTACTTTTTTCGTTACTTTGGAAACTTTTTTGGTCACTTTTTAGTAACTTTTTGGTTACTTTGGAAACTGTTTTGGTTACTTTTGCCGAGTTTGCATTGGCTTCCGGTTGCCGAACGAACACATTGTGAGGTCGCGCTCATCACACGCACGCAAAGTGATCGCCACGAATGAACCACGATACCTCGCTGATCTTGTTAAGGAGGACACACCCATCACCATGCGAACTCCGGTCATCCTCGCAGCAGCAGCAGCAACGGCTTTTGGCTGACCGTCGAACAAAGACGGTGACCGCATCGCACGGCGCTTTCAGACGTGCTTCTGGGGCCGTCTGGAGCGCTCTTCCTTCCTATAACACATTCCTGCGGAGGGAGCTGGTAGGAACGTTGGGCTGCTCGGTCAATGGCCAGGATTAACGGCGGCGTGGTGTATTCCGCAAATATGCCCGACTGTGAGGGTGGGCACAAGCCGGCGTGAGTAGGTTAAACGTTGAGTTTTATAAGGGCACCACGGGGTGACCAGCCCCTCCCCAACCAGCCCCTCCCCACCCTCCCCTCCCCACCCAGCCCCTCCCTCCCCACCCAGCCCCTCCCCACCCTCCCCTCCCCACCCAGCCCCTCCCTCCCCACCCAGCCCTTCCCTGCACGACGGACACAATAATCCCCTGTGGGCTGGTGTAACCAGGAGGTTCCTACCAGTATTATCTGTTCTCTGTCAGATGAACCATTCCCGTCAGGAAGATGGAGAAAAGAGTTGGTGCAATAACGCAGCCTTGCTTCACACCTTAACTTCGATTGGCTCTGAGGTTTCACCATCAGAGAGGATGACAGCCTTCGTACCGTCACGCAACAGACGGAGGGGGTTAACACATTTTGTTGGGCAGCCATGTCTCAGAAGGATTCTCCATAGTGCATCACGATTAACAGAATCAAAAGCTTTAGTAAAATCAAAGAAGGCCATGTACAATGGTAGTCTCTGCTCCTGGCACTTGTCTTGGAGTTGACGGGCTGAGAAGATCATGTCCGAGGTTCCCCTGCCAGGTCGAAAGCCAGTCTGCGACTCAGCAAGGAGTTTTTCAGCAAGTGGTGGAAGTCTGTTTAGTCGGATTCTTGCCAGTATTTTTCCAGCAGTGGCACGAAGAGAGATTCTGTAGTTGTCAAAGTCTGACTTGTCACCTTTTTTGAAGACTGTGACAATGGTGGTTACATGTTGGTCTTTTGCGAGTTTCATAGAGGCATAAAACGCTCATTGATACCAATTGGAAGCTCACCTAAGCTGCCGATGAGCACGTTGTCTATTGCAAACCCTACGCCATGCAGGTGTCGTTCATGCGCTGATTTACCCTTCCACAAGAAGGTGTAGCCTCCACTTAGCTCGGTCAGTTGGCCTTCATCTGCCAGACGGGTTTCGCTGAGGGCGGCAATTTGGATATTAAATTGTCTCGGCTCGCGCGCCACAAGAGCTGTTCGGCGCTCTGGACGTTGCGAGTTTGGGTTGTCTGTGAGGGTCCTGACATTCCAGGATGCAATGTTTAGGTTATTTTTCTTTTTGTTTCGACCGCAATTATTGATGCTCCCTCTGGTCGTGGTAAGCCAGACAGGATGTTGCTCAGAAGGCTACGTTTAGGGCACCTTTTATAGCCCCCTCCCCATTTGGGGTGAGCAGAGTGGATCCTCGTGGGCTGCTCAGTCACAGCTACAGCTGCCGGGATGCACTGCTGCCTAAGCCGAGTGTGTGGCGACCTTCTAATAGCCGCAGTTTTGGTTCTGTGTTGTGTCTAGGAGCTTTTAGCTGCATAGGCCTGCCCCGCTCGCCACTTGCCAATCGCCCAAGGGCTTTGGGTGCGTAGTGTTGTGGTGCGATGGTACAGTTTCCTTGGAGGGTGCCAGTGCGTGAATTAATTTATGTGCAGTGTCTGTTGCACACCAGCCTACCGCACGGGGCTTAACCAGGAACCAAGCCTGGGTCCAATGGTGAGGCAGAAAACCAAGACGAGTGGAAGGCTTGTCCTGAAGCACCAGACATCCAGTGGCTCCTCCGTCAAGTGGCCAACGCCCCACCTAGGTGGGCCGTTGGCCACTTGGTATCCACCCGGGATTTTATCGGGGTTTACTCCCTTAGCCTAAGTGGCTAACCAGAGCCCCGTTAGGCTGCGCGTTTCCAGGTGAGTCCAGACAGGCCTCGTTGGTTACCGAAGCGGCCCAGGTGGTCGAACCACTCACCATACCTCGCCCTGTCTGGCAATCCTGTACTTTACCTGTTACCACCTCCCACGATGTGGACGAGGGGTTAGTTTTTGGGAGGCATACATACACTACACTATACACTACTATAGTACACTACACTGCTATACGCCACACTATACACTACATTACTATACACTACACTACTTTGTACTACACTACACTAATGTAGTGGGTCCCACGGAGGCAGACACTGGTAACGTGGAGGCAACACGTTTATTATACACCCCAACAGGGTAACTACATAAACTACATAAACACTCGGGATAACTAACTACGTCGTAACTACCACGGAGCTAGACCCCAACAAGGTTACCATATAAACGCGGCAGGTCAGTAAATTACTGCCTGACCCACGATGTTGAATGTGACGACCGAAGCCCGAAGAGCATAAGCCGAAGAGCGTAGCGCGGCGGGTTGATTCCAGAAGACAGCCCAGAACGCTCCCGGGACTGCCCTTTATCCTCCTGGGCGTGGCCTCACTCCGCCCTCCGCCACGCCCCCTTCGGGATCTTCCCAGAAGGTTCTGCAACTTTACTTAACGTATCCCCCCTTCGGTCCCCTTCTGGCCCCCGTCCTTATCCTCTGCTGGTCACATGCCCTCTTGGGTTCACCGAGACTGTCCCGTATGCCATAGGTGACAGAGAGAGGCTCTAAGACGCACAGTTACACTCTTCTCTCTGGCGCTAACGCCATAGTGACTCAATATACATCACTACACTACCATACACTACGCTACGATACACTACGTTGCTATTTACACGGATGGCAACATACGGTGAAAAAGAAGTTGAACATACACACATACAAATGAGTACCTGGTTCCCGTGTGTAGTAAACGTCGCCATTTTGGAGTCTGTCCGACCTTCAGAGGTGCTCACGAACAGAACTTGCCCCATCAGTCTGTTCAAGGCTATACGGGTGGTCTTTGTCTTGTGTGTGCGTACGGGGAGCGGTGGCGCAGCGGTTAGCACTGCGTCACGAACCGGGCGACCCGAGTTCGATTCCCGCTCACGGCCACCAACACCAGTGACGATTATCTGAACCGGTCCTGGCCCTCCCCTAGGTCGACTCGGCCTCAAATGAGTAGCCGGTGTGATGTGTAGTAAACATCGCCACTGGGGAGACAAAGGCGGCCGGGCGTGGTGCTGGCAACCCACCCCCTCGTGTGCCACAGTGCCGACCTTCGTAGGCGCTGCTGCTCGCTTCTAACAGCACTCGCCCCAACGGTCTGTTGAAGGTTACACGGGGGATGTTTGTGTTTGTGTGCGTGCGTGCTCAGGGTCCCTGTACAGCGCGTTCTTTGCGCTGGGCCTGGTGGTGTTTGCGGCGCTGGGGGTGGCGGTGAGGCCCTGGCGCTGGCTCACGCTGACGGCCAACGTCCCCGGGGTGCTGCTGCTCCTCGCCTCGCTGTAACCACCCCCACTACACGCCGCCCCGAAAGCACAATCGTTTAACACCATCCTAAACACAATCCTATAACACATTCCCTATTACACAATCCTATAACAATTCTATAACACGGGTGTGCATGTGTGTGCGCGTGTGTATGCGCGTGCGCGTGTCCGTGTGTGTGCGCGTGTATGTGTGTGTGCGCGTGTATGCGTGTACGTGTGTGCATGTCTATGTGTGTGTGTGTGCGTGTGTGTGTGTGTGCGTGTCTGTGTGTGCGTGTGTCTGTGTGTGCGTGCGTGTGTCTGTGTGTGCGTATGTCTGTGTGTGCGTGTGTGTGTCTGTGTGTGCGCGTGTCTGTGTGTGTGTGCGTGTATGTCTATGTGTGTGTGCGCGTGTCTGTGTGTGCGTGCGTGTGTCTGTGTGTGCGTGCGTGTGTCTGTGTGTGTGTGCGCGTGTCTGTGTGTGCGTGTGTGTGTCTGTGTGTGCGTGCGTGTGTCTGTGTGTGCGTGTGTGTGTCTGTGTGTGCGCGTGTCTGTGTGTGTGTGCGTGTATGTCTATGTGTGTGTGCGCGTGTCTGTGTGTGTATGCGTGTCTGTGTGTGCGCTCGCCCCCCAGGTGGCTGCTGCCCGAGTCCCCGCGGTGGCTGCATTCCCGTGGTCGTATCGTGGAGGCGGAGAAGACGCTGTCCCTCATCGCCAGGGGCAACGTCGGAGCCACGGCGACCGGCTCCCTCCCCCCGCCCCAAGTGCAGCTGCGCCCGCTGCGAGGCTCGGGGGAGGTGGGGGCGGCGAGGGGGGGGGGCGCGGCGGGGGGATCGCTGATGGATGTGGGGACTCACCCGGTTCTGCGCACGCGCACGCTCGTCATGATGTACACGTGGTGAGAGAGAGAGAGAGCGACACGCGGTCGGAGAGCTTCGCTCGCACACACGTGACGTATGTATGTACTCCTCTGCTTATGAACATTCAACTTACGAACTTTCAGAGATACGAACAAACCCCGTCTGTTTGTCCAGTTGCCCGTTCGGACCGAGAGTCGTAAGTTCGACCGCCGCGCAATAGATGGCGGTGGTGGCATCTACATCTGCAGAACGTGAAGAACCAGTGTCATCTACATCTGCAGAACGTGAAGAATCAGTGCCATCTACATCTGCAGAACGTGAAGAACCAATGGCATCTACATCTGCAGAACGTGGAGAACCAATGGCATCTACATCTGCAGAACGTGAAGAACCAGTGTCATCTACATCTGCAGAACGTGAAGAATCAGTGCCATCTACATCTGCAGAACGTGAAGAACCAATGGCATCTACATCTGCAGAACGTGGAGAACCAATGGCATCTACATCTGCAGAACGTGATTAACCAGTGGCATCTACATCTGCAGAATGTGAAGAACCAGTGGCATCTACATCTACAGGATGTAAATAACCAATGGCATCTACATCTGCAGAACGTGAAGAACCAATGGCATCTACATCTGCAGAACGTGAAGAACCAATGGCATCTACATCTACAGAACGTGAAGAACCAATGGCATCTACATCTGCAGATCGTGAAGAACCAGTGGCATCTATATCTGCAGAACGTGAAGAACCAGTGGCATCTACAGAACGTGAAGAACCAGTGGCATCTACATCTGCAAAACGTGAAGAACCAGAGGCATCTAAATCTGCAGAACGTGAAGAACAAATGGCATCTACATCTACAGAACGTGAAGAACCAGTGGCATCTAAATCTGCAGAACGTGAAGAACCAATGGCATCTACATCTGCAAAACGTGAAGAACCAGTGGCATCTACATCTACAGAATGTGAAGAACCAGTGGCATCTACATCTGCAGATCGTGAAGAACCAGTGGCATCTATATCTGCAGAACGTGAAGAACCAGTGGCATCTACAGAACGTGAAGAACCAGTGGCATCTACATCTGCAAAACGTGAAGAACCAGTGGCATCTAAATCTGCAGAACGTGAAGAACCAATGGCATCTACATCTACAGAACGTGAAGAACCAGTGGCATCTAAATCTGCAGAACGTGAAGAACCAATGGCATCTACATCTGCAAAACGTGAAGAACCAGTGGCATCTACATCTACAGAACGTGAAGAACCAGTGGCATCTACATCTGCAGATCGTGAAGAACCAGTGGCATCTATATCTGCAGAACGTGAAGAACCAGTGGCATCTACAGAACGTGAAGAACCAGTGGCATCTACATCTGCAAAACGTGAAGAATCAGTGGCATCTAAATCTGCAGAACGTGAAGAACCAATGATGTGCACGTGGTGAGAGAGAGAGAGAGCGACACGCGGTCGGAGAGCTTCGCTCGCACACACGTGACGTATGTATGTACTCCTCTGCTTATGAACATTCAACTTACGAACTTTCAGAGATACGAACAAACCCCGTCTGTTTGTCCAGTTGCCCGTTCGGACCGAGAGTCGTAAGTTCGACCGCCGCGCAATAAATGGCGGTGGTGGCATCTACATCTGCAGAACGTGAAGAACCAGTGTCATCTACATCTGCAGAACGTGAAGAATCAGTGCCATCTACATCTGCAGAACGTGAAGAACCAATGGCATCTACATCTGCAGAACGTGGAGAACCAATGGCATCTACATCTGCAGAACGTGATTAACCAGTGGCATCTACATCTGCAGAACGTGAAGAACCAGTGGCATCTACATCTACAGGACGTAAAGAACCAATGGCATCTACATCTGCAGAACGTGAAGAACCAATGGCATCTACATCTGCAGAACGTGAAGAACCAATGGCATCTACATCTACAGAACGTGAAGAACCAATGGCATCTACATCTGCAGATCGTGAAGAACCAGTGGCATCTATATCTGCAGAACGTGAAGAACCAGTGGCATCTACAGAACATGAAGAACCAGTGGCATCTACATCTGCAAAACGTGAAGAACCAGTGGCATCTAAATCTGCAGAACGTGAAGAACCAATGGCATCTACATCTACAGAACGTGAAGAACCAGTGGCATCTAAATCTGCAGAACGTGAAGAACCAATGGCATCTACATCTGCAAAACGTGAAGAACCAGTGGCATCTACATCTACAGAATGTGAAGAACCAGTGGCATCTACATCTGCAGATCGTGAAGAACCAGTGGTATCTATATCTGCAGAACGTGAAGAACCAGTGGCATCTACAGAACGTGAAGAACCAGTGGCATCTACATCTGCAAAACGTGAAGAACCAGTGGCATCTAAATCTGCAGAACGTGAAGAACCAATGGCATCTACATCTACAGAACGTGAAGAACCAGTGGCATCTAAATCTGCAGAACGTGAAGAACCAATGGCATCTACATCTGCAAAACGTGAAGAACCAGTGGCATCTACATCTACAGAACGTGAAGAACCAGTGGCATCTACATCTGCAGATCGTGAAGAACCAGTGGCATCTATATCTGCAGAACGTGAAGAACCAGTGGCATCTACAGAACGTGAAGAACCAGTGGCATCTACATCTGCAAAACGTGAAGAATCAGTGGCATCTAAATCTGCAGAACGTGAAGAACCAATGATGTGCACGTGGTGAGAGAGAGAGAGAGAGAGAGAGCGACACGCGGTCGGAGAGCTTCGCTCGCACACACGTGACGTATGTATGTACTCCTCTGCTTATGAACATTCAACTTACGAACTTTCAGAGATACGAACAAACCCCGTCTGTTTGTCCAGTTGCTCGTTCGGACCGAGAGTCGTAAGTTCGACCGCCGCGCAATAAATGGCGGTGGTGGCATCTACATCTGCAGAACGTGAAGAACCAGTGTCATCTACATCTGCAGAACGTGAAGAATCAGTGCCATCTACATCTGCAGAACGTGAAGAACCAATGGCATCTACATCTGCAGAACGTGGAGAACCAATGGCATCTACATCTGCAGAACGTGATTAACCAGTGGCATCTACATCTACAGAACGTGAAGAACCAGTGGCATCTACATCTACAGGACGTAAAGAACCAATGGCATCTACATCTGCAGAACGTGAAGAACCAATGGTATCTACATCTGCAGAACGTGAAGAACCAATGGCATCTACATCTACAGAACGTGAAGAACCAATGGCATCTACATCTGCAGATCGTGAAGAACCAGTGGCATCTATATCTGCAGAACGTGAAGAACCAGTGGCATCTACAGAACGTGAAGAACCAGTCGCATCTACATCTGCAAAATGTGAAGAACCAGTGGCATCTAAATCTGCAGAACGTGAAGAACCAATGGCATCTACATCTACAGAACGTGAAGAACCAGTGGCATCTAAATCTGCAGAACGTGAAGAACCAATGGCATCTACATCTGCAAAACGTGGAGAACCAGTGGCATCTACATCTACAGAACGTGAAGAACCAGTGGCATCTACATCTGCAGATCGTGAAGAACCAGTGGCATCTATATCTGCAGAACGTGAAGAACCAGTGGCATCTACAGAACGTGAAGAACCAGTGGCATCTACATCTGCAAAACGTGAAGAATCAGTGGCATCTAAATCTGCAGAACGTGAAGAACCAATGGCATCTACATCTGCAGAACGTGAAGAACCAATGGCATCTACATCTGCAAAACGTGGAGAACCAGTGGCATCTACATCTACAGAACGTGAAGAACCAGTGGCATCTACATCTGCAGATCGTGAAGAACCAGTGGCATCTATATCTGCAGAACGTGAAGAACCAGTGGCATCTACAGAACGTGAAGAACCAGTGGCATCTACATCTGCAAAACGTGAAGAATCAGTGGCATCTAAATCTGCAGAACGTGAAGAACCAATGGCATCTACATCTGCAGAACGTGAATAACCAGTGGCATCTATATCTGCAGAACGTGAAGAACCAGTGGCATCTACAGAACGTGAAGAACCAGTGGCATCTACATCTGCAAAACGTGAAGAACCAGTGGCATCTAAATCTGCAGAACGTGAAGAACCAATGGCATCTACATCTACAGAACGTGAAGAACCAGTGGCATCTAAATCTGCAGAACGTGAAGAACCAATGGCATCTACATCTGCAAAACGTGAAGAACCAGTGGCATCTACATCTACAGAATGTGAAGAACCAGTGGCATCTACATCTGCAGATCGTGAAGAACCAGTGGTATCTATATCTGCAGAACGTGAAGAACCAGTGGCATCTACAGAACGTGAAGAACCAGTGGCATCTACATCTGCAAAACGTGAAGAACCAGTGGCATCTAAATCTGCAGAACGTGAAGAACCAATGGCATCTACATCTACAGAACGTGAAGAACCAGTGGCATCTAAATCTGCAGAACGTGAAGAACCAATGGCATCTACATCTGCAAAACGTGAAGAACCAGTGGCATCTACATCTACAGAACGTGAAGAACCAGTGGCATCTACATCTGCAGATCGTGAAGAACCAGTGGCATCTATATCTGCAGAACGTGAAGAACCAGTGGCATCTACAGAACGTGAAGAACCAGTGGCATCTACATCTGCAAAACGTGAAGAATCAGTGGCATCTAAATCTGCAGAACGTGAAGAACCAATGATGTGCACGTGGTGAGAGAGAGAGAGAGAGAGCGACACGCGGTCGGAGAGCTTCGCTCGCACACACGTGACGTATGTATGTACTCCTCTGCTTATGAACATTCAACTTACGAACTTTCAGAGATACGAACAAACCCCGTCTGTTTGTCCAGTTGCTCGTTCGGACCGAGAGTCGTAAGTTCGACCGCCGCGCAATAAATGGCGGTGGTGGCATCTACATCTGCAGAACGTGAAGAACCAGTGTCATCTACATCTGCAGAACGTGAAGAATCAGTGCCATCTACATCTGCAGAACGTGAAGAACCAATGGCATCTACATCTGCAGAACGTGGAGAACCAATGGCATCTACATCTGCAGAACGTGATTAACCAGTGGCATCTACATCTACAGAACGTGAAGAACCAGTGGCATCTACATCTACAGGACGTAAAGAACCAATGGCATCTACATCTGCAGAACGTGAAGAACCAATGGTATCTACATCTGCAGAACGTGAAGAACCAATGGCATCTACATCTACAGAACGTGAAGAACCAATGGCATCTACATCTGCAGATCGTGAAGAACCAGTGGCATCTATATCTGCAAAATGTGAAGAACCAGTGGCATCTACAGAACGTGAAGAACCAGTCGCATCTACATCTGCAAAATGTGAAGAACCAGTGGCATCTAAATCTGCAGAACGTGAAGAACCAATGGCATCTACATCTACAGAACGTGAAGAACCAGTGGCATCTAAATCTGCAGAACGTGAAGAACCAATGGCATCTACATCTGCAAAACGTGGAGAACCAGTGGCATCTACATCTACAGAACGTGAAGAACCAGTGGCATCTACATCTGCAGATCGTGAAGAACCAGTGGCATCTATATCTGCAGAACGTGAAGAACCAGTGGCATCTACAGAACGTGAAGAACCAGTGGCATCTACATCTGCAAAACGTGAAGAATCAGTGGCATCTAAATCTGCAGAACGTGAAGAACCAATGGCATCTACATCTGCAGAACGTGAAGAACCAATGGCATCTACATCTGCAAAACGTGGAGAACCAGTGGCATCTACATCTACAGAACGTGAAGAACCAGTGGCATCTACATCTGCAGATCGTGAAGAACCAGTGGCATCTATATCTGCAGAACGTGAAGAACCAGTGGCATCTACAGAACGTGAAGAACCAGTGGCATCTACATCTGCAAAACGTGAAGAATCAGTGGCATCTAAATCTGCAGAACGTGAAGAACCAATGGCATCTACATCTGCAGAACGTGAATAACCAGTGGCATCTATATCTGCAGAACGTGAAGAACCAGTGGCATCTACAGAACGTGAAGAACCAGTGGCATCTACATCTGCAAAACGTGAAGAATCAGTGGCATCTAAATCTGCAGAACGTGAAGAACCAATGGCATCTACATCTGCAGAACGTGAAGAACCAATGGCATCTACATCTGCAGAACGTGAAGAATCAGTGGCATCTACATCTGCAGAACGTGAAGAACCAATGGCATCTACATCTGCAGAACGTGACGAACCAGTGGTATATACGTCTGCAGAGCGTGAAGAACCAGTGGCATCTACGTCTGCAGAACGTGAAGAACCAGTGGTATCTACATCTGCAGAACGTGAAGAACTGGTGGCATCTACATCTGCAGAACGTGAAGAACCAGTGGCATCTACATCTGCAGAACGTGAGGAACTAATGGAATCTACATCTGCAGAACGTGAAGAACCAGTGGTATCTACGTCTGCAGAGCGTGAAGAACCAGTGGCATCTACATCTGCAGAACGTGAAGAACCGGTGGCATCTACATCTGCAGAACATGAAGAACCAATGGCATCTTCAGAATGTGACGAACCAGTGGCATCTACGTCTGCAGAAGGAACGAAACAAGGGGATTTATCCACAGATGTGGCTGTCGCCTGATGAAGCTAGTTGTAATTACGCGATCTAACCCAAAAAAAACCTGTATTATGGATATTGGCCACGAAAGCCTACGTGTTAAGCTGTGTGCACTGTGTGCCATGTGTACTGTGTCGTGTGTACAGTGTGTACAGGTTTCTTGTGCAGCCTCATGTACTCCAGGCTGTGTGTACGATGTGCCGTGTGTAGTATGTGCCGTGTGTACAATGTGTCGTGTGTGCTGTGTGTACTGTGTGTGCTGTGTATGCAGGTTTGTGTGCAGCCTCGTGTACTACGGGCTGTGCGTAGTATGTGCTGTGTGTACGATGCGCCGTGTGTACTGTGTGTGATGTGTGTGCTGTGTATGCCGTGTGTACGATGCGCCGTGTGTGCTGTGTGTGCAGGTTTGTGTGCAGCCTCGTGTACTACGGGCTGTGTGTAGTATGTGTCGTGTGCTGTGTGTGCTGTGTGTACTGTGTGTACGATGTGTCGTGTGTACGATATGTCGTGTGTACTATGTGCCGTGTGTGCTGTGTGTACGATGTGTCGTGTGTACGATATGTCGTGTGTACGATGTGTCGTGTGTGATGTGTGTGATGTGTGTGCAGGTTTGTGTGCAGCCTCGTGTACTACGGGCTGTGTGTAGTATGTGCCGTGTGTACGATGTGCCGTGTGTACTATGTGCCGTGTGTACGATGTGTCGTGTGTGCTGTGTGTGCTGTGTGTGCCGTGTGTGCCGTGTGTGCCGTGTGTGATGTGTGTGCTGTGTGTGCTGTGTGTGCTGTGTGTGCCGTGTGTGCCGTGTGTGCCGTGTGTGCTGTGTGTGATGTGTGTGCTGTGTGTGCTGTGTGTGCTGTGTGTGCCGTGTGTGCCGTGTGTGCCGTGTGTGATGTGTGTGCTGTGTGTGCTGTGTGTGCTGTGTGTGCAGGTTTGTGTGCAGCCTCGTGTATTACGGCCTCACGCTGGGCGTGGGAGACCTCAGCCGTGACGTCCACATGGGGCTGGCGCTCTCCGGGCTGGCGGAGCTGCCCTCGTACCCCCTGTCCCTGTTTCTCATCAACGCCTCCTGGTACCCACCTAGTGCATCGTGCACACAGTACACACCACGCACAGTGCACGCAGTACACACAGTACACACGACACATACTACACACAGTGCACACAGTACACACAGTACACACAGCACACAGTCCACACGGCACACAGTACACACAGTACACACAGTACACACGGCACACAGTACACACAGTACACACCGCGCACAGTGCACGTGGCACACACAGTACACACAGTACACACAGTACACACGGCACACAGTACACACAGTACACACAGTACACACGGCACACAGTACACACAGTACACACGGCACACAGTACACACAGTACACACGGCACACAGTACACACAGTACACACGGCACACGGCACACAGTACACACAGTACACACGGCACACAGTACACACAGTACACACAGTACACACAGTACACACGGCACACAGTACACACAGTACACACGGCACACAGTACACACAGTACACACAGTACACGGCACACAGTACACACGGTACACACGGTACACACAGTACGCACGGCACACAGTACACACAGTACACACGGTACACACCACGCACAGTGCACGCAGTACACACAGCGCATAGTACACACAGTACACACGGCACACAGTAGACACAGTACACACAGTACACGGCACACAGTACACACGGCACACAGTACACACAGTACACAGTACACATAGTACACACAAGCACATAGTACACACGGCTCATAGTATACACGACACCCATCTACGCACGTCTATAAAGGTACAGTGGTACCTCGGTATACGTCGTTAATTCGTTACAGAAGGTGGTAGGACTTATACCGAAAATGACGTAGATACCAAACGAATTTTTCCTGTAAGAAATAAAGGGAAAGGAAATAATCCGTTCCAGAGTGTAAGAAATGGTATTTTATATGGCATATTATACATTAATGGGGTTGTATAAACAATTTAGACACTACTTATTACTAAAATGCATATGAAGAGAATATTTTGAAGCACTTCTTTAGTTCACCAATGCACAGCTACACTCGTTCCACAACCAACCCCGGTCCCACAGCGCCCTTTAACCCATCCCCAAGACACATTCCCGTCTGGCACGCCTTGGTCCGGGTGACGTCACTGCCCTTTGACCCCTGACCCCTGTCCAGCGCATTCCGCCCTTTAACCCATCCCCAAGACACATTCCCGTCTGGCGCGCCTTGGTCCGGGTGACGTCACTGCCCTTTGACCCCTGACCCCTGTCCCGCGCATTCCGCCCTTTAACTCATCTCCAATACACATTCCCGTCTAGCGCGCCTTGGTCCGGGTGAAGTCGTGTTTGCGTGGTGCGTGTCCGTGAGGGTGGCTCGCAGATCCCCTACACATACGTAAATTAAAATAAATGTAGAAATTAAAATAAATACATAAATAAATTAAAATAAATGCATAAGTAAATTACAATAAATTGAAATAAAAAGTAACATCACTTTGCCTTGCTGAGAGGAGTTGATAGCCTACGAGGATGGTGGTGAGGAAGGGGAGGAGATGTTATTTTTTGGAAGGAGAGTCCCCTTCCATTAAAACTTCAGGAAGCTGAAATTCTGAGGTTTTTTCTCTTTTTTGTCTCTTTTCTTGGCTTGGACCTGGTTGAGGCTCACCGGGTTTGAGTTTTACTAAAAACCTGTCCATTGAAGTTTGTTTTTGCCTTCTTCTAAGAATGTTCCTGAAGTGTGACATTGTCTGGTCATTTCACACAATACTGTTACGGCTTGTTAGAGCTTTATTGGGGGTGGGGCATACGCGGGTACGCGGTGACTCATCCCGACCCATACAAGTTCTAGCAAGCGCGTCGTATCCCAAGACATTTTTTCTCGTCAAAACACGACGTATACCAAATTCGACGTATTCCAAAGCAGTTGTATACCGAGGTATGACTGTACAGACGGAGGTTCATCTGTTTCGCCTTAAGAGGCTGTTGGAGCAAGTGCTGTTAGCGAGCACCTGGCCGCCTTTGTCTCCCCAGCGGTGATGTTCACACACCGGACCAGGTATTCATTTGAGGCGGAGTCGATTTAGGGGAGGCCAGGACCAATTCAGATAATCGTCACTTGTGTTGGCCGTAAGCGGTGGTTTGCCGGATTCTTAGCACGGCGCGCTAATCGCTACACTGCCGCTCCCCACACACACACACACGTACATATACACACGCACCGCTATACGCACACACACACAATTACAGATATGTTGTGCCGCAGAACCACGCGGGGACGTGGAATGCTGTAAGGGCTGTTGCCGTTTATTAAACACTGTTGAAGTCAACACTCTAACTCACACCAGAGGTAGGTGCTCTCTGTCGGGGTCCTTTACCCCGGACTCTGAACAGTACCTGGTCCTGCCTTCGGCTATCCTTTAGGGCTCTCCAACTCGTCTGCCCGGAGCGGGGGTTTATCCAACACCGCCCGGTGATGAGGAGGGAGAGACACCTTGCAGCCGATTCTTGCCCTGGCTCCCCAGGGGGTCCCACTTAAGTTCCCCTTTGGCGGCTCCTCCCCATAGCTCGGATCCGCCTTTGTTCCCGTAGGTACCTCTTCACCATGACGTGATCCCTAACTGTCAACTCGCTCGCACCTCCCTCTGTTCGCCCCCTCGTGGTTGCTCACAATACTCCTCTACATATACATACGCACCACTATAACCACGCACATACACACACAAGACAAATATCTCCTGTATAGCCTGAACCGACTGTTGGAGCAAGTGCTGTTAGCGAAGACCTACGAAGGCCAGAGCTGCACACGAGGTGGTGGGTAGCCAGCACCACGTCCCTGCCGCCTTTGCCTCCCCAATGATGGTGATCTTTACACAAACTGCACCAGATACACATTTAAGGCTGAGTCGTCCTAGAGGAGGCCCACGACTGGTTTATATATTCGCTGTAACTGTTCCTGGCCATGAGCGGAAATCGAACTCTGTTCAGTGCGCGAAGCACCGCACCACATTGGTACACATACGAAATGGAAAATAGATCCCCCAAATGGCCCACTTGGGCTGTTGAAACACATGCTGTTAATGGGCACCACATTGGAATCCCGGCTTCTCAGTGTCTCTGACATGGCCATTCTAATCTAGGGCATCACGGTGGTGAGACGTTAACTACCTCGCCTGGTATATAGGAGTTCGTGGGTACGATCCTGACCCTGACATCTGCTGTAATTTTGGTGTTTGCATATTCTTCCTGTGGTCACGTGGATTTTTCTCCGGGTCCTCCGGTGTTTCGCTCCACGTTTAAAATCACACATTTATAGTATTTGGCTGCAATACATTTCCACATGATGATAAGCCACTTCGTTGAGCAATCACTTGTGACTAGGTCACTTCTGAAAACGAGCTACGTAGTAAAGTGGGCCTTACCTGGTTAAATACAAAATTATTTTATTTGTGAACCCACAAGGCTGGGATTGGCTGAGCCTGCAGGGCTGTGATTGGCTGAGATTGAGTGGCTGGGCGTGGCCAAGCTTGCGTGGCTGGGATTGGCTGAGCCTGCGTGGCTGTGATTGGCTGAGCTTGCGTGGCTGTGATTGGCTGAGCTTGCGTGGTTGGGCGTGGCCAAGCTTGCGTGGCTGGGATTGGCCGAGCCTGCGTGGCTGTGATTGGCTGAGCCTGCAGGGCTGTGATTGGCTGAGCCTGCGTGGCTGTGATTGGCCGAGCTTGCGTGGCTGTGATTGGCTGAGCCTCTGTGGTTGGGAGTGGCCGAGCCTGCGCAGCTGTGATTGGCCGAGCCTTGCGTGGCTGTGATTGGCTGAGCCTGCGCGGCTGTGATTGGCCGTGCTTGCGTGGTTCGGAGTGGCTGAGCCTGCGCGGCTGTGATTGGCCGAGCCTTGCGTGGCTGTGATTGGCTGAGCCTGCGCGGCTGTGATTGGCCGTGCTTGCGTGGTTCGAAGTGGCTGAGCTTTGTGTCTCCCCTCTCCCTCAGGTGCGGACGCAGACGCGGTCTCTCGGGCTTCCTGAGTTGCGGGGGTATCGCGTGCATCGTCGTTGCGGCGCTGGTGACGCAGGCTGGTGAGCGCGAGGGTGAGTTGGTCTCGTGTGTGTGGTGGCGGGGAGCTGTGGGGCGGGCTGCACTACGAAGCCGGTGATATCCCGAGTTCGATTCACGTTCACGGCTGACACCGGTGATGATTATCTGAACCAGTCCTGGGCCTCCCCTAGATCGACTCGGCCTCAAATTAAGTACAGTAAAACCTTAGATTGCGAGTAACTTGGTCTGCGAGTGTTTTGCAAGACGAGCAAATTTTTTGATAAATTTTAACTTGATAAACGAGCGAGGTCTTGCAATACGAGCAGTGCGTACAGTATACGCTTTGTCTGCCGAGCGTCACGTGATCACAACTGAGCCGATGGTTCTTCTCTCTCTCTCGCTGCGGGATTGTGGGTAATCGTCTCCCATGCTCGGTCTCAGTCGGCGTGCCTCACTCGTAGAGTCAACATCCGTGCGAGCGTAGACTGTTCACTATAGTGTTGTGACCACGTGTGTGTGTGCGTAAAGCATTTTTTATTTTGTGTCCAAGTGTAGTGACTGTTCTTTAGTAACTGTACTGCAACAATGGCCCCCTCCTCCTCTCCTCTCTCTCGTCTTCCTCACACCAGCCACGATTAAATGTAATAAATAAATTTGATTACTTTATGTTAAATTTAAATAATAAAAATATAAAAAGGTATTTTGTATTAATTATTTTTATATGAATACAGTATTTTTGGGTTGTGGAACGAATCATCTGAGTTTCCATTATTTCTTATGGGGAAATTGATATACGAGTGCTTTGGATTACACAAAAGCGGCCGGGCGTGGTGCTGGCCACCCTCTCCCTCGTGTGCCGTGCCGGCATTCATAGGTGTCCGCTAACAGCAATTGTTCATCCAGTCTGTTCAGGCGATACATGGGATCTTTGTCTTTTTGTGGTGCGCAGTGGCGCGCCAGTACCTGGCCCTAGCAGGGAAGCTGTGCATCAGCGCTGCCTTCAGCATCGTCTACATCTACACCTCCGAACTCTACCCCACCTCCATCAGGTTAACCATCAAAAAAACTAAAATATTTTTTTTTACTTTACCAGGTAAGGCTACCCACCGAGCTACGTAGCTCTGTTTCAGAAGCCACCTTGCCAACGCAAGTGATAGCTCAACGAAGTGGCTCATCATCATCATCGTGTGGAAATTTATAACATTCTAAACGCGTGATGACGATTCTAAATGTGGAGGGAAAAACCGGAGGACTTGGAGAAAACTCCACGGGGAGAGAGACACGCAAACCCAAAATATACAACAGGCGTCATGGTCGTGATCGAACCCACGACCTCCCGTATACCAGGCGAGGGAGCTAACATTTCCCTACCGTGGTGCCGTAATAACGATTTAATAATTTGACAAATTTATCCAGGAGAGTTGCACTCACACTGGTGAGCAATTACACGGCTGGGAGGCAATCAGATGCGCTTCTGTGGCCGTCTGGAACGCTCCTCCTTCCGGTGTTAGATTGAAAAACGAATTTATTTAGCACTAACAAGCTGCATTATAACACCTGCGTTGTAACGAGCTGTGTTATAGCGAGTTCATAAGGTGCAGCGGTATAACAAGCTGCGTTATAACACCTGCGTTGTAACGAGCTGTATCGTAGCGAGTTAATAAGAAGCTGCGTTATAACAAGCTGTTATAATTCCTGTGTTATAACTCCTTTGTTATAACTCCTCTGTTATAACTCCTCTGTTATAACGAGCGGTGTTGTAGCGCATTCATAAGCAGCTGCGTGATAACAAGCTGTGTTGTAACGATCCTTCTCGCCTCCGCCCAGGAATGTCGCCCTGGGCTTGAGCTCCACGTCCTCCCGTCTGGGCGGGATCCTCGCTCCATTCATCCCCAGTCTGGTGAGGCGGGGTCACGTGGGGTCACGTAGGGTCACGCGGGGTCACACGAGGTCACGCAGGGTCGCATTCAAAGCCTACATTGGCTGTTGAGACAATTCCTGTCAGCAAGCACCAGATTGGAACCCAGGCTTCTCAGTGTCTCTGACATGGCCATTCTAATCTCGGGCACCACAGTTATGAGATGTTAACTACCTCGCCTGGTATACAGGAGGTTGAGGGTTTGATTGCGACCCTGACACCTGCTGTATATTTGGAGTGTGCGTGTCTCTCTCTCTCTCAGGTCTACATAGCTCAGTGGGCCTTGCCTTGGCATAATAAGAAATAGTAAATAGTAAATAAAAAGTAATGGCAGGGTCACTCGGGGTCATGAGTTCACACGAGGTGATGCAGAGTCATACCCTGGTGACGTTGTTATTGTTGTACGTGTGTGTGTGTGTGATTATGAGTGTGTATGTGTGTATAGGTGTGCAGTGGCACAGTGGTTAGCGCGCTGCGCGGCCTGAGTTTGATTCCCGCTCACGGCCAACACCAGTGACGATTATCTGAACCGGTCCTGGGCCTTCCCTAGGTCTACTCAGCCGTAAATTAAGTACCTGTTGCGATGTGTATTAAACATCTTCACTGGGGAGACAAAGGTTGCCGTGCATGGCTGTGCTAGCAACCCACGCCCTCGTGTGCCGTGCCGACCTTCGTAGGTGCTACTCGCTAACAGCACTTGCCCCAGCAGTCTGGTCAGGCAATACGGGAGATATTTGTATTGGTTACGCACATTGTATGCGAGCACGCGCGCGTGTGTGAATGCACGTGTGTGTGTGTGTGAATGGATATTTGTGTGTGAATGTTGTCTGGCAAAAACAACCCCCTACCTCCTCGTTGGTGCCGGATGGCAACGCTGTGGTGGTAAGTGCCGTGGTGTGAGGGCCACTGTAGATTGGTCATTGCCCTCATGGCGTTTGTAACCACCACAGCGGCCAAATGGAGGCTCTGGACGGGTGTGGGGGGCTGGTAACACCTCCACCTTAAATTAATTACCACAAAACCACAATAAATTTGTTCTACTAAGCTTGTGCTGGAGGCCCCGGGGGGACAGGTGTCTATGATGTCTCCTGGCCAAACCCCATTTGGCAAAGCCAGGAGACTGAATCCTTACCCTCGGGGCTCCTCCAGAAACAACAAAGAACCACCACGGGTGGCCATGTGGAATGTTCAAACGCTCACTGCGGAGGAGAGGCTGCCACTCCTCTGTCGGACCGGTACTGCCTGGATCTCTGTGGTATTCAGGAGGTCCGGTGGACCAGCTCTGGCTCCTGCCACCATGAAGGGTGGACATTCCTCTATACAGTGAGGGAAAAAAGTATTTGATCCCCTGATGATTTTGTACGTTTGCCCACTGACAAAGAAATGATCAGTCTATCATTTTAATGGTAGGTTTATTTGAACAGTGAGACACAGAATAACAACAACAAAATCCAGAAAAACGCATGTCAAAAATGTTATAAATTGATTTGCATTTTAATGAGAGAAATAAGTATTTGACCCCTCTGCAAAACATGACTTAGTACTTGGTGGCAAAACCCTTGTTGGCAATCACAAAGGTCAGACGTTTCTTGTAGTTGGCCACCAGGTTTGCACACATCTCAGGAGGGATTTTGTCCCACTCCTCTTTGCAGATCTTCTCCAAGTCATTAAGGTTTCGAGGCTGACGTTTGGCAACTCGAACCTTCAGCTCCCTCCACAGATTTTCTATGGGATTAAGGTCTGGAGACTGGCTAGGCCACTCCAGGACCTTAATGTGCTTCTTCTTGAGCCACTCCTTTGTTGCCTTGGCCGTGTGTTTTGGGTCAGTGTCATGCTGGAATACCCATCCACGACCCATTTTCAATGCCCTGGCTTAGGGAAGGAGGTTCTCACCCAAGATTTGATGGGACATGGCCCCGTCCATCGTCTCTTTGATGCGGTGACATTGTCCTGTCCCCTTAGCAGAAAAACACCCCCAAAGCATAATGTTTCCACCTCCATGTTTGACGGTGGGGATGGTGTTCTTGGGGTCACAGGCAGCATTTCTCCTCCTCCAAACACGGCGAGTTGAGTTGATGCCGAAGAGCTCCATTTTGGTCTCATCTGACCACAACACTTTCACCCAGTTGTCCTCTGAATCATTCAGATGTTCATTGGCAAACTTCAGACAGGCATGTATATGTGCTTTCTTGAGCAGGGGGACTTTGCGGGCGCTGCATAATTTCAGTCCTTCACGGCGTAGTGTGTTACCAACAGTTTTCTTGGTGACTATGGTCCCAGCTGCCTTGAGATCATTGACAAGATCCTCCCGTGTAGTTCTGGGCTAATTCCTCACCGTTTTCATGATCATTGCAACTCCACGAGGTGAGATCTTGCATGGAGCCCCAGGCTGAGGGAGATTGATAGATCTTTTGTGTTTCTTCCATTTGCGAATAATCGCACCAACTGTTGTCACCTTCTCACCAAGCTGCTTGGCGATGGTCTTGTAGCCCATTCCAGCCTTTTGTAGGTCTACAATCTTGTCCCTGACATCCTTGGAGAGCTCTTTGGTCTTGGCCATGGTGGAGAGTTTGGAATCTGATTGATTGATTGCTTCTGTGAACAGGTGTCTTTTATACAGGTGTAATAAAAGGACTCGAACACTTCTCTCTGTCTTCGTGTCTTTATTCAGGTTCACGTCTTTACCCACACGGCACTCTGTTATAACTCCTGTATTTGTAGCCCCCGGCTATTCACTGCTATTATAGCTTCCTCTCCCCTCTGACTCTCTGCTTCATCTACTGTAACCTCCTCCCTGCAGACTCGCTGCTACCCCTATGCAGACTCCCGCTGCTACCCCTATGTGCAGACCCTCTGGCTGTCACTGTATGCAGACCCGCTGCCCACCCTCTCTGTGCAGCCCCGCTGCTGACTGCAGCCTCCTCGCTGCTTCGGGTCGGTCACCGCTGGCCAACGGTGCCGATCCTCGCTCCCCCCGTGTTCGTGGCGATCTCGCCACACCCCGCTTCGCCCTTCGTGGCCTTCCTCTGTTCCTGGTTCCCCGTCACTTCCCTTGCTCTTCCGGTTCCCCTCCTTCTATACTCAACCCCTCTGCCCCCCACGTGACCTAACTCCTCCCCCCCTGACGGCGCCTCAGAAGGGCCGTTTACAACCGCATTACATCACCCTCCCCCCTAAAGAAAATCCAGCCGACCTCGGCTGAATTGCAACCTGAAAAGCAATGCGGGTGTAAAGGGCCAACACGCAAAAAGACACGAAGCATTGAAGAACATTATAACAATAACACAACACAACACAATCTAACGAAACGTGAGGGATTTCGAGCGAGTACGGGTAGCCGGGCCGTCCCGGACGGTCGGCGGCCCACCCGCCGAGCGGGAACGTGGAAGGGTTTTAGGGGCGACGGGCGCAAGTTCTTCCGTCGCCATTGGAGGCCCGCCACTGTCCCGCTCGCGTCCAGAAACATCCCGTACTCGCGTCCGCGGAGGGATAGGAAGAGCTGCAGGTCCTGTGGGTTCTGCGGCTCCGGTCGGCGTCCCACAAGCGGAAGGTCCTCCTCCCTGCGCTGTCACGGCCGGATTGTCTGTGAAGGGTACGACAGGCGCTCTCGCAAGGTCAGCAGACACAGGCAAGGTCGAGTCGGCAGCAACAGACCCCGGCAAGGCAACTTCGGGAGATGACGCATCCGGCCGTGGGGCAATGTATGGCTTCAACCGGGACGTGTGCACGAACCAACGCCGTGCACCAACCTGAACACGCGCCGACTGTGGGTTGGGAACCTCAATGAGGCGGACCGGACCCTGCCAAGGTCGATGTAATTTAGGAGATGTACCTGGCCGCACCTGTGGGCAATGAAGCCAGGCCAGGTCCCCCTTTTTCCAGGGACACTCCCCCTTTGAACGTCGGGCACACCGCTCATTCTTGGCCTGAGCCTTGGCAGTAGCCATGCGGGCATTTTCCCTCGCCTCAGCGACACGCCGAACGTTGTCCTTAATATACTCAGGAAGAGGCTTAACAGGCCCCCTCGCACCGGTTCCCAACTGGTCATGAATCGGCGGCACGTTCTCACGGCCGTACATAAGGAAAAACGGCGAGTATCCAGTAGCCGCGTGCGGCGTCATGCGATACGCCGAAAGCACCCCAGGGATATGCAAATCCCAATCAGATTGGTTTTCCCCGACTGTATGGCACAGCATGGCGGACAGAGTCCGATTCAACCGTTCCACCATACCATCCGTTTGCGGGTGGTAGGGGGACGTCCGTATCTTTTTAGTTCCAAGAGCCGCACACACCTCCCCCAACAATTTAGACGAAAAGTTACGTCCCTGATCCGTAAGGAGCCTCTCCGGAGCCCCTTTGTCCATTACATACCCAAATAGAAAGGCGTCAGTGATAGACGCCGCTGACTGGTCAGGCAAGGGCCAGGCCATCGGCCAGCGAGAGAGGTACTCCACCCCCACCAGTAAATACTTATTCCCTTTAGCTGATGGCGGAAAGGGTCCCAAAATATCTAACGCCACCAGCTCATTAACCCGAGATACTTTAATCGATTGTATCGGCGGAACATATGGATGTTTAGGCGGCTTACGGCGGGCACAATCGGGACACGCGCGAACGTGACCGACGACATCCGTCGTCATGCCGTGCCAATAATAGTCTCGTTGCAGCGTCAATAGGGTTTTCTGCACCCCCAGGTGTAAAAGTGTGTCACAGTGCAAAGATCTAATCAGCTCATAGCGCAATGACGCGGGCACAACGAGACGCCAGTGTTCCTGTATCCCTTCCCTCCACATCAGTAACCCATCTCGGAGAGCAGTTTCCGAATTACCACCCGCACCGACTTCCTTACCCGCCCTCTCCGTTCGTTTCCGTAACGACACCAAAGAATCGTCCAACATTTGCTCCCGAATCCACACAGACCTTGGAAGACGCAAAATCCCGTCAGCCGGTCCCCCTTCAACCGGTCCCGGTGTAAGCGGAGGTTCGAGAACATCCACTGCCCGCGCGACAGGCTGAGGGGGGGGCTGAGCCGGTCCACACCTATGCGTCCCCGACGCACACGCACAAGGGGATTGTTGCGGCAACCTGGACAGTGCGTCCGCGTTAGCGTGACGCACACCCTTCCGATGGTGAATTTGGAAGGAGAATTCTTGCAACGTGTCCAGCCATCTCGCCAATTGTCCGGATGGCTGGTCCATCTTAAGAGCGTACTGCAAGGCCGCATGGTCCGTTCGGATAATAAACGACCGACCGTACAGATACGGTCGAAATTGGCGGAGAAAATACACAATAGCCAAAAGTTCCCTGCGAGTGACGCAGTAACGAGTTTCCGCGGGAGACAAAACCCGACTCCCGTACGCCACCACACGCTCAACACCACCTTTTGACTGGGACAACACCGCCCCAATCCCGGTGTCACTCGCATCAGTATCCAGAATGAAGGGATGTTCAAAGTCCGGATAATCCAACGTCGGCGCAGTAGCCAGTAGATCGCGCAGGCTCCGAAACGCCGCCTCCTCCGGCGGTCCCCACACAAATTTGTGCCCCTTCCCAGTAAGGAGATGCAAAGGCCTGGCGATAGTAGCGAAATTCGGAACAAACCTCCGGTAATATGAGGCGAACCCCAAAAACCGACGCACATCACCCACCGTGGCGGGGGTTGCCCAATCCCGGACACACGCAGTTTTCTCTGGATCCGTGGCCACCCCGTCCGCACTAACAATATGTCCCAAGTATCGAACGGAACGTTGCAGTAGATGACATTTCTTAGGCTTGAATTTCAAATTAGCAGAACGCATTCTGGCAAAAACGGCCTCCAACCGCAATAAATGCTCATCAAATGTGCGGCGGAAGACAATAATATCATCTAAATAAATGAGACATGTCTCCCACTGCAACCCCGTCAATACCAACTCCATCAATCTCTGAAAGGTGGCAGGGGCTGCATTCAACCCCATCGGCAGACAGTTAAATTGGAACAACCCCTGCGGCGTACGGAACGCTGTCTTTTCCCGCGAGGGCTCGTCAAGGGGAAGCTGCCAGAAGCCCGAAGAGAGATCTAGCGTTGAAAAAAACTTAGCCCCTGACAAGGCGTCGAGAGAATCGTCCATACGCGGCAGGGGATACGCATCTGCCACCGACACTTTATTCAACTTCCGAAAATCCACACAAAATCGTAATTTACCATCTTTCTTTTTAACCAACACGACAGGCGCGCCCCACGGGCTATTAGACGGAGATATAATATCCGCTTTCAACATGTCTTCCACTGCCCCTCGCACGTGCTCACGCTCAGCCGGACTCATCCGACGCGAGTTCAAGCGGATAGGGGCCGCGTCCCCCGTTTCGATGTGATGAGAGAGCAGCGAGGTGCGTCCCAAGTCCAAATCGTCCGAGCTAAACACATCGGAATAGCTCGCTAATAATTTATGAATCGCACAACGCTGCTCAGCGGAAAGGGCCGAATTTTCCGCACATAGTTCGGCGATCCAACGATCGTCCACCCCTCCGTCGTGTGAAACACCACCCACCAGCCCCCCGTCCGGAATGTCACTCTGAGCCGTAAACGCCGTAGTGGCGTGTGCCACAACGGTACCAGCCGGCACACACACGCTTTCAGAACTCGCATTTAACACCTGCAAAAACGGGCGTTGATCCGGACGGACAATGGTTTGCGCCCCCACCAGTGCCAATCCGCCCGTAACAGCGGCGGACGGC
This sequence comes from Lethenteron reissneri, assembly GCF_015708825.2. NCBI lineage: Eukaryota > Metazoa > Chordata > Hyperoartia > Petromyzontiformes > Petromyzontidae > Lethenteron > Lethenteron reissneri. The sequence continues at coordinate 1,308,536 of NC_083840.1, forward strand.
GACAGCAAAATTCCACAAGCACCCTGCCGACCCGGAACCGGCTTCCGGTATCGTAGGGGAATGAGCATCTGCGAGCCAGGTGGAATATCAACTGAAACTTCCGATAACGCCTGCACCTGGGCAACCGGAGCCGGTCGCCCCAAGGTGGACTGTAAAAACGCCAATTTGCGGCCCCCTGGTAGTTCAATGCAATTTTCATTGATTCTAATTAGAATGGGCATCTTAGCCAAAAAATCCGTGCCCAACAAGCAAGGGACCGCCAGGGACCTCGAAATTAACACAACGCCCGAGGCCGAGACCCCCCCGATAGAAATATTAGCGTCCACCTGTCCCACGATGCCCATACTACCCCCGTTCGCAGCGATGCAGGAAGCGTAAGCCGGCCTCACGGCCCCCGGTGGGATGTTCAAAAGATGGAATATGACATCCGAAATAATGGTCGCGGACGCCCCGGAATCCACCAAAATACGCACGTCCACCCCTTGGATCGACCCCGGTACAGTGGACGAACCTGTAGCGGCCGCGACAACCCGCCGAGCCAACTTACGCCACTGCGTTATCGAGCGACAAGGCGCAGATACTGGCCTCCCATATTTTAGAACATCCGCGTCGCACAACAACGGCGATGAGTGAGGTGTCAGGCCTTGCCGGGTGTCTGGTGCGCACCGACTTGCCTGTGCCGGAGGGTCTTTCTTTGGGACGTCCGCGATCGAGGCCTCCTGCTGGGGCGGCCCCGGAACCCGGGCCCAGCAGTCCCTGGCATAGTGGCCCCGACGGCCGCAGCGGAAACAGTCGACGTCGGGTCGGCGCGCAGCAGGCACCCCGTCCCGACGTGGCCGCGCCGGCGGCGGAGCCCGCAGCCCCGGCCCGCTTCGAGCCGGCCACGGAGTGGAGGCGGCCGACAGCTCCTTTGGGCCGGTCGCATCCGGCACGTACACGGCCTTTGTAGGGTCCCACCCTACGGCCCCCCCATCGACGACAGGACCGCCCGTCCACGCCGTGACTTGTTTCCAGCGGCGGAGATTGAACTGGGCGTCCAAACACTTGGCCGCGGTCCGGGACGTGAGTTTCTCGTGACCGCACGCCGGCATAGGAATGCCCAGATCCCGGGATAACTCCAACATCTTCCCCAAGATGAGAGGTTCCAGCAGGTCAGGCTCCGTCTCCGGGTAAGCGGCCATCGCGAGTTCCAGCACGGCGCCCCTGTACGCTACAGGCGACTCCTCCGGTGCGCGTTGCCGCTGCACGAAGCGGCGATGGGCGTCATCCGGTGGCTCGTACGCGTCCGCCATTTCGTCGAACACTCCACGCAATGTTTTCTTCTTCGCAGCTTTTATAGAGCGAAAAAAACGAACAGACTCATCGTCAAGGAGAGTCGGAAGCACCTCCAGCGCCTCGGCGTCCGTCCACCTTGCCGTTCGTACCGCCGCCAAAAATCGACAAGCGAACGCACTCCAATCGCCCCCGATGGAGAACTCCTTAACAGTTGTAAGGTGACGACTGCGGCTCCTTGGCCTGCTTCCGTCCGTCACCGACTCTTCCGGCGGCAAGTTCAGCAAGGCGTCGCAACGCGGTGTCGCTAAGATGGCGGACGAACCTCGTGGCGGCCCCAAAATGGCGGCTTCCCGCCTTCCGTGGTGCGCCACGCCCAAGATGGTGTCTTCACGCCGCGTGGCCGATGGCGGCGCCATCGAAGACGACCCGGGCTCCTGCCGATCACCACCATCACCTTCCAACGCCGCCCTTGGCGTGACAAGGTCACACAACTCCGTGATGACGGTTTTTAGGGTCGCCAGTTGCTCCGCCATCCGGGTCCATCTTAAATCTTCGTCCTTCAACGCAGATGGGTCGGACGCAGCGGCAACCTCCTCCACACCCGGGCCCTCACGGATCTCTCCCTCCGCCGAAGTGAAGCCGACCTCAGGAGGAAGATCGTCGTCGTCCGATGATGAAGCCGACGCCGGAGATGGGATATTCTTCTTCCTCAGTTGTTTCGCCAAGCCGTTTCACTTCTGACTCCAGTGTAATAAAAGGACTCGAACACTTCTCTCTGTCTTCGTGTCTTTATTCAGGTTCACGTCTTTACCCACACGGCACTCTGTTATAACTCCTGTATTTGTAGCCCCCGGCTATTCACTGCTATTATAGCTTCCTCTCCCCTCTGACTCTCTGCTTCATCTACTGTAACCTCCTCCCTGCAGACTCGCTGCTACCCCTATGCAGACTCCCGCTGCTACCCCTATGTGCAGACCCTCTGGCTGTCACTGTATGCAGACCCGCTGCCCACCCTCTCTGTGCAGCCCCGCTGCTGACTGCAGCCTCCTCGCTGCTTCGGGTCGGTCACCGCTGGCCAACGGTGCCGATCCTCGCTCCCCCCGTGTTCGTGGCGATCTCGCCACACCCCGCTTCGCCCTTCGTGGCCTTCCTCTGTTCCTGGTTCCCCGTCACTTCCCTTGCTCTTCCGGTTCCCCTCCTTCTATACTCAACCCCTCTGCCCCCCACGTGACCTAACTCCTCCCCCCCTGACGGCGCCTCAGAAGGGCCGTTTACAACCGCATTACACAGGTAACAAGCTGAGATTAGGAGCACTCCCTTTAGGAGTGTGCTCCTAATCTCAGCTCGTTACCTGTGTAATAAAAGACTCGGACGCTTCTCTCTGACTCCGTGTCCTTTATTTGGGTTCTTCGTAATTACCCTCACGGCACTCTCTTAGAGATACTCTGCTTGCAGCCCCCGGCTGCTATCACTATTGTAGCCTCCTTCCTCTCCTTGCAGACTCGCTGCTAACTCCGTGTGCAGACTCCCGCTGCCAACTCCGTATGCAGACCCCCGCTGCCAACTCCGTGTGCAGACCCCCGCTGCCACCTGCAGCCTCCTCGCTGCTCCGGGTCGGTCACCGTTGGCCGACGGTGCCGAACCTCGTTCCCCGCATACGTGGCGATCTCGCCACTCTCCCGCTCTCGCCCTACGTGGCCTACCTCGTTCTTAGTCTCCCGTCACTCCCCTCCTCTTCCGGTTTCTCTCCCTATAGACCTGACTCCTCTCCCCCACGTGACCTAACTCCTCCCCTCATGACGTCACCTCCGGGAGGTCGTTCACGCCCGCATTACATCACCCTCCCCCGTAGAGAAAATCCAGCCGACCTCGGCTGAACAACAACCTAACAAGTAATGCGAGCGTAAAAGACCAATACATTAAAGGACACGAAGCATACAACAACAATATAACAAGAACACAACACAAGTTAACGAAATGTGAGGGATTTCGAGCGAGTACGGGTAGCCGGACCGTCCCGGACGGTCGGCGGCCCTCCCGCCGAGCGGGAGCGTGGCAGGGTTTTAAGGGCGACAGGAGCAAGTTCGTCCGTCGCCATTGGAGGCCTGCCACCGTCCTGGTCCCGTTCAGAGGCGTCCCGTAATCTCGTCCGTGGCGGGGCAGGAAGGGCTGCAGGTCCCGGAGATTCCGCGGCCCCGGTCGGCACCCCGCGAGCGGAGCGTCCTCCCTCCTGCGGCGGCACGTCCGGCTTGTCTGTAAGGGGTACGACAGGCGCTCTTGCAAGGTCAGCAGGCACAGGCAGGGGCGAGTCGGCAGCAACAGACCCCGGCAAGGCAACCTCAGGAGATGACGCATCAGGTCGCGGGGCAATGTACGGCTTCAACCGAGATGTATGTACGAACCAGCGCCGCGAACCAACCCGAACACGCGCCGACTGTGGGTTGGGAACCGCGATGAGGCGGACCGGTCCTTGCCATGGTTTATGTAATTTAGGAGAGGTACCTGGCCGCACCTGTGGGCAATGAAGCCAGGCCAGGTCCCCCGTTTTCCAGGGGCACTCCCCCTTTGAACGTCGAGCACACCGCTCGTTCCGGGCCTGGGCTTTGGCCGTAGCCACGCGGGCTCCTTCCCTCGCCTCAGTGACACGGCGAACGTTGTCCTGAATATAATCAGGAAGAGGTTTAACAGGTCCCCTCGCTCCGGTTCCCAACTGCTCATTGATTGGCGGCACGTTTTCACGGCCGTACATAAGAAAGAACGGCGAATATACAGTAGCCGCGTGCGGCGTCATGCGATACGCCGAAAGCACCCCAGGGATATGCAAATCCCAATCTGATTGTTTTTCACTGACCGTATGACACAGCATGGCGGACAGGGTCCGATTTAACCGTTCCACCATACCATCCGTTTGTGGGTGATAGGGGGATGTCCGTATCTTTTTAGTTCCAAGAGCCGCACACACCTCCCCCAACAATTTAGACGAAAAATTCCGGCCTTGGTCTGTAAGGAGCCTCTCCGGCGCCCCCTTGTCCATAACATACCCAAATAGAAATGCGTCTGTGATAGACGCCGCTGACTGGTCCGGCAAAGGCCAGGCCATCGGCCAGCGGGAGAGGTACTCCACCCCCACTAGCAAATACTTATTTCCCCTAGCGGATGGCGGAAAGGGTCCCAAAATATCTAACGCCACCAATTCATTAACCCGAGATACCTGAATAGATTGTATCGGCGGCACATATGGATGTTTAGGTGGCTTCCGGCGGGCACAATCGGGACACGCGCGAACGTGACCGACGACATCTGTCGACATGCCGTGCCAATAATAGTCTCGCTGCAGCGTCAATAGGGTCTTCTGCACCCCCAGATGTAAAAGTGTGTCACAATGCAGAGTCCTGATCAATTCGTACCGCAATGATGCCGGTACAACCAGACGCCAGCGTTCCTGTATCCCTTCCCTCCACATCAGCAACCCATCTCGGAGAGCGGATTCCGGCGCACCACCCGCGCCGAGTCCCCTACTCGCCTTTTCCGATCGCTTTCGTAACGTTACCAAGGAATCATCCAACATTTGCTCCCGAATCCACACAGACCTCGGGAGACGCAAAATCCCATCAGCCGGTCCCCCATCAACTGGTCCCGGCTTAAGCGGAGCTTCAGGCACATCAACCGCCAGCGCGACAGGCTGAGGGGGGTGCTGAATCGGTCCACACCTATGCGTCCCCGACGCACACGTGCAAGGGGATCGCTGCGGCAACCTGGAAAGCGCGTCCGCATTAGCGTGACGCACACCCTTCCGATGTTGAATTTGGAAGGAAAATTCTTGCAGCGTGTCCAGCCACCTTGCCAATTGTCCGGACGGCTGGTCCATCTTAAGAGCATACTGCAAGGCTGCATGGTCCGTGCGGACAATAAACGACCGACCGTACAGATACGGTCGAAATTGGCGGAGAAAAAAAACAATAGCCAAAAGTTCCCTGCGAGAGTGACGCAGTAGCGGGTTTCCGCGGGAGACAAAACCCGACTACCATATGCCACTACGCGTTCAACTCCACCTTTTGACTGAGACAACACCGCCCCAATGCCAGTGTCACTCGCATCCGTATCCAGAATGAAGGGATGTTCAAAATCCGGATAATCTAACGTCGGTGCCGTAGCCAATAGATCACGCAGGCTTCGAAACGCCGCCTCCTCCGGCGGTCCCCAAACAAATTTGTGTCCTTTCCCCGTAAGGAGATGCAAAGGCCTCGCAATCGTAGCAAAATTTGGAACAAACCTCCGATAATAAGAGGCGAACCCCAAAAACCGGCGCACATCACCCACCGTGGCCGGGGTTGGCCAATCACGGACACACGCAGTTTTCTCCGGATCTGTGGCCACCCCGTCCGCACTAACAATATGCCCCAAGTATCGAACGGAGTGTTGCAGTAGGTGACATTTTTTTGGCTTGAATTTCAAATTAGCAGAACGCATCCTGGTGAATACAGCCTCCAACCGCAGTAAATCCTCATCAAATGTGCGGCTGAAGACGATAATATCGTCTAAATATATCAAACATGTCTCCCACTGCAACCCCGTTAATACCAACTCCATCAACCTCTGAAAAGTGGCAGGGGCCGCATTCAACCCCATCGGAAGACAGTTAAATTGGAATAACCCCTGCGGCGTACGGAAAGCAGTCTTTTCTCTCGAGGGCTCGTCAAGGGGGAGCTGCCAGAAGCCCGAAGAGAGATCTAGCGTTGAAAAGAACTTGGCCCCCGACAAGGCGTCGAGAGAATCGTCCATACGCGGCAGGGGGTACGCATCTGCTACCGACACTTTATTCAACTTACGAAAATCGACACAAAATCGCAATTTGCCATCCTTCTTTTTAACCAACACAACAGGCGCGCCCCATGGGCTGTTAGACGGAGATATTATGTCCGCGTTCAACATGTCATCCACTGCCCCTCGAACATGCTCTCGCTCAGCCGGACTCATCCGACGCGAGTTTAAGCGAATAGGGGCAGCGTCCCCTGTGTCGATATGATGATAAAGCAGCAAGGTGCGTCCCAAGTCCAAATCATCGGAGCTAAACACATCCGAATAACTCGATAATAATTTACGAATCGCACAACGTTGTTCGCCGGAAAGGGCTGAATTCTCCCCACACAATTCAGCAATCCAACGATCATCCACCGCTCCATCGTGTGAAACACCCCCAACTAGCCCCCCGCTGGACAGATCACTGTGAGCCGTAAACGCCGTAGTGGCATGTGCCACAACGGTACCAGCCGGAACACACACGCTTTCGGTACTCGCGTTAAGCACCTGCAAAAACGGCCGCTGATCTGGCCGGACAATAGTTTGCGCCCCCACCAGCGCCGATCCGCCCGTAATAGCGGCGGACGGCGACAGCAAAACCCCAAAAGCTCCCTGCCGACCAGGCACCGGCTTCCGATGTCGTAAGGGAATGAGCATCTGTGAGCCAGGTGGAATATCAACAGAAACTTCCGATAACACCTGCACCTGGGCGACAGGAGCAGGTCGCCCCCAGGCGGACGGTGAAAATGCCATTTTACGGCCCCCCGGCAATTCAATGCAGTTTTCATTGATTCGAATTAGAATGGGCATTTTAGCGAGAAAATCAGTACCCAACAGGCAAGGAACCGCAAGGGACCTCGAAATTAACACAATTCCCGAGGCCGACACACCCCCGATAGATATGTTAGCATCCACCTGCCCCACGATGCCCATGCTACCCCCGTTCGCAGCGACGCAAGAAGCGTAAGCTGGACTCACGGCCCCTGGTGGGATGTTCAAAAGGTGGAATATCACGTCCGAAATGATGGTCGCGGACGCACCGGAATCCACCAAAATACGTACGTCCACCCCTTGGATCGACCCGGGTACAGTGGACGAACCGGTAGCGGCCGCGACAACCCGCCGAGCCAACTTGCGCCACTGCGTTACCGAGCGACAAGGCGCAGATAATGGCCTCCCGTATTTAACAACATCCGCCTCGCACGACAATGGCGATGAGTGAGGTGTCAAGCCTTGCCGGGTGCCTGGTGCGCACCGACTTGCCTGTGCTGTAGAATCTTTCTTGGGAGCGTCCGCTGTCGAGGCCTCCTGCTGGGGCGGACCCGGAACGCGGGCCCAGCAGTCCCTGGCATAATGGCCCCGACGGCCGCAGCGGAAGCACTCGATGTCGCTGCGGCGCGCAGCGGGCACCCCGTCCCGACACGGCCGTATCGGCGGCGCAGCCCGCGGCCCCGGCCCACCCCGGGCCGGCCACGGAGCGGAGGCGGCTGACAGCTCCTGCTGGCTGCTCCCATCCGGCACGTACACGGCCTTTTTAGGGTCCCACCCTAAGGCACCCCCCTCGACGACAGGACCACCTGTCCACGCCGTAACTTGTTTCCAGCGGCGGAGGTTAAACTGGGCGTCCAGACACTTCGCCGCAGCCCGGGACGTGAGTTTTTCATGACCGCACACCGGCATAGGAATGCCGAGATCCCGGGACAACTCCAACATCTTCCCCAGGATGAGAGGTTCCAGCAGGTCAGGCTCCGTCTCCGGGTAAGCGGCCATAGCTAGCTCCAACACCGCGCCCCTATACGCAACCGGTGACTCCTCGGGTGCGCGTTGTCGTTGCACAAACTGGCGATGGGCATCATCCGGCGGCTCGTACGCGTCCGCCATTTCGTCGAACAGCCCTCGCAGAGTCTTCTTCTTCGCGGCTTTTATAGAGCGAAAAAAACGAACGGACTCATCATCGAGAAGGGTCGGAAGAACCTCCAGTGCCTCGGCGTCCGTCCACCTCGCTGAGCGTACTGCTGCCAGAAATCTACAGGCGAACGCACTCCAATCGCCCCCGATGGAGAATTCCTTGACAGTTGTTAAGTGACGACTGCGACTCCTTGGCTTGCTCCCTCCGGCCGCTGGCTCCTCCGGTGGCAAATTTAACATGGCGTCGCAACGCGGTGTCGACAAGATGGCGGCTGGCAATCGTGGAGGTCCCAAAATGGCGGCTTCCCGCTTTTCGTCGTGCGCCACGCCCAAGATGGCGTCGTCGTGCCGCGTGGCCGATGGCGGCGACATCAAAGACAACCCGGACTCCTGCGGACCACCAACATCTCCATCCGACGCCGCCCTCGGCGTGACAAGCTCACACAACTGAGTAATGACATTCTTGAGAGTTACAAGTTGAATTTCGATTTAAAGCTTTCGTGACTGCAGGGATTCATCTTCTTGTTTCTTTCGGTAAAGTCACGTAGAAGGGAAGTAATAAAATAATAAAAATAAAACATAATAAAACAATTCTCACGACGTTTCGGCTACAACGCAAGCAGCCGTCTTCAGGTGAAGAATGAGACACTACCAAACTAGGAGCTTATATATAAGCTGCATTGGGGGTTGAAGAGCGCCTTAACAAAAAGAATGTGCATGTGAAGAGGGATTTAGCATATTCATGGAAAATGCGTAGGCGTTGGGCGGGGGGGTGTCAAAGTCATATTATGCCCATGCATTATGCAGGATCAGCAGCAACCAAGGGGGGTGCAGGGATTAGCAGTAACAAAGGAAAGGAATGTTAATGATATGTAGCTGCAGTTACTCAACAACCACGTAGAAAACTAAAGTATAAACTACATAAAAAACTAAAGTATAAACTGCATCGCACCATCAGTATACTTACTATACTCTATAATAAGCTGAGTTACTAACAGCAAGTAATACATTACAATTTTACCTCGTAAAAATTCTATAATATGCTTCCATCTAAACCTTATTCTCTTACATCACACGAGCATATACCGTACTATATACTGCCATAGATAAACCCAACATTAAATTATATACTGTATTGCTGTAAACCAACCTATATCTTATACATTTAATATCACACTATGTATTATTCTACACACCCTAATGTGTATCGAAATGGTTTATTACGTCCTTCCAATGATTGCTGAGCCAGAATCCATCTTCTCGGTTAAAGTTGTCTCTGTGTTTGTATATGTGGATCGCCTCATGAACGAATCTCTCATGATAGCCAGATGGCTTGCAGAGAACCTCTGTCTTGGAGAAGTCAATATCATGTGAGCCCACTGAGTTGTAACAGTGATCTGCCACGGCTGAGGTGTTAGTCCTACCGTGTTTCAGGTCAGCTTTATGTTCACGGATGCGGTCCGAGACATGTCGTTTGGTTTCATTGGGGAAACCAAACGACATGTCTCGGACCGCATCCGTGAACATAAAGCTGACCTGAAACACGGTAGGACTAACACCTCAGCCGTGGCAGATCACTGTTACAACTCAGTGGGCTCACATGATATTGACTTCTCCAAGACAGAGGTTCTCTGCAAGCCATCTGGCTATCATGAGAGATTCGTTCATGAGGCGATCCACATATACAAACACAGAGACAACTTTAACCGAGAAGATGGATTCTGGCTCAGCAATCATTGGAAGGACGTAATAAACCATTTCGATACACATTAGGGTGTGTAGAATAATACATAGTGTGATATTAAATGTATAAGATATAGGTTGGTTTACAGCAATACAGTATATAATTTAATGTTGGGTTTATCTATGGCAGTATATAGTACGGTATATGCTCGTGTGATGTAAGAGAATAAGGTTTAGATGGAAGCATATTATAGAATTTTTACGAGGTAAAATTGTAATGTATTACTTGCTGTTAGTAACTCAGCTTATTATAGAGTATAGTAAGTATACTGATGGTGCGATGCAGTTTATACTTTAGTTTTTTATGTAGTTTATACTTTAGTTTTCTACGTGGTTGTTGAGTAACTGCAGCTACATATCATTAACATTCCTTTCCTTTGTTACTGCTAATCCCTGCACCCCCCTTGGTTGCTGCTGATCCTGCATAATGCATGGGCATAATATGACTTTGACACCCCCCCGCCCAACGCCTACGCATTTTCCATGAATATGCTAAATCCCTCTTCACATGCACATTCTTTTTGTTAAGGCGCTCTTCAACCCCCAATGCAGCTTATATATAAGCTCCTAGTTTGGTAGTGTCTCATTCTTCACCTGAAGACGGCTGCTTGCGTTGTAGCCGAAACGTCGTGAGAATTGTTTTATTATGTTTTATTTTTATTATTTTATTACTTCCCTTCTACGTGACTTTACCGAAAGAAACAAGAAGAAGTTACAAGTTGCTCCGCCATCTGGCTCCATCTTGAATCCGCGTCCTTTGGAGCAGACGGGTCCGCCGACACGACGACATCTTGGACCCCCGGACCCGCACTCATCCCAGCACGGATCTCTTCTTCTGCCAGAGTCAGGCCGACTTCAGGAGGAAGATCTTCGTCGTCGGAAGATGAAGCCGATGCCGGAGACGGAATATTCTTTTTTCTGAGTTGTTTCGCCATGCCGTTTCACTTCTGACTCCAGTTTAATAAAAGACTCGGACGCTTCTCTCTGACTCCGTGTCCTTTATTTGGGTTCTTCGTAATTACCCTCACGGCACTCTCTTAGAGATACTCTGCTTGCAGCCCCCGGCTGCTATCACTATTGTAGCCTCCTTCCTCTCCTTGCAGACTCGCTGCTAACTCCGTGTGCAGACTCCCGCTGCCAACTCCGTATGCAGACCCCCGCTGCCAACTCCGTGTGCAGACCCCCGCTGCCACCTGCAGCCTCCTCGCTGCTCCGGGTCGGTCACCGTTGGCCGACGGTGCCGAACCTCGTTCCCCGCATACGTGGCGATCTCGCCACTCTCCCGCTCTCGCCCTACGTGGCCTACCTCGTTCTTAGTCTCCCGTCACTCCCCTCCTCTTCCGGTTTCTCTCCCTATAGACCTGACCCCTCTCCCCCACGTGACCTAACTCCTCCCCTCATGACGTCACCTCTGGGAGGTCGTTCACGCCCGCATTACACCTGTATAAAAGACACCTGGGAGCCAGACATTTTTCTGATTGAGAGGGGGTCAAATACTTATTTCCCTCATTAAAATGCAAATTAATTTATAACATTTTTGACATGCGTCTTTCTGAATTTTGTTGTTGTTATTCTGTCTCTCACTGTTCAAATAAACCTACCATTAAAATTTAGACTGATCATTTCGTTGTCAGTGGGCAAACGTACAAAATCAGCAGGGGATCAAATATTTTTTTCCCTCACTGTACCTGGGCAGTGTGCTCATGACCGGCTCCGGTTTGACAACAGAAGTCTCACTCCGAATCAGTCGAGCGGCATTATCTTTACATCCGTTGCATAACCCTGTGTGGAAGCTACCTGGTCTGTCGCTCTGCACGAAGCTTCAGGTCTTCTCGGCCACAGTCATTCCCTCCCTTCTCTACGCTTGTGAAACGTGGACCCCCCTAATGGAACATCTTCACCGGTTAGAAACATTTAGGCTGGCCTGCCGACGATCCATTCTGGGTTTAACTAGACTGGATTGTGTGAGGAGCTCACAAATCCTTGAAAGATCTGGACAAGGTCCCATCGGTGAGCTCCTCCGGCAGGCAAGTCTGCGTTGGCTGGGTCATGTAGCCCGCATGCCCAGCCACCGTATGCCTAAACAGCTTTTGTTCGGCCGGATCGAGGGGGCTGAATGGGCACGGCACGGGCTAGAGAAGAGATGAAGTGACGTGGTACAGGAGGACGTGGAGTTGAGTGGAATTGCCGATGACTGGTACCAGCGATGTCAAGATCGGCCTCTGCGAAGGAGGCTCGTGAAGGACGCTACTGGGCAGTTGGAGGCAGTCACACCCTCCAACAACAACAGAGGGCGGAGGAGCAACGTTCATAACAACGAGCGGAGCGCCGTGTGGCTAAAGCACAGCAAGTTGGCACAGTAGGGGGCACAGGTGGTGCATCAGCCAGTCATCTCGGTCATCTCAGTCAATCGACCCGTGGCACCTGGGTCTGCCCCGTGACCTCCTGCCAGCGGGCGTTCGACACTTCACATGGCCTCAACGTGCACATAGCCTGGCACAAGCGTCATGGTGATGTCACCGCCTCTTAGTGGCGAATGGCATTTGTTGTGTGAATGCGCGTGTGTGTAAATGCACGTGTGTGTGTGAGGCTCTGTGTGTACGCGTGTGTAGGGAGCGGTGGCACGGTGATTAGCGCCTACTGCAGCTATGGACCCAGCCAATGAACAGCGGCGAATATCTGAACCAGTTTTGGACCTACCCCTAGGTCGACTCGGCCCTAAGTTAAGCACCCGGCGCGATGTCTCAAACGTCACCGCTTGGGGAGACATAGGCGGTCTGTGAGAGGCTACGCGGTGGGGGCCGGTGGGGGACCCCCTTTTTGTTTTTCCTTTGCGTGCACAGAGCTGGGTGATGCCCTCTCTGCCCTTCATGGTGCTGGGTCTGGCCGGGGTCTCCGCTGGCTGCCTCTGCCTCCTGCTGCCCGAGACGCTGAGGCAGCCGCTCATGGAGACGCTGCACGACCTGCCGGGCCCCACGGCCACACGCAAGGTGCACTACAATACAGGGACGTGCGGTCAGGGGAGGCAGGGGAGGCAGGGGAGGCACAGCCTCACCTGCCATACTCCAATGAAAACACTGGTCAACTTTTGCAGCTGTTTTATACTAATTTCAGGGTGCTGATTCCAAATCTGATCTCAGATTTGCTCTATCACATCTCATTTTTATGCTATCGGCATACCCCATTTTCATTGATTTTACCCGAAATTAACTCTGTCACTTATGATTGCAAGTTGTTGCGAGTCAGTGACTGCTTTAGTGTTAAAATATGGTGCTGTATTTTTATGATAGTGTGTTTATAATATCATTTTATGTAGATATCCACATTTATTTAATATTTTTCTTCTGCAGTTTTTATTGAAAATGCAATATTTGATATCTCAAAAATCTGATGTGATAGACAAAAATGCCATATTTGGAATCAGCACCCCAAAATTACCTTAAAACCGTTGGAAAACCTTATGCCAGAAAAAGTGTGTTGACCAGTGTTATGAATAATATTGGTCGCGAAAGTTTACGTGTTAAACTGACTAACTGGCTCTGACACTAGCCAGTGCCTCCCCAGCCATTGATCTCACCGCACATCACTGCTACAACACACTGTCCACTATGCTACACACTACGCTATACACTACACTCTACACTACATTACACTATACACTACATTACACTACACAATATACGCGTCACTATACACTACTCTAAACTACACTATACACTACACTACTATACACTACACCAAACACTAGACACTAAACTACACTATACACTACGATACACTACACTATACACTACACTATACACTACGATACACTACACTATACACTACACTACTATACACTATGATACACTACACTATACACTACTATACACTACGATACACTACACTATACACTACACTATACACTACACACTACACTATACACTACACACTACACTATACACTACACACTACACTATACACTACACTATACACTACACTATACACTACTATACACTAAGATACACTACACTATACACTACGATACACTACACTATACACTACATTACGCTGAGGCATCCACTCATGGAGACGCTGCACGACCTGCCGGGCCCCACGTCCACACGCAAGTTATAGAGTGGGGGGGGGGCAGTGTCTCCTCCGCCAGGTGGTTGGCTGCTCTAAATTCCCACTGGTGACGATTATCTGAACCGGTCCTGGGCCTCCCCTAGGTCGACTCAGCCCCAACCAGTAGCTGGTGCGGTGCGAGGGAAGAAGCAGAGAGAGAGAGAAGCGAGGTGTTGACCTGCAGTGGTTGAGTGCGTGAGCGAGTGGCGAGTCGTCGCTTAGTCGTCGCGTGGTGCTCGTTGGCGCACTGTGATGTCACTCGAGTTCGATTTCTGCTCACGGCCAACAACAGTTGCAAACATTTGAGCCGGTTCTGGGTCTCCCCTTGATCAACTCAGCACTGGGGAGACAAAGGCGGCCGGGCGTGGTGCTGGCCACCCACCCCCTCTTGTGCCGTGCCGGCCTTCATATACGCCGATCGTGAACAGCACTTGCCCCAACAGTCTGTTAAGGCTACACGGTGGTGGGGGGGGGGGGGGGGGGGTCTTTGCCTTTGAATCAGAATCTTTATTTAGACTGGCAGAATCCGGTGAGCTAGAAAGCTCTTTTTCACCGACGTCCTCAACAGTGCGTACGGCATTTGCCTGCCCCAACAGTCTGTTCAAGGCTACACGGCGGCGCGGTTTCTGTGTGTTTTCGTCCTCAGAGCTACGCGCTGCTCGAAGCCGGGCACCCCAACCGCTCCTTCCACGGCGACAGCGAGGACGAAGAGGATGACGAGGGGGTCCGGGAGACGAGCGGCAAGCCCATCTAGCGCGGCACGGCGGGGCCCCTGAGCCCCGATGCCTGAACTCTTGAACGACGCTTGAACTCTCGAACCCTTAGGTGCCGTCCACACGCCACGAGCAAACGGTGGGCGACACGGTGGCTAGGAGATGTTAATTACCTCGCCTCGTATACAGGAGGATAGTGGGTTGGATCCCGACCCTGACGCATGCTGCCTATTCAAAATTCGCGTGTCTCTCTCTCTCTCTCCCCGTGGTCGCGTGGAATTTTCTCCGGGCCCTGCGGTTTTTCCCTCCACATTTAGAATGGACGTCAGTATTTGGCTGCTATGAATTTCCACGCGACGGTGAGCCACTTAGTCGAGCTCTGATTTGTGGCGAGGTCGCTTCTGAAACAGTGCTAACGTCGCTCAGTCGGCCTTAAACTTGTCAAATAAAACAAAGTTTGTAGTTTTGTAGTTGACTGGTGTGTCGTAGTTTTCACGATGCCCATGGATTTGCGTAAATCCTCGAGATTCGTAGAGCCCAGGGGACAAGGCATCTTTGGATTTTCTTGGCCTGTTACTCTCAAGTCGACATTCGGGCTCCGGCTCCGGCTTGAGCCACTGCCGCTCCCCTCAGTAGCTTCCAAAGCCACGGCTCGCGATGCGTCTCAGCCGAGGCGCAAGCTGTTGATGATACTCAGGACTCGTCTTTGTTCGATGCTTAGCCAAAGGCCGCTGCAGCAGCGGGGATGAACCGGGAGTTTTGCGATGGGAGCGACGCAATCGTACTTGCATGTTGAACTTCTTTCGCGCCGTACGTAGCCTACCTATGCAAAGTGACTGAGGCCTTGGGTGCCACGGTGGCCAGGAGATGTTTACTACCTCGCTCGGTATACAGGTCGTGGGTTCGATCCCGACTGGCGCCTGATGTATATTTGGAGTTTGCGGTGTCTTGCTCTCTCCCCGTGGTTGCGTGGTTTTTCCCCCCCTCCACTTAACTAAGCTATCGTTTTTTAAAAAAAGAGAGCTACATGGCTCGGTGGGCCTTTACCCGGTAAAAAAAAAAATAGTTTTGCATGTATCGAACCCATGGCTATGCTGCTGGTAATATGCACAGCCAGTGAGGCTCGTGCGGTCGATGGGATGAACATTAATCTACTTTTGTTGGGAGAGGCAAATATATTGGTAAATCGTGGGCGGGCGGTGTCGGACGATTTCGACAGACTCCAAATCTAAATGCTGTGACGTTTTCCTTTTGTTCACTTCCGCACAACAGACAACATCTTTGTCAACAACAACCAAAGAGAAAGGCTTTTATTGATAAATATAAAAAAGTGCCATGCACAGTCCGCTCGCGTGAACGCTTGTGAGCGAAATAAAGTCGCCGCGCTTCGCTGTGATGATTACCCCGGCGATTTCAGACTCTCTTTGTCCATGCTGGACAGCCCTCACTCAGAGACGCAGAACAATCACCCTCCGCCTACTCCACCTCCATCCTCATATTCCCTCCCTCATCCTCCTTCCCTCTTTCCTCCCTCATCCTCCTTTCCTCCTTCCCTCCCCCCCCGCTCTCCACCACACAGTCCGGGTTTGGAACTCGCTTCTGTCCATCTGTCCTCGTGTGGCCCAACTCTGGCCAGCAACGATTTTGCATCTCACTGGGCGGTGGTTTGGGGGTGACGGCGGTGGATTGGAGGTCAGGGCGGTGGATTGGAGGTCAGGGCGGTGGATTGGAGGTCAGGGCAGTGTATTGGAGGTCAGGGCGGTGTATTGGAGGTCAGGGCGGTGTATTGGAGGTCAGGGCGGTGGATTGGAGGTCAGGGCGGTGGATTGGAGGTCAGGGCAGTGTATTGGAGGTCAGGGTGGTGTATTGGAGGTCAGGGCGGTGTATTGGAGGTCAGGGCGGTGTATTGGAGGTCAGGGCGGTGGATTGGAGGTCAGGGCGGTGGATTGGAGGTCAGGGCGGTGGATTGGAGGTCAGGGCGGTGGATTGGAGGTCAGGGCGGTGGATTGGAGGTCAGGGCAGTGTATTGGAGGTCAGGGCGGTGTATTGGAGGTCAGGGCGGTGTATTGGAGGTCAGGGCGGTGTATTGGAGGTCAGGGCGGTGGATTGGAGGTCAGGGCGGTGGATTGGAGGTCAAGGCGGTGGATTGGAGGTCACGGCGGTGGATTGGAGGTCAGGGCGGTGGATTGGAGGTCAGGGCGGTGGATTGGAGGTCACGGCGGTGGATTGGAGGTCAGGGCGGTGGATTGGAGGTCACGGCGGTGGATTGGAGGTCAGGGCGGTGGATTGGAGGTCATGGCGATGGATTGGAGGTCACGGCGATGGATTGGAGGTCACGGCGGTGGATTGGAGGTCACGGCGGTGGATTGGAGGTCAGGGCGGTGGATTGGAGGTCACGGCGATGGATTGGAGGTCACGGCGATGGATTGGAGGTCACGGCGGTGGATTGGAGGTCACGGCGGTGGATTGGAGGTCACGGCGATGGATTGGAGGTCACGGCGGTGGATTGGAGGTCACGGCGATGGATTGGAGGTCAGGGCCGTGGATTGGAGGTCAGGGCCGTGGATTGGAGGTCACGGCGGTGGATTGGAGGTCACGGCGGTGGATTGGAGGTCACTGCGGTGGATTGGAGGTCACGGCGATGGATTGGAGGTCACAGCGGTGGATTGGAGGTCACAGCGGTGTATTGGAGGTCAGGGCGGTGGATTGGAGGTCAGGGCGGTGGATTGGAGGTCAGGGCGGTGGATTGGAGGTCAGGGCGGTGGATTGGAGGTCACGGCGGTGGATTGGAGGTCACGGCGGTGGATTGGAGGTCACGGCGGTGGATTGGAGGTCACGGCGGTGGATTGGAGGTCACGGCGATGGATTGGAGGTCAGGGCCGTGGATTGGAGGTCACGGCGGTGGATTGGAGGTCACTGCGGTGGATTGGAGGTCACGGCGATGGATTGGAGGTCACGGCGGTGGATTGGAGGTCACAGCGGTGGATTGGAGGTCACAGCGGTGGATTGGAGGTCACTGCGGTGGATTGGAGGTCACAGCGGTGGATTGGAGGTCACGGCAATGGATTGGAGGTCACGGCGGTGGATTGGAGGTCACGGCGGTGGATTGGAGTTCAGGGCGGTGGATTGGAGGTCACGGCGATGGATTGGAGGTCACGGCGGTGGATTGGAGGTCACGGCGGTGGATTGGAGGTCAGGGCGGTGGATTGGAGGTCACGGCGGTGGATTGGAGGTCAGGGCGGTGGATTGGAGGTCACAGCGATGGATTGGAGGTCACAGCGGTGGATTGGAGGTCACGGCGGTGGATTGGAGGTCAGGGCGGTGGATTGGAGGTCACGGCGATGGATTGGAGGTCACGGCGGTGGATTGGAGGTCACGGCGATGGATTGGAGGTCAGGGCGGTGTATTGGAGGTCAGGGCGGTGTATTGGAGGTCAGGGCGGTGGATTGGAGGTCAGGGCGGTGGATTGGAGGTCAGGGCGGTGGATTGGAGGTCAGGGCGGTGGATTGGAGGTCAGGGCGGTGGATTGGAGGTCAGGGCGGTGGATTGGAGGTCAGGGCGGTGGATTGGAGGTCAGGGCGGTGGATTGGAGGTCAGGGCGGTGGATTGGAGGTCAGGGCGGTGGATTGGAGGTCAGGGCGGTGGATTGGAGGTCACGGCGGTGGATTGGAGGTCACGGCGATGGATTGGAGGTCACAGCGGTGGATTGGAGGTCAGCACGAGAAGCCGAGCAGGAACACAGAACGGGTTGAGGGGCAACGCGGGCGGCGACGAGAGCCGCGGATCAACAAGCGCCGTCGCGCCGCCCCTAGCGGCCACACCACCCACACTGGGCACGCCACCCCCATCGGCCACACCACTGCCAAGGGAGGTCTTCTTGTCCGTGATCTTCATGGTGTCCCGTGTCTCTGTGTCTCTCCTACCAGTGTCTACCCCTATCCCTGCATCTCCTCCCCGTGTCTCCGCATCTCCTCCCCGTGTCTCCGCATCTCCTCCCCGTGTCTCCGCATCTCCTCCCCGTGTCTCCGCATCTCCTCCCCGTGTCTCCGCATCTCCTCCCCGTGTCTCCGCATCTCCTCCCCGTGTCTCCGCATCTCCTCCCCGTGTCTCCGCATCTCCTCCCCGTGTCTCCGCATCTCCTCCCCGTGTCTCCGCATCTCCTCCCCGTGTCTCCGCATCTCCTCCCCGTGTCTCCGCATCTCCTCCCCGTGTCTCCACGTCCGACTCCGCAGGCCCCGTGAGGTGGTGCTGAGCACGCCGGAGGAACCGGCGCAGCGGCGTGGAGCTCAGGCGCCGTACCTCCTCCTCCAGGTCGTCCAGCAGCTGAAGCACCAGCGCACTCTCTGTCACACACACGCACACACCACCACCACCACCACAAGACCCGCCGTTCGCCACCAATAAGTGGCGGTGACGTCGCCGCCACAGCGCTCGTGCCAGGCTCTGTGCACTTTATGGCCACGTGAAGTGTCGAACGCTCGCTGGCAGGAGGTCACAGTACAGACGCAGGTGCCATGGGTTGACCGACTGAGATGCCTGGCGAATGCACCACCTGTGCCCCCCCCCCCCCCCCCCCACTGTGCCAACTCGCTACGTTGCTGGAGGGCGACTGCCTCTAACTGCCCCAGCAGCATCGTTCATGAGCCTCCAGAGGCCGATCTTGACACCGCTGCTACCAGTCATTGGCAAGTCCACTCGGCTCCATATCCACTCGTACCACATCATTCCACGTAGCCGGCACGTATGGCACGTACGTACATACAGCAACAACCACAACAGCTGCCATTCGCCACTGTAATGTGCACATCGCTCTCGTAGACGATTTTAGGTGCGAAGAGAAACCACAGACGAGAGGGGAAGGCAGCAGCGGCCACGCAATTAACCGGCACTGCCTCGCCTGGTTTACAGGAGGTCGTGGGTTCGATCCCGGCCATGACGCCTGCTGCTGTATATTTAGAGTTTGCGTGTCTCTCTCTCATCATCATCATCACGGTGGCTAGGAGATGTTAACTACCTCGCCTGGTGTACAGGAGGTCGTGGGTTCGATCCCGACCCTGACGCCTGCTGCTGTATATTTAGAGTTTGCGTGTTTCTCTCTCATCATCATCATCACGGTGGCTAGGAGATGTTAACTACCTCGCCTGGTATACAGGAGGCGGTGGGTTCGATCCCGACCCTGACGCCTGCTGCTGTATATTTGGAGTTTGCGTCTCTCTCTCTCATCATCATCACGGTGGCTAGGAGATGTTAACTACCTCGTCTGGTATGCAGGAGGTCGTGGGTTCGATCCCGACCCTGACGATGCCTGCTGCTGTATATTTGGAGTTTGCGTGTCGTGTGGATTTTTCTCCGGGTCCTCCGGGTTTTCCCTCCGCATTTAGAATTGACATCTCGCGTTCAGAGGACTTCGCTACCACGAAAATTTTCACGTGAGAAGCCACTTGGTTGAGCGATCATTTGTGACAGTCGGACTGTCGCTTCTGAAAAGGAGCTGGAGTACATATCGCTCAGTGTGGGCTCTGACATGGTAAAAATAAAAAGTTAAAAGATTTGATTTTCGATTTAAAGCTTTCGTGACTGCAGGGATTCATGTTCTTGGTTCTTTCGGTAAAGTCATGTAGAAGGGAAATAATAAAATAATAAAATAAAACAATAAAATTCTCACGACGTTTCGATTGCAACACAAGAAATCATCATCAGGTATGAAAACCACAGCAAGAATTTTTTTTTCACCGCCACTTTTTTCAAATATTTCTTGCTGTGGTTTTCCCACCTGATGATGATTGCTCGTGTTGCAATCGAAACGTCGTGAGAATTTTATTGTTAAATTTTTATTTTAAAAGTTTTAGTGTCTATCTCTCTGCACCCACCTTTGGCGTTGATGGGGGGCGGTGGTCCCGTCTTGAAGGCCGACGCCAGGTACTTGTAGACACAGCCCAGGCTCAGGGTCTCACCCCTCTCCTGCTCCTCCTGCTGCTGCGCTCCCCGCGGGGAGCGGTCGGGGGGGTGCAGCAGCGGCTCGGCCGTAGCGGGGGTCGGGGAAACCCCGGGGGAGCGGGGGTTGAGGGAGGGAGACCCCAGCTGGTGAGTTTCAAGATCGCCGATCGTGAAAACCTGGAGAACACACGCACAGAGAGGGAGAGAGACGGAAAAGGTCCTTGGTAAGGGCGCGCCTCAACATGCGTCTGGAGTTGTGTCGTTTAAAAAACTCCAGAACTCACCAACTGCAGGGATTCATATTCTTGGTTCTTTTGGTAAAGTCACGTAGAAGGGAAATAATAAAATAAAAAATATATAAAACAATAAAAATATTAAAGAATAATTTTTTATTTTTGTTATTTTATAATTTCCCTTCTACGTGACTTTACCAAAAGAACCAAGAATATCTCCTAGCCACCTTGATGATGATGGTGAGAGAGACACAAACTACACATATAGAGCAGGCGTCAGGGTCGGGATCGAACCCACGACCTCCTGCATACCAGACGAGGTAGTTAACATCTCCTAGCCACAGTGGCACGATATTAATTCCCCGAGGGCACAAATATTTACGTGAAACGCTGCTGCTATTGGTGGAACAGGTAATTTGGAGAAACCATACCTGTCAACCCCTAATCAGCGCCCTACCTTATTACAGACCAATTCAGACCTTATTGGTCACCCCGTGCCCTTATACATCTCAACGTTCATCTTACAAAGTCCCATCGCAAGGGAGAAACACAAACAAATAGACAATTTTTGGTTGCCCGTATTGAAACAGCTGTATGCTGAGTGGACCCAAAAACTCGATTTCCACTGTGCAAGAATACAGGTAAACCGTATGGGTTGACAGGGACGTGAAACCAGCGATATTAATTTCTCAGTTCAGCTCACGAAGGAGAGCTGAAGCTTCTGTCGACACACCTGATGACGCTGCCTGTAGTATGCAGTGAAACGTTGAAACATCCCGGTCTGCCGGGAAACCAAATCGGTTGGCCCATTTACCCACGTGACCGCACCTTGGCAATGTACGGTGCCAAAGACGTTCAACGTACAATTCATGCAGGTGTAGGGGATCTGCGAGCCATCATCACGCACCACGCAGACATGAACTCTCCGCACTCGGCGTAGTGCACACCAATCGCACGCACGGGAATACACTGGACGGGGGGTCAAGGGTTAAAGGGCGCTGACGTCACACGGACTCGGCGTGCGAGACGGAGATGTGTGTTGGGAATGAGGGCGGAAATGGAGGGTTTCAAGTGGCTGTGAGACACTCTTTGGTTCTTTCGGTAAAGTCACGGAGGTATAAAATACAGCAGCCCTCTTGCCCACCCACTTCAGCAGTTGTTTCCTGCTGTGGTTGTCCCACCTGATGACGGACGCTTGTGTTGCGCCTGAAACGTCGTGATTTATTTTATTTTATACCCACGTGACTTTACCGAAAGAACCAAAGAGTACGGATCCCTGCAGTCACGAAAACTTCAAATCTCGATTGGGCTGTGAGGGGTTGGTATTAGGAACGAGTGTGGCTGTGGTTTAAAGAATAAAGAAGCCTTCAATCAGTCTCCGACGCCTCTTCACAGGTACTCATTCAAGGCTTAATCGGCCTTGGGGACGACCCAGCACCAGGGTTCTGATGTTCGCTGTCACCGATGTTGGCCGTGAGAGGGAATTGAACTTGGGTCGTCAGGTTCGTACCGCAGTGTGCTAACCACCCGCGTCTACCCGCGTCCCCTCCGTGTCTCCCTGTGCCTCCCCGTGTCTCCCTGTGTCCCCATGTCTCCACATGTCTCCCCATGTCCCCTCCGTGTCTCCCGGCATCTCCCCACAAACCCCCCCCCCCCCCCCATCTGCGTCTCACCACGTCCTCCCGTGTCCCCCCACGTGTCTCACAGTGGAGGGTTCCTCACCTGCGTGAACGCGGTCGAAGTGGTGTCCACCACGGAGCCCGAGGCCCGCTCAGCCACCTCGATCCACCGCTGCAACGGGACACGGAGACCGCACCCTGTGGCAACCGGAAGCTAAGGGCTCGATTGATGGCAATGACGACTGAAATAATTTAATACATTTCAGTATTCCTGCCATCATTCTTCTATTTCGATTTAAAGCTTTCGTGACTGCAGGGATTCATCTTCTTGGTTCTTTCGGTAAAGTCACGTAGAAGGGAAGTAATAAAATAATAAAAATAAAACATAATAAAATAAAATAATTTTTATTATGTTTTATTTTATAAAATAAAATAATTTTTATTATGTTTTATTTTTATTATTTTATTACTTCCCTTCTACGTGACTTTACCGAAAGAACTAAGAAGATCATTCTTCTACTTTATCGCTCATCGGATTCCTCCAGTATAAATATTATGTTGATGCTGCTGTTAATGATGATGACGAGGATGATGCTGCTACTGATAAACTCTTTTATTTTTATTTTAACAGGTAAGGCTCACTGAGCTATAGAGTTCTTTTTTCAGAAGTGACCTGGCCACAAATAATAGCTCAACTAAACGGCTTATCATGGTGTGGAAGTTTATATCGGCCAAATACTCGAAACACGTGTTGCTGATTCGACATGTGGAGGGAAAATCCAGAGATCCTGGTGAAAAATCCACTCGACCACAGGAAGAGAGAGAGAGAGAGACACGCAAACTCCAAATATACAGCAGCAGGCGTCAGAGTTGGGATCGAACCCACGACCTCCTGTATACCAGGCGAGGGAGATGACATCTCCTCGCCACCACGGCGTCATAGGTGGGAAACGCGTTACGATTGTGGGCTAAAAGGGGAGCTATCCGAATGGGTGCGACTGGGCTGGGTGGAGGCTCAGCGGTAGAGTGGGGTGCCTTGTGGGATCGTATGTGTTTGGGTGATTTGTTGACCTTTCTTGAACTTTGCAGTCCTATCGTATTTTGTGTTGTGTTTGTCGTTGTGACGTTCTTACCCCGTGCCCCCGACTGGACATCTGTGAAAAGAGAGCTCCGTAGCTGACCGGATTCCTCCTCCAGTATAAATAAATACAGTAAAACCTTGCATTGCAAGTAACTTGGTCTGCGAGTGTTTTGCAAGACGAGAAAAATGTTAAAGTAAATATTAATTTGATAAACGAGCGAGGTCTTGCAATACGAGTAGTACGTGTAGTATACACTTTGTCTGCCGAGCGTCACGTGATCACAACTGATATACGAGTGAATTTATATTTAAAGCTTTCGTGACTGCAGGGATTCATCTTCTTGGTTCTTTCGGTAAACCAGGTCCGTCGAGGCGACAGAGTCTGAATGAAACAGCACACGAGCTTGGAGCATATATATAAGCTGGGCGCCTTGACAAAGGAATTTGCATATCAAGAGAAATGTAGCATATTTATGGGAAATGCAGGAATGTGATTAGTACTACATATGCATGTGCATTATGCAGGATTAACAGCATCAAAGGGAGCTGCAGTTGCTGCTGCTGCTGCAGTTGCTGCTGCTGCAGTTGCTGCTGCTGCAGTTGCTGCTGCTGCAGTTACTGCTGCTGCAGTTACTGCTGCTTCTGCAGCTACTGCTGCTACTGCAGTTTCTGCTGCTACTGCAGTTACTGCTGCTGCAGTTACTGCTGCTGCTGCAGTTTCTGCTGCTGCTGCAGTTTCTGCTGCTGCTGCAGTTGCTGCTGCTGCAGTTTCTGCTGCTGCTGCAGTTTCTGCTGCTGCTGCAGTTGCTGCTGCTGCTGCAGTTTCTGCTGCTGCTGCAGTTGCTGCTGCTGCAGTTGCTGCTGCTGCTGCAGTTGCTGCTACTGTTGCAGTTGCTGCCTTATCCATTTTAATATAACACTATGTATTATTCTACCCACCCTAATGTGTATCACACTGCTATATATTTACTATACAATTATGACACCATACATTACTCTGCACACTGCACCATGCCAGTGAGTGGAACGCGGTCTGAAAGTCACCATAAACGTGAACACAATCAGTTAAGATCCGAAATGGTTTATTACATCCTTCCAATGATTGCTAAGTCAGAATCCATCTTCTCGGTTGAAATTGTCTCTGTGTTTGTATATGTGGATCGCCTCATGAACGAATCTCTCATGATAGCCAGATGGCTTGCAGAGAACCTCTGTCTTGGAGAAGTCAATGTCATGTGAGCCCACTGAATTCACTCACATGACATTGACTTCTCCAAGACAGAGGTTCTCTGCAAGCCATTTGGCTACCATGAGAGATTCGTTCATGAGGCGATCCACATATACAAACACAGAGACAATTTCAACCGAGAAGATGGATTCTGGCTTAGCAATCATTGCAAGGACGTAATAAACCATTTTGGATCTTAACTGATTGTGTTCACGTTTACGGTGACTTTCAGACCGCGTTCCACTCACTGGCATGGTGCAGTGTGCAGAGTAATGTATGGTGTCGTAATTGTATAGTAAATATATAGCAGTGTGATACACATTAGGGTGGGTAGAATAATACATAGTGTTATATTAAAATGGATAAGGCAGCAACTGCAACAGCAGCAGCAACTGCAGCAGCAGCAACTGCAGCAGCAGCAGCAACTGCAGCAGCAACTGCAGCAGCAGCAGAAACTGCAGCAGCAGCAGAAACTGCAGTAGCAGCAGTAGCTGCAGAAGTAGCAGTAACTGCAGCAGCAGCAACTGCAGCAGCAGCAACTGCAGCAGAAGCAACTGCAGCAGCAGCAACTGCAGCAGCAGCAGCAACTGCATCTCCCTTTGATGCTGTTAATCCTGCATAATGCACATGCATATGTAGTACTAATCACATTCCTGCATTTCCCATAAATATGCTAAATTCCTCTTGATATGCAAATTCCTTTGTCAAGGCGCCCAGCTTATATATATGCTCCAAGCTCGTGTGCTGTTTCATTCAGACTCTGTCGCCTCGACGGACCTGGTTTTCACCTGAGGACGGCTGCTTGCGTTATGGCCGAAACGTCGTGAGATTAATTTTATTATGTTTTATTTTTATTATTTTATTACTTCCCTTCTACGTGACTTTACCGAAAGAACCAAGAAGATGAATCCCTGCAGTCACGAAAGCTTTAAATCGAAATTCCTTTCGGTAAAGTCGTCACGTAGAAGGGAAATAATAAAAATAAAACATAATAAAATACAATTCTCACGACGTTTCGGCCACAACGCAAGCAGCCGTCCTCAGGTGAAGAACAGGTCTGTCGGAAAGACAGCGTCTGAATGACGTCGTGAGAATTGTATTTTATAATGTTTTATTTTTATTATTTTATTATTTCCCTTCTACGTGACTTTACCGAAAGAACCAAGAAGATGATATACGAATATACGAGTGCTTTGGATTACAAACACGTTTCCGGAACGAATTATGCTCGCAATCCAAGGTTTTACCGAATTCTGATTCTCCGATTCTGAACCCACGACCTCCAGCATACCGGGGCGAGCCACTTCACACCTCGCCACCGCGTCGATCTGCTCTCCCCTCACTCACATCCAGTGGCGATCTTCTCTCCTCATCCACCTCCTCGTCGTCGTCATCACCGCCCCCTCCACACCACTGCCACCACCGCGACCCCGGTCCGCGCTTGAGCAGGAAGGCCTCCAGCTGGGCGTGGGTGCGGCCGGGCAGGGAGCAGCCGATCGCCGCTGCGAGGCTCCCGGGGCTGGCGGGGGCCTCGCCGCGACGCTGGCGGAGAGCCCGGAGGATGTCGCGCTTCTCCCGGCGGAGCCACGCTCGGGGACGGGAGACGCCGCCGCCGCCGCTGCGCCCTCGCGCCCCGCTGTCGATGATGAATCGCGAAGGGGCCGAACGCTGCCGGCTTGGGGGCTTCATGGCTGCGGCACCGAAGCCACGACCCACAACACAATTCACAGCAAACCCTACAACAACCAACACCACACCCTGCAACAACCAACACCACACCCTACAACAACCAACACCACACCCTACAACAACCAACACCACACACCACACTCTACAGGCCTACAACAACCAACACCACGCACCACACCCTACAACAACCAACACCACACCCCACACTCTACAGGCCGACAACAACCAACACCACACACCACACCCTACAACAACCAACACCACACCCCACACTCTACAGGCCGACAACAACCAACACCACACACCACACCCTACAACAACCAACACCACACCCCACACTCTACAGGCCGACAACAACCAACACCACACACCACACCCTACAACAACCAACATTATTGGGGGGGACACATCCCCCCCAATATTCAAATGTTCAAAATGTCCCCCCCAATATATTGCTATAAACAATATAAAACAAAAATTCTATGCTATGTAAATAAAAACTAAAATTTGCTAAAACTTGGCCACAATATCTTGACTTCTCATCATAAAACAATGCATAGATTTAAGTGATTGTGGTTATGATTGTACTTCATAAATCCCTAATCTCTGTAATTACATACAATGAAACAAGAAAAGAAAAAAAAACAGAGCAATGTAATACAATACGCTATTTGACATTATTGTTAAAGAAAAGTCCATCTCATGTGTTAGTGAATTTTTTTATATTTTCGGTAGGAAATTTGTTTTCAAATTTAGATTTTTTTTCTGGGGGGGGGGGGCCTAGACCCCCTGGAAGATTTGGTCCCCCCCAATGTTGACTCCACGGCTACAGCCTTGCCACACACATACCCTATACAAACCAACACCACACACACACCCTACAACACCACACACACCCCCTACAACACCACACACACCCTACAAACAAAGATCCCCCGTATAGCCTTAACAGACTGTAGGGGCAAGTGCTGTTAGCGAGCACCTATGAAGGCCAGAACGGTACACGAGGGGGTGGGTGGCCAGCACCACGCCCGACCGCCTTTGTCTCCCTAGTGACGATGTTTACACACCGCACCAGGTACTCATTTAAGGCTGAGTCGACCTAGGGGAGGCCCAGGACCGGTTCAGATAATCGTCACTGGTGTTAGCCGTGAGCGGGAATCGAACCCGGGTCGCTAGGTTCATAGCGCAGCGCGCTAACCGCTACACTACCGCTCCCCACTACACACCCTACAACAACCAACACCACACACCACACCCTACAACAACCAACACCACACACACCCTACAACAACCAACATCACGCACACCCTACATAACAACAACCGCCGATCGTCACCGAGCGGTGGCGGTGACGTCGCCACGGCGCTCGTGCCAGGCTGGGTGCACGTTACGGCCACAGGGAAGTGTCGAAAGGCCGCTTGGCAGGAGGTCACGGCAGACCCGGGTGATGCCATGGGTTGACATACAGACAAAGATCCCCCATATAGCCTTAACAGACTGTTGGGGAAAGTGCTGTTAGCGAGCACCAATTAAGGCTGGTACGGCACACGGGGGGGTGGGTGGCCACCACCACGCCCGGACGCCTTTGTCTCCCCAGTGGAGATGTTTACACACCAGATACATATTTGAGGCTGAATCGACCTAGGGGAGACCCAGGACCGGTACAAATAATCGTCACTGGTGTTCACCGTGAGCGAGAATGGAACTCGGCTCGCCGGGTTCGTAGTGCAGCATAACGCGAACCACTACAACCACACACCCCCACACACACCCACACACAACTACACACACACCCCCACAACTACACACACACCCACACACAACTACACACACCCACATACACCCACAACTACACACACATCCACAACTACACACACACACCCACAACTACACACACATCCACAACTACACACACACACCCACAACTACACACCCCCACAACTACAGACACACCCACACAAAACTACACACACACCCACACACAACTACACACACACATCCACACACAACTACACACACACATCCACACACAACTACACACACCCACATACACCCACAACTACACACACACCCACACACAACTACACACCCCCCCCCACAACTCCACACACACCCACACACAACCACACACCCCCACACACCCACAACTACACACACATCCACAACTACACACACAACTACACACACACCCACACACACCCACACACACACCCACACACACCCCCACACACACCCACAACTACACACACACCCCCACACACCCCCACAACTACACACACACCCACAACTACACACCCCCACACACAACTACACACACACCCACACAACTACACCCCCCCACAACTACACACCCACAACTACACAACAACAACCGCCATTCGCCACTAAGTGGCGGTGACGTCACCACGACGCTTGTGCCAGGCCATGTGCACCTTGAGGCCACGTGAAGTGTCGAATGCCCGCTGGCAGGAGGTCACGGGGCAGACCCAGGTGCCACAGGTCGACTGACTGAGATGACCGAGATGACTGGCTGATGCACTACCTGTGCCCCCTACTGTGCCAACTTGCTGTGCTTTAGCCACCCGGCGCTCCGCTCGTTGTTGTGAGCGTCGCTCCTCCGCCCTCCGTTGTTGTTGGAGGGCGACTGCCTCCAACTGCCCAGTAGCGTCCTTCACGAGCCTCCTCCACAGAGGCTGATCTTGACACCGCTGGTACCAGTCATCGGCAAGTCCACTCAGCTCCACGTCCTGCTGTACCACATCACTCCATCTCTTCTCTAGCCCGTGCCGCGCCCGTTTAGCCCCCTCGATCCGGCTGAACAAAAGCTGTTTAGGCATGCGGTGGCTGGGCATGCGGGCTACATGACCCAGCCAACGCAGCCTTGCCTGTCGGAGGAGCTCACCAATGGGACTTTGCCCAGATCTTTCAAGGATTTGTGAGCTCCTCACACAATCCAGCCTGGTTAAACCCAGGATGGATCGTAGGCAGGCCAGCCTAAATGTTTCCAACCGGCGAAGATGCTCCATTAGGGGGGTCCACGTTTTGCAAGCGTAGAGAAGGGAGGGAATGACTGTGGCCGAGAAGACCTGAAGCTTCGTGCGGAGCGACAGACCAGGTAGCTTCCACACAGCGTTACGCAACTGATGAAAAGATATTGCCGCTCGACTGATTCGGAGTGAGACCTCTGCTGTTAAACTGGAGCCGGTCATAAGCACACTGCCCAGGTATGGGAAACTCTCTACTCTCTCCACTACTGCCCCATCACCGAATGGGAGTTGTGGGGGTGGAGTGTCCGATGGTACAAAATACCCAGGCAGGTGCTTAGTTTTGGTGGGGCTGATGGTAAGGCCCCACCACTTAGTGGCACGCTCTAGTCTCAGCAGCAGCATCTCCAACTCCTCCTCTGAATGAGCAGCTATTACCAAATCATCGGCATACATAACGTGGTTGACCAATAGGGAGCCATCCCTTGATCACACCCGGGCATCGATCAGCCTCCAATTATATTTGTACCAAATAGAAATCCCCCGGTACAGCTATTCCAAGGCCTCACAAACTACGTGGTCAAAATAGATGTTAAATAATGTGGGAGCCAGAGGACATCCCTGTCGCACCCCAAGGTGTACAGGGAAAGTCTCTGACTCCCGGCCACGTAGTTTTACCCGGGCCCGCTCACCATCATGAAGGTCCTTAATGATCGTGAGTAGAGGGTCAGGGACTCCGAAAGCATGAAGAACAACCCAGAGCCCAGGCCTACTGATGGTATCATAGGCCTTGACCAGGTCAATAAAGCAGAGATGTAGGTCTTGTTGGAATTCCCTACACATCTGCTGTAGCAGACGGACAGAAAATATGGCATCTGTGCAGGACCGCCCTTTCCTGAAACCGCATTGGGGTTCCGAAAGCCTCTCCTCAGCATGCCTAGCAAGGCAATGTTGAATAATCCTTGCCAGGACCTTTCCCGGCACACTGAGGAGTGAGATGCCCCTGTAGTTGTTACAGTCTGTGCGGTCCCCCTTCTTAAAGAGGGGGACCACCAGGGCATCCTTCCAATCCTGCGGAACCCGTCCAGTGGTCCAGACTGTTGTTATGATGTCGTATAGGGCAGTCTGTGCACAAACGCCACCCTCCCTCAGCATTTCGCTTGGAAGATCATCTCTGCCCGGTGCCTTTTATGGTCTCAGACTCCGGATCGCCTTCAGTACTTCCTCAACAGATGGCACCTCAGCCAGCCACTCATAGGGGGTGACTTCTTCCAATATTTGAGGCACCGCAGCCTCAGCAGGGTTATCCCCACTTTGTGCCATGATGTTTTCCTGGCTGAGGGATTTCCCCTCCCCCAGGACCTCACAGAAATGCTCAGCAAATCTGCAAACCTGTTCCTGGGGGTCGGAGATTGGATCACTGTTTTTCCCCTAATGATGGTAATAGGTGTGGCGCTGCAGGTTACTTTTTTGATGGAGTTAAATAGTGATTTGTGATCGCGGGCCACTGAGGCAGAATCCATCTCCTCAGCAACCCGTGACCACCACCCATCCTTGCAGCGTCTTACGGCTCTCCGAACCTCCGAGCGAAGACTGCGGTAATCTTCCTCATTCTCTGACGTGGGATGCTGTAGCCGATTAGAGTGGGCCTGTCGCTTTTTCTCAACTATTCTGAACACCTCCTCTGTCAGCCAGAGTTTCTGGGGAGGTCTGGACCGCGTACTCAAAGCAGCCACTGCAGCTGCATGAGTCACAGTCCTCAACCTCGCCCATTTACCCTCGACATCAGGAGGAGTGGGGGACGATGCCAACCCCAGCTGCAAGCGATGATGAAATTCTCGCTTGCAACTTTCATCAGCTAACTGAGACCAGGCCACTTTAGGTTGGAATTGGGTCCTGGGTGTACACCCACTACCGGAGTGGAAGAATGGCAGGCGCATCTTACAGATGACTAGTCGATGGTCAGAGGGCAGATCAGCTCCACGGTAGGTCCTGGTGTCAAGGACATGGGCTCGAATCCGCTGGTCCGTCACTACGTAGTCCAGCAGATGTTCTTGCTTGGACCCGGCATGCATCCATGATGTTGTGTGGATGCGCCGATGCCGGAAGAGCGTGTTGGTAATTAAAAGCCCATGGGCTGCACAAAAATCTAGCAGCCTCCTGCCGTTGTTATTGAGCTGATCTGGCCCATGCCTTCCAATCACTCCAGACCAGGTGCCAGCATCATGACCAACTCGGGCATTGAAGTCCCCCAACAAGATGACTCTGTCCCGAGTGGCCACTTTAGCCAGCACCTGTGACAGGAGGTCATAGAAAGCGTCTGACTCATCGGCTTTGCCTGCATCCCTCCACTGATGTTCGTCTTCTGTGGGGGCATAAGTAACCACGACCACCACTCCACACACACCCACACAACTACACACACACACAACTACACACACACACAACTACACACACACACAACTACACACACCCACAACTACACAACCACGAAAAAACAAAGATAAAGATCCCCCATATAAACATAACAGACTATTGGGGCAAGTGCTGTTAGCGAGCACCTATGAAGGCCACCCACATGTTACCCCCAGTCACCCCCCACGTGACCCCCACTCACCCCCACGTGACCCACAGTCACCCCCCACGTGACCCCCACTCACCCCCACGTGACCCCCACTCACCTCCACGTGACCCCCACTCACCCCCACGTGACCCCCACTCACCTCCACGTGACCCCCGCACGTTAAAGACCTCGGGACGTTTCACGTCTCCACGAACCACCTCGCCGCGTTAAGCCGCTTGGGGAATCGAATCGATGTTCGGTATCGGGGTTCGTGTACGAGCGGGGAATAATCGATTCGTTTAAACGCACTGCGGGCTATGGGATTGGAAATCGATTCCTTTAATGAGAAGTTTCGATTCCGATTTATAGGCTCGCGTCTCTTCCGAGGCCGGGCGAAAGGCGTCCGGTGACGTCACTCCGTAAGGGTGACATGACGTCATCGCCCGATGCGTGTCTGACGCAATTACGTCACTCACTAAATGATAAACTAAAACTATCTATAGTTTTCTGGTTAGATTTCTGTTGCTATTTCTTTTATACCTGATGATGATTGCTTGTGTTGCAGTCGAAACGTCGTATTATGCTATTATTTAATTTATTATTTTATCTTTATACGTGACTTTACCGAAAGAACCAAAGAATAAAACTAATTTTTAAATCTTTTTTTAGTCTTACCTGGAGATTTTTTGCGGAGATTTTTCTCAGACGCGACCCGGTTATCACAAAGTATGGCCCAACGAAGTGAACTTATCATCATCATCATCACGTGGAAACTTATAGCAGCTCTAAGGGGACGTCCATAAATGACGTCACGCGATTTTGGGCGATTTTTGCCCCCCCCCCTCGTCACACGGCGTCACAAGAAGTCAGACCCCCCCCTCAAATATGACGTCACAAAGCTCTGCCCCCCCCCACCCCCAATAAAACATGCGTCAAATCGCTTTAAACTATTGTCATTGCAGTGCGTGTTTAATGTGGCGCTGCACTCTGATGCTGTAGGAGAAAACATTTATTACAAAGTCTATTTAATTAGGTAATGGAGGGGGGTGGTAGAGGGGGGGGGGTGGAGGGGCGGGGGGGTGGAGAAGGGGGTGGAGGGGGGGGTGGTGGAGGGGGTGGTAGAGGGGGGGGTGGAGGGGGGGTGGGGGGCGGGGTAGTTGAGAGGGGTGAAGGGGCGGGGTGGTGGGGGGGGTGAAGGGGAGGGGGGGTGGTGGAGGGGGTGGTAGGGGCGGGGTGGAGGGGGGGGTGGTGGAGGGGGGGTGGAGGGGCGGGGTGGAGGGGGGAGGGGGTGGTGGAGGGGTGAAGGGGCGGGGTAGTGGGGGGGGTGGAGGGGCGGGGTGGTGGAGGGGCGGGGTGGAGGGGGGTGGTGGAGGGGGGGTGGAGGGGCGGGGTGGAGGGGCGGGGTGGTGGAGGGGGGGGGTGGAGGGGTGAAGGGGTGAAGGGGTGGGGTGGTGGAGGGGCGGGGTGGTGGAGGGGTGGTGGAGGGGGGGTGAAGGGGCGGGGTGGTGGAGGGGGGGGTGGAGGGGTGAAGGGGCGGGGTGGTGGAGGGGCGGGGTGGTGGAGGGGTGGTGGGGTGGAGGGGCGGGGTGGAGGGGGGAGGGGGGTGGTGGGGTGGAGGGGCGGGGTGGAGGGGGGAGGGGGGTGGTGAGGGGGGGTGGAGGGGCGGGGTGGAGGGGGGAGGGGGGTGGTGAGGGGGGGTGAAGGGGCGGGGTGGTGGAGGGGGGGGGTGGTGGAGGGGTGGTGGGGGGGGGGGTGGAGGGGCGGGGTGGAGGGGGGAGGGGGGTGGTGGGGTAGAGGGGCGGGGTGGAGGGGGGTGGTGAGGGGGGGTGGTGGGGCGGGTTTCCTGTCTCCTCGCTACTTCACTTCCGGCCCGCAGGCAAACCCGGAAGAGACTCCCCGTCATGGCCGCCTGGTGGTTGTCGCCGCTGCTGCCGCTGCTGCTGCTGCTGGCGGGTGAGGGAGCAAGGCAGTGGCCGGGTGTCTCTGAGACCCTCTCCCCCTCTCTCTCGTTGTCTCTCCCGTGTCTCTCCCACACCCCCGTGTCTCTCAGGCTTCCCCTGTTGTCCATAACCGTGCGTCGACCCACACGGTTCCTCCCCCCCCCCCGTGTTGTTGCACGAGTTCGCGGCTCCGTGCCGGCGTGCCGCGTCGTGTGTGTTTGTGTTGAGATGCATATCGGGCACGGGGTGCATACTCTTGGGTTGTTTCGGTAAAGTTACGTGGGTACAAAATAAAACAAAGTGAACTAAATGACGACGTTTCGGGCGCAACACAAGCAAAGGGGATATATAGGTAAGAGAGGGCCCCCCCCCCCCCGTCTCTAACCTATATGGCCTCTTGTTGCAGCAGCCCCTTTTGCCCACTTCAGCAATTGTTTCTTGCTGTGGTTGTCCCACCTGGTGACGGACGCTTGTGTTGCGCCCGAAACGTCGTGATTTAATTTAATTTGTTTTATTTTACACCCACGTGACTTTACCGAAAGAACCAAAGAGAATGGATCCCGGCAGTCACGAAAACTTCAAATCTAGATTGGGCACGGGGTGACCAATGAGGTCTGAATTGGTCTGTATTACGGCAGGGCACTGATAATGGATTGACAGATCTATAGTGGTGAGTGTAGTAGTGGTGAGTGTAGTAGTGGTGATTGTCTATTGTGTTTCCCCCTTGTGATGGCACTCTGTAGGATGAACGTTGAGATTTGTAAGTGCACGGAGTGCCCAATACGGTGTGAATTGGTCTGTAATAGGTAGGGCACTGATAAGGGATTGACAGATCTATAGTGGTGAGTGTAGTAGTAGTGGTGATTGTCTATTGTGTTTCCCCCTTGTGATGGCACTCTGTAGGATAAACGTTGAGATTTCTAAGTGCACGGAGTAACCAATACGGCGTGAATTGGTCTGTAATACGGCAGGGCACTGATGAGGGTTTGACAGGTTTGTGTATCTCCCCATGGTGGCGAGATGTGAACTACCTCGCCTGGTACACGGAAGGTCGTGGGTTCGATGCCACTACGGACGAGCCACCACCCAGCCCAGCCGCATCCATTCCATTAGCAACCCCCTTGCCTCCCTGCCTTAGCCCGCAATCGTAACGAGTCTCTCACCAAGGGCGGTTTGTCACACGATGCGACGCAAGGAAGCACGGGAGACGCGGGGAGACGCGGTGAGAGCCAGGGAAAAGGCCCGCGAGACATGTGGGGAGACAGGGCGATAGGACAGCAGGACACGGTGATGGTAAGACACGGGGAGAAGGGAGACGCTGGATGCCTGGGTGATGCACGGCGAGAGACGCTGAGACACGGGAGATAAGGGGGACGTTCATTAAGACACGGCGAGACTTGGGGGAGACAGGGCGATCAGACGGTGAGACACGGGACACAGACACGGTGATAGACGGCGAAATACGTGTAAGCCACGGTCAGACAGGGATACAAGACGATGCAGGAAGAGACTCAGTGATGTACAGTGATAGACGGTGAGGCAGTGAGAGGCCACACTTTTTCAGTTTCATTTATTTGGTAGAGCCCTGTGAGCCATTCGGCTCTTGAATCGGGCGCAACCGCAACAAACAAAAACATGAACAAGAAAACATCTTAAAGTGACTACGCGCAAACAGAAAAATCCAGGAAAAAACAGCAAAAGTCTTCCAGAAAAAGCCACCGTATATCAATGCTGTGTGCAAAAATCC